>NC_058376.1:15252500-16452500 GCF_018350175.1 Felis catus | reverse complement strand
AACCTATACCCTTATTAATGAAATATAATCAACTGATGCTATAAGGTACATTTGAAATGTGTAAGTCGGATATTATGCATCGCTAAAAGGGATAGTACTCACTCCAAAGGATGCAAAAGACCCTGCTGTACACATTTACTCTTAGGGACGCATTTTTCCCCTAGGTGAGACGTTAAGTTCGAAAAGAGATTAAACTCTGATCCCTTTGCCTCAATTTACATATTAAACTGCTAAACTTCTAGAGACAATAATTACAATGTAGCTAATGTCTATTAAGTAGTTAATATAGCACAAGTACCAAACTAAAAACTTTTTATGTGTCCGCTCATTTTTATCCCTGCAACAAACTTAAAAGAAAGATACTTATCATTGTGTCGATTTCACAGATTAGGAAGGCCAATTAACATGAAACTAATTTGAATTTTATCAGCCCGGTTTGAACACCTTATAAAATTTACATATGGATTCATATATTGGAAGAAATAGCCCCCACCTAGTATTTATGTTTTCATTATTACCTTTTTCTAGTACTCGCATAAGTGTATGTTAAGATGTTATAGGACATCAATAAAGTGAAATTGGTTACCTGACTGTCTTCTCTCATCTTAGAATTCATATGAATGGGAAAACAGATAAATACATTTTATTAGAAAATTGGAGGGAAGATGGGCAGGGGGATTGGCTAAATAGGTAATAGGAGAACACTTGTTGGGATGAGCAATGGGTGTTATATGTAAGTGATGAATCACTGGGTTCTATTCATGAAACCAATACAACTAACTTGAATTTAAATAAATAAATTAAAAAGTCAGGAATAGATCAAGAATGGATTCTTTGTACTACAAGCACAAAACAGGAAGATCTGAGGAATCAGAGGGCTACATGTACACACACAACTTCACAAGCATTTCAAGAAAAATGGAGACCATCCTGGTAGTCATATTTATTTGTTTTTAACAAAGCTGTAGAGATCTAAGACCAACCATTGCTGCATTTACTCCACTGACTGCAAAGTAATAAATAAACCTGATCTGAGGTAGCCTTTTCAAATTACTTATATTTACCATAAGATTATTCCAACAAATTGAAGAATTCTCCAAAATAAAATCACTTTATCTTTATAGACCAAATAGTCTTATTGACATACATCTCACCCCAACATCCATATTCCTTTAGAGTACAGGTAAAGACACCTAGGTGGGTGCCTGCCATGGCCCACTATTCTCTGAGGGGTAGAGACTTGGGGTCATCTTGCAATCCATCAAATGTGGTTGATTCTGTCTTCCTGGCACCTCCCTAGATCATCACTGTACATTGGATCCAATGGGAAATGCCTCATTATGGAAAACTCCGAAAACTCAACCTTCCAGAGGGAGGAGAACAGAAGAAGAGCATACAGTGCTTCAGTGGGAGAAACAAAAGGCAGATGTTCTATACTTCCATCCTGTGATTAGTTCCTCCAAGAATTTTGCTGTTTTTACCCTTGATAAGACTACCTGTCCCAAATTATAAAACACCAATATTGTTCCTAGATGTGATTAGTACATATGCTGGTTTGACTACTCCATGGAAACGTGATGTAGGCTTCATAGCTATGCAAATTAGGCACCCCAAATAATATCAATTCTGATAAATTTAGTGGTATTAATTAGTGCTGTGGCAAGAACTGGACTGAGAATCATAATTCATATATTCAAACACTCTACAATTTTGCCATGAGTCACTATGATGTAGTAAAAGACACCATCTTTGAGATGAGAGACCTAAACTCAAATATAGACCCTGGCATTTATAAGATACAATAATTAACTTCTTTGCACCTTATTTTCCACACATTTTAACTAAGAGTGGTAATACCCTTTTGAGAATTAGAGATAAATTCTATAAAATGCATGATGTACATGATAGGCAGACAATAAAAAAATTGTTAATATTATTAAAATAGGAAAAATGCAATAGAGAAAATCAAAACCCAAATGCTGAGTTTGAAATGATTAACTAAATTTATAAACCTCCAAAAGGACCAATTTTTTTTAAAGAAAGAAAGATGGGAAAGAGGAAGAGAAGGAGGGAAGGGAGGAAGGAAGGGAGGGAGGGAAGGAAAGAGGAAGGGACACATGAATACCCAATTACCAATATTAGAAATGAATGTAGAGACAATGCTATAGATCCTATATACATCAAAATGTTAATAAGGAAATATTTTGAACAAATTTCTGTTCAAAATAACCCAACAAATTTGACAACTGAGTTAAAATGGACAGATTCCTTGAAAATTACAACTCCCAAAACCAATACCAAAAAAAAAAAATCCTTTTTATAGATTTTTTATTGACATTTAATTAACATACAATGTTACATTATTTTCAGGTATACAACATTGTAACTCATCTTCTCTATATGTTATGCTATGCTCACCACAAGTGTACATACCATCTGTCACCATACAAGACTATTACAATATCACTGACCATATTCCAAAGGAAATCATCGACAAAACAAAAAGGCAACCTACCAAATGGGGGAAGATATTTGCAACTGATGTATCCAATAAGTGATTAATATCCAAAGCATATAAAGAATGTATACAGCTCAACACCAAAAAATCAAACAATGCAATTAAAAAATGGGCTGAGAAGCTGAATAGACATTTTTCCAAGAAGATATACAGATGACCAACAGATACATCAGAGATACTCAACATCATTAATTATCAGTGAAATGCAAACCGAAACCACAATGAGATATTATCTTACACCTATCAGAATGACTGAAAACAAAAAGACAATAACAAGTGTTGGTGAAGGTATGGAGAAAAAGAACACTCATGCACTGTTGGTGGGAATGCAAGATACTATAGCCACTGTGGAAAACAGTATAGAAGTCCCTCAAAAAATTAAAAATATAAATACTATATAATCCAATAATTCCACTACTGGATATTTCCCAAAGAAAACAAAAACACTAATTCAAAAAGATCTATGCACCCTTATGTCCACTGAAGCACTATTTACAATAGCCAAGAGATGGAAGCAACCCAAGTGTCTATCAGTAAAGGAATGGATAGGGAACATGTGATATAGATAGATAGATAGATAGATAATAGATACAGATAGATGATGATAGATAATATATAGATATAGATATAGATATAGATATAGATATAGATATAATGGAATATTATACAGCCATAAAAAAGACAAGATCTTGCCATTTGTGACAACATGGATGGACCTAGAGGGTATTTTGCTAAGTGAAATAAGTCAGACTGAGAAAGACAAATATCATATGACTTTACTCATATGTGGTATCTTAAAAACAAAACAATTAAAAAACAAGCAAACAAAAAAAAGAATCAGATTTATAAATACAGAGAACAAACTGATGGTTGCCAGAGGGAAAGGGGAGGGTAAGAGGATGGGCAAAATGAAGGAAAAGAAGTGGAAGATACAGGCTTCCAGTTACAGAATAAATAAGTCAAGAAAAAAATCTTAACAGTACTAAAGAAATTAAGGCATAATTTAAAATCTTCCCAAAAAGCCACAAAGAAAGCTATAGGCCAAGATGGCTTCACTGATTAATTATATCAAACATTTACTGTAAGTCTTACATAAACTCTTTTAGAATATAAAAAATGAGGGCAGGGGCACCTGTGTGGCTCAGTTGGTTGGGCGTCGACTTCAGCTCAAGTCATGATCTCACATTCCATGTGTTTGAGCCCCGCATCAGGCTCTGTGCTGACAGCTCAGAGCCTGGAGCCTGCTTCGGATTCTGTGTCTCCCTCTCTCTCTGCCCCTCCCCTGCTCGCTCGCACGCTCTCTCTCTCTCTCTCTCTCTCTCTCTCTCTCTCTCTCTCTCTCTCAAAAATAAATAAACATAAAAAATTAAAAATGAGGGAATACTCCCCAACTGATGTTATGAGATCAACATAACCCTAATACCAAAACCTAATGAGGACATCACAAGAAAAAAAATTACATAACGATATCCCTCATGAACACAGATGCAAGTATTCTTGTCAAAACATTAGCAAATCAAATCCAGCAATATATGAAGGGAAAACCTCATGATCAAGTATTCGAGGTTGAATTTCAATTTATAAATCAGCCAATTGACTAACAGAACAGAGGAGAAAAATCATATAAATATCTCAATACACACAAAAAAGTTCTTTACAAAATTCAACATGTTTTTGTTTAAATCTCTTAACAACCTCAAACTACAAGGGAACTAACTCAGTCTTACAAAAGGCATCTACAAAAACTGTCAGTATAGTGCTTAATGGTAAAATACTAAACACTTTCAAGATCAAGGATGTCAACTTCCACGACTTTTACTTAATATTGTCCCAGAGGTCCTAATCAATGAAATAAGACTGTAAAAATGAAATAAGATCATAAAGACTGTAAAGAAGGAAATAAAAATATATTCAAAGACTATGTGACTGAATATAGAGTAAATCCCAAGGAGTGTTACTGATTTTCAGAATGTCCCAAATGTACAAGTACTTCTATGCCAAAGAGCAAGAGAAATATCCATTTATTGTCAGTACACTTTGTCAGTTCCCATATTCATCAGCAAATTACAGCTTGCACTTGTCCATTATCTCCAGGTAGAAGAAGAATATTAATTCGGGAATGAAATATATTTATGTTGAGTACCTACCATCAAAACTGGTCTCCGCTCCTAAAGCCTGATGAAATCCAAGACTTCATATGGGACTTAGGTTACATTTTACAATGTAAATTAGTATGCATGATGGTTCTATTACCCATGAGCCACAACTTACTGGCCAGTCCCCACTATTAACATACATAGATCAATTTTTCCCATGGCCATTTACTAGTCAGATGGGATAATAAGCAAATTTGAGAGGTGATCTTTCTTGGGGAGGGCAGAGTTCTAGAGAACTTGTCACCTGCCACAAAACAAAAGATAAACTATTGTTCATATTATCTTTAGATTCTACTCATGGAAAATAGGTATCATGTGGCTCTTGTATTATTTCCCTGGAAACAAACTGAGACAGGGATTTGCCTGCAGGTGGCCAATTAAGCAGGGACCTCGGGAATATCTGTGAGGAGGTGGAGGCAACATAACTAGCAGAGGGAGATGTTGAACTATGATGCGGTTGCGTAGAGGCTCTTCCTGATGCCTCGGGGGGCGGGCTTACAGCTGGTTGCCCCCTAATGACGGTCCAAACTCAGGAAAAGGGACCAGGCCCCTGCATCTTCACATCAACCAGTCTTTGGATGTAAGCTGTCCCACTTCTAGGGAATACAACTGTAACCATGTGCAAGGCTGTTTGTTTTGAGAGGGCAATGCCTGTGGGAGGACTCAGCTCTGAGCTGTCAGCAGGTAACACTCCTTCCAGCAGCAGAACGAGTGCCAGGGAGAACACGGGCAGCATATGACAGCACCCTGCACACTCCATGATAAATTGCTGTGAAATCCGGAAACAAAAAGACTGTGCTTTTAATGAGGGCAGCTGATACGTGGGGTTTGGGGGACCCACATTCACACCGAAGCCAGTGGGTGGAGAGTGGAATGAGAGTCACTCTCCAGTAGAGATGGAGCAAACAGCAGGTAGTTCTGGCACCAGCTCCAAGAAAGCAGCAGCCATGGAAACAGTTTATGTCTAAGAAGGAACCCTGATGCCAAGCAATTGGAAAGTGGGTGCGTGCAGAGCTCTCACACACGTGATAGAGGAGCAACGGCTTGAGGAGTTAAAGCAAAGCACTATTTCTGCAGCCCCATTTATGGCTCACCCCCTTTATAGACTGGAGGGTCATGGGAAAGCCATGAGGCTGCCGCCACTCCAAGAGACGTTGTCAGAAATTACTAAAAACCAGTAACCGTGGTCATTTCGGCAGGCAGAACTGGAGAAATAGAAGATATATTTTCACTTCTTTCTTTGTATGTCATGAGTAGTAAAAGTCTAAGTGATTTCTACTTCTTTTTGTGTGTTTTTTTTTCTGTATTTTTAAAATGCAGTAATTGAGTTAGTATCAACAGAGCCATCAAAATATGACATGGGGGCGCCTGGGTGGCGCAGTCGGTTAAGCGTCCGACTTCAGCCAGGTCACGATCTCGCGGTCCGTGAGTTCGAGCCCCGCGTCGGGCTCTGGGCTGATGGCTCAGAGCCTGGAGCCTGTTTCCGATTCTGTGTCTCCCTCTCTCTCTGCCCCTCCCCCGTTCATGCTCTGTCTTGCTCTGTCCCAAAAATAAAAAAAATAAAAAAAATAAAAAAAAAAAAAACGTTGAAGAAAAAAAAAATACATGACATGAGAAGGGCAATAGCAGTCATCTCTCTGTTACTCCCATTCCACCACACAACGTACGCTCTTGAGCTCAACTAGTATTGGGGCCATCAGACTTTCTTACTTGCTTTATTTCTATTTATCTTTATTATTATATTTACTACTATTTATAGTATTATATAATGTAAGATATAATATGTAATATATAGCCTAATGTATTTTATGACTATTTTATAATTATAATGTATAATTACTTTATATGTTGTTATAGCTGTTATGAATTATTTATTAATCTACTTTACTTTCGCATATGATTCAGTCACTTTGCTTTGATCTATAATACACCTTATAGGTTTCAATATCTTATATCCCAAAGCATATGCATTTGGGGTGAGTTAAATAATAAATAAGTTTGTTTCTATAAGAAATGAGGTTTTAGTCTGGAAGAACTGAAAAGGTGCTTTGTCTCACATGGACAGAAACTCACTCCAGAAAAAAAAAAAGGAAGAAAGAAAGAAAGAAAGAAAGAAAGAAAGAAAGAAAGAAAGAAAGAAAGAAAGAAAGAAAGAAAGAAAGAAAGAAAGAAAATGTTGCAAGACATGCCTTTGGTAGTGACGTGTTTTGTGTGCTGTGTAGCCACTGGGTTATCTAAAGCCCTGTTGGGTGAGCCAGAATACTTGGAAATGTTCGGATAAAGTCAGGGTCAGTGTGACCCTTCATGTACTCAATGCTTGGGAAGATTGCTAGCTTAAAATGTCCAGGAATGTTTTGAAGACAGCTAGGCAAGTGCTGAAGTGCTGTAAACAACAAAATAAATAACTATTATTCCAAAACTGAAATAAGGCTAACAGTTTGAAAAACCTCATTTAGTGCTCCAGAAATTAGCCAAAGTAGATGATGGCAGCTTAGATTTATGATGGTTTTATCAAACAACTGAAATACTTTACATGTGATAGTTATTTTGAACCTGCTGACAGTTTTTAATATAACTTTTGTATATTTTACACAAATTTTGTATACTAGTTTGTGTAATTTTCCAAACTATTTATGAAAAGTTTTTTTTAATGAAAATTTGTTGTTAAAAGTGCCCTGAATAGTATTAGTGTCTGATTCCTAAAAAATAAAAATTAAAACAAATAAATAAATAAAGCAGAGTTCTTTTTGCCAAATGAACAAAATCTGATTCTGTATGGCCATGGAAGTAGTAGACAAGATGAAGCTTACAGAATGATAAAAGCTAATGAAGTAGAAAATTAGAGTCAACCTCCTGGAGCAGTGTTCAGTTCGGGTGATTTTTGAGAAAGTGATAAAATATGGAGAAGGGACTAGGGAGACATAGAAGAGACCCAGAGTGAAGATTTAAAAACCATTTTCAGGGACGCCTGGGTGACTCAGTCGGCTAAGTGTCCAACTCTTGATTTCAGCTCAGGTCATGATCACATGGTTCACGGGTTTGAGGCCACATCAGGCTCGAGTCCCACATCAGGCTCCACACTGACAGCATGGAGCCTGTTTGGGATTCTCTCTCTCTCCCTCTCTTTCTACCCCTCCCCCACTCACGGTCACAAGCGCACACACTCTCTCCTCTCAAAATAAATAAATAAACAAGAAAGAAAGAAAGAAAGAAAGAAAGAAAGAAAGAAAGAAAGAAAGAAAGAAAGAAAGAAAGAAAGAAAGAAAGAAAGAAAGGTTACAGATTGCAGTCAGTTGGAGTAGCCCAATCTCTTGAAATTTAGTGAATATGAGCTGTTCCACATCCTGTGGCAGTTCAAATCCTCAAGATTTCTTTTTAATTTCTGGAAGTCATGTTCTCACCATCACATTTGGTGTTGGGCTCCTGTTTTGGCATGTGCTATCTCTTTTCTTACAATCTCATTTGCTTTAGTTAGGAAATCATATTAAACAAGAAGTATATAGGATTTAAAATAGAAGTATCTGCAGAAGCAGAATTCATGAATTCACTAATTTTTAACCATGCTAACATTTATTTAACATGTTCACAACATGTTAAATAAATTTATAACAATTTGTACATTGTTATAAACATGTTAAATAAAGAAGTAAAACATATTCTCTCTTCATTGATCACTTATTGCAGGGAAAATGGTATAACATTTCAAACTGAACTAGTATGTCGCTCATTTCCATTCAGTAGAGTGGTTATTTCATAAGTTTTCAATGTACTCAATGAAAGAAATCTGTCAACTCTATTAAAAAATAGTTATGCTACTGGAATCTCTATAAGGCAAAATTTCCCTTTTATGACTCTTGAAAATTCTCACTGCAGCTGTGAGAAATATTTGAAATGAATAAACTGTAAATAATGTGATCCTAACATCATGCATACATTAGTACTATTTTGCATGTTATAAAGCTCTATCTTTTCATTTTTATTTCATTTCAGCTGTCTTAAACTGATATGTCTATCTCACAATTGCTTAAGAAGCTGTGAATACTTTAAATTACCAAAACTACCTTTAAAATAAAACACAGAGATTTGTTCTCGGGGGAAATATTTTCTAGAGAAAAATGTTACTGAAAGTAGTTATTACAAAAGAAATAATTTTGAGCAGCTCTTTCAAAAAAAAGGTTTCGCAGGGATTAAACAGGCACAATATTCCAAAATAAGGCCACATATTTTTTTAAACATGATGCTCTTTAGGAATACATAAATCTTGGGACACCTGGGTGGCTCAGTTGGCTAAGCGTCCAACTCTTGATTTTGGCTCAAGTCATGACCTAAAGTTGAGAGATTGAGCCCTGTGTCACAGCGCGGAACCTGCTTGGTATTCTCTCTCCCTTTCCCTCTGAGCCTCCCCCACCCCCACTCCTCTCATGCTCTCGCTCTCTAAAGTAAATAAATAATATAACGCATAAGTCTTCTCTCAAGATGCTCTTTTTAGATACTACCAATTGATTCTATGTGCCTGAAACCAACCCCCATGTGCCTTGATATGAACATATTCTCCAAGCTATTTAATCAGTTGTCACCAAGGGGAGTAACAAATGAGTAAGAGAAAAGGGCTGATTGTTCGAATCCCTACTTACCACTTGGGCTTCTACTAAGACCTTTCACAGATGTAATCTTATCCACATTGTCACAGGGAGCACACTGAGCTTAAGAAATGTGGATGAGATCAAGCGAGTCCGGAGTACAAACCTGAGCTTCTTATCCATGAAGACATATTCCTTCTGCTCTCTTTTCTGACTGGCTTCTTTCACTCAATATAGTTTTTGAAATACATCAGTGTTGTTCTGTACATTAGTAACTCGATCTTTTTTTCATTGAGTGTTCCTCCATTGTATGATCATACCACTGCTTGCTTATTCACTGGTTGACAGATATTTGGATTTTTTTCTCCTTGGAGTTATTATGAGTAAACCATCTACGAATATTCCAATATAAATCTTCTCGTGGGAATATGTTTCATTTCCCTTGTATGAATACATAGGAGAGGAATTTCTGGGTCATATGATAAATATATGTTTAGTTTTTTAAGAAACTGCCAAACTATTATCCAAAGAAGTTGGACCATTTTAATTTCCCACCAGCATGTATGAGGCCCAGTTGTCCCACCTTTCCAGCAGAACTGTCAGCCTTTTTCATTTCAGCCCTCTAGTGGGTAAGTGCCATTTCACTGTAGTCTTCGGCAAAATATGTTTCCCTGAACACTAATGTTGATTACCTTCCCATGATTTTACTGGCTCTTCACATATCTTCTTGCCTATTTTAAGTTAGGTTTATATTTTATTATCAGGATTCAGAAGTTTTAAGAATATTCTTAATACAAGTCCTTTGCCAGATAGATGTATTCTGAATATTTAGCCCTACTATGGTTTGTCCTTTCGTTTTCTTAATAAAGGCTTTCACAAATAGAATTCTAATTTTTTTAAACCTAAATTAAAATGTGCTTCTTTTATGGTTTTCACATTCCTACATCTTATTTAAGAAACCTCCATCTATCCTGTGATTATGAAGATATCCTCTTCTTTTAGAAGTTCTGTAGGTTTTGAGCTAGAATAAACAATTCTAAAATTTGTGTGGAACCAGAAGAGACTCCAAATAGCCAAACTAATGTTGAAAAAGAAAACCAAAGCAGGAGTCATCACAATTCCAGACTTCAAGCTGTATCACAAAGTTGTAATCATCAAGATAGTATGGTATTGGCACAAAAACAGACACATAGATCAAAGGAACACAATAGAGAACCCAGATGTGGACCCACAAACATGTCGGCCAACTAATTTTTGACAAAGCAGGAAAGAATATCCAATGTAATAAAGACAGTCTCATAAGCAAATGGTGTTGGGAAAACTGGACAGTGATATGCAGAAGAATGAACCTGGACCACTTTCTTACATCATGCACAAAAGTAAACTCAAAATGGATGAAAGACCTAAATGTAAGAAATAATTTTGAGCCATCAAAATCCTAGAGGAAAAACAGGCAAAAACCTCTTTGACCTCTGCCACAGCAAGTTCCTACTTGACATGTCTCCAGAGGCAAGGGAAACAACAGCAAAAATGAACTATTGGGACCTCATCAAGATAAAAAAGGTTCTGCACAATAAAGGAAACAATCAGAAAAACCAAAAGGCAAACAACAGACTGGGAGAAGATATTTGCAAATGACATATCAGACAAAGGGTTAGTATCCAAAATCTATAAAGAACTTCTCAAACTCCACACCCAAAAGGCAAAGAATCCAGTGAAGAAATGAGCAAAAGACATGAATAGACACTTTCCAAAGAATACATCCAGATGGCTAACAGAAACATGAAAAAATGCTCAACATCACTCATCATCAGGGAAATACAAATCAAAACCACCATGAAATACCACCTCACACCTGTCAGGATGGCTAAAATTAACAACTTAGATAACGACAGATGTTGGAGAGGATGCAGAGAAAGAGGAACCATTTTGCACTCCTGATAGGAATGAAAACTGGTGCAACCACACTGGAAAACAGTATGGAGCTTCCTCAAAAAATTAAAAATAGAACTACCCTACAACCCAGAAACTGCACTACTAGGTATTTATCCAAGGGATACAGGTATGTTGTTTTGAAGGAGCACATGCACCCCAATATTTATAGCAGTGCTATCAACAATAACCAAAGTATGGAAAGAGCCAAATATGTCCATTGACAGATGAATGGATGGATAAAGAATATCTGGATATGGATATGTGGGCAGAACTAGAATGGATAATGCTAAGCAAAATTAGCCAGTCAGAGAAAGACAAATATCATATGACTTTACTCATATGTGGAATTAAAGACACAAAACAGATGAGCCTAAGGGAAGGGAAGCAAAACTAACATAAAAGCAAGGAGAAGGACAAAACACAACAGACTCTTAAATACAGAGAACAAACTGAGGGCTGCTGGAAGGTTTGTGGATGAGGCGATGGACTAAATGGGCAAGGGACATTAAGGAGGACACTTGTTGGGATGAGCACTGGGTGTCATATGCAGGGGATGAATCACTGGATTCTACTCTAGAAATCATTATTGCATTATATGCTAAATAACTTGGATGTAAATTTAATTTTTTTTTAAATCAAAAGAAAAAAAAAACAACAATCCAAGGTCAGGTTATCTTCAACCTGGACCTTGTTCACTTGCTCACACACTGTCACTTGTGCTAGGAATTTTTTCTTCCCATCTTCTACTTTATTCTATTTCATATAGTTCTTCATTGTCTCTTTTTTCCAAGAAAGAAAATTCAAACACACCATATTTTATGATGAAGATAATAATGTAAAATCACCTTCAGAAAGATGTGTGTTTGATGTGGGTTCTCCTCGTGGAGTGTTAGATTTATAACAAGCATTCATATTCTGGGTAAGTAGAAAACCCTTATTTCACTTCTCTAACAACTTTTTAGTTCCAAAACTTGGGAGTCATCCTACCTCCTCCTTTGTCCTCAACCACACATTTAGGGTTACCAGTTAAAACTGGTTAAAATCCAGGTCACCCAGGTACATGTGAATTTCAATTAGACAATGAATAATTTTTTAGTACATGCCCTAAAGATTGCCTGAAGCATACTTATACTTTATCTGAAATTCAAATGTCATGATGTCCTGTATTTTTATTTGCTAAATGTGGCAACCCTACCCACAGCTAACTCATCACCAAACCCTCAAAATCCTGCTTCCTCAATATTACCTGAATTAAGTCCATTTCTTTCTATCTGTAGTCTTGAAGAAGATGCCACATTTATACCTAGGTTGTTTTAACCACCTCCTAATTGGCTCCTAATCTCTAGTCTAAATGCTCTTCATTCTCTGTAAAGCCATAATGACACTTTTAAACACAAACCTGACCATGTCACACCCCTTTGATTGCTCCCATTGCTTTTCAGACAAATTCTAAACTACCAAATTTGGCTTTCACTGCTACATCGTGTCTGTCCAGCTTATCTCTAAGCAGTCAGAATCCTGCATTCTCCATACACTCCAACCATTTGGGGAAAACTTTCAGTCTCTTGACAAAGCTAAACTCTACCTGTTGGTTCATATATTCACACATGAATTTTCTTCTATCTAGAGGATTCTTCCAGCCCATAAGTCTCACTAGCCCTTTCAGCTGGGCCTTGGGATGCTTGCTATCATATATGAACTTTTCTCTTCCTCTGCTCTGCTCTGATTCAACTCTCCATGCTAAGGTTGTCACGCCTCTATTCACCCTTTTGGGAAGGAGCCATTCCCACCCTCCAGTTATGGAGACAGCTGAACACTGAACACCTGACACTGGACAGATGAAATTGACAGTAGCATTAGTCACATTTACTGGGAGTGTGACAGCCTGCGAGTGGAGGACATCTCACAAGGCCACACAGGCGTTGCACTTAGGACCACAGTGAACAACCAGGGCCTGCGGGAAACAGGCTTTATAGTATCAAGAGGATGAGGTGCCCCCAGGTACCAGGTGGATGCAATTGGCTTGTTGAATTACTATGTGGGCTGGCAGAGAAGGTCACCTACACTACGGGATAAGCAGGAACTGTGCCTGGTTCCCTAGATAAGGCAAGTTCTTCGGCTAAGGGTCCTTATTCATGAGAGTAGAGCAAGAAGGAGAACTTACAGTTAAGATCATTTGAGGCTCTCTCTGTTTTACCAAATGTCACGGCAGCACATGATATTGGGCCTTGATTTTAAGCCTAACCCGCCATAGCTAACGAACTTGTAAGAATGTATCACAGTTCATGCCTCCTTCCATAATGGTATCCAAAAAGTTTAGCTTTCCTCTTACCAGATTCAGAAATGTAATGAAATGTAATGCCAGGAAAACCGTCTAAGAGTTGGAAATGGCTGTTCTCCAGGCTGATGCTACTGAACTCTGTACCTTTGATTCTATTTCTAATGGTTAGACTAGATTTTAAAACTCTGTAGGGATAGAAGTCAAGCTGCAGAAAACTGATGTCAATGTAAATAATTCTTTTATTGTCATTGATGCAAATGAGTTTTGTTGACAGAAGTATTAGATGATGCTAAGCTTCCATCATTACATTGCATTTCATTCCTAACGGGTTTGATTCAGTTTTTCACCGTCTATTAGAAATTAATTTCAGCATTCCTGATTGTGTGTATGGGCGTGGTATATATATATATATGCATATATGTATGCATTTATATTATATATTTATATATTTATATTATATATTATATATAAATTTAAATATATAAATTTATATTCTTCAAATTCTCATTTGAAGGGGCTTGAATATGTTACTGGTTCCTCATTAAATAAGGAGTTTAATATCATCCTTAATACATATTCACATTTTCATAAAGTTTCATGATTTCACCTTTTTGGAAAATTATACTTTAGCAATAAAGATAACATTTTTAAAAACTATCTTTGAAAAGGAGATACAAATACACTTACATGTAAATGTTGTTTTACATGAGGCAGCAAAAGTATCTTCTAATCTTACTTGGTTTTTTAATAATAAGCTTTTGTTAAATTCGTGAATTTTATTAAATTTATAAATTTAAAATGATAAATATTTAAGTAAAATTACTACAGTACAAATGAAGTGAGAGAGGAAAGATGTATGGGTCAATTAAGAAAGGGGGGATTTTTATTGATTCAAAATTATGCATATTTGCTAATCTACTTTAGCATTAAGGGCACTGGCCCAGGCCTAATTCTTTGCTCAGTAATACTGAAGAATGTTACAGGCAGGGGGTGCAAAGGGCTCCGTTTTTGCTTTTTTTCACAATCAAAGTTTGGCTGCTCACTCTGGCAACTAAACTTTCTTGGAGAAGCTTTATCCCAAAGTTCTCCTACCCTGAGAGTAGCTTAGGTCACTGCTGAAAATGTCAAGTGTCATTTTGACTGACAAAGCATAAAAGAAGCTTGGCAGCAAGTTTTCTTATACAAACAAACAGTTGCTAGATCGCAATTCTGAATCTCTAAGAGAGCATTAAGAAACGTGACTGTAAGCAAAAACTGAGATTTTGTTGCCAAAAGGGAACATCATCAATTTCTGAATATAGTTTATATGTGAGTTAACATTTACCACTTTGGGCACTTTTTTTTTTTTTTTTGATTGTTAAAAAACGATTTTTTATTTACTTATTTTTTTATTTAATTTATTTTTTAAATTTACATCCGAGTAGTTAGCATATAGTGCAACAATGATTTCAGGAGTAGATTCTTTAATGCCCCTTACCCATTTGGCCCATCCCCCCTCCCACAACCCCTCCAGTAACCCTCAGTTTGTTCTCCATATTTAAGACTCTCTTATGTTTTGTCCCCCTCCCTGTTTTTATATTAGTTTTGCTTCCCTTCCCTTAGGTTCATCTGTTTTGTATCTTGAAGTTCTCATATGAGTGAAGTCATATGATAGTTGTCTTTCTCTGACTGACTAATTTCACTTAGCATAATACCCTCTAGTTCCATCCATGTAGTTGCCAATGGCAAGATTCCATTCTTTTTGATTGCCAAGTAATACTCCATTGTGTGTGTGTGTGTGTATATATATATATATATATATATATATATATATATACCACATCTTCTTTATCCATTCATCCATCGATGGACATTTGGGGTCTTTCCATACTTTGGCTATCGCTGATAGCACTGTTATAAACATTGGGGTGCACGTGCCCCTTCAAAACAGCATACCTGTATCCCTTGCATAAATACTTACTAGTGCAATTGCTGGGTTGTAGGATAGTTCTATTTTTAATTATTTGAGGAACCTCCATACAATTTTCCAGAGTATGAAACTTGCATTCCCACCAGCAGTGCAAAAGAGATCCTCTTTCTCCACATCCTCGCCAACATCTGTTATTGTCTGAGTTGTTAATGTTAGCCATTGTGACAGGTGTGAGGTGGTATCTCATTGTGGTTTTGATTTGTGTTTCCCTGATGATGAGTGATATTGAGTATTTTTTCATGTGTTGGTTGGCCATCTGGATGTCCTCTTTGGAGAAGTGTCTATTCATGTCTTTTGTCACTTTGGGCACTTCTTATGCAAATGGTGAAAAGCAGTGACTGCAGGAAAAAGGTTGGCAGAGAAGTTCCTCATAAGAGAAAGAAGCAAGCGACTCTCCTGCCCTAAAACAACTGTGAGAAGGAAGACCCTAGACAGGTACTCGCTGCACCTTCTCTTGGACTGGGTCCCATCATGATGGGACTCAGTGGATTATACTTTTCCACCCTAAGGCAGAGAGCTGTTACTGTGGCGCCCTGCAAGGTCAGGCAGTTCAGAACAAGAATGTAACCTGGAGAAAGAGCTAGGATGGGCCGGGCAGAGCACCCTAACAAGTGACTTGCTGAATCCTGTTTAGCCTCCCACCCCACTCCACACCCATCTGAACAAAAAGGTAAGCATACCCTGCCTTCTGGTGGTACATCATCCCAGCCATTTCTGCCAAGTCCAAATGGCTTTGCTACAATGAGAAACCTCCAGGGAACTAAAGAAAGCCTCAACACACGAAATGGAAGTGTTTGTGTGTTTTCCTTCCTCAACTAGAAAGTTAACTAAGAGAGAAGGCATAAGAAATCAGCAGCTGTGCCTTTTGTATGTAGTATTGCCTTGATCAGTACCCTTACTTAAGGCTATGAGGGTTTAATAATGATGACCTACCCACACCCTGATATCCAGTGTGCATAATGGCTTTTGCTCTGGAATCAATGAATCTTATCAGGTTAACTTCAGAAGAAAGAAGGGGTAAATATTTAGCCCCTTTATACCAAATAGAAAGGTCTTTTGTTATATTAGCCAAATTAAAAAAATAAATTGACCTGAGTGATTTTAGTAAACACTGAAATGCCCCCCCCCCCCGAAATAAAAAGCCTCCTAGAAGTTTGCAGTGGCTGGTACATTAAGGGAAAAAAGTAATAATAATGACTTAAAGTCATTGTTTACAATGTTCCTGAAGATTAGAGAATATATTTCCAAAATAGGTAAACTATATTGGTCTTGTTTTTCTGTTTTCCCTTATAACATTATAGTCAGCAACATATTATCCAAATTCACTAAAAAGTACTCACAGCCACTGAAGTTACTCCGCCAGTTAAGGATTAGTTTATTGCTGAGTATAATAGAAATTTGAATAGCACAGGATTGAACTATTGGGTTCTCTGTTTGGGGACCACTCAGTTCATGTAGTTAAAACTGAAGCTGACATTTTAAATGAATTTATTAGTCTCACTTCGTTCCAGGACCAGACAGTAGTCCAGCTCACACCCTGGGAGTTCTACAACTCCCTGGGAGTTCTACAACTCAATCCAGAAGGGACACATTAATATTACTTCTCTTTCTCAAATGGTGAGCTTTCCAAAGGCAATTCCTTGATTTGATGTCATGTTCTAGCTTGGAAGTGAAACTTCCAGTTATACCACTTGGGAATCAAGTTATGTTTTACCAGTAAAATACCATTCAGCAAATTGTACATTATGGCCTTCAGGGTGCAACTTTTATAGGAAAGGGGACTAGCCCTCCAAGGCTTCTGTACAGGGTCTGCCAGGGTACTTAGTCCTAAAGTTAAATATTTAAAGCAAGAATGAAGCTTTCCCAGAGGGCTAAGAAAATCAAGTTAACAAGATTATAAAGAACAAATTAAGAAAGATTAAGAGGAAATACTACAATCAGTAGCTTTTTCTATCCAAAATGCTATATTTCATTTATTCCAAGATACACAATTAATGACATCTTATACTCACTAGTAGCTAGGCTGTTGTCATAATATAGTTGCCATTACCTGCATATGAACCAACTTGGTTATTTTTCCAGGTGGTATAAATATCAGCAAGTAAACTTTCTGAGGACCATTTGAGGAAGAAATTTGAATCCTGGCTGCTACCTGAAAAATTTCCTTTGAAATTAGCTCATAAGATCAAAAGAGTACCAACATCAAAGTTTCAGAAATAGGTGTCATTGGAAGCAAATTAAAGAGATGAGAGAAAAACATTCTCAAGAAATGCTGTACTACCAACATTCTTGAGGGTACAGATGATATCGTTGGAAACAGAGTAACATCAATGAGTCGAATGAATCAAAAGGTATTTCTGAAGAGTCCCTATCTGAATGTGAAAGTATTTTAAGAATAAGTTTGTTTGGATATATTCTTTTTATCTCTGTTAAAGAATCATATGTGACAAAAATAAATTTCTCAATATAAAAGAGCTGTTTTAATGACTATAAAATGAAAATTCTAGGTGATAAGGGCATTATTCCATAGTTCAGCTGGCAGGGTTTCTTTGTTAGTAGTAAATAAAACAATGAATTATCTTCCATATGATGGCATATTCAATTAAATAACCTACGATAGCTTTACATTATTGGACACGACAGCAACACTCAAGCCAAAGTCCCTTTAGAAATTCTTCTTTCCCTCTCTGCCTCCAAAGCTTGCAGCCTCAGAAAAAGGCCTTTCTGCCTTCTGTTGGCCCCTGTGTGAGAAAGTCTGAGTACACTGATGGGATCGCAGAAGAAAATGCACCCTTGAAATAGGGCTATGACATCAAAACCAACATTTCAATAAAGAAGTATCCCAAACACATCATCTCAGCCTTTGCACAAATCAGTATGCCCGAGGGTGTCTTACCATTTCAATTCCATTAAATAATTTCAGAGAACACTTCTATCCTTTCACCACAATTGGAAGTCTTGCTGAGAAAAGTGTATGTAGCACCACCGCCATATTTTTGCCGAATTGTGCAGCACTGCATGACTCTGTGATGTTCCTTTTATCATTACATTGTACCATTTTATAACATTCTCCAACACCTACTGTTTTAGACCTGAGAAGTGAAAACACCTATGCCCATACAGCTTACTGCTCACATTAACAGGACTTTACTATTTCAGGAATATAAGCATCTGCCCAGTACTATCAAAGTCACAAACTTTATTTACCATTCCCGGATCTTCCTGAAAGACCCATCAAATCTCGAATAGAAAGAATCAAAAGACAATTTACAGCCAAGACTCTTTGAAACCATGACCTGAAAATTCCTGCTGTGCACACCAGCCCTAAGCAGTTGTAGCATGATCCTCACTTAATCCAAACCAAGCCTCTGACTGAGAAACCTGCTGTAAATCAGACTTCAAAATCTCATGAATATCCCCACTTTGCTCCCTCCCATCTGCGATACTAGTAAGATTCTCTCAAGGTAGTGCTCTTTTTATCACAGTAAAAAATAAATTCAGCTTTGACCTACCAACAGTTTGTTTTGGTGACATTTTGATGAAGCTGGCATTCGACATTGTAGATTATTTTGTATTGACTGTCAAAAAATTTAGGAGACAAAACCTGGGATACTAGTTGTTAAGATTTTGCTTTCTACAGCAAACCCATACCAGTAACACTAGGACCAGTACTTACTAACAGAATGAACACAGGAGCACCTGGATGGCTCAGTCGGTTAAGCGTTTGAAGCTGGAGTTCAGCTCAGGTCACGATCTCACAGGTTCGTGGAATCAAGCCCTGTGTCGGAGTCAGTGCTGACAGGGTAGAGCCTGCTTGGGATTCTCTCTCTCCTTCTCTCTCTGCCTCTCCCCTGCTCATGCTGTCTCTGTTTCTCTCAAAAAAAATAAACTTAAAAAAAAATGAACACAGTTCTGCCTTACAGCTTCTACATATAACTGAGGAAGATAAAGAATTAAATGAATTGATGACCTATGAAGCCTGTTGAGGAATTCTTTTTCAGTAATATCTTGACTGAAGATTTCAAAATCCTCCTAAAATATATCTCAAAAAAAAAAAAAAATGCCAGGGAAACAAAGCTTTTTTGAAATTAGAACACCAGACAAGGAAGTAGGAGGGGTCAGATCACATTGAAATGAAAACACCATTCCAGTAATGGAAACTGCCCCATACCCTTAAAGCCGGGTGGGGCCATGGTCAAAGGGCTTTGATGGGTTGGGGAGGGGACTAGGATACTGGTACTAAGCCCTGGACCTAGGCAGAATAGGGAAGCCGACTGAAGACAAAACACACATAAACCTAGGGCTGAAGGAGTGCCACACCCTAAGGGAAAGAGTGAAATAGAAGAAAACTGTGTAACAGATAGAAAGGAAAAAACAAAACACAAAAAACAAAAAACTAAGCCACCCACCATGGCAGTAATGTATACCATGTACTATACAAAAGGCCCAAAGTAAGAATTTCAGTTCACAGTGGACACTAGTTAATTAATAGTAGCTTTGAGTATTTGCTAGAAGCAAGGCAAACTCCATCCTACATCAAAACACCTTCCACCCAAGTCTCACAGGACATTCAGAGGTAGTTACAAATATATGCTCACATTAAAAAAAAAGAAGAAGAAAGAAATCAGAAGTAATCAACAGAAACAAACTATCTTCAGTGAAAAGCAGCTGAAACACCAAACCAAACAAATAAAGACCCAAGATAGTACATAAAGAACATAGAGTAACTGTGTGTAAGGAAATCAGAGGGGATCAAAGCAAAACTATAAAATGACCAAGCAGCGTTATTGGGTGGCTCAGTCAGTTGAACATCCACCTCTTGGTTTGTTTTTGGTTTTGTTTTTTTTTACATTTATTTATTTTTGAGCGACAGAGAGAGAGCATAAGTGCGGGAGGTGCAGAGAGAGAGACACAGAATCCAAAGCAGGCTCCAGGCTCTGAGCTGGCAGCACTCTGTGCCCGATGAAGGGCTCAAACCCATGAACCATAAGATCATGACCGGAGCTGAAGCTGGATGCTTAACCGACTGAGCCACCCAGGCGCCCCACATCCAACTCTTGATTTCAGCTGGGTCAACTCTGATCCAGCTCAGGTGATGATCCCAGGGTCATGGAATGGAGCCCTGTGTAGGGCTCCATGCTGATCGTGAGGCCTGCTTATTAGCATTTCTCTCTGTCTCAATCTCTCTCTCAAAAAAAAAAAAAAAAAAATGATCAAGCAGCTTTGAAAAATAAATAATTTTAGAAATGAAAATTATAATAGAACTTAATAGAAATAAAAAGCAGCAGAATAGAAAAGCCAAAAGGGAATTGGTGAGTTGGATGATAAATATGAAAAAAAATTATGTGAAAAATATGAGATTAAGAGACATGGAAGAAAAAGGAAGAAAGTCTAATATATGTCTATTCTGTGCCCTAGAGGTAAGTCATAAGGAAAATGGGAAAAGTTCAACATTCAAAAGGTAATGACTAAAATTTCTCCCAAATTACTGAAATACATAAATCCTCAGATAAAGGAAGCCCAGTGAACGTCAAACAGAATTAACAATGGTAAAACTACATTGAAGGGAGGGAAAAAGGCACAAGACACAGTGTAAGAGAATTCAATCGTACCCAGTAAGTTGATACCCCCTAAAATTCATGAGTTATAACATGGCGGGATATGCATATTACTTATAACACTGGTGATGCACAAATTCCAGAAGAAACAACTAGAAAATAGGGTTAAATGGTTATCTCCAGAAAAGAGAATTTGGGAAGCAATAGGAGCAATGGGACAGAAAAATGGCAGACACCTGAACTTTTTCCTTTGTCGCTATAAAGCTTTCCCCTCCCCTGACAGCCCTTGGGTGTCCACCAAATATAACCAATGGTGGGTGACTCCACCATTGCTGTGGCAAGCCCTGAATAAAAAGCCTCTCTTCATTCCCATTTCAATGGTCCTCCTTTATTTCCACAATGTACACACTTCCTTTCATCCTTACAGTGGGATTCTATGAAATTGCTAAAAATAATGAAGTAGATTTGTGCTCACATATATGAAAAACTCTTGAAGATACATTATTTTTTTTAAACTGTAAGTTTCAGAACACTATGTTATATAGTATCTGTCAGGTAATTAAAAAAAAGTTATATACATTGCCAATAGCAGCTAATTATTGTAAAGCCAGCTATGGGTGGTAAGTGATGTAGCTTTTAATTTTTACCTGTCTGTCCTACATGAATTTTCTGTGCATACAGATGCTATCTTGCAGATGCAATTCTGGGTCAGTTTTAATTTTTTAATAATATATTGACAATATTCCCAAACGGTAGAACTTTTTCTTCTTTTAACTTTATGCATTCCTAGAAGCTCCCCAGGCTTCTTGGAATATTTCACCTAGAATTCCAGGGAGCCAAGTAACATATTCAAACATGAGCTGCTACTGTTAAGGCCTAGGCAAAAGTATCCTAGAATTAAAAACCTTAAGGACCGTGGAGTTCTTAACTGTTTCCATTTGTAGAAAAAGATAAAGTCATCTTAAACTGATACCCTGATTAATCTTGGTTTGATGGAAAAGAAATCATTCGTGCTTCACATAAAACTACTCATCCTTTAGAGCCTACCCTTCTGTTATCTGAATCTGATTCAAAGCAGGCCCTTGACCATTTTCGCCTTTGGTAGATCACTGATGGCAATGTAAATAATTCTTGTCTTTAGGCATGCAAATAAATTATGTTATTTGAAGAGACAACACTCCCCATGTCCAAAAAAAAAAAACCAGTTTTCCATAGTTTTGCAAATTCATTTCAGCATTTCTTGTAAATTCTGCCTCAATTCCTCAATAATGAGTTAAATAAAAATCTTTAACATGTGTTCATTTTGTATCTGTATGAAAATCATGATTTTAGCCATTTTAGAATGTTTTCAATGGCCTGTGCTACCAACTGATGGTGAAGAGAAACAAATAGTTTCTCTGGGCACCACTGTTAAACATTGAGAGCCTGGGTTATGGTCTCCTATACAAGCGTTAGTATAACTTATCTGAGTCTTACTTTGTGTCTTCTATAAAGTGGGAATAACATTTCCCCCAGGGAGTTCTTATAATGATTGAATAAGATACAATTAGTTCAATAAGAGCACTGAATGAGGCAGACATTAGGGAAGCACTGGTTGAGGTGAAGAGCCTCTCCTGACAAAGTGACTCACGGTGACCCCAAAACAGGTCCGAGGACCGTCACAGCTTGCAGCTAGGGAATAAAGTGAGGGCAATCTGATTAGGGGTTGATTGCCTTTAACTTGTAGAGTCTGCCCTAACTCTTGAGTACTTACTGTCAGAATTGCATTACACTTAGCTTTTCTGTGGGTCTCAATTTCCCCATTTGTAAAGTGCAAATAATGATGCTACTCAACACTCATATGGTTGTTATAAGGATCAAATGTGTTAACATTTGTAAAGCATGTAGAATGGCGCCTCGCACCTGGTAACCTTTACACGGGGGGGGGGGGGGTATTAAAATAATAATAATTGTTGTTATTATTCAAGGTTCTATCATCCAAATTCAATTATTCAATAATTCAATGTCCTCTCTACTGTTAAGATTCTATAATTCTATGTCTCTGGGCAGAATTATTAAACTATCTGGTATTGCATAGCCCTAGAAGCCCCAGATATAAATTAGAAAATGTTCTTTAAAGATATACTAAAAGTATGCCTTATGAAGAATCATATTTTTAAGCATACTTGATATTTTATTACTTAAATACATCTTCCAAACTCATGAAGCAAATCATGGGAGCCATGATTTTTTCCAAATGGTTTCACAAAGCTGATTCTGATGCTCTGAGAATTTCTTCTAACTAATTTTCAAATGACAAATTGCAAATATATTTCAGGCCCCACCTGTAAATCTGAATTGATTTATCATGGAATATTAAATACAGAAAACAAGGAAAGCCCTATTTGCAGTGAGAATATGTAAAATAAATCTGTTTTTATGGCTGATCCTTCCAAGCCCATGTAAATGTGACCATGGAAGGGGGCTGGGTATGAAAGGGGAGTGAGGAAATGGATGAAGAGGGTTCAAAGGGTACAAACTTTCAAATATAAGATGAATAAGTTCTGGGATGTAATGGACAGTATGGTGACCATAGTTAACAGTACTGTATTGTGTATTTGAAATTTGCTACAAAAGATGATCTTAAAAGTTCTTAACACCCACCCACACACACACACACACACACACACACACACACACACACACCAAAAAACTGTAACAATGAGAAGTGATAGATGTGTCAACTAAGCTTATTGTGGTAATCATTTTGCAATATATACATTTATCAAATCATGACATTGTACAACTTAAACTTACACAATGTTATATGTCAATTATATCTCAACAAAGCTGGAAAAAATAAATGAGGAGGAAAGTTAGTGCATGAACTATAAAAACATTGGTAGTCTCAAAATCTGTTCTTTTACATGCAGGAATCTGCCTTCTATGACTTAAAGCAATTAGTGTGGTAGGGTCAATGTCTATAGCTTGAGAAAACATTTAGGGGAAAAAAAAGTTTACCACTCTTATACTAAAAAATTTAAAAATAAATAAAGTGACATTTTTTAACTTATAGAAAACTAGAATCTGATAAATGTAAGTTTCCTAATGTGCTCCTGTTTACCACAAGTGTGACCCTGCAGAAGTGATTTAATCTCTCTGGGCCTCACTATCTTCACTCGCAAAATGAGAATCTTTGGGGCAATGCGACAATATACAGACTTACCAAATTTTGTGGGACCTCCTTCTCTATGTGACAGTCAATAGCTCCAAAAAGTTGCCTCTGGTCACCCTAGATGGAATTAATTGCTCCCTGTTCTTCAATCTCCTTAACAATTTGTTTGTACTTATTTTACTCTGCTTCATAATACTTGTTACATTTTTTTCCCCCAGTAAGGCAGGAAGGAGTTCATGTGTGTATCACTTTTTTGCCAATAACACAGAGATAGTATCTATTAACTACATATAAAAAGTCAGGGTCTAAGTGCCTTGCATGCATTGCCAAGTCTTCACACCTACCCCATGAGGTAGATTATCCTCATTATCATTCTTGTTTTGCAGATGAGCAAACCAAAACTCAGAGAGGTTAAATCATTTCCCCCAAATCAACCAACACCTGTTATAAGCTGAGATCCGAACCCAGGCTCCACGACTCCATACCTCCTGCCCTGCCATCTTTTACCAAGCCCGATGCTTCTCATGTTAGAAATACTCACCAAAATGGGTTGTATTCAATCAATTTATTCTTATCTTACTCTAATACTTATAATAATTATGACATATTGGCATGGTAGATTCATAGAGATGATAGATTAATTGATTTTCTAAAATCTACTCCTAGTAGTATAGAAACTGTTATGTGAAATTACTGTTGCGAATTGCTAGGACACTCATTGGTAGCAGACAACCTACAAAATTGATTTACTACATGTGTGAACTCTTCTTTCCTTGTGGCACGGGTTATTTACCCTTCCCCTCCATAAGTTCCCAGTCACCGTTTCTAATGGGTGCGTCCAGACCCATTTCTTAATAATTTAGTGTTATCCTCATCAAATGACATTTCCAACTATCCATGAATGCCGATGGGTTTGGATTTTTTCACTTAAAAAAAAAAAAACACTTTATTTGCGGTCTAGCATCTCTATACCTACTATATAATGGGTATTCCAGAAATCCAAAATGCAGACTACTTTGAAACTCTTCTGAAGTCCAAATAAATAAATAAATTGTCCAAATTTTATTGACTATCACAAATCCACTAGAAGTGACTCATTTGCTGGTTGAGATTAGAAATGGCCCACTTTGGTGTTCTCTGCACGCAGGATATACAAAGGATAAGGAAATAATGTTGCAAGACCACTTCCATGCCAGCCCCAGCTGTAGCTGGCAGAAAGATCAGGAGCTATTAAATGCAGGGGTGTTCTCTCCCCTCCCCAGTGGACATCTGAGACTAATATAAGCTCTTGAATAACTAAAAGTTCACAGATTTCAAAACATAACCTCCTAGATCTTTGAAAGGTGGACTCATGAATTATGTGGCAAATAAAATTCTCACATTGTAAAAAGAGACTCAACTTTCTTGAAGCAATATTTAAGCAAGGTGAACAAAATGTAAGAAGAAGGCTGATTTTACGCACCATAAAGGCCTTTTACTTATTGCCGCCCCCCACCCCTACCCCTTGCTTTATTCTGGGGGAAACTGCAGCCCTCACGTGACACGTCGGCCTTGCCCCAGAAGTAACCCTTACACGTAGATGGTTTTGTTATGTAACATCTACACACTTTTTGTGTGACCCAACACACCTGCTTGAGCCAAGGCAGCAGGACTGAGAATCAATCTCATGGCTTTCCATCCCACCGAGTAGGTGACCAGAGATAAACAAAAGTTCTGCTCAAGCAGGAATGATAATCAACTTATCTGTTTGTATCTTTTCCCTTTTGGGGGAGAATTCAAACCAGAAATACAAGAGGAAAGTCAGTCAGTCGGTAGAAGGGACCAAAGTTGAAAAATAAACAAAGGATGAGTAGCATAGATGCCACGATACAACAGGAGCCATGGGTGAGAAAGAAGAAAAGGCTACATTAGGAAAACAAATTTCACAGAGTATGGGAGATAAATGTAATCTGGTAGCAAGAGAACAGTAGCAAGAGAGAGTCCAGAATTTGGGAGGAACACCAAGTTCCTATTGCTGAAGAAACAAGGTGCTGTATTAGGGGGGCCACGTTAGACACTTCCACTTCCTGCTCTAGGGCAAGTGGCTGTAAGGGCAGCCTCTCCAGCTGTTCCCGGCATCCCTCACACCCAGCTGTGAAGCTAATTCCTGCTTAATTTATCTCCATCTGACTCTTTTGGGAAAAAAAGAAAAGATCCGAGATAATCTGAGAGAATTATCCTCGCACCATAAGAAATTAAAATTCTCTGCCTTATTGACATATAGAGCTAATTTCTTCTATGATGGCACAATTGTCTATCTCTACCTTAACTGATTGACGAAAGAAAATTTTTCAATAATTACAATTTTAAAACTTGAAAAAATGAAACAACTACTTTATGATGTTTTTCTTAATTTTCTGTTTGGAAAAATTTCAAAACTTTGGGGAAAAAAGTAAAAGGTTTGTGCAATGAACAGCATATATCCCTCACCTGGATGCACCAATTGTTCTGGAAAATACGCTGCAGACAATATGACATTTAAACTCTAAATACTTCAGCAAGTATCTTGCATAGGTAAGGACAGCCTTCTACCTAACCACAATGCCATTTTGACACCTAAGAACATAAGTTATCTTATACATACGTATGTAATATCTTACATATAGAACTATATTGTATAACACATAGAACACGCTAACAAAATATGACTTTCTTGTTCTTTTTTTTAATCCAGGTTACAATTAAGAGTAACACATTGAATATGCCTACTGTTTATGTACAACAGTCACCCAAAGAGTCTTAGCTAGTCATCTTATAAAATATCCCACATTTGGGGCCTGTGGGTGGCTCAGTCGCTAAGCATCTGACTTCAGCTCAGATCATGATCTCACAATTTGGGAATTCGAGTCCCACATCAAGTGAGCTCAAGCCCCGCTTCGGGTAAGCACAAGCCCTGCATTGGGTGAGCAGGAGCCCTGGGTGATCCCCGCTTCTCTCTCTCTCTCTCTCTCTCTCTCTCTCTCTCTCTCTCTCTCTCACTTATTCATTCTCTCTCTCTTGTTCTCGCGCTCTCTCTCTCTCTCTCTGCCCCTCACTCATTTGTGCCCTCTCTCTCAAAAAATAAAATAAAAAGAAAATATCCCACATTCTAGATTTGTCTTACTGTCTCCTTTTGGAGCCATTTAACTTGTTCCTCTATTTCCTTAACCAGGAAGTTTGGTTTAGAGACTTGATTAAATGCAGCTAAACATTTTTTTTTTTTTAAATAACACTGCATGGGTGGTTTCAAACACATGGTAGTATTACTCCATATTGCATCACTTAAGGAGACACATAATATCAAGTTATCCCACTATTAGTGACATTGAATTTTATCACTTGATTAAATACCAATGTTATCATTTGTCCACTATAATACAGACACATATTTTTCTTTGTAATTGTGGGGTGAGAGTATAACACTGTGCCTCATAAACTTTTTACTCAACGATTATAGTAATGATACTGACCAAGTCAATTATTTCATGGCTATTTCATGTCTTCCTACTTTTGTTCAATAGAATATTTGCTTGATTAAAAAATAAGCGTTTTTCTTGCTCCCTCTTCTTTTTCTCTTCTATTATGCCTAAGTACTTGTGGATCTTTTAAAAATTCAATATATTATAGTCAATTTTTACTTTCCCAAAATTGGCCAATCATGTCCTTTCTAAAAGAGCTCCCCTTGGCAGGATCCCACTAGTCTTCAAGCTTTTTCTTATTTTTTTGACACAAGAGGATAACCTGAGCTCACCTTGCACTTGGCCCCAGACCAAAATTAATAACTTCTCCATTCTTATTTTCTGTTTAACTTTTTAAAAAGTATCAGCTATTCTGTAATACCACTTCAGAGTTTTTACTAACCAGTTGGAAGCAGCAATTATAATATCTATCATTTTTGGAGCAACCAAAACTAAATGTGGAGAAGTTTTCCCATAGTATCTCATGATGCAACCCTTGCAGGTGAAATAACTAATATTTTATTCATTTCACAAATAAGAAAGGAGAGGCTTAGGGAAATTAAGGAATTTGCTTAAGGTCAGAGAAGTATGTCCTAATCTAAAGCCCATGTGTTCTTTTTTTCTTTGCCAGGTGTTTCTCAGAGCCTTACAAAGGAGCTGATCTGGTCTAAAAAGCCCATTGGTATGAATATTCAATACCCAGTTATTGAGTAGGTGAGATATTAAAATAATCAGCTTTGATTTTTAATATTAAGTTTCTAAAATTGACAATAAATTACTTGCTCAAATAGCTAAAGGCTCAACATATTATCCCTTGGTAACACATATTCCTGCTTGAAAACTGTAATGCCCCCAAATATAAAGAGAAGGTACCTAACTAGCATTCAATTTATATTTGGACTAAATCTATACTGGTAAATCTACACATCATCTGAATTTAGCAATTAATACTTTTAACTGTCATTAAATGGAAGAGTCATAAATATAACACAAATTATATTACATAATTTTCTAAGAAGATTTCAAAAAAACAACATCAAAATTTGGGTTATGCTATTATTTCTCAGGCATGGAAAAACCAACTTATTCGTATGCCTATAATTAGAAATATTGGCTCTAACCACCAAAGCCTGATCTTTGGAAAGCCATGACCACAGTAACCACCTCTGGTCACTTTCTGCATGTAGACACCAATATGACCACTCCAGAAATGCAGAAACCAAAGACTCTACCATGTCCCTCAGCGTATGTCTTGTCAACGATACTCGCCCACAAGCCTACGCCTTTCATGTTAAAGGTCTATTTAAAGCAAGTTTCTCATGCTTTAAGAACATTAAATCACTAAAAAGCAACAATTCAAATACTTATCATTGTACAGAACATTCATGTGGTATAATTTGATAAAACCATTAATTAAACAAATATTTATCAAAGCATTCTGGAAGATACAAAGCAAATAAAAACGAGTCTGTAGCTTTAAAAACGTTGTAATTTTCTGCAAATTAAAACCAGAGTAAGATACCACTACAAACCTATTAGAATGGCAAATATCCAGAACACTAAGATACCAAATGCAAGGATGTGGACCAACAGGAACTCCCATCCATTGCTGGTGGGAATGTAAAATGGAACAACCACCTTGGAAGCTAATTTAGCAGTTTCTTACAAAACTAAACATACTCTTCCTGTATAATCCAGGAATTGAAATCCTTGGTATTTATCCAAATGAGCTGAAAACATGTCCACACAAAACGTGCACACAGATGTTTATAGCAGCTTTATTTATAACTGCCAACACTTGGAGCAACCAAAATGTCCTTTAGTAAGTAAATGGTTAAATAAACTATGGAACATACAGACAATGGACTATTATTCAGTACTAAAAAGAGATGAGCTATCAAGCCACAAAAAGACAGGGATGAAACTTAAATGCATATTATTCAGTGAGAGAAACCAATCTGGGGGCACCTGGGTGGCTTAGGCAGGTAAGTGTCGGACTTCAGCTCAGGTCATGATCTTGTGGTCCCTGAGTTGGAGCCCCGTGTCAAGCTCTGTGCTGACAGCTCAGAGCCTAGAGCCTGCTTTGGATTCTGTGTCTCCCTCTCTCTCTGCGCTCATCTGTTCATGCTCTGTCTCTCTCTCTTGCTCAAAAATAAAAATAAACATTAACAAAATATTTTTTAAAAATAAGCCAGTCTGAAAGGCTATTATATACTGTCTGATTCTAACTATATGACATTCTGGAAAAGGCAAAACTATGGAGTCAGTAAAAATAACAGAGGCTACCAGGGGGTCAGGGGAGCAGATGCAGATGAATAGTCACAGCACAAAGGAATTTTAGGGCAGTGAAAACACCTGTATGATATTGTAATGATGGATACGTGTCATTTATACATTTGTCCAAAACCCATACAACATGAGGCCATGTGTTTGTACTGGCAAAAAATCTCCCTAGAAAATAATGAATTAGTGCTAGACCTTTTGACTTGTAGTGATTTACACAAGGGATTTGTGAGAAGAGCAAGACATAGAAATTTTAAGATATTTCTTTGTAAAATAAACACTAATCCTCGTATGTGTAGACATATTTACAAGTACATTTCTGTATAATATTACATGGTCAGGGATTATGTGAAAAGTTAGGCTAAGGGAAGGAGATGGAGATAAAAGGATAAACATGATCTACCATTAAGGATATTTAAAATTACATTATATCAAGGGCGCCTGGGTGGCTCAGTCGGTTAAGCCTCCAACTCTTGATCTTGGCTCAGGTCATGATCTCATGGTTTGTGGGTTAGAGTCCTGCATAGGACTCTGCAGCTGACAGCAGAGAGCCTGGTTGGGATTCTTTCTCTCCCTCTCTCTGCCCCTCCTGTGCGCTCGCTCTCTCTCTCTCTCTCTCTCTCTCTCTCTCTCTCTCTCTCTGCCTCTCTCTCTCAAAAATAAGCTTAAAAAGATAAAAAATAAAAATAATAAAATTATACAATATCATCTGTGAATAAAATTCCCAATGAGGAATTCAAACAATTATAGCCTGTCAAATTGACCACTTTGGAGGATATAGACTTTCTGATATTTTTGTATGTATATGTATATAATTTTGGTTATATTTATTTATAACCTCACATTTTCTAGAAGTGGGTATTATATAACCCATAAATAAGCAATAAATGTTTAAAACATTCTATTTCAAAGAGGAAGAGACTGCTCCCAGCCATAGTCATCAAGGAAGGGTTCTTTGGATGAAATGACATATTACCTGGGTTTAGTGAAAGCAGGCTTGAATTTTGAAAGGTAACGATGTCAAAAGGTGGCATGAATGGAGGGACAGCAATTGGAAAGTAAAAGTCAGTTTTATATATGAAGACATCATATAATCCTACTGGAGAAAAATGAATATTGTATGTAGCAAAATTTCAGGGAACTATTCTAAAATGTACAGAGCAGACTTTTGATACATTTGGGAGGATGGGATGAATTTGGAAAGGTTTAAAGTGAATGGTTACTTTCAATTAACTATAGGCTATTATGTATACTTATCCAGTAAAATTAATTCCTAGTCTGAAGGGAAACAATGCTTACTGAGCACTTAGTATATCCCAAATATTAGTCATGTGTTGTTAACCACTACGTTCCAACAACCGTCTAAGAGATCAATGTTATCCCTATCTCTACTTAAAGATGGGGCCTAGAGGGGCACCTGGGTGGCTCAGTCAGTTAAGCATCCTACTCTTGATTTCGGTTCAGGTCATGATCTCATGGTTCATGGGTTCGAGCACCTCATCGGGCTCTGTGCTGACAGAGCAGAGCCTGCTTGAGATTCTTTCTCCTTCTCTCTCTGTCCCTCCCCCACTCACTCTCTTTCACTAATTAATTAATTAATTAATTAACAAACTTAAAAAAAAAAAAAAGATGGGGCGTAGAGAGGCTATGTGATTTGACCAAGGACACACAGCTAGCAACTATGCAGGGATTCAAATCAGACAGTCTAAACAATAATGAGACATCACTACATACCTATTAGAATAGCTAAAATCCAAAAAAACTAACAATACCAGTTGCTAAGATAAGAAGTAGCAGGAATATATATTCGCTGCTGGTAAGAATGAAAAATGGTACAACCCCTTTGGAAGAGAGTTTGGAAGTCTCTTACAAAGCTAAATATAGCCTTACAATATGGTCCAGCAATCGTGCTTCTAGATATTTACTCAATTCATGTGAAAAGTATGTTCACACAAAAGTCTCCGCATAAATATCTACAGCAACTATATTTATAATTGCCCAAAATTGGAAACAACCAAGATGTACTGAAATAGGTGAACAGATAAGCAAACTGCAATATATCCATTGACTTAAAAAAAAGGGAATATTACTAGGCCACACCAAAACATCTTAAAAATATATTGTTAAATGAAAGGCACTAGTTTGAAAAGACCATATGCTGTATGATTTCATTTATGTGAGCTTCTGGAAAAGGCAGAATTTTAGAGCTGGTGAAAAGATCAGTAATTGCCAGACTGTTGAGGAGGGAGAAAGGTTAATGGGTGAAGTACAGGGCAGTTTTTGAGGCAGTGAAACTATTCTGTATGATTCATTATGATGGATATAGGACAGTATGTGTTTGTGAAAACTCAGAACTATATAGCACAGAATGGATTTTAATGTATGCAAGTTTTAAAAAAAAAATAATCTAGGAGGGCAAGAGATCCCACAATGTGGCAAAACAGCCTAACTGTACTACAAATGTATGAAACGACCTCACTGAGGGGCGTGGTAAAGTAAGGTACTGACCTGAGTAATTTTGGAAATGAACGAAGACGGTAAAACTTAGGCAAAGTCAATATTCATGGGCATTGTAATCTAGTTGGTAAAGTTGTTTCTCACGGGGGTGTGGGTTAAGAAATCTAAAACAACGATGCATGTATACTGAAATTAAACAATTAAGTAATAGGTGGTGGATAGTGGGAGCCAAGTTTCTCAGTGTTGGCATGGAAATTTCAGAAAAGCAAGGAGGGGAAGGTTAGCATGATCCTTTGGTATAACAGATGGGAACTGGAGACATCAGTATGAGCTCATGCTTAGCTTAATATAAAGATGGATACATATAACAATATTTACAGATAGGTATAGACACATGGATTACCATACACACATAAATTTCTTTCTCTGAAAGCTGGGAGGGTCTAGAATTAGCAGGACCATCCACCTCAGCTCCTGGCAATTCCTAGTCCCTCCCTGCTTTTTGCTTTTCCTCCCTAACCCTTGCCACCTTCTGACATCTCTGTCTCTCTTTTTGAAATGTATTTATTTATGATTACTCTTCCCCTTCTAGGATGTAAACTCTAAGGAGCAAGAAGGTTTTCTATTCACTGTGATTTCCCTGGCTCCAAGAACTGAAGTTGGCTCCGACCTGTTGAATGACTGAGTGTTTGAAAAGTGATGGAGAGTGCACCATGGCTAATCAGTCCATAATTGGTAGGCTAACCATGAAAGTCAACCCTTGGACATATCCTGCCATTACCTTGCTAGGAAGCAAGGAGTGTTAGGATCAATGGACTGCTTCTCAACAGAATACTATGCTTCTAGTGAAATATTCAATGTTCCAATCTTGTACTCTCCTCAAATAATGGCATGTGCAAGCCCAATATTTCCTTTGTGGAAAGAATTTTGGCTTCCCAAACAAGAAAAAAAATTTCTTCTTAATATTCCTTTAAGTACAAAGGAAAATGAATATATTTGGATGTTTTTCTTCCTAGAAAATTGAAATTTATTGTTTGGCTTTGGTAACTTAAATATATGGGCTGTATCTTGTTAAAATTATTTTTCTGTTCGGTGGTGCATGTATTTGTTGAACACCTACAACATATTTATTTATCAAATGGTAAGTGCCTAGTATGTACCAAGTAATATACCAGACAGCTTAATAAAACTGACAAATTGATTTTACTGGACTTCAGTTTTCATTACAACAAAAATTATGTAAGGTAACTGAAATTTTGTACCCTGTGATCAGCATCACCCTACTTCTCCCTCCCTCCAAGTCCCTGGAAACTACCATTCTACCCCTACTTCTATGAGTCTGCCTACTTTAGATTTCACAAATTATGGACTGAATGTGTCTCCCCAGGATTCATATATTGAAACCCTACTCTCTAAGGTGATGGTATTAGGAGCAGGGGTCTTTGGGACACAATAAGAATTAGATGAGGTCATCAAGGCAGAGCCCTCCGGAATAGGATCAGTGCCCAGCAGAGTTTGCTTCTCTCAGCACCTGCCATGAGAGGACACAGTGATGAGTCAGTGGTCTGCAATCCCAAAGAGGGATTTGACGGGCACCCAACCATGGTGACACTCTGATCTCAGGTTTCCAGCCTCCAGGCTGTAAGAAATAAATTTCTGTTGTTCATAAGCCAACTTATGTATAGTAACTTGTTATAGCAGCCCAAAGGGACTAAGACACACATATAAGTGTGATCATGCAGCAGAGCTTCGGTTATGCAAGATGAGTAAGTTCTGAAGATCTACTGTGATTCTGAATATCAATGTGACTATATTTCACAACACCACATTGTAAATCTAAAATTTGCTAAGAAGATCAATCTTACGTGTTCTCACCATGGAAAAAGGGGGGAAGGTGAAGGGGAAAGAAGGGAAGGGAAGGAGAGGGAAAGGAAGGGGAGAGGAATGGAGAGAAGGGAAAGAAAAAGGATGACTTTGTGAAGTGACAGATGTGTTAATTAGCTCAACTGTGGTGATTATTTCACAAGGGATAGGTATATCAAAACATTTGAGTTGGACACCTAAAATTTTTACTTGTCAATAAAACCTCTTTATTAGTTGAAAAACTATACAAATTATTGTCTTGGACTTTAAAGTCACCATATTCTGCATTTTGTGCATACATATGAATCCTGAAAGTGAATGCTGGTCCATTGCCCATTATTCTAAAACTTTGCTTCTGGGTATCCACCCACAGGACACCTCTCATTGCTCCCATGCTAAGTCTGTATTGTGAAATGGGCAATTACAACAACTACAGCCTGAGAAGGCCATAGTAATCAGGAGCTAGACCCCCCAGTAAAGAAAGATCCTTTGCACTGTGTCTGTGAGCTCAACCCCCGACTTTGGTGCTCATTTTCTTCCAATGGCCCACACTTGACACTCTTTTTTGGAAACCTGCTCTCAGGGGTTCCCAGAACCCATTTGCCTGCAGGCATCCCATACACCAGCAAGTGCTGGGGTGTTTTCATCCCCTGGGGGCATCCCTTAGCCAGTGACTGCCAGGTACAGACTAAGAAAGTCCAGTTTCCTAGACTTTGTCCAGTGGAGACAAACTAAGGCTTAACTTGCACACCTGAGTTTTCCCCTACAGAATCAAGGGAGCCCCTGTTGTACTCCACAACTGACAAGTGTCATTTCCATCCCTGCCTTGTTTCTTCTACCCTCTGACAGATGTCTCCCAGAAACACTTCCTTAATAAATCATTTCCTGCCAATATTTGTCTCAAAGTCCACTTATAGGAGCCCCCTCACTTTCAGGCATCCTCTTGCAGATGCCCTTTCCTTATTCTGTAATAACAGGGAATCATGGGTAAACCCTTAGTGACACAGCAATGACAATATTACTTCCCAGAAGGCAGCCTATAGAGGTTCTTCCAAAATATTTTTATTGAGAAAATATATACATGCGTTTGTATGTTTTCAGTTGCAAGGGGAAAATTAAATAAAACCTTTCAATGCTCTGGAATATTAATTGTTCTTATTGAGAAGTGATTCCTTTTTGTATTTCCTTCTTCACATTTACTCAACCACACAGCCGCAGGGAAGCTTTATTTTTCTCACTCTGTTTTCCTCTGAATGAGCTCATAATGCCATGATATCACTCTCACCAGGGTGTTTAGTTTCAGCAGCTCAGTTTAAGCCTGCACTTGCAAAAAAATGTACTTTCCCCCTTGGCTCAAAGACGGGGTGACGGCAGCGTTGTCTTCACGGCACGGCTCAGGTTCCACCTGATTCACTCCAAGCTGTGTGTCTACCCAGAGGACGGCGGTGAGCCATGCAGGCAGCCTGTCTGAGCTCGTCAACACAGAAAGCCCTATTCCCTCATCCGGTCTGGGCAGGCCAACTGCCATAGTGAGAGGTGAATACAGCCCTTAAGAATTAGAAGATTCCAAGGCTGGAGGGCCATGTGAGCCATAGTGGTCAGATCCCTCACTTTCCAATGAAGCTGCTCAAGGTCACGGGAGATTTGGGTGCCAGATCTGAGATTAGAACCAGGGTGTCCATACTACCATCTCCCCGCTTCATACAGGACTAGATTTTGTCTCTTTCCCTTGAAATAGGCCCCTTTAAGTTTCTGCCTGTGACAGGAGTGGTTTTGGCCACCACTCCCTATATGGGAAGGACAGATGGAGATCTTCCAGATGAGTCACAGCTTTGGCTTTTCATTCAGGGAATGTCTACAGTGGGTGAAGTTAGACACGGCCATTTTATACCATGTTGACCAGCAAATGACCTCGTGTGCAAAACTCAGCAATACAGGGAGGTGTGGAAGGTATTGTTACTCAGAGTTATAAAATGGAAACTCCTGATTCTAATGCGTTAAAGTTACATGCCAATTGCACTCCTACAACCTTAACTAACAGCAGTGTTATATTTTTTCTTTACTATTGAATATTTCGGTAAAAAATATTGTCAACAGTAGGCAACTTTAATGATTTTCATTACTCCAAGTTCTAGCACTTTCTTGATTTAAGCAACTATTTTTATTAGTGACAAAACCAACTACTAATACTCCTATATCAGGAGTTTTACAATAACTAATATTTCTTTAATTTTCACTTAAATGGATTGAGTTGAAAATGAAATAGAAGGTTTAAATTTCAGCATAATTTTATGCAGAAGCAGAGCTCAAGAAAGGAAATAAATTACATTCATTTCTAGTCATTTTTATTAACAGAAGTCATCATTTACAAAGCACAGCAGGGAGGGGTGGGTAATTTTATGTGTCAACTTGACGAAGACTTGGAATGCCCAGACATTTGCTCAAATATTACTCTGGGTGTTTCTCTCAAGGTGTCTTAGATGAGTTTAACACTTGCATTGATAAGACTGACTAGACTACCTTCTGTAATGTAGGTGGGCCCTATCCCACCAGTTGAAGGTCTGAGTAGAACCAAAAGGCTGCCACCTCCTCAAATAAAGAAGTCCTTCTGTCTGACTGTTTTGAGCCGGTACATCAGTTTTTTCCTGCCTTCAGACCCAGACTGAAACATCAGCTCTTTCTGGGTCTCAAGTCTGCCAGCATTCAGACTGAGACTACACCATAAGGTCTGCTGGGTCTCCAGCTGGCAGATGACAGATATATTTTATATATTTCAGTATATCTATAAATATAGATTGGATTATTATATATATAATCTACTATTGTTTCTGTCTCTGGAGAATCCTAATGAAAGCACCTACTATGTGCCAGGCATTATTGTTAATTTCACAACAAAGCAATGGGATCCATATTATTCTCCTCATTTTTCACAGGAGAAAACAGAGCTATGTAAGTTTTAATGACTCAACTCAAGACTACATAGTAAAGAATATTTCCGGGATTGAAACCCAGGTCTGTCTGCTGTCAAATCAAAGCCTGCAGTCTACATACTGCCCCATCTCCCTGAAGCTTTCTTTCCAGCTTTGTAAGGATCTGAAAACATCTTTGTTCACTCTCCTGCCTTGGTAGTACAGTGGAGTGCAGAGTTGAAGACTTTTTGATGCGTTGGGACCAGGCTGCACCTCAAGACTGTTGTTCTTGATCACAAATTTTTTTTGTACCAGTCTGTGTGTATAAATGTTTTAAGTTAAGGCGTGCCTGGATGGCTCAGTCAGTTAAGTGTCTGGGTTCGGCTCAAGTTATGATCTTAGGGTTCATGAGTTCAAGCCCATGCATCGGGGTCTCTGCTGTCAGCACAGAGCCTGCTTTGGATCCTCAGTCTCCCAATCTCTCTGCTCCTCCCTCACTCACAGTCTATCTCTCTCTCTCTCAAAATAAACATTTTTTTTAAATAAACGTTTTAAGTGCAAATTACTGTCTTAAATCTGTACTGACAACAGGCTATGTCCCTGAACACTGCCTTCACCAAGATTTTAGACATGGACCATGCAAAATTCATCCACAAGTCAATGCACTTATGTCAACAAAAAGGACATCCAGGCCTTGGTCTACTCTGGCTCACTGCTCCTCAGCACCTCCAAAGAGCCAAGGCAGGATTTCCATTTGGGAACCAGGAGCTTTGCAAAGGAACTACACTGGAATGTGGTAGAGTACTAGAAGTTTTGTCAGAGCTAAGACTTCACTGGGCTCGATTGTACACAGATAGTGATGCTGAGTTTCAAATACAGAGGAAGCGGAAGACCAACAGATTGTTTTGCTGTGTAGTGGTTTCATTCCACGGAACTCTCTTTGAAGTCGAGGGGACGGGTGCCTGCAGCAGATACAGAGTGCAGAGGGCCGTCGAGAATGGCGCTCATGTGTCACTCTTGCATACTTTTAACTTGGCTATTTTTAAGTCAAATGTCTTCAAATATGTCAAAGACACTTGTTCTAATTAAGAATAAAGGCTATGGTAAGTTGGGATTTTTTTCTAACTAAGCCAATTTTTTAGCTCTTTAAACACAATTGAATGCATCTGGAAGCTTTTGTTCAATTATGAAAACCACATTTTTCCATCCGCATGAATGGCCGATCCAAATTCTCCATGTTTAAATACTTTAACACACACACACACACACACACACACACACACACACATATGTAAATAGTCTGTATATGTGTGTCAGTGTGAGTTAATGTGTGTTTTTGTGTATGTATCTGTGTATATCAATACCAAGTATGGGAAATAAATGTTAATCTCAAGGCCAGTTACACATGGTAAATTCTAAATACTTTATTATTAAGTACCCCAACAAGGATGCTTCTATTTCAATGCCAAAATAGAGAAGAAATAAAATTATGATAATTTTATCCCATTACAGGTATTTACAGTATTTTAGACAAAGAAAATTCCCATCTTGACCTATTAGTGACTTTTCAAGTATAATAAATTATCTTTGGCCAACTTGGCTAAAGCAAAATCTCATGGAAACACACATACATAATACACACTCACGCAACTTGTTTCAGAATATGAAAAAATAGGGGCGCCTGGGTGGCGCAGTCGGTTAAGCGTCCGACTTCAGCCAGGTCACGATCTCGCGGTCCGTGAGTTCGAGCCCCGCGTCGGGCTCTGGGCTGATGGCTCAGAGCCTGGAGCCTGTTTCCAATTCTGTGTCTCCCTCTCTCTCTGCCCCTCCCCCGTTCATGCTCTGTCTCTCTCTGTCCCAAAAATAAATAAACGCTGGAAAAAAAAAGAATATGAAAAAATAAAATTACTTATCACCTTTGAAAGGAATACTGTAAATGCCAATTGGAATATCCAAAAATTTATAAATGTAGAGAGTAAACATTGAGTTGTAAGAAGTATACAAGAGATGGTGTTACAACATGGTTAGCCACCCAAACCCAAAGCACTGAGAATTCATTTTGACCAGGGCTATTAAGGATGGGAAACACTGTGTGGAAGTCAAGGAAAAAAGATGTTATAAAAGGAGGCATAAAGACTGGAAAAGTATGACATATCCATGGAACAGTGAAGAAACCTTCCTGACTAGAATTCAGTGTCCTGAGAAACATATGTCAATGAGTAGGATGGGGCCAGCTAATGAAGTACTCAGTTCGAAGGTATTCAGATTGGACTGGGGATTGAGGCTTAGTTAATTTTCAGCATGAATGATATGGTATAAATGGTGTTTGAGGAAAACTAATGTCATCACTGAGGCCAAAAGGAGATCAGCTAGAAGGTTTTCTGACACCCAAGACTATGTTAGGCTCACCTGATACATGCAAACATAGCACTCTGCTTCCTTCATTACATTTATCATGCTTAAACTTACTTCTATGTCTACCTTTTTCATTAGACTGTAAATGTCAGGGAGACAGGAAATCTGTCTTCTCACAGTAACTATTGTGCCATTTAGCATATTGCCTGGCACATAGTAGCTACCCAATATATAACGTTGAATAAGTGACTATTACTGAACCCAGGCCCATGAGATGATAAACGACAATCATACATATGATAACAGAGAAAGATACTATAACCACTGAAAATTAGGTTAGCATGATTTCATGCAAAAGACGAGAGGGAGGAGGATGAGACAAAATATTAACAGTTTGCATCTGGACAGACCCTGAGCATTTACACAGTGCTTTCTCAAATATTTAATGATTTTGAGCTCTCCTACCCCATGTATCCAATATTAAATGGCCTAATATGTGGATACCAATAACAAAATCCAAGAATTGAATTACAGCACCTGTTCAAAGGATATAATAAATTCAATCATGATGAGGTTGAATTTGGAAAGAAGACAGAATATTGAAATGTAAACGTCTAGTATTCAGTTGAACATATGGAACACCTAAGCGAAAGGTTGAGTCTCAACATATAAAGTTATAGTCTTTCAGCCAGGAAAAATCATGAGAAGCTTTCAAGTGAAAACCAGATTAGCTTAATAATGTGTTCATTCTGATTATTAAAAATTCACTTTATGGTAGGTATCAACTGCATTGGCCAATCTGTATATTCAAATAAACTAAAAATTCTTATTAGTTTCAAGCCTATACAGTACTTTTTTTTTAATTAAAAGAAACAGAGTTATAAGTGAAGGCAATGTCCTCAAATCCAAGTTGTCATGCTCCTACACTGATAAAGCCTGCTGGCTAGTATTTACATTTCCATTGGAAAGCATCACTGTAAAACTGCACTTTCTTCAGAGAGGAAGATATGCCTGACTTTCCTCCAGGGGAGCAAGTATAATGCAGTGTTTTCTTCACGGTAGGAACATTTTTATGAAAAATCAGCAAACAAATACCTATTTCTCATACGTATATATCACGAGGCCCTTTTGAGGCACTGAGTGTTAATGGAAATAAAATTCATAATATCTCTTTCTCTATTTCTTTCTCTATTTTTTCTCTCTCTCCAGGAATTGAGTCCAGAATCATGTTGCTATGTCTGCAATTTTCTAAGCAATTCACATATTGACTCTGAAAAAATGAATCCTGCACAAATGAGAAAATCAAAACAACTTATCTACTCCTATCTATGAACTATAAGCACATACATCCTTTAAAGTATATTCATATTCTTACAATCTGACTTCCTCAAATTTCTATCATAGTACTTTTAATTTTTCTTTCAGCTTTTGGTGAAGGAGCAAATTTTTGGTCAGAATTGTTGCTTATAATTCAACTTTCCTGGTTTTCGCACAAGAAAAAAACATATTGAAACTTTCCCATCAAACATTTTGCAATTTAGCAAAACCTTGAAATGAAAAATTTTCCAGAAGTTTTCAGAGAAAAATATGATCAAATGGCTTAAGCCAAAGCCAAGACTTCGACTTGAGACTTCACCATTTTCTTGGGTTCTGAGCTATTAAGAAAAACATGATAGGCAATTTGTAAAACTAAATGACATATTTTTTGGAAGAAAATGTCCTTAGATAAATTAGATTACAGTGACATTTCACTGAAACATGAACCACTAGAATATGGAATGTAATGGATGACATCTGACTTAAATCCCATCCAAGAAGTTTGTTATCGGAAGTGCCTCCACATGGCACATGGCACCACCTCACCTAGAAAATTAGCTAATACAGCAGCCTTTGAGGCACCACAAAAGTGGTTCTCTCCTCTCTCTCTCTCTCTCTTTCTTTTTTTAAATTAAGATGTAATTGACATATAACATTCTATTAGTTTCAGGTGAACAACAAAATGGTTTGATATTTGTAGATTTGGTGAAATGCACACTCCAATAAGTATAGTTAACATCCATCAACAAAGGCTTTTCTTTGAGTTTTTGAAAACACTTTTGGACAATGAGTGACAAGTTTCAATGACTGCTTTCTCAATGAGGTCTTTGCCATCCTGTACAGAATTCCATTTTGGAGCACAAGGTAAGCAGCCTTTTCTCACTCTTTCCTAACCTTCAGGGTTTCTCAGGAATGGCCAGTTCAAAAAGCCTCTTCTTGTCTACAGGGACAGACCTTCTTAAATGTGGAGTGGGCATGCCCTAACAGGATGAGATTCAAGGGTGATATGGAGCCCCTGCATCTTCATTCATAACTGTCCTATTTGCCTGCTTAAATTCCCACACAGAGTGATTTCATTTAGGTGATTCATGGCCTGAGCCATGGTTCATGACCCAGAATGGAGCAGGAAGATGCTGGGAGGAAAAAAAGGGATGAAAAACACATTCTTCAGGATTTTACTTGAGTCATCTTTCTCTTCTCCCTCCTCCTCTCCTATCCTCCTCCTCCTCCTCCTTCTCTTTCTTCCCTCCTCCATTCTCCTTCCTTCTCCTCCTCCTCTTCTCCTCCTTCTCCCTATCACCCTCTCTGTCTCACTTTCTCTCTCTCCCTCAAATAGTGAGGTAGATTCAGGACCAGCAAAGGGGAATATTGAGCTCTAGGGACCATGCAGCACTCCAGCATCAGCACCAAAGAGTCAGCAGAAGAGGAGTGGACTGAGCTCTAAACCTCTGCACATTCCAATAAGTTTGCCCAAAGAAAGGTGCAGGAGATTTTATTTGCCTTGTGGCTATTTCAAAACCAGGAGCAGGAGCACTTTTATTTGCTCCCTTATTTGAATTTGGTACTGGAAGACCCAGAGTAAAGTCACTAGAATTAAAACTCTTCTGATACAGAATCTCATATTCATCTGCCTTCTGTAAGGCCGGATCTTACTAATGCACTATAATTAGGTTTCAGATCAAAGGGCTTATCATATTTTTAATATTATATGTCTTCTAGGAGCTGGAGCAGTGATCTACAAAGCAGGGCTCATAAGTAACAGAGGTACAAGGTATGAGATATTGAGATATGAGGGCATATAAGAAGTTAAAAAGGAAAAATTAATTTAAATTTTAAAGTACAAATAATGACATCTTTACTAGACCCAGATATCAGGTGCTACTCATCATGTTAAATACATGAAATCTCCAGGTCATTTCATCATAACAAGCAAACAGGAGTTGGCAGTGGAACCTTCACTCATGTGATCACTTTCTACTTATAATCAAATGGATCGATTTAGACACAATTATTCTAATCCTCACAAAGTGGGAACATTTTCTACTTGAAGCATATTTCAGAATACATGATTCTAAAGGTATATATAAAACATTCCATCCAAGGAAAAAATTTTCCTCAAGTACCACAGAAGAATCCCCTGGTTAAATCACATAAAAAGAGACATAACAAATATTACAAATTTAAGAAGACTGAAATCATACCAAGTATATTTTCCAACCAAAGTGGTACAAAACTAAAGATCAACAATAAAACAAAGCTGGAAAATCTACAATGTAAACATTAAATATTTAATATGTAGATACTGAACAACACACTACTGCACAAACAATAGGCCAAATAAGAAATCAACTGGAAAATCAAAGTATGTCTCATACTTCGAGAAAAGAAGACCAGAGCACCACCTACTCTGGCCTGCTTCTGTTTTTCTTTGAAAAAGAAAACACAACATTCCAAAACCTATGGGATGCAGCAAAAGCAAATGTTAGAGTGAAATTGATGCCATAAATGACTGTATTAAGGAAGAAGTTCAGGGGTGCCTGGGTGGCTCAGTCAGTGAAGTGTCCAACTCTTGATTTCAGCCCATGTCATGATCTCCTAGTTCATAGATCCAGCCCAGCACTGGGCTCTGTGCTGACATCATGGAGCCTGCGTAAGATTCTCTCTCTCTCCTCTCTCTCTCTGCCCCTCCCCTCACAAGGCCTCAGACTCACTCTCTCTCTCAAAATAAATAAATTAATTTTTTAAAAAAGAAAAAATGTTCAAGTAAACAACATTATGCCACAAGGAACTAGAAAAAGAAGAAACTTTGCTGAAATTTAGTAAAGGAAGGAAACAACAAAGAAAAATCAGAAATAAATAAAATAAAGACCAGAATAAATAATAACATTGAAAGTAATGACCAGTTTTTCAAAAAAATAAAATTTGCAATGTTTGAACTACATTAACTACCAAAGAGAGAAAAAATATTCAAAAACCAAAATGAGAAATGGAAGAAAAAACAATACAACAGATAACCACAGAAATACAAAGTGTGAAAACAGATTACTGTAAACAATTACATACTAACAAATCAGATAACTTAGGGGGAAAAAAACAGATAATTCCTAAAAATTTGCAAGTTACCACAAATGAATGATGAATCTTGAACCCAAGAAATAGGAAACCTTCTTAGACCAATAAAAGAGAGAAAAAGACTCAAAACCCAAAATGAGAAATGGAAGAAAAACAATACAACAAATAACCACAGAAATATACAGTACGATAACAGATAACTATAAACAACTACATACTAACAAATCAGGTAACTTAGAGGAAAAAAACAGAGAATTCCTAAAAACACACAAGTTTCCACAACTGAATCATGAATCTTAAATCCGAGAAATGGGAAATCTTCCAAGACCAATAATAAGAATGAAAGTTGAATTAGGAATCAAAAATCACCCAGCACAGAAAAGCCCAGACCACATGGTGTCATTGGTGAATTCTACCAAACATTAAAAAAATAATAATAATTAATAGCAATCTTTATTAAAATCTTACAAATAATGGAATAGAGGGAACTCATTCAAAATCATTCCATGACGCCAGCACTACCCTGATACCAAAGCAGAATAAAAAAAAACAAGAACAAAAGCCTAGTTTGTCCAATATAAGTATCGCTACTCTGACTTTCTTTTCACATCCATTTGCGTGATATATCTTTCTCCATCCCCTCATGTTCAATCTGCAGGTGTCTTTAGGTCTAAAATGAATCTCTTGTAGGCAGCATATAGATGAGTCTTATTTTTTTTATCCATTTTGGCACCCTATGTCTTTTGTTGGAGCATTTAGTCCAGTTACATTCAAAGTAATTATTGGTAGATACGTATTTATTGCCATTTTATTACTTGTTTTATTATGGTTCCTGGAGATTTTCTCTGATCCTTTCTTTGTCACTTTTGGTCTCTCCTTTGTACTCAAAGAGTACCCTTTAATATTATTTGCAGGACTGGTTTAGTGGTCATAAACTCCTTTAGTTTTTGTTTGTCTGAGAAACCCTTTCTCTCTCCTTTTATTCCGAATGATAGCCTTGTTAGAGAGAGTATTCTAGGCTACATATTTTTCCCATTCAAAACGCTGAATATATCATGTCACTCCCCTGGCTTGCCAAGTTTCTGTTGAGAAGTCTCCAGCAAGCCTATTGGTTTTCCTTTGTAAGTTAAGGATTTCTTTTGTCTCGCTGTTTTTAAGATCTTTTCTTTCATCACTATATTTTGCTAATTTAATTACAATGTCTTGATGTTGCCCTGCTTTTGGTGATTTTGATGGGAGTTCTCTGTGTTTTCTGGATCTGGATGTCTGGTTTCCTTCCCCAGAGTAGGGAAGTTTTTTGCTATTATTTCTTGAAATAAATTTTCTGCCCTCTGTCCTCTCTCTTCTTCCTTTTTTTTTTTTTGTGATTTTTTAATGTTTATTTATTTTTGAGGGAGAGAGAGAGAGAGAGAGAGAGAGAGAGAGAGAGAGAGAGATACAGAGCACAAGTGGGGGAGAGGCAGAGAGAGAGGGAGACAGAACCCGAAGCAGGCTCCAGGCTCTGAGCTGTCAGTGCAGTGCCCAACATGGGGTTCGAACTCACAAACTGTGAGATCATGATCTGAGCCAAAGTTGGATGTTCAACCGACTGAGACACCAGGTGCCCCTCCTCTCTCTCTTCTTCTTTTGGGACTCCTATAATACAAATGTTAGTACATTTGATGGAGTCACTGAGTTCCCTAAGTCTACTCTAATGTTACGTAATTCTTTCTTTTTTTTGTTCAGCTTCATTATTTTCCATTATTATGTCTTCTGAGTCACTAATACATTCCTCTGCTTCTTCTACTACATTGAGCCCATTTCCAATATCACTTATTCCATTCTTCATCAGTGATTCTTTCTTAACTCTTATATCTCTGTGGTAAGTGTCTCCCTGATGTCCTCTATTCTTTTCTCAAGCTCAGTAAGTATTCTTATGATTGTTGTTTTAAATTCTCCATAAGGCATGTGAGTTACACTCTGTTTTGCTTAGATCCCTGGCCATGGCCTTATCTTGTTCTTTCATTTGGGATAAATTCCTCCAACTTGGCATTTTGTCTAAAGTCTCTGCCTTTTTGTGTGTGTTAGAAAAGTCAGTTATGTCTCCTGTTCCTGGAAGTAGTGGCCTTATGAGGAAGAGTTCGTGTAGCGTCCAGGGCCTGGCACTTCAGGGAGTGTGTTTCTGGTGGGTGCTGTGTGCTCTGCTGTTGTGTTTTGGCTGCTCTACTCTTCAGGACAGTTGTCTGCAGACACTCTCCTTGCCTGCTATGGGCAGTTTCTGGTCCCTGGCCTGAATGTGGCATGTTTTAATTAGGCAGGCTCTGGTCTGCTTGTGAAATGAGACCTGATACCAGCTCCACCAGGAGTGAGGCCCGGCAGAACTCTCTTCTGGTTGAGAGACATGCTGTGGGCAGGGGTTTGTGCTGGTTTGCTGGGGGGAGAGGTCTGCCATGCTGGAACTGAGGCAAGCTTGACTGAGAAGGGCAGTCCCCCCCCCCCCAGAACACAGGGTGGTGGGGCTTGGCGTCAAGCAAGTTAAGCAGCCAATGTCGGCACTGTGTTGCCTCCCGCCAGTGACTCTGTGTTTATGCTGAGGAGCAGGAGAGAAAAATGGCACAGGCCAGCTCCCCTGTTCCCAGAGAGGTATCTCTGTGAATGCTGCCTCCCAAGGATGCCTTTCCAGATGAGAGAATAATCGCTATCTTGTGTGCCCCAGGCATTCTTCAAATCACCGTTTCCCTGCTGTCTGCTCCCAAGTTGTTTGCCTGATTTTTCTCCCTCAGGGCTCTACTCTAGCTAAGCCCACTGATCTTTAAAACGTCAGGACTCACAAAATTCAGCCCCTCTCATTTTCCAAGCCAATGGCTTTGAGGAAATGTTCACCTTGTGAGTTCCCCTGTTGCTTCTCTCTCTCTTTCTCCCTTCTCTGCAACAAGGGCTCCCTCCCCTCCACAGCACCCTTATCCATTTATTTCCTAAACCACATCCCTGGGCCTCCTACCTTCTTTGATGTGGCCTCTTCTCTCCCTTTAGTTGTGGAGTTTGTTCTGTCAATCTTCAGGCCAATTTCTGGGGTATTTAGGGGTGATTTGATAGTTATCTAGTTGCATTCATGGGACAAGATGAGCCTAGGGTCCTCCTTTGCTACCACCATCTTTGATCTCTAATCCTTGAAACTATTTTTAAAAGTAATTTGGAAATAAGACTATACATCCAGCAGTACCTGGGATGAACTTTACCTTAAATGTATACACTAAAGAAAATAAGGGCACCATTCCAATCAGCAAGACATTTAAAAATATTGGTGACTTTATCTCACCTACTTGAGTTTCTATTTTGTGTTGTTTTATATAAAATAAAGCTCTCCCCCTTTTAGATTTGAGAAGAAATTATGTGGGTTTTTTGTATGGAAAGTTATTTTATAATAATATATTTGTAAGAAACTGTAGAGGTTTTTGAATTCTATCACCTACAAAATTCTCTCTAAAACTTCCATGATAGACGGCCATGAAGTTTTTATATGAAAATTTGCTATACTGGATGTCTCTTTTGTGGGACTGCTCAAAATTATCGGAAAACTCTTTCTTTAACAAGTTGATAACTGTGTTCTTACAACTTCTTTTTCCATTTCCAAGCCATTCAAATATTTTCCAGGTTGACTATTACCAGTTCCTCCTATCGCCTATTTTATTGTGTTTTTTGTTTATTTGTTTGTTTGTTTGTTTTACATGCTTTGCTCTTTGTTTCTTGTCTCTGGATGGATTTTACTTTGCCCTCTCTCACTCTAAAACCTCGAAACATCCTTGGATGATACCTAATTAATGTAGGAGGGAATAAAATAATTTTCTTTCTTTCTCATTTATTCCACAAATATTAAATAAGAAACTACTATGTGCCAAGCTCTTTTTAAGACACTGGAGGTACAATGCTAAAAAGATGGTTAAACTCCTACTCTGAGAGCTTAGCTAGACTGAGGTTTCCATAGACAATTGGCTAGCAATACATAAACAAATAGGCAAGAGATATGACATGGGCATAAGAACCAGGCAGAGAAGTACAACAAGGAGATAGGACAGAGGACAACTTAGTGGCTAATTTGAGATGGGTGATTCACAATAGCCTTGCTGAGGAAGATTAGATTTATGCTAAAATTTGGAAGAACCTGTCAGGTGCAGGCAGCTTATGCAAAGGCCCTGAAGAAGTAGTTTAGCATAGAATTGGAGCAAGTTGAGGAGGGCTGGAGTAGAGGGAAGAAGAATGAACAGTATAAAACGAAACTGTAAAAGAAAACAGGGACGGATAAATGAAGGGCCTTGTACTATATGCTAAGAATATGTAATTTTGTGCTGATTTTATGCTGAAGACCCTTAAGGATGTCAAACAAAACCAGATCTCTCACTACCTCCATTTCATATTCCATAACTATTTACTGCTAAGTTCCTAATCAGCCAACCATTGATGTAAGTTCTAGGACTTGCCATCTCTAGGCAATAATATTCTCTTCTCTACAAAGTATTTGACCATTGCCACATGGAGGCAAAAGTTATTCCTTCATGATCCAAAGAACCTGTTGATTCTTGACAACCTAGCGGCCATCACATGACATGGTCTTATTCAATGCCTGGAAAAAATTACATTTCTACAGGTCATCAATTAAAATTGTAGGCTATTCCCAGAAATGACAAAATAAAAAAACCTAACCAATATCTAATATCTGTTACTTGGAATTCTTGAGTGTCTCAAATATAAAAAGAATAATAGGAAGAATTAAACCAAGCGGTATCAAAATTAGGGTAAGAATTTAAATTTTATGGTATGAGTGATACAATAAGCATAATAAAATGAGTTTTACTTGAAATGTCACTTGAGAATTTCAAACCCCTCATAAGTCTTTCCCAGGCACCTCACTTTTAAAAATAAAATGTTCGGGGCGCCTGGGTGGCACAGTCGGTTAAGTGTCCGACTTCAGCCAGGTCACGATCTCGCGGTCCGTGAGTTCGAGCCCCGCATCAGGCTCTGGGCTGATGGCTCGGAGCCTGGAGCCTGTTTCCGATTCTGTGTCTCCCTCTCTCTCTGCCCCTCCCCCGTTCATGCTCTGTCTCTCTCTGTCCCAAAAATGAATAAACGTTTGAAAAAAAAAATTTAAAAATAAAATGTTCAAGTTTTCATGACCTGCAATCCTATAGCCACAAAAACAAAACTGTTTTTTGTTTGAACTTCTTACAAAAGGAACTTGCTGGCCTATTTTCTTATAATTACTGAACACTTATTCCCTGGTTAATGACTTACATGTTGATGTATAATTTCATACTTTGTGTTATACTTCTAAATCATTATCTACTATAAATAAATGGTTGTGTCAAAATAACCTAGAATCTTATTTTGAATTGATTATTAGAACAAAGCTAAGCTCACTGGTTAAATACTGGTGAATCACAGGTGAACATCCTTTAGCTGTGTATTTTGGATTGGTCTCCTTTTTCCCTAAAATTATTATGTAAACTGATACTGTTGGAAAAAAAACTAGTTTTTAATCTGTCAGTGATTCTATAAACACTGTCCCATAATTCATCATTGCACTTACATAAGAACACTTGCCCTCAAGAAACCACTTCTGCCTTTTGATCATACACTGGAATACATCTCACTGAAGACTAGTGACCATTTTTAACACTAGTATAACAAGAGGATATTAGACTTCAGCTCTTAAAATTTCTGAGCTTAAGTTTATATAATAATCATAAACTAACTTTTTGCTAGGGTGTTCCATAATGACTGGTTATTATGAGCTGAACTGTGTCTCCGTAAAAAAAAAAAAAAAAAAAAAAAAAAAATTCATGTAAAGTCCTAGCCCCCAGTACCTCTGAATGTGACTGTGTTTAGAGATAGTGACTTTACAGAAGTGATTAAGTTAAAATAAAGTCCTTAAGATGGGACCTAAATCCACTATGACTGACGTACTCACAAGAAGTGGAAATCTGGATATAGACATGCACAAGAGGAAGATGCTGCAAAGACACAGGAGGAAGATGGCCATCTACAAGCCAAGGGAGAAAAGCCTGGAACAGATCCTCCTCTCACAGCCCTCAAAGGAAACAACCCTTTCAACACCTTGACTTCAGACTCCAGGCCTCCAGAAGTGTGAGAAAATACATTTCTGTTGTTTGAGCCACCCAGTCTGCGATGCCTTATGATAGCAGCCCTGGAGAACCAACCCACTGGTTCAGATAAGAATTCTAGCTCATATAATTTTATGTCTTATGAAAGTCATTTTCTGGCTACATATTTTTAAGAGCACATAAAGTAAATACTGTAAGGTGACATAAAGAAATTGAAATAACAGATCAAAGCTAAAGCAAATTTCCTACCATTTGTGAAATTAAATACACTTTCATCAGATCACATGATGCTATAACAGATATTTATGAAACATGCATTTTACCTCACATTAGCATCTCTCCCAAAGATACTAACATAAACCAGTAAAATTAAAGCCCTTATGGGGCGCCTGGGTGGCGCAGTCGGTTAAGCGTCCGACTTCAGCCAGGTCACGATCTCGCGGTCCTGGAGTTCGAGCCCCGCGTTGGGCTCTGGGCTGATGGCTCAGAGCCTGGAGCCTGTTTCCGATTCTGTGTCTCCCTCTCTCTCTGCCCCTCCCCTGTTCACGCTCTGTCTCTCTCTGTCCCAAAAATAAATAAATGTTGAAAAAAAATAAATTAAAAAAAAAAAGCCCTTAGTCTTTCCTACCCATTGGCTACCATTAAAATATTCATTTTATCCCAGCTCTTCTTTATTATACCTTCTCTTGAAGTCCTTCAAAACATTGTGTGGATGGACCATCTTCATTGAAAAAGGGCTGAATAGAACTATTGATTTGGTACTTTCCTTTATTTTCCATTGTCAACAAAAATTAATGTTTCTATTAAAGCAATATGGTTTTAATTCTGTCTCGGGTTGCTAAGGACTAAGGATAACACGCAAATCAATACAACGTTAAAGAACTACCATTCCAACAAACCATAATCTGAGATAAACACCATATGACTCAGTAAATCTAAGGAAATGTCTTAAAATCCTAATGCCAACTTACAGTGCCAAGCGAATGCTAGCAGTTTCAGAGTCATGAGCAAGGAAAAACAAGAAGTCTGTGAAACTCAGAAAAAGTTATTATCTTATCAGTAAACTATTTTAACTTATGTTTGTTAACAGTAGTAACTAAAATTTATTGATCCTTCTTCCAAAAGGAAACAACAACAAATGTTTATTTTTAGTCTTTGTGAAACCTAACATACAGACATAAAGTTATATCAGGATGTTGTCTAGGATAAAGTTTATGCTAAAGTAAACTATAGAAGTTTTAAATGCCATAATGAAGTAGCCCCTTCTGTCCATCAAAATGTCCCATCATCTTGCAGATAGCATAAAATTTGCTATTTGACACAGTTATAAATCAATCACTTGTCTCTGTAAAACATAAGAAGTGCTATCTAAAATAAAGGATAAGAGGGGTGCCTGGGTGGCTCAGTTGGTTAAACACCTGACCTCTGCTCAGGTAATGATCTCACAGTTCGTGGGTTCAAGCCCTACATCTGGCTCTGTGCTGACAGCTCGGAGCCTGGAGCCTGCTTCAGATTCTGTGTCTCCCTCTCTCTGCCCCTCCCCTGCTCATGCTCTGTTTCTCTCTGTCTCTCAAAAATAAATAAATGTTAAAATAAAATAAAATAAAATAAAATAAAATAAAATAAAATAAAGGATAAGAGATCAGGTTAAAAACAGAGATGTGTGGATTATTTGCTGCTGACATCCAAGGAGAATATAGTCTAACCAAAGGAGGGTGGCTCCAACAGTTACCCAGCAGTGACGATACTCACAGTCATGGATCTGATGCCAATGCTATTACCACTCCAAGTTAATGGTCTATTTGGTATTAGTCTCCTGACAAGTGTAGGAGAGGAATTTGACTATTTGAGATCTCTGGACTCCAGAGAAGGACTCTGGAAAGAGTTGAAAAGACTATCAAGTCCCTAGCTCAATGGGGTAGAGTCTGGAAGAGAGAACAATGAGAACTAGCAATACTAACCAGGAACCCAGGGCATAAAGTCAGATATGCCAACTGAACAAACAAGATGTCATAGGAGCTGTCTTCACCTGGGACGTTCAGACTGACCCATGATTCAGTGTGATTACACCAAGCACCAAAGAGGCTAGCTATACGCCCCCCACTGTGGTAGGTCTGATCTTCTCCTGTATCAAGTAGAATAAACCCTTAGATGCTAGGGCTCACTTTAACTGCGGAGGAAAGGCAGGGTCTAATCACTTCTGTCCAGTAAGTGGATACATTTGTATTTACCAAATTTTGGTTCATTATTAGCATGGCCCTTAGCTTTTTACAAATCCACTTGCTAAGTCATTACTTAATTTACTGAAATCAGCTAAAAAAGAGTGACATCACCACTGAGCTCGAACTATACATCAGTAGCGAGTGGTAAGAAAGTTTGATTGGAAAAAAAAAACAGGTAAGTTCTTTTGCAGAGCTATCTTGTTTCAAGAATAAGGTCTATTTCAGGAAAAGAATTATTTAAAAAGTTGGCTATTCTAAAAGAGAGTGGCTCTTAACAGATACTTGTGGAACTCGTATTAAAACAAGCCCAGCAATAAAAACATACTTTTTGGAAAATTTTTGAAAATATTATTAACATGTAGAAACCCTAAAGTTATTCCAGTCCAATTCACTTGTTTTGCTTAAGAGAAAAATGAAGTTCAAAGAGATTTTTTTTCTATGAACTTATTTGTCAAATGTAATTATGCCGTAATTATTAAATTTTTAGAAGACTGAAATATCACATAAACTTCAAAATGCTATACAAATGTAAGGTATTATTATTATTACTATTACTATTTATCATTAGAAATAATCCTCTAAATAGTTTGAGGGTGATCAAGCTGAAAAAGCAACATGAAAAAGCGATTAAAAAACCTCTACTTCCAGGCAAGATAGAATAATAGAAACCAATTTACCCTCTTGCCTGGAACAACCAAAGACAGAAAAAAATATGAGAAACAGAAGCTCCTAAGACCTGGATATCAGGTAAGACGAGATGAGAGATGAGAAACAATTGCCCAGATCTCTGCTTCGTGAGATTTTTCTAGAGACTGGCCCAGCAAGACAGAACATGTGGAGAGACCAGCAGACTCGCTGGGTTGAGGACACCGCTTAAGAGTCGAGGAAGACCAAAGCAATTAGTTCACAGGACAAAGTACTGGATGCAATTAACAGCATTTAGTAAGGGTCAGCTGGGTGGCTCACTCGATTAAGCATCCAACTTCGGTTCAGGTCACAGTCTCAAGATTCAGTTCAAGCCCTGCATAAGGCTCTGTGCTGACAGCTCAGGGCTGGGAGCCTGCTTCAGATTCTGTGTCTCCCTCTTTCTCTGCCCCTCCCCTTCCCTGTCCCTCTCAAAATAAAATAAATATTTAAAAAATAGCATTTAGTCAGATATTATGGATGCATAAGTTAGTATGATTAAAGCCATATCAATAGAAACGAATGTAAAACAGAGAAAAAAAATTAAAAAATTAAAAATGAACAATGAGCATCAGTAAACTCTGGGACAGCTTCAAGCAGCCTAATATATGTGAAATTTGACAACAAAAAGAAAGAAGGGAAAGGGGAGGACAGAAGAAATATTTAAAGAATTCATCACCAAATTTTTTTCCAAATTGGACAAAACCTGTAAGCTGACAAATTCAAACAAAACTGAACCACAAGAAATGTAAAGAAAACTACACAGAGGCATATCATAATCACATTAGTCAAAATTAGAGATACACACACACACAAGTTTCTTTTGAAAAGCAACCAGAGAAAAAGAAATATTACATATAGAAGAACCAGAATAAGAAGGCTGGCAGATTCCTCTTCAGAAGTAAAAAGAGTGAAGAGAATTGCCTTCCCAGTACTGAAAGAAAAAAATGTCGACAAGGGTAAATATAGCCATTGAACATACAGTTTAAGAGCAAAGGTCCTTAGGGCCCCTGGATGGCTCAGGAAGTTAAGCATCCAACTCTTGATCCTGACTCAAGTCATGATCTTACAGTTCATGACTTCGAGCCCTGTGTCAGGCTCTGCACTGACAGTGTGGAGTCTACTTGAGATTTTCTCTCTCTCCCTCTCTCTCTGCCTCTTCCTGTCTGTCTCTCTCTCTCTCTCAAAATAAATAAATAAACTTTAAAAAATAAAAAATAAAAAATAAAATTAAGGGTCTCAAAAGATATTTTAAGGTGAAAGCTGAAAGAATTTGTCAGTGTCAAATCTGTATTAAGAGAAATGTTAAAGGATATTGTTCAAGTTGCAGGGGGGAAAATTATATCAGACAGAAACTCTACAAGAATTGAAGACCACTAGAAATGGTAAATAAGTATGTAAATACAAAAACTTTTTTGTCGTTGTTCTTATAATTTCCTTTAAAAAAAACCTGGAGACATCAAAATTCTTGACTTCAAGCTGTATTACAACATATAATATAAAATAATAATAGGGCGCCTGGGTGGCTCAGTCGGTTGAGCGTCCGACTTCGCTCAGGTCATGACCTCACAGTTCGTGAGTTCAAGCTGTGCGTCGGGCTCTGTGCTGACAGCTTGGGCCTGAAGCCTGCTTCGGATGCTGTGTCTCCCTCATCTCTGCCCCTCCTCTGCTCATGCTCTGCCTCTTTTTCTTTCTCAAAAATAAATAAGCATTAAAAAAAAATTTAAAGCACTATGATACACCACTTCAAACCCACTCCTATACCTGATATGTGACACAACAGTTCTGCTGCCAGACCCTTAATCAATGAAAATATATAATCGACAGAAACACCTGTAAATGCATGTCAATAGCAGCTATATTCATAATAACTAGAAACTACAAACAATCCAATGTACACTAACAGATGAATGGATAAGCCAATTGTTGTATATTAATCTAACAAAATAGTGCTCAGCAAAAAAAAGAAACCAACTACCAAACTGTGCAGCGACACAAATCAATCTCAGTAACATTATGATCAAAAGAAGCCAAGGACAAAAGACAACATATTGTATGATTCCATTTATATGAGATTCTAAAATAGGTAAAATTTGTCTATAATGATAGAAATCCAAGCAGCAGTGGCCTGGGGCTGGGGGTGCAGGTGCAGGAGGGAAATTTCTGGAGTATCGGAAATGTAACATATTTTGCTTAGGTTGGCAGTTACACCAGTGTATATATTTGTCAAAACTCACTAAACTGTACACTTTAATGTGTGCATTTTATAACGTGAAAATGATACTTTGATAAAGTTGATTCTAAAGAAAATAAAAACGTGCTCTGAATAAAGCATTTTTAGTAATGGTTTGTGTTAATGCTCCTACAATAAGCATTATTTTAGCCTTCCCAAGTGTTCATGTCCTGATGGGTAAAATGAAGCATTAGCAATCAGTGATTTGTAAGCTCCCTTCCATTTAAACAGTTTTGAACAGTTTCAAATGCTAAAATTAGCTTAGGTCAAGTACAGTTCATAAACTCCCTGCACCCAGTGTTATCTCAGTAATTATACATATATAAACATATATATACACATATGTGTATATAACATATATGAATAAACACATCTACACATACACGTGTATACACATACATGAATACCTATATACACAATTTAAAAAGCGAATGGCCTTTTCCTGTGACAGGCTAACTTAACTGCCTTTATATTTAACAATACCCTAAATATAGGCTTTTTTATTTCATGGTTGCAAGACTGATATGTTAATCTTTGTAATCACTGTGAGTTAAGAATTGTTTATTGCTACTGTGTTATCATGAACAAGACCAGCTTTCGTCTCTTTGGTATTCTTTAGTCCAGATGAGATCATGGTCTCTGTAGAACAGTCTTCTTGAATAGTCCTGCTGCTTGAAACAAGTGACATCATATATCATATATGATATTGACATTTTCAGGATCACAAGAAACGCTTAACACACTTCACCCTTGTATTTGGATATTAAGTGTGTTCACCACCACCACTAGCCATCATTTACTGAAAATGCATTATTCATGAGACATCAAAATGAAATAAATCCTACAACATTAAAGTAGTGAATCCTGGGGGTGCCTGGGTGGCTCAGTGGGTTAAGTCCGACTTCAGCTCAGGTCATGACCTCGTGGTTCATGAGCTCAAGTCCCACATCAGGCTCTGTGCTGACAGCCTGAAGCCTGGAGCCTGCTTCAAACTCTGTGTTTCCCTCTCCCTCTGCCCCTCCCCCACTCATGTGCATGTGCTCTCTCTCTCTCTCTCTGTCTCACAAATAAACATTAAAAAAAAATTAGGGGTGACTGACTGGGTGGCTCAGTCAGTTAAGCATATGACTTTGGCTTGGGTCATGATCTTGTGGTCCATGAGTCTGAGCCCCGGGTGGGTCCCTGTGCTGACAGCTCAGAGCCTGGAGCCTGCTTCGGATTCTGTGTCTCCCTCTCTCTCTGCCCCTCCCCTACTGACAATCTGTCTTTCTCTCAAAAATAAATAAACATTAAACATTTTTTCTTTAATTAAAAAAACAACAACAGTGAATCCTTAACTTCACTGTTCATAAGATAAGCATCACTTCCCCCCTCCCCCAAGAGACCTAGTGAGTGGAAATCTCTGGAAAGAAGGCCTGGCCTGGGATCTATATACTCTAAGTACAGTCCACACCACACACAATGACTTTCAAGATGAGGCAAGTCTGGAAAACCCTGGTCTAACGTGAGAAACCATAGAATCTACCTCACTCAAAGTCACAGCAGATCACTCTCACAGACAAGTGACACATTTAATGTGCTCAGGTTTGGATTCTCTTTCCCTAAAATCTCACGGGTAAGTAGAGGGGAGAAGGTGGGTGATAAAGTATAACCAGACAGCCAGACTCTGGGGCCAAGAGTTAAGTCACTACAGTGTTGCCCATTATTGTCAAGCAATCACCTCTACATCAGGCAATTTGTAGCCTGGGTCCTGAAAATCAAAATAAATCATAGCACTTCTCAGAAACCCAGAATGCGATTTCCAAAGCAAGGATCTCCACGTAAGTAAATGTGCTGGTGGACGTTGCTATGTATCTGATAGCCAAATATTTGAGCTATGCAGAGAGCTATGAGAGTCACTGCAGACTGGGTGACAGGTCCAGAAGACGGCTCATTTAAAACATCATTTTTTAAACCTACATTCTTAAAGCCTTAAAGACAAGACTCCAATATGATCCAGGAATAACTGTAGCTGTCATCTCTAATTTAACAGGCAGGTGATAATCTCATGTTCCAGTCCTCCTGTCATTTGAAGGTTGTTTATCTTTCCATAAATCAATGACCTACCAGCATTCAGTCTTCCATAGGAGTCTAGAAGGCATATAGTGAGCAGACAAACCAGATCAGGGGATCAAAGGACAAACTTAGTCCACTAGCCCAGTGAGAATCAATACAGCTTAGTCTCCTCAAAATCCCCTGTTCTACATTCCCTATGTCAATTTTTCAGTGACTTAGGAAACAGGAAGTCTCAAGAAAGTAATGATTATATCCAAAGAAAAAAAGTGTGCCACTCTCACCAACGTCAGTGAGGTCAGAGTACAGAAGGAGATTTAAATATTCTGAAACTAACATCAATTCAAACTCCCCCTCTTTCTGGTTTACAGATGGACTGTTTCAGAGTGGCCAGCTGGTCAAATCCCAGGAAAACTTCAAAAACATCATACCAGGAAATGTAGACAATATCCAAAATATTATCTGTGGAATCGGCTAAGCCTTTTTTTTTTCATTACAAGGGTTCTGGAAATTATTTAGTAAATAAATGTGTTAGTAATTTTTTTTTTAAGTATCTGAACCTGTTGAAGTCTCCCTCTTTCTGATAATTGTTGGGTGGTCAGAATTCTCTAGCTCAATGATTTCCAAACATAGCCGATTGCAGGATCTTTTTAAAAATACATATTCCAAGCCTCGCCCTAATTCAGTGGCCTGGGATGAGATCCAGGAATATATGTAGTAAAAAGCCTCTTCCTGGCAAAATTATAACTGGCATTTGATTTGTTCAACACAAAAGTTGCAGAAAGCAAGGAATCAGGAAAAAAAAATGCTATACGTACATTTCTAAGGTACAACAGTTTATGTGAAACTACACATATAAATATATCTATTTGATACACTTGACGTAGAATTATTTTTTTCATATAGTTCTTTCTACTGATTCGATTACAAAGCCATCTTTCTTATATTTTTCACACCCACAGTGCAAATATGCAATTTTTAACATTCATCCCTTTGAAATAGAGCCAAGGGCTTAAAGACATTTGAAGGCAAATCTGAACATAAGTTCTTAGATTTTTCTCATCATAGTTTCCTTGTCTACATACAAAAATAAACAAATAGTATTTTTTGCGCTCATATCTTATCAGTTTGCATTATTTACATTGTATCGCTAGCAGGTTTAGGAACAAACACAAGGTATAAATGTGGAATACAAGAGAATGGGCTACAAGCCAGGAGCAGTCAGCTTGCTGCGGACACTGGTCAGTATGTTTTACCAGAGTAAAGAGAAAGCTTGGTAAACCAGAGAGTGAGTTGAACAAAGGCTCATGAACAGAATCTCTGCAGTATTTAAGAGCTCTAGACACAGGTGATTAGGATGATTATCTAAGCCTGGGAAATATCACCCTAAACCAGGGCTTTTCAAACTTGAATGTGCAGACAAATCCCCTGAGAGTCTTGTTGAAAAAAAATTCTTTAATGTTTATTTTTAAGAGATCGCACGCACGCGCACACGCACGCGCATGAGTGGGGGAGGGGCAGAGAGAGAGGGAGACACAGAATCCAAAGTAGGATCCAAGCGCCAAGCTGTCAGCACAGAAGCCTGACGAGGGGCTTGAACCCAACCAACCACTGAGCTGAAGTAGGATGCTTAATCGACTAAGCCACCCAGGCCCCCCCCCGCCGAGAGTCTTGCTAAAATTAAGATTCTGGTTCAGTCCATCCAGAGTGCAGCCCCAAATCTGAATTTCTAACAAGCTCCTAGCTTATTAGCAATCCAAGCTGGGAAGCTCTAAATGAGACCTTTATTATGTCACATGAAGTTCTTAATGAATAGCAAAAACTAGTGATTCGGTGTCACACCAAAATTGTAGTTGAACGTGGATATTCTTACATTCTAATCTAATTTTTAAGCTTCTTAAAAACATCAAATAACTTCTTTTAAACAGAAGAGTTTATTAACCAATCATTTTTTTTAATTTTTTTAACGTTTATTTATTTTTGAGACAGAGAGAGACAGAGCATGAACGGGGGAGAGTCAGAGAGAGAGGGAGACACAGAATCTGAAACAGGCTCCAGGCTCTGAGCTGGCAGCACAGAGCCCGACACGGGGCTCGAACTCACGGACCGCGAGATCATGACCTGAGCCGAAGTCGGCTGCTCAACCGGCTGAGCCACCCAGGCGCCCCTTAACCAATCATTTTCAATCACAGTGTGAGATCTTTTGATTTTTTCCAACTATTTTGGGGATCAAAGTTTCAGTTTAGTAGAAAGAAGTTTTAGAGCAGAATGTATTTCCATTTGCTATTGATGTCAACGTGACCAATTCTCTTTTTCTGTCCCCACAGTGAAATAAAAGTTGAACTACTTGCTCTTGCAAGTTTTGGCTCACAGGGAAGGAAATTATATTTATAGAAAACTTCATCAGGACACCTTCTTGCAATTCTCTCTTCCAACCCTTGCTGTACAGTTCGGGTTAAGCCAGTGACGGTAGCTAACACAAAGCCAAAATCAGTGGGTTCTTGGCAGTTAATATCTCCTTGGTGAATCATCATACGGAAGACAGCAGGGGAGTCTGACAGAGGGATAAGGAAGAAAAGTAGAAGCAGTTGTAACAGGTTTTCTGTTGCTGTGGTGGTTTATTTCACTTGTCAATCACAAAAGAAATTTTTAAGCAGAGTCCCATTTCCTTCCATTGTCATGGCTCCTACCGTGACTGACACTTGATTTGAGCCATCTTTGGCTGTCCACGGCCTTTTCCAACATCAGCAACCAAACTCTAAGGATGACAGCTCGAGTATTGGATGGGATTATGGTGACGGATATTGCTATCAAAGCAGCCTTTGTTCCACATGGCCTGAGAGAAAGCAAGTGTGAACCTGAGCACAGGGAGGGAGAGGCTAGTTTCTGAAGCAGCTAGGAGAGCACCGCCCTCCATTGTCAAAAGTCTTCCTGGCACCAGAGTGTGTAACCCTTCGAGCAGCCCACAAGCCGGGGCACTCACTGCCTCACCATTCAAGGACATCACTTACTACTGAAAACCCACATCTGAGACTTGCAACTCCTACGTAGGTGGAAAATGTTACTGGATCAACACACAGCAATCGTCTTCAAAATCATGGCACGCTTTTCAGGGAATAGAAGACATGGAACAGAAAGGCCACTAAATGGGCTGTTGCTAGTTAAGTGAAGTATGATTGTCATGCCCACATTCCCATGTGTTTTAAAAATATCCACACAGGAAATCTTTGAGTTGTTTTTTTTTTTATCTTGAGAGAGGAAGATGCTGCTTGCAATCGATCCTGCCACCTATAATCAGTGGTCCAGCTTTTAAAATTCTACTTCGCTCTAACATCCATACAAATTTCTTTGTGATCTCTTAACTGTATGATTATCAGGAACATGGTTCTAATCTTTTAGAAGCCAGAGGCCCTTTTAAGAATATGATGGCATCTGTGAGCCATTTTCCCAGGACGCAAAAACAACCTTCTGCATACAACTTCCAGGATTCATAAGAAGCCCTAAAGATTTTCTTCTTCTATATGCCTACCAAGCTACAAATTCCCATTCTAATATGATATGGATATTCTCTGAGACTTTCTTCAAAAAACAAAAGAGTGGCGTATATGCCAAACATTGTAAGCTCTGGGTAGGAAGCCTAGCATCTTCTGTCCCTCTCAGAAAACTGTCTGCTGTCAGCTCCCAACTCGAGGAAAACGTTGGGGAAGTAACAGGAGTCACCTCCTGTGAAGTTCTGATAGCCACCAGCTTCCTGTGCTGAGGCCAATGGAATGGGCTTCAGTTATACAAGATTATTCATTTAGTGCCAACCACAGTACCCGTTTAATTGTTCAAGGTTTCCACATTCGGGAACTGCTCTCAATGACTGCCTGTGGCGTCACCGCCATTCTGAATCATGCAAATGAGGATGTCATATCCTCTGACTCAGAAGGCTTTATTTCATTGAAAATTATTTTAAGGACCACAAGCAGAGAGTTGGTCTTTGCTTAGATCTGACTTCCCAAATAACATCACTTTTCCTTTTCTCACAGGAATCCAGCTGCTGCAGAGGGAAACTGGGAGGCAGAGGGTGGAGGGGATCCTGTGGATCTGAGCTTGAGAAAGGCGCCCTTTGCCAGCAGCAAAATGCTCTTCTGCAGAGAATCTGCGATCCACCACCCTTGCCAAATTTGGTGCAGCAGCTAATAGTACATTTCCATGTATGTACTTTTCTCCCTATTTTCCCCAAGGAAAGGGCGAGTCAGGATATGCACGCATTGCATGCAGGACTGAAATAGCCTTGTTTAAGTAGCTCTGTAGCTATTAAGCGAAAGTACTTGGCTCTGTCCATTGTGAGAATCAGTATCTATTCTGCACTGGTCAGGCAGCAATCCCCTAAACCAATCATCTTTGTACTCTTGTACTCTATACTGAAACCCTATGCAGAAAGCAAATGGTCATGAAAAAAGACACTCAAAATAGGATGGGAGTCCCAGTGGCTTCGTTAGCTGTGTGACTTACTAGCTATGTGAACTTAGGCAATGTACTGAACCTCTCTGAGCCTCAATTTACCCAGTTATAAAATGGTGTGATAATGGTATGTATCTCAGAACTGTTGTGAGGATTAAATTAGTCGATTTAGTACATGTCAAGTTCCTAGATCACTGTGTAGTATGCATTAAATCCTGTGTGAGGGTTAACTATTACTATTATATTATGCAAGTTACCACTGAAATATTTCTGTAACTCAGAGTTAAAGCCAGAAGAAATATGTGTTGTTTTTAGTTTACAGGACAAAAGGCAACACAGCATGGACTCTGGAGTCTGGTAGCTCATCACAATGGAAAATGCTGTAGCAGGTCAAAGTCTGCTGGGTGGCTGGGTCGGGTGCATGTCTGACTCTTGATTTCGGCTCAGGTCATGATCTCATGGTTAGTGGGATGGAGCCCCGCCTCAGGCTCTGTGCGCTGATAGCACAGAGCCTGTTTGGGATTCTCTCTCTCTCTCTGCCCAGCCCCCGCTGGCATGCTCTAAATAAATAAATAAATAACCACTTTAAAAAGAAACCACCTTGGGGTACCTGGGTGGTTCAGTTGGCTAAGTGTCCAACTCTTGATTTTGGTTCAGGTCATGATCTCACAGTTCATAAGTTTGAGCCCCACATCAGGCTCTGTGCTGACAATGCGGAGCCTGCTTGGGGTTCTTACTCTCCTTCTCTCTGCCCCTCCCATGTGTGCTCTTCCTCTCTCTCTCTCTCTCTCTCTCTCTCTCTCTCTCTCTCTCTCTCCCTCTCTCTAGAAGTAAATAAAATAACCTTTAGAAATGTAATTAATTAATTAAAAAGAAATCATCCCTTACCTGAGTGACCTTGGAGCTCAGTGTCCTTAGCTATTAATAATAATAATACATTCTTCCTCCTGGGATCATAATGGCACTTAAATCACACAATGCAGGTAAAGCACTTAACTGACAAGGAGTAGAGTTCAATTAGTGCTAGCTATCATTATTACTACAAATTAACATAAGACTACATGTATACAAACTATAGAATATAAGCAGCAGACATCCATTCATTTAAAACCCACTTACTATGTGATAGGCATGGTTCTACACAATTTATAAGGAAATAATTAATTTATAAGAAGAGAACCTCAGGAGGCATATGCTATTACCTCACACTACTTTAAATATGAAGAAACAAGCCACGACTTTACCAAGCTGCAGACCCAGGATTCAATCTCAGGCTCCCAAGACAATGCTCTTTCAGTGCTGCCCCATGGAACTTTCCACAATAATTGAACCAGTCTGTCTGAGGCATCCAATACTGTGGCCACTAGGCACATGTGATAACTGAGCCCTGATGTGGTAAGTGTGCCTGAGGAACAGAATTTTTTATTTGATCGAATTTTAATTAATTTAAATTGATTTTAAATAGTCACATGTGCCCAGTGGTTACCATACTGAACAGCACAGTCTAGGCTACCATATTGTATCGCTTTACTAAAGGGCTAGTCCCACTAAAGAAACTAGTAAATACTCAGATCCAAACTGTTCTTGTTCCACACTTGTCTACACTGGTTGCAGCTCCTTCCCTCAAAATTTTATATCTATTTTTTTCAAATGGCCTTTTCCGATACACTATTATCTTCAGTACATGGAGACTTTACCTCCAAAATACTCCACAAATAATGGCTCATTTTTTGGCTCTTTGCCACTTGCTCAGAGAAGGAATTCTTGTTGTACTTGTCCAATACTAGATACTATTCTTTAGCCACAGCTCCCATGTGGACAGCTTTCTGCACAAGCCCACCCTCTGTTTCTCTAGGTAGGACAGGAGTTCTATTTTGCTATCTATTGCAGAACTAGCAACTTTCTGATTGGTGTCTGACCTGAAAATGGAGCCCTGTTGAACAGAAAAAGACATCATGACACTTTCCATGTAACACCAGGAAACGTCTTTCCTTTGATTCCCCAAACTATGCTTTTGCTTTTACTTCTATTCCATAAAATTAATTTCTCAGAGCAGGATGGATTGCAAATGGCCAGTTCTCCCTTCCTCCATCTACACCCCCTTTCCCCAGTGCTATAATTTGGCAAGTTCAGACAAGTTCAGAAATACTCAAAAAAAAAAAAAAAATCCAAAAAAGCACACTTTTCTCCTGAGTTAAATCTATTTTGCAAGAGAGAAAACAATTTCATTTGAATGATAACCCACAAATCTTGCTGCCCAATCTCATTTTGGCTTCATCATTTGATTCATTATCTGTGCTCTACCCAAACAAGCACTGTCCCGTTTGTAAGCAGGACAAGAGTCACTTCAACCCAAATCTCTAGGACAGCTTCACTCATAATCAGTTTTTTCAAAACGTCATTTACAAAATCACTAGTGGAATAATTTTGATTAGAAGCCACATAACAGCAACTCTACAAACTTGAAATCCTAAAACAAATGTTTAAAATATTGCATTGTGATGATCCAGTGATTCCTAAGAGGGAAGTGCATGGCATCTGCAGGTAGTGAAGCCAGCGTGGTGGTATTGTGGAGTCCAAGGAGGAGCTCATGTGCAAAGCTCCTGCTAAGTCATTTCCTCTCTTTGTTTTCCGATGAGGACTTCCAAGCAGAATATTCATATCTTTTTCAGTATGTCCACTGACTCAGCTTCGCCACAATTTTGTAGGCAAAATGGGTATATGTGTTGTGTTTATCTTACTGATTTTTTTATGATATTAGGGTGGTGGTTTTGAGAGACTTTAATTTCTCTTGTTTTCATTGGATTCTCTCTTCTCTGTTACTTTCATTCCTATCAATGTGCTCATAGGTTATCATTTGTGTGTTGTGGGAACACAGTGAGTCAAAGGGATTAACAGATAATTTTGGTATGCAAATAATTTTCATTCATTGAGGGCACCTGTCTTAGCTCTTACCAGAAAGGAAAGAATAGTTTTTTAATTTAAAAAATGAAGTTCAGTGTGTTGCTCTCAAGAGACCTGAGAATCACATCATCACAGGGATAATCTTTTTAATCAGGTGGCTGTAGATCTGTTATGCCACACAAATGCTGCTCTGCCTGAAGATAGCAAAAGCCTTTCGGTCAAAACTGGCATTCACAACTCATAAATATTGACAGCTTACAAGCCTCCTTGCTGGGTGGGCTTGTATGGGTGGGTAGGAGTGAACTTTAAAACTAATTTTAGAATTTTTCCAAAAAGCTACACTAGTGTGAACTCATTTGTGAGTTGGCAATTATGAAAAATCAAGACGCCAGTTTTACCCCGAAGTCTTGCATTTTGAAGCATTTTAATGTGAGCATGATAGTTTACAACTGCTGTGAATGCAAAAAAAATTCTATATTCTTGCTTCTAACTCAGTTTACATAAATAAAGTCCATATCAACTAGAAAGGAATTCTTTGGGTAGGAGAGAAATGGAAACCATAGACATAGAAATGAATGGATTAAAATGGATGCTTATTATTGATCTCTAGAAGGTAAAAAAAAAAAAAAAAAATAGCCACACATTGTGAGTACTATTTTCTGCTCCATCTTACTCATTTTTGCATTCTTGAAAACTGGAATATGCATTTATTCAACATTCAGACAACCTGTTAGGAAGTAGAAATACAAGAAGAATAAGATAAAAATTTTGCCCTTACGAAGCTCATAGTCTACATAGACGGCTATGAACATAAATATTTTAAAACAAAGATTTAAGTGCAGGAGAGGGATATGATAGGGAGAGCACAAAGACAGGCATTCAAGCTATCAGGCTTCCTGGAGGAAGTGGAATCTGATCTGTGATTTGAAGGATAAGTAGGAGGTAGCTACATAAAAAGGAGGTAGAAAAAGAAAAGAGGTAGAAAAGGGGGTGCCTGGGTGGCTCAATTGGTTAAGTTACTGACCTTGGCTCAGGTCGTGATCTCACAGTTTGTGAGTTCAAGCCCCACACTGGGCTCTCTGCTGTCAGCACAGAGCCTGCTTTGAATCCTCTGTCCCCTCTCTCTCTCCCTCTCCCCGCTCATTCTCTCCCTCTATGTCTCTCTTTCTCTTTCTCAAAAGTAAATGAACATTAAAAAAAAAAAAAGGAGATGAAAGAGAACAATGGAGGGCAAGAATGGAGATTCATGAGAGATAAGCCAAATGAGGTCAGAAGGAACTACATCTTGAGATCCTTATTTACAATAAATGATAGAAAGCATTTTATGGTTTTAAGCAAAAAAAAAGAAAAAAGAAAAAAGAAAAGAAAAAGGAAAAAAAGGAATGCCCAATTAAAAAAAATTTTTGTCAAGTGCTTTTTGCTGCATCTATTACAATGATAATATGGTTTTTGTAATTCATTCTGTTAATGGGGTGTATCACATTTATGGATTTGTCTGTGTTGAACCATTCTTACACCCCAGTGAAAAATCCCACTTGGTCATGGTATACAGTCTGTTTAATTGAATAGTGGAAATCAGTTTGCTAATATATTTTATTGAGGACTTTTGTACCTATGTTCTTCAAGGATATTGGTCTATAATTTTCTTTTCTTGTAATGTCTTTTTCTGACTTTGGAATGAGGGTAATACTGGCCTCATAATCTGAGTTTAGAAGTGATCCCTCCTCTTCAATTTTTTGAAAGAGCTTGAGAAGAATCAATGTTAATTCTTCTTTAAATATTTGGTAAAATTCACCAGCAAAGCCATCTAGTCCTAAGCTTTTCTTTGTTGGGAGGTATTTGATTACTGATTCAACCTCATTCCTAGTTATAGATCTGTAAAGATCTTCTATTGCTTCATGATTTTAATGGTGTATCAGTTAGCCTGTGCTGTAAAACAAACTACCCCAAAACCTACAGATTTAAAAAGAATGACTGTTTAGCTCATAAACATGAGGGCAGTTCTTCTGGTCAAGCCAACTCAGCTGACTCTACTCGGCTCTCTCATGGCTCTAAGGTCAGCTGATAGGTCAGCGGCAGCTGGATTATCTAGAATGACCTCACTCACGTGATGATTGCAGGCTGCCACAGTTCCTTTGTTTTCCTCCATGCAGACTTACATCCACTAGCAGGCTCTCTTGGGCTCATTCACACAATAGTTTCAGGGTTCCCAGGGCGGCTAGAGTAAAAGCTCCCAGACCATTTAAGACTGGAGCTCACAGTATGGTTGGTGACATTACTATTTCAAAATTTTTCAGTATCCAGAAAAGGATCCATTTATGAAATGATTCATTGAGTTTGAGGAAATGTTGAATCAAACATGTAGACCCTGAAAACAATTGAAATGGAGCTAAGGTAGAATCAAGGACTGCCATCATGCAGTGGAAACATTTTCACTCTAAATATAATTCACATATCTCTGAAATCTCTGCTTTTGCAGAAATCTAGCCACCTGGAAAGACTTCCCATCACTACTACCACCATGTACTTCTGGGAATCCCTAGCTGATATCCCCTGTAGGTTCAAAACCAAACCAAATCCACTAGGACTTACTTGGCATTCATCAGATACTTCTTTTTCACCTGTCCTGTCTCCTGGTTTAAGTAATAGGCTATGGTCTAGCACCTCTGCCTTTTGTTTGGTGTATCTCCATTTCTGATTAGCATTTCTATTTCTGCCTGACACCCCATCAACTCTGCTGGAGACTATAGCTACTACCAAAAACAACCACAATGCCATATACATATGGTGTTCTAATGCATAGTGGACAAGAACATATCTCCATTTCTTTGATACTCTCAGGTAGATACTAAAGGATTTATATTCTACTTCCAAATATTAGACATTTTAATAAAAATAGTTGTAACAGAATGTACTATTAAGAAAAACTGACTTGTTTGTACTATTAAGAAGAAACAGAGCACCTGGGTGGCTCAGTTGGTTGAGCATCTGACTCTTGATTTCAGCTAAGGTCATGATCCCAGGGTCATGGGATTGAGCCCCACATCGGGCTCCACACTGAGCATAGGGCCTGCTTGAGATTCTTTCTCTCTGCTCCTCGCCCACTCATGGTTGCTTTATCTCTCTCTCAAAAATAAAAAGAGAGGGGCACCTGGGTGGCTCAGTCGGTTAAGCGGCTGACTTCGGCTCAGGTCATGATCTTGCGGTCCATGAGTTTGAGCCCCGCATCGGGCTCTGTGCTGACAGCTCAGACCCTGGAGCCTGTTTCAGATTCTGTGTCTCCCCCTCTCTGACCCTCCCCCTTTCATGCTTTGTCTCTCTCTGTCTCAAAAATAAACTTTAAAAAAAAATTAAAAAAAAAGAAAGAAAAAAAGAAAAAAGAAAAAAAGAAACACTGGTTATTGTTATTGTTTTTCTTTTTGTTTTCTTCATTTGCTTTGCTTTTAGCATTTTTGTTTGATTTTGCTAATGTAGACTTACAAAAGAATAAAAACCTCCTCCCTCTCCATTTTCACCCAGATAGAAGATGCCAGCATTTGTTTAGACTTTAAGAATCTAACTTCTCCTTCCACCACAACTCTAGGGGAGAATACACAACTTGTGTATTACAGACCAAAAAAAGTTATAGAATAAGTCAGGAAGAGTGATAGATGATGATGTTTTGAACTGAAGAGAAGGAATGCCCCAAACCTTAAGGTGGTTTCTCTGAGTTCGGAAGAAGTTGGTGATGACCATTTATCCTCAAGGAATGGGAATTGTGCCCCCTCTTGCCCATATTCAAGGCCAGCAGGACCTCTGAGAAAGGACTCAATAAGGGCTTGAGGCCTGGCCACTGAGAAGTCTTCTTACCCAGAGTATAAAGCCACCTACTTCCTAATGAACAGGTGCCCTTAAACAACAAGCATCTCAGAAGAGACAATTATGAACTGAAGACCAAAGGATCTTTGCCCCCAATCTTCTAAACTGAGAAGCTCCTTGGTTGTTATAAATACCCTAGGGTAAGGTGGAAAACCACCAAAGCATGACCAAGTTTGAATATTCTACAAACCCTGATGGATCTGAGACTGACTTATTTCACTTAGAAAAATAAATATAGTGGTTTTTACATACAAGTAAAGCAAAGAAATACAGATTACACAACTTCCTCAGTTTTTTATTACCAAGCCTCTCTGCATGCTCTCTCTCTCTCTCTCTCTCCCCCCCCCCCCCCCCAAAATCAGTGGCATTGGATCAGGGATGAATCTAAAACAAACAGTAAGTAAGCCATATTCAGAGCAACCACCTCCCTCACACAACCACTGCTTTGTTACTAGGCCAAGTTTATCTTCCTGGATCTTTGTCCCTAAGGATAAATTCTCTCCTAGAAGATTCAACAGTATTTACCACAAACAGACCTCTGGTGTATCTGCCACATCATTTAGGAAAATGTACCCAGTTCAGAATTCCAGAGGAAGGTACACCACAACCATATGCACACGTACCCCATACTGATGGCAAAGACCAACACAAAATGTTCTCCATTTCTCCTTTCACACAGGCATAGGATGCCCTGGGCATTGCCCAGAACACACACAGGCATTTGTAGGGCAGGAATAGGAGGGAGTGATTCAGAAAGAAACAGGGGCTTTCCCTTCTCCTCTACCAGGTTCCTTGAACCAGAATAGGAAACAGTGATAGAGGACAGTGATTCTTGAACATGACTGAATATTTACTCCACATGAGCCTGACAGCTTAACAATCATGCTGGAATGAGAATCCCTGGTCAATGCTAAATTTATCAGCAGAAGCTGCGATAGCTTAATTTTGTTTCATTCTTCCTCTTCTTCACTGTACCTTCTCCTCCTCACCTACCCCTTAAAGGCAAGAGTAAGGGATTGTGAACTTGAAAAATTAGGATAACAGCTTAAAAATAATCCACTCCATGTTTGGACAATGCTAAAATACTTAGATTGCTCAAGCAAAATGTCTCTATGTCAGTACCTTTTTGAAACAAAAGAATGTGACTCATTCTCCAATGGGAAGATCCTGAAATTTAGACCCAATTGTTGTGTCAGAGATGGGCCTATGGCAAAAATATATATGTATAAAATACAGAGTATTTGGGTTCCACAGAGATACCTATTTTATCCCAGGAATAGAGCTGTGTAGTCATTTATAAATGTCTGAAATGTATGTCCTTCACATGCACCCCCATGTTTATAGCAGCACTGTCAACAATAGCCAAAGTATGGAAAGAGCCCAAAGGTCCATCAATGGATGAATGGATAAAGAAGATGTGGTATATATATACAATGGAGTATTACTTGGCAATCAAAAAGGATGAAATCTTGCCATTTGCAACTACGTGGGTGGAACTGGAGGGGATTATGCTAAGTGAAATTAGCCAGTCAGAGAAATACAAATATCATATGACTTCACTCATATGAGGACCTTAAGAGAGAAAACAGATGAACATAAGGGAAGGGAAACAAAAATCCTATAAAAACAGGGACGGGGACAAAACAGGAGAGACTCATAAATATGGAGAACAAACTGAGGGTTACTGGAGGGGTTGTGGGAGGGGGGATGGGCTAAATGGGTAAGGGGCACTAAGGAATCTACTCCTGAAATCATTGTTGCACTAGATGCTAACTTGGATGTAAATTTTTTTTAACTTAAAAATAAAAATAAATAAATAAATAAATAAATAAATAAATAAATAAATAAATAAATAAGATATAAATGTCTGTCCTTGCAATTAGTCTGTAAGCTCTCTGAGGCCAGGGACTACCATTGATTACATCTCTAACACATGGCATGGCACTTCTCACAAGGAGAACAGCCAACAAATATTTGTTAGATTAATGCCTGAATTGAGTTTATGAGTCCAAAAAGCACAAAACTCTAGAGGTAGAAGAGTCAAGGTCACTTAATTTGACCTTGACCTTCCAGATTATGATTCTGAGACCCACAGAGGTTAAAGAACCTACTTATCATGATGGCATACGTTAGAGGCTGGGCAAGAATCAGAACTCGGAAGCCAGGGATTTCCCTACCATACCACATTTCCTTCTCCACACTGTGGGGCACTGGGTGAACTCTGTGCTCATCAAACAGGTTGAATTTGAGTGTGTCCCCCAGCTAGCAGCAACAATATTTCCTTACTTTCCCCTCTCCCCTCAAAGTCATATCATCTGAGTTAAAAGAAAATGTTCATAAATATAACCTAATTTCCAACAAATTTAGAAGGAAGAAATGAGGGCAAAGAGGGGACTCTTGTCTGACCTGATTCAGCAATAAACAACCATGGTATTCCAATGAACTAAAACATATCACCTCCATGAAAAAAACATACTTTAGTCAACAATATTTACTGAGTATCTACTATACTCTTTGTATAAGGAGTATCTGATATTCTTTAAAGCACGGAGGAGCAGTGGCTAATATGACAAAGTCCTTTCTTCAAGCAGTCTAGTTGAGGAAGCATAAATAAATATATAAACAGATGAACTGAGAGTAATGAGTAATCTAAGGTATATAAATATGATGCTGGGATATGAGATATACATTGTGAGGGGGAGAGTTTCCTTTGAAGTGGATGGTCAGGAAAATCTCTCCAAGAAGATGGCATTTCATCTGGGATCTCAAAAGGAGAAGGAGCTTCCCATGCTAAGCACGAAGGAAATATTATTCCAGGCCTAGGGAACAGTAAATACAAAGGCTTGGAAGGCAATACAATTTTGAGGAAAGTGAAAAAGGAAATCAAAGCAGAGGAAACAGCTTGGGCAAAGGCAAAATGGTAATAATAATAGTAATAGTAATAATAAATATTTAAATATTAAAGCACATGGCAGGTTTGGAAACAAGAAATTCTGATGTAGCTGAATTATAATACTGGATGGGAATGAGGCTGAAAAACAAGGTTGGAAGCTGGGAAGAACATTTGAGAATCTACACTTTACTCTTGAGATAAGAAACAAAGGGATGGTGTGGGAATGGATGAACATAGAGAATGGAAACAAAAAATGACTAGAGACAGGAGTCCAAATAAAAGATATTGATTGCCCTGGTGCAGTTAATACTGGGAGGCAGAATTAGCACAGCAGCATTGTTCATGGAAAGGAGAAAAGAGAATTAAGAGACATTTCTGGGGTGAAATCATAATGTGTGCAGGGACCAATGAGATACAAGGGTTCAGAGAGGAGAGGAGTCAGAAAACTTTAGGATTCCAAACTGGGAGGGATGTCCAAAGGGGAAAGGGAACCAGCAGCCAACATATTGAGCAGCCATGTTGTGAGGCACGTTCAGTTTCAGTCACACGTGGAGGGTCAGATATCTGTGGAGTAGCCAAGGAAAGATCTTTGGGTACCTATGGGCACATGAGTCTGGTTTTGAGAAGAAAGGGGTGAAGATGCAGGGCTGGAAGTTGTAGGCATATAAATGGGAGTTAAATCCTTGAGAGTGGATGAGGTTGCTCAGAAGAGGAAGGTGGGATAAGGAGACAGAAGGATGAGAAGAGGGCAGGGAAGATGAATAGAAGTGAGTCTTAGGAATGATCTCATTTAAGGTGTGAAATAAAAAAAAAGAGCCAGAAAAAGGTACTAAACAGGGGTGCAGAGTGATAAGAGAAATCCAGAGAGTATTATGTCTGCAGTAATTCCAGAAGTGAAGGAAGTCAAGAATGTCAAAAATACCGTCAAGAAGACACTTGACTGTAGTTAGACTTGTATGGTTAAGTTTCTGTGGATTGAGTAAATTCTACTCAGGAGGATAAAGCTGCATCACTGTTCTGGAAATAAATATAATTGTGCCAAAGGGCATAATTTTCTGCTCCAATGAAATCTTTGCCAGCTGTCAAACACCAGTACTTTTAAAACAAAATAAAGGGCCTGTTTTACAGAAGAATTTCTTTCCCTCTCCCCCACTGCCTGATTTCATGTAAATTATGAATTAAGAATGTAGCAACTTAATAAATCACTGTACTTTTGAACTTAGCTATAATATGAAGCTACCAGAGAGTGGTTTAAAAGAAAACCTGTAAAAAGTATTCTGCTTCTGTTGAAATGAATTAAGACTTTTAGGGAGATAAATGAAATACTAGTTTACTAAAAATAGGGTACTTTGAACAAAATAAACAGTATCATGCATGTACTATGTATACAATTGGTATAAAGTAGTATTATTTAGCTTCTAACCATTGTCACTTAAATGGATAATCACCTATGAATTTTTTTTAATGTTTATTTATTTTTGAAAGAGAGAGAGACAGAGCGCAAGTGGGGAAGGGGAAGGGGAGACACAGAATCCAAAGCAGGCTCCAGGCTCTGAGCTGTCAGCACAGAGCATGATGTGGGGACTGAACCCACGAACCAGAAGATCAAGACCTGAACTGAAGTCGGACATTTAACCAACTGAGTCACCCAGGCGCCCCAATTACCTATGAATTTTTAATTGCAAGTTGCAGTCTGAGCCCAATCAAAATTAATACCTTTCAAAACAATAGGTGTCATTTTTGTCTGTACTGAATAATTACTAAATTGATGTATATCTTGCAGAGAGCATTATCATGAAGGTCAGACTGGTCTTTCAAACACCTCATTTTCCTTGGACTCTTTGTCAATGTCAATCACCTCAGGGAATCTCTGCTAATGTCATTACATAGAAATAGAAAATGAGGTCTGTCATGTTATTAACGTGCCATTATTTTGTAAAATAGAAAATTCTAATATTAGTATTTAAAGAAAAGGGGGGATGGGAAGAAAAACATATCAAAATGTGAAAATCAAGTAAGACAACTTGTTCAGATTCCAACAGTCCACAACATACCACATTATACCTGTCTCATAAATTTTCCTTTAGCTTGGGGAAGAAAATTAAATTACCACATTTCTTCAAGTTGAGTTTTTTTGAATTTAATTTGAATAACTGTGTTTCTGAGGTTGCTTCACTACATATTTTCCTATTAAGGTAAAGCTTCTTATTATTTCAGGAATTTTTCTCACCATATTTTGGTCCTCTAAGATCTTAAAATGCAAAGAGTGTTTACTGACTCTATCAAAACATGAAAATGAATGTTAGGTAATTATTGGAGGTACTGTTGATTGTCTACCCAACAACTATTCCTTCTTTGTATCAGAATCCTGATTCTATTCAGCCATTCACCCCATCCTCTTTACTGGGGATATCCTGAGTACCCTAAGTCAATTGTGTGCATATCAGTGCCCAGAAAACTATGATTGGTCCCAGGATGAGCCTTAAGCTGGCACAATCAAATTGGACAGAAAGGCTTATACCCTCTTTTTCTCCTGATAGACATGAACAAGGAACATGAAATCCCAGTTGCCACAGAAAACCATCGTGCTCCCCTGAGAAGAACCTGCTATAAGATCAAGAATGACACAGCAGAATTATGGAAAGAATCTGAATTTTGGATGCTTCCACTGACCTGCTTTCCATTATACTGGAGTGCATGCACTTTATCCCTTGAACTACCAGAAATGGGGGGAAAAAATGTCCTTTTTATTTAAGTCCATTTGACGTAGGATTTCCTGCTATATACAGCCAAAAGTATCCCATGTGATACAGTAAATTTACCTAAACTTATAAATAGAGCAGGTTAGGTGGCATATTTCTAATAGATTTGAAAACACAGAGGCAGGATAAGGCCAAACTGCCAAATGTGATCTAACTAGACCAGAATTAGAACTTCCAGGGCCTAACACACCAATGACACATGACAGTCCTCTAAGGTATGCAGTTTCCTAATGGCATTGGCTGCATAATTTCAGTCTCACAATCAATGAGATTCAACATGTGCAAGCATCCCAAATTCCTCTATTTTGCCACATTCCTCTATTATCACCTCAGTCCAAGTAACCATAATTATCCGCCACCTGAATCCCTATCATTATCTTTTACCTGCTTCTATTGCTGTTATCTCTAAAATTTATACTTCCCACAGAAGCCAGAGTGACCTCCTTAAAACATAAATCATATCACAACACGTATTTAACATCTTCCAATATCTTCCACCACACTCAGAAAAAAACCCAAACCCCTTAGCCTGGTTTACAAAGCCCTGCATGATCTGTCCCCTCCAGTCCCCTTGGACTCCCTCTCCCTCTCCCTCACTCACTAGACTCTAGCTAGAAAAGACTTCTTTTCTGTTCCTTGAATACATCATCCTTATATCCGAATTAAGGGTCTTTACCTAAGCATTTCACCCTTCCTGGTAGGTTCATCTCCCAATCTTTTAATAACTAATGTCTTCTTTTCATTCAGATCTTACTGTAAATAAACCATCCTCACAGGGGCCTCCCTCAATCCTCCAAGCTAAAATAGGTCCTCAATCAACTATTTATCCCTTTTTGCATAACCTTTCTTACCATTCAATAATTTTCTTGTCTATGAATAAATGAAAGTATCCCTGCTTCTGCAGATACCTCAGACCCTTGATAAATGTTCTTTTTATGTAGTTCAGTCATACAATAATGAGGTTTAAAATCCCAAAATGTCACTTGGGCTAAGTCTAATTCATATATACTAGCAACAGAATCAGATATCATTGGAAACCTGTGCAAGCCCAAATGATCATAAGAAAATATATCTAGTTCCATGATTAGTAAGAAAAAGTTCAAGCCCTCCTTTTGCACTGCTGGTGGGAATGCAAACTGGTGCAGCCATATGGAGAACAGTATGGAGGTTCCTCAAAAAATTAAAAATAGAACTACCTTATGACCCAGCAATTGCACTGCTAGGTATTTATCCAAAGGATACAAAAATGCTGATTTGAAGGGGCACATGCACCCCAATGTTTATAATAGCACTATCCACAACAGTCAAAGTATGGAAAGAGAGCCCAAATGTCCATCAACCAATGAATAGATAAAGAAGGTGTGGGATACATATACAATGGAATATTACTTGATGATCAAAAAGAATAAAACCTTACCATTTGCAACAATGTGGATGGAACTAGCTAAGTGAAATAAGTCAGAGAAAGGCAAATATCATGATTTCACTCATAAGTGGAATTTAAGAAACAAAACAGGTGAATATAGGGGAAGGGAAGCAAAACTAAGATAAAAACAGACAGGGAAACAACTATAAGAGACTCTTAAATACAGAGAACAAACTGAGGTTTGCTGGTGGGGTGCTGAATGAGGGGGATGGGCTAAATGGGCGATTAAGGAGGGCACTTGTTGGCATGTGCACTGGGTGTTACGTGCAAGTGATGAATCACTAAAATTATATTCCCGAACTCATTGGGAATATACACTACATGTTAACTAACTTGGGTTTAAATTTAAAAAAAGAAAGAAAAAGAAAAAGTTCAGCCAGCTTGTCCCTTAGGGTCGTAGCTTTAAATCAGAAAGACCAGTAAGATAAAACAGGCCTTAGATATTGACCTACATCCAAACTGTATTCACCAACCGAAACTGTTGTTGACTAATGAATGGTACTTGAAAGCCATTAGCAGAAAGAGCAATTATCAAGAGCAGAAAGTAGAGCAACCATGAAGAGGAAAATCAAACGCAACTCTGAGAAAACATGTAAGTTTGAGTCATAGAAGGCTGCAATAGTCTCACTGCTTCCTTGTTATAAGGAAATCAGAACAAGTTCTTATAATGAGAGAGCACTGATGTAGCTATCTATCGTGATCCATGTTGTTATAAGTCATTAATTGAATAATTTTTAAGAGAACCAATTTGTGTAAATAGGTGTAATCTCTGTCCAAACACTCTGAAAAGTGGATGTGTCCACTTAATGCTTCCATGCTAGTATCCAGCATTTTCTTTCACTGTTTAGTTACTCACTTTGGAAGGGAAGGAGACTGAAGGTTAGCCTCAGACAAATGAGAATGTTTGTTTGTAGAATATAAACAAAAGTTAGAGATCCATAGAACTTTTTTATTTTTCATCCAAATCAATGAAAACATGAGAATGGTTTCTGAACAGGTGCTTTCTCAAGCAGAACTTACCAAGACCAACCTGCATCTATTTAGAAGGAATATAACGTACACATGTTAACACATTTCTCTTTACCTCCCATCTTCCTAGAATCCCAGTGCTGCCCAAACCAAAACTTGGCTATAGGTATTGACTTGGAACAGGTAAATGAAATCTGTTTGCAATTCATAGTTTTAGTATAAAGTGCCCAATTTGAGGAGACGTGGCTCTGCACATTAGGTCACTATATTAGGCCAGTTCTCTGAAACACAAGTGTGGCTGCCTAGAATCCCTTATGCCAAGGATGAGAAGCACTGTATATAAAAGCCAACTTCCAACTGCTTACTTGAGTACCTATTTTGTCCAGGCATGTAAAAGATATGTACCTGTGAAAACGTTATCTTTTCTTCCACCACTCACTCCACACTGCCTAAATATCCGTCTCTAAAGTTGATTGAACTCACCTGGAAGCTAATTCAGTTTGACTTCAAATATTAGCCCAAAACTTTAAGATCATTAAACAGGTACTATAAAAAAAAAAATTACGCTGGCACCTGGGTGGCTCAGTCAGTTAAGCGTCCGACTCTTGACTTTGGCTCAGGTCATGATCTCACAGTTCATGAGATGGAGTCCCACGTCGGGCTCTGAGCTGAAAGTATGAGCCTGCTTGGGATTCTCTCCCTCTCTCCCTCTCTCTCTCTCTCTCTTTCTCTCTCTCTTTCTCTCTCTTTCTCTCTCTCTCTCTCTCTCACACACACACACACACACACACACACACACACACACGCGCACACATGCACTGTCTCTCTCTGTGCCCCTCTCCTGCTTGTACTGTCTCTCTCTCTCTCTCAAAAAATTACACTAGGTGTGCCTAGGGCACATTTTGTACCTAATATATCTTAGAAATATATTTCTTTTTCTATTGAAATATTATGTCAGATGTTCCATGTTGGGGAACACTCAAGTTTCTTGCCTTCTGCTATTTGTCTTTTCTATTTTTCACCAGTTTCAATAAGTACAATAAGTTCTTCATTCGGAATTTGTTTTTGACAAACCAGCTTAGGGAGAAAAATGAATGAATGAAAACTATTTGGTTCGCTGCAATTGCTTGTAACCATAATAGTGTCTAAATGCATAAAAATTTGCTATAAATAAGAAAAAAGTGAATTTGACCCTAAGTAGTTCTTAAAATAATCCATTTGAATTCATCAAGGATGGTAGGGAATACATTTTCTTTTCCAAATCCATCTCAATTGAATTAAAAACTCCTTGGGGGCAGGAAGCAGCTCAGACCAGTGGATAGAAGAGTGGAGATTTGAAATCAGACATCAGAATAGCAGCCCAAGTATTTAAACACTTCGTGACCTCTGCCAGGTTTCCTATTCAATCCAGGCCTGAATTTTCCATCTGTAGGATAAGGATAATAATATCTACCTGACGGAGTTGCATTGAGAATGCAAGATGTGAGCATCCAACTCATCAAAAACCCTCAATTAGTATTTATTCTCTATAGATTTTGCAGCACATCCAGCTCAGGCTTTATGTAGTAGATACTCAAAGAATGTTTTCTGAATAAAACAAATACTATATCCATGCTATGATATAGTACTTTTATATAAGGAATAATGCAATTAGCAATTTTTTAATTTTTCAATTTTTTTAACATTTATTTATTTTTGAGAGACAGAGCATGAGTGGGGAAGAGGCAGGGAGAGAGAGGGAGACACAGAATCCAAAGCAGGCTCCAGGCTCTAAGCTCTTAGCATAGAGCCTGACACAGGGCTTGAACTCACGGACCACGAGATCGTGAACTGAGCTGAGGTCGGATGCTTAACCAACTGAGCCACCCAGGCACCCAGCAAACATTTTTTTTTAACACTAGCTTCTTCTAAACTTTCAACTGCTTCCAATTTCTTATTTCTATTTATTCTATCTCAGCACTAAATCAAAATGGAAAATTAATGCGTGATTGCATTCTATTTAAATTTATGAAATGCCACATCTTATATACCAGTCTGGGTTTGGTCAGGGAAACAAAGTCAATATCAGCATTATGGGGAAAACAGATAGAATATAGAAATTAAGGGTACATAAATATGAGAGGATACAACAATGAAGGTTTCAGAAGCTGGTCACTGGAGCATCTTTTAACTAGAGAAGGGAAAAGCCATTTATTCCTGGGTAGTTTAAGAAGCTGCCACAACCATGAAATGGGACCTTTGGAGAGATCTGGAAACCACTTTCTCTGCCACAACCTAGAGAAATCACGGTCTGGGGAAGTCCGAGGAGGTGCCAGAACCACTAAGTGGGAGCTTTGTGGGAAGCCTAGATGCCAGCTTCATCTAACCATCAGGATCTCCTCAAGGTAACAGCTTCCATTCACTTCCACCTTCTAAATGTCACTTACATTCCTCTCAATGGCAGATCCTAACCCAGCACTGCTCAGGAAAGGGGATTTAGAGAAATGATTCTCTGCCTTAGCAAGGGCTGTTGATGATGATGGTGCCAAGCTGAAATCAACCAAGCACAGTCCATACAATAACCTTGTTAACTCATTAACTCAGCATCCATCCTTAACCATCTTTAACTCAGCATCCATCCATAACCATCTTTAACTTCCAAATAAAGACAGTGACATAATGCTTCCACCTAAACTAATGCAACTATCCTTCAAATAACCAAAGACAGGCTAACCACTCAACGAAAGAGAAGACAGACAAAAAGTCCATGTCACTGTCAATTCTTTAAAACACAAAGCAAGATAAGCCCATTGTCCAGAGACAATGTGGTACAAGGTCTTCAGTGTAGGAGAGACCTGGGTTCAAACTCTAGCTCTCCTATTTGACCGTCGTATGACCTCTGATCAATTACATGCCTCTCTGGATCTTAATTTCCCCAACTGAAAAAATAAGAAAACCTGTCTTCTAAAACAACTGTAAGGATTTGCAAAGTGAAATGTCTAGCTTACAGTAAGTGCTCAACAAATAGTAGCTTTTATCAGTATTCATTCTAAGAGACATGGATAAATAACCATTTCTGGCTGATGACCTTTCCTGATGTTCAACAATTTATTAAACTGTTTTCATACCCATGTATATAGACGGTATTTCATAAATATTCTAAATATTTCATAAATATTCTAAAACAAACATTAGCTGAAATTTCCAAACTTAAGTGATCAATTTCTTGTTCCTGCTTAGTCTAAATATAAAGACACAGAAAGGTGGTTAAACCATAAAGAGTTGGCAGCAAAATCTAAGAAAAGGAAAGGCTAAAGATCTGAATTATATACAAGTTGCAAGATCAGCTCCTGAATAATAGGAAATTAACTGTTTATCCCAAAAGGCAGCAGTCTTATTGTATCTAAATTATGCCAGGAGTGACTTCAGGGAGGACTTGGCTTTCCTACTCCAAAGATCTAACCCATAGGTTTGTAACTTAATGCTCTGACTTCATGTCAGAGGAGAAAAATCTCAACTCAATTATCCCACCAGAAAACACAAATTTGTTGACACTGGCAGGCTACAACACCATGAAAAATTATAACTGGAGAGAAAAGACCAAAAAAATCTGTGGAAGTCAGAATACTTGAGATGTATCTCTTCATAACTTGGATGGTTATTCTTTTATTTGGACAAAGCATACCGAAGGTTTTTAATGTTTGTACTGCAATTCATCCATACTTATGATATAATATTCAAAAGGCAGCCAGCAATCCCAACCTTTAAAGCTGCCAACCACAAAAAATTACTTAGCACAACAATGATCTTTCTTAACCATAAATGACGTTATGTTAGGCCAAGCTTCCTAGATAGACTTGGATTAAAATGGCTCTTTACCCTAGGGCTACTAACTGTGTAACATGCATGCATGAAAGGGGGAAAATGCAAACACAAAATGTAAGTGAATTAAATGAACTCTTAAGCTACCTCAAATTTTGAGTAAATGGGGACATCAGCTTTATGAACAGTAGTTCTTGGAGTTAGGCTATTTCTCACTGTGTGTGCTATGTACAAAAATCCTAGAAAGTGTAAGATGCTTAAAATTATGTTCATGATTCCAAAAAATAAATTGCATGTCAAATATAGATTGTATAGACAAATATCAACTAATCTCAGTAAAGAATTTGGCTCTAGCACTAAAATAACAGGACTTACAAGAAAAATTATATTGCAGGCATACTATTCACAACCCCAACACTTTGAAACCAGACTCTCTACAGTAACCTTTCAATTTTTGGACATTTCTAATGGCTGCAAACTTTTCCATCCATAGAGGAGACATGTACATCCACCTCCCATTATTCCTAATTTTATCTCCTGGAAAACTGGGGGAAAAAATACTTTTCTATTTGATAAGAACTTCCCAAAGGACACCAAGTCCTCTTTCCTCCAAGCGAAACATATATAGTTTTTTAAATATTATTTAGGTTTCAAGCCCTTCTTTATTTTGTGTGTCTTTCCTTGAAAAGGTTTCAGTTCATCAGTGTCACCTTCCAAGTGTGACATCCCAATAAAGTGAGATGAATGAGGTGAGATTTGGCCGGTGGGCTATTATTACTCTCTGCCTGTCACCTCCTTGTCAATGTGGCCCATCTATCGATTTATGAAGCCTAAGACTGAATTAGGTTTTAAGCAGACATATTAGATCATTGACTTGTCATGAGTTCATAACTGACAAAAAACTCTAGTCCTTTTTTTTGTATATAAATTAATGTTAAGGCACAAGTTGTTCATTCCATATTTGGTTACTTGACTTTAAACTCACTGTAACAGTTTCCATTAATCCCTATTACACTTCATCTTCTTAAACTTAGCCCTTTATTTCAACCTGGCTCTAGATCTTGATTCTGTCATCTATTACATTTGCTAAAGCTCCAAAGTCCGAGTTAACCCTGTGTTTCCTAAGCACATCAACAGTTTGAGTAGACATAATCTCAAACATCTGCTGCACATAAACATAACAGGCTGGGATGTCTGTAACGCTTTTCTCATCAATCAACCTGTGCACTTTATTAAACAAAGGAATTTGGGGAATTTGACGGCCCTTATTCTAAGTGAATTCAGAATCACTCACAGCAAGCACTTCTGCTTTTTCAAAGGGCTCAAAGGGTATCTTTCAATTAATCTGTCGGAGCATTTCATCCCAAAATGATAATCAAGCTCATCAATCCATAGTGTTCAAAATGTATTTTTTTATTTCAGAATTTAATATTGATTTTAGTAGTATTTGCTCATTTCCATTTTTTCAATGCCTCTATCATTGTCAAAGTAAGTGGCAAAAGAAGTTGGAAGCTCACTGCCATGTTCTCTGTTCAAGAAGAAATGTAGAAACCAAAGAGATTATGTGGATGCAGGAATCTCTTCCATATTCATATCCCTTAGATTCAACATTGCATTATAACAGAGACTGACCAGACTGGACTTGAAGACTCTTTCGTATATTTCTAACAAAATATAAATAGGTAACAGAACATCTCAAGCTCAGCTCAGAGGATAACATCTTTCACAATCCATTCTCTGAATTACTCCAATTTTGGTATCTAATCTTGAGTCCTCATTCATCCTCAATATTATCATCTTCATAATCATCAACCTTATTTATCTTCATCTCATTTATCTCAGTGTTTTGCATTCTCGTATAACTTTAGAATTATCCAATCAGGTTACACACACATAAAGGCAAGCACATAAAAAAGTGATGGGGTTTTTATTGGGAGGACACTGAATCTAAATCAATTTGGGGAGAATTGAAATACTGACTGTAGTATATCTTTCCATTTATTTAGATTATTTCCAAATGTTTCTCAAATGTTGTGTTACAGTATAGAGGTTTTGCACATCTTCTGATAGACTTATTCCTAGGTATTTGATATTTTTATATTATTGTAAATGGTATAACTTTTTATCTTTCATTTGTTTTATTCCTGGAGTATAAAATGAAATTGATTGAGCTAAGTTATAACACCTTTGCTAAATTTTCAAATTAATTCTCACAACTTATCATTAGGCTCTTGGAATATTTAATACCATCTGTGAACAATTATAATTTCATTTCTTCTCATATAATCTTTATGGCTTTTACTTGTTTTAATTGCCTTCTTGAACTCAAAATTCTCCCTATTTTCCTTTTTTTTTTTTTTTTTTTTTTTTTTTTTTTTGAGAGAGAGAGCATGAGCCTGGCAGAGGGGCAGAGAGAGAGGCAGGGATGGTGCAGGGGAGGGGGAGAGATAGAGAGAACTTTAAGCAGGCTCCACACTCAGCATGGAGCCTGACACAAAGCTTGATCCCAAAACCCTGGGATCATGACCTGAGCTGAAATCAAGAGTCGGACGCTCAACCCACTGAGCCACACAGGCGCCCCTGTAAATTTTTTAAGTAGAGAAAAAACAGAAGATCTAAGGCATCACAAAAGTAGCAACTGTAGGAAGCAGCTTCCTTCCTTAGAGCTGAGGAAACAAAAGAAAAACTCCAGAATATTTAAACTTAGAAGCCTGCAGGAGAGGCCCCCATGAGCTGGAAGTTAGTCCTCTGAAGAAGGCAATGGGGGGGTGAAAGGAAAGGGTCACACGTGAAGCTGGTTTGGTAAGTACGGGAAAATTTGAAGACCCCATTCAGCCGCCATGTCATAAAGGATTTGCTGCTGCCCAGGTGAAGGAGTATTGGTAGGGCGATGCTTGCAAGAACTTCCAGGAAACAAGTCCACAGAAACCAAGAAGCAGCAAGCCCCTTCAGCCTCCTCCAGCCTTGCTGTCTCTATCTTGCTCCTTCTGATGGCAGAGCCTAACAGGGCCAACTAAAGGTGGGCTGCACAGCGCAGGTTCCCACCACCCCCAAGCCCACTCCAGAGGGCTTAAAAGCTTAGAGCCAAAACTGTACCCTCTCCTACTTGCTCTCCATTCTCCCCCTCTCCCTTACTTTCTCCAAGCCCAATCTTATCTGATCTCTGGGAGAAAAAGCAAAGCAGCAAACATGCCTCTGAGAACCTTCTGGTATTTACACTGATCAACAGTTTCTCAGATCACTGTTTCAACTTCAGTGGAAGATAAGAAAAAGAAACTGGCCCTCAGAGTAGGAGAGAGGAAATAAGAAGAGAATCCACAAAGAACAACCTAATTTAAAGATATAAATTCACATTTGTTACCATACTGCCATATTTTTAACCTACTTTTTTATAAAGACATTGTTAGAAAGAACTATTTTCTACTAAAAGAGAAACAGAGCAAGAAGAGTAAGTGGGAATGGACACCCTCGGTGTTGTGAAGGAGGAGGAATTGGTGGGGACCGTGGAGAACACAGATCTGTCTAAAGAGGGCAACAGACACCCAGCCATCCATAGACTGCAATGCGGTCATGGGCGTCCAGTGTTTCCAGATCTCCTAGTTTCTTGAGAGATGGCAGAAATCTGGATTTTTACGTGAAAGCTTCTAATTTCAATATGTTGGGTCAAAATTCTTTTAAACACTGCACAAGCCAAATGAAACACTGTAATGGGCCAAATCTAGCCTGTGGGCCATGGTCTGAGACTTGTGAAGTGCCACATGCAAATGAAGGGGATCTGTGGCAATATATGGACCCCGAGTATCACATCATAGTATCCCAGGAGAAAGAAGAGCCGAGTTCAACGCTACGTGCTAACCCAAGTTTAATGCAATATTGGTTTCTTAAGTCAGTCTTTTTGTTCTTCCTTTTGTTATCTCCTTTTCTTTCCTTGTTTTCCTTCTTTCTTTTCTTTCTTGCTTCTTCCTTCCTTCTTACCTTCCTTCCTTCCTTCTTTCCATCCTTCCTTTTCTTTCTTTCTTTCTTTCTTTCTTTCTTTCTTTCTTTCTTTCTTTCTTTCTTTCTTTCTTTCTTTCCATGTTACTGTCAATGACATTAAGGCAAAGTCAGCCTAACCTAGCCTGGTCAGCCATTAGCGTAATTGCTCATTTCAATGTGAAGTTAATTTAAAATAAACACTTTAGGAGAAATAAACTGTATAAATCAAATATATAATCATTGTTCTAAAGTTTTGGAATTTACTTCAAGAGAGCTGGTACCTCTTTAGTTTCACTGTGAGGGCAACAGCCAATCACTGGAGCATCTAATAGGATATGTAAATTGTAGCAAACTGAAATGAATGTTGATACACACACACACACACACACACACACACACACACACACGTATGCATTGTACATACAGTATAATCATATATTAAATCCCACAGCCTTTGGAAGGAGTTCTGAACAGCACTAATATAAAATGATAAAGGATAATGTAAAATATGTAGTCATTAAAACTGGAATTCAAAGTTTTGTGATATTTGTCAATATTTGTCAAACTTTTCAGTAGGTTCTTTGATGCTTGATTCTTTGTTTGTTTGAGTATCAGAAAATCTTTTTCCCATATGGGAGCTTTACACATATTCTTAAGCCACATGGAATAGACACTTAGACTTGTATGCAAAAGATTTGTGGTCTTTGCAAAGTCATTACAATTTCTTTTGTGGTTCAGATGAAGCCATAAATAAATATATGTATACACATTACACAAATTGTGTCATATGTTTTTGAGTATCTTACTTGCTCTTACTCATCAGAGGTAAACCATTACATAGGCCCATACTTTTAAGCAGTGGATTTCATCACATACAGTATTTTTCTTCCTTTTCTACCCACATCCAATTCCAGTGAGTACTTTACCTACACTAACTGCCATCAACTTAACCTGTACTGCAACTATTCTTGTAAAAGAGAGACATTAGGGAGTACTGAAAACATGATTTTTTTTCTCCTAAAACCTTCTCTTTTTTTAAAATTTTATTTACATACACTAAAGAGAAAAGATAATCATTCTGTTAGTAATCTAGCCAAGCACATCTTCAGGTCTTCCTCTGTTGTGATATATGTTTTTAGTTAATAATCATTTCACAGGCTTAGGTACTCAGAAAGGAAAATAAAGGAAGCCTATAATAGCACTTACTAGTATTAAATGTGAGAATTTGATACCCAAAAAGGATAGCTTTGTTTCAAAAGTTTACTTTGGTTTTAAAAATTAATATTTATTTGTTTGAGTAATAAATTCATAAACCTAATCCATTCTTTTATTTATTTTTTTCATTTTTTCTATTTTGAGAAGGAGGGGAGGGCCAGAATGAGAATCCCAAGCAGGCTCCTCACTGTCAGCACAGATGCAGGACTCAATCTCACAAACTGCAAGATCATGTCCGGAGCCGAAATCAAGAGTCAGATGCTCAACCGACTGAGCCCCGCAGATGCCCCCCCAAATCATTCTTATACTTTTAAATGCAACAGACATAACTTATTATTCCATTAATAACTCAAAAAAACAGTAATGGTTACTTCTCAAGAGACTGAGATTAATTTATCAACACACTTAAAAACTTAGTTTAAGTTTCTTTAAATTATTTTTGAGAGAGAGAGAGAGAGAGAGTATATAAAGGGGAGAGGGGCAGAGGGAGAGAGAGAGAGAGAGAGAGAGAGAGAGAGAGAGAGAGAGAGAGAATCTCAAGCTGGTTCCATGCTCAGTGCAGAGCCTGATGAGGGGCTCGATCCCACAACCCTGAGATCGTGATCTGAGCTGAAATCAAGAGTCAGATGCTCAATCAACTGATCCACCCAAGCTCCCCTAAATATTTTTAATTGCATTTGTTTATTTGGATACTTAATTGTCCAACCTATAAAAAATTCAAAATGTTTCATATGTTTAAGCAATTCTACATATAATAAACTTAAAATCATATGATGGACATCAAGTTCTCTTTTTTTTAATTTTTTTAATGTTTATTTATTTTTGACACAGAGAGACAGAGAGACAGAGAGAGGAAGAGCCAGGGAAGGGCAGAGAGAGAGAGGAAGGCACAGAATCCGAAGCAGGCTCCAGGCTCTGAACTGTCAGCACAGAGCCCAACACAAGGCTTGAACTCACAAACCATACGAACATGACCTGAACCGAAGTTGGACGCTTAAACTGACTGAGCTATCCAGGTGCCCTGGACATCAAGTTCTCTTGAATATTACAATACTATTCATAAACTTTGATCTTCGACCTTAAAACCACAAATCTAAATTGATTATACAGGTTACACATTTTAAATTAGAATCCTTATCTAATGTTATTTTAATGACTGATGGTTGGCATTAAGACTAATAACCAATAATCCACATTCCTTCCTTCCAGATTCATGGTAAGAATGTGCTTTGAAGTTAGGTCTGGCCATGTGACTCGTTGTGGCCAATAAAATATGAGCAGAAGCAACATGTGTTGCTTTGTGGTCACAAAACTTCAAGAGCCAGTGCTATATTCTCTTCCCCAGAAACATTTATCAGCATTCCACCAGATGGTGGTGACTCCATCAGTCTCAGTCCCTGATGAGGACAGTATGACCATATTTTCCTATCCCGCCTTTTGCAACAACATGGATGGACCTTAAGGGCATTATGCTAAGTGAAATTAGTCAGACATAAAAGACAAATACCATGTGTTCTCTCTTATATGTGGAATCTGAAAAAGCCTCTCTGTTTAGAAATAGAGAACACAATGATGATTATAGGGGGCTTAGGGGTGGGGGAAATGGGGAGATGTTGGTCAAAGGGTACGAACTTCCAGTTATAAGATGAGTAAGTTCTGGGCATATAGTGCACAGCATGGTGACCATAGTTAACAACACTTTATTACATACTTGAAAGTTATGAAGAGAGTAAATCTTGAATGTTCTCATCACACACAAAAAATAGTAATTGTGTGAGATGATGGTATTAACTAACCTCCTTGTGGCAATCCTTTCACAATATACATATGTATCAAATCATGTACTCATTAAACGTACACAATGTTATAGGTCAATTATATCTCAGTAAAACTAGAAAAAATATATAAAATTAATTTAATTTTTTAAAGCATATTTTCCTGCCTGTCCTTGAGGAACACACGTCATGAGCAGATAAAAACTTCTAAGTCTCTTCAGTTTGGGGGTTATTTGTGATCCTAACCTAACCAAGCCCATCCTGACTAACATAAATCAAATTCTCTTAGCTAATATAAATACTTATGATACCAATGTAATAGAGTATCTCAAATGCAGCACATAAATTATTGATACTATAGATTTGGCCCTATTGAATATTTCAATGTTTAATTCTAAGTTTTCCTAAGGTGAAAGATGCTCACCTACTGAATAACTAATGATCTCAAACAATTTTGGAGTAATTTCCTGCAAGAATTCATTAGGACGTCTCCTCCATTTACAGCGACTTCTTAAACTAAGACAGTAAAAAGGAAATAAAATCTGGAAGAGGGCAATTTTTCTCATGACCTGGAATGCCCTTTCTGTAGACACTATGTTGGAGGCTCAAATTTAAAGGAAATTTAAAGGAAGGTTTGGATACGGAGACCATGGTACGGGTTTCGAATTCTGTCATTAGCAAATTTTCAAATCATATTAGTCAGGATCTGTTATCCCTACCTGGTGGCTATGCCACTTAATTGGGTCTACCTAACATAAAAATATTCTGTTCCAACTTTTTTTCACAGTTCTCCTATTTCTTGGGTTCAAAACTTAAATGTTTTAGAACAATATTCCAGTTGCATTTTGGGTGCTACAAGACATGATTGACTCTATGTCACAACTTTTGATGATAGACCTGATTGGCAGGTGTTTATTATAAGAATTTTCTGATTTTCCAGGCTTAATAAAGTGTTCTTCTATGGCTTTGCTCCATGAACTTGTGGTGCCTCACCCTGCCTGAGCACCACCAATGGACGACTGGATCCTCTTTATACCCACTGAGATGGTTAATTTTACGTGTCTACTTGCTAGGCAACAGGGTGCCCAAATATTTGGCCAAACATTATTATGAGTGTTTCTTTAAAAAAATGTTTTGGGGACACCTGGGTGGCTCAGTCAGTTAAGCTTCCAACTTCAGCTCAGGTCACGATCTCATGGTTCATGAGTTCGAGCACTGTGTCGGGCTCTGTGCTGACAGCTCAGAGCCTGGAGCCTGCTTTGGATTCTGTGCCTCCCTCTCTCTCTGCTCCTCCCCCCACACTCACTTGCTCAATCTCTCTCTGTCTAATCAGTTGAAAACCTGGATAGAAGAAAAGACTGGCTTCCTCATGCAATCAGTTGAAAACCTGGATAGAACAAAAGACTGGCTTCCTCATGCAATCAGTTGAAAACCTGAGTAGAACAAAAGACTGGCTCCCCTCCCCACTCCATCCCCCAAGCAAGAGAGAATTTCTCCAGCAGACTGTCTTCAGATTTCCTCTGCAACGTCAGCTCTTCCAGACTCTACTGTACCCTGCTTTTGGACAAAAACAGAACATCAGCTCTTCTGGGTTGCCAGCTTGCCAGCCCATCCTGCAGATTGTGGACCTGCCAGCCTCCATAATCACAGGATCTAATTACTTATAATAAATCTGTGTACACACACACACACACACACACACACACACACACACACACATACCCTAATGGGTTTGATTCCCTGGAGAACTTTTACTCATATGTCTATATTATTTCCCAACATCCCTGGATCTTTGCATTTGTTCCCATTTGTCTGGGCTTTAAACGGAAAGAGATTGGAAATCAATTTCCTCTTATGCCTTTAATCTTTTTTTTTAATATTTACGGAAATGTGTGGTTTTAGCCAAAAAACATTTATAGGATGCATTTTTGTGTTTAACTGTAATATTCCTTTCAGAGTATAATTTCAAGATTCTTTAAAACGGTTGTTTATTCAAACAGTTTTTCTTATTCTCTTAATACCTAAAAAAAGAGATGATGTTGCTAATATAGATCTTCAGAGAATGTGACAAGCAAACACAAAAGGGCCCTCTTCCAGGGATATTGTCTTCTTACAATGAATTAATGTGACAGGGGAGCACCTGGGTGGCTCAGTCAGTTGAGCATGAACTCACAGCCCATAGGATCGAGCCCCGTGTTGGGCTCTGTGCTGACAGTGCAGACCTTGCTTAGGATTCTCTCCCTCCCTCTCTCTCTCTGCCTCTTCCCTGTTCATGCTCACCCATTCTCTCTCTCTCAAAAATAAACATCAAAAAAAAATTTTTAAAGAATTAATGTGACAGATATATAGATTTTTGGGACAATTTTGTTGATCAAACTCCTGTTTTATGCCTTGTAGGATAGAAACGTGAAGTGACATCAGCTAGAGGAATCAGATAAGAAACTGTTCTCTACTTAATCATTAAAAGCAGCAGAGGACAGATTGCTCACAGATTTAGAATATATATGCCCAGGCTTGGGCAAATATTAAAAGAGCAGTAAAAAGTATAGCAACTTCTTTTTAGGAATGGGAACTCTCTTGCTATATTTAAATCCTACTTAGGGGCGCCTGAGCAGCTCAGTCAGTTGAGCCTCTAACTCTTGATTTCCACTCAGGTCATAATCCCATGGTCATGTGATCAAGCCCCATGTTGGGCTCTGCACTGAGCATGGAGCCTGCTTGGGGTTCTCCCTCTGCCCCTCTCTCTCTCTCTCTCTCTCTTAAATAAAAAATAAATTTTAAATCCTTTCTTCAAAGTAAGAGAAGTGATAAGGTGTGGAGGCCAGGACAACAGAATTTGCAGTCATAAAACTCTGACTCATTTGTTGTTCCATCACATAGTTGTGTAATTTTGTTAAGACTCAATCTTCTTGCCCGTAAGAGAAAATAATAATTTCTCTGCAGATTTGTTATTAGAAGTAAAGCTAATATATGTAAAACACCTCAGAATAGGCCCTGAATAAATAGATGATATTGTTTTCCACAACTTTTAAATTGCAACTTTACCCAGTACAAGCTGTATCTCATTGCCATGAACTCATGGAATATGTAAAAACGTGTTGTGTTGTATATTTTATTCTAGAAATTGTATCATCTACCTTCAGGTTTCTGGGTGAAAATGAAATGCAAAGCCATAATTTCTGTTTCTCTGATGAAGGAGTTTGTGGAAAAAGAAGTATTCTAGACCACAATGATGGGCAGGGAGAAAGACAGGAAATAAATTGTACACACACTTTCTCTCTGAGATCTGGAATCTTTCTGTTCTAGGTGAAAATTAGGCAACTTACTTTTCTAGGAGGAGTATTTACATTGTTTGAAATAAAGAGGAGTGAAATGTGTTGAAAACTTCTTCTAGAAGCAACAGCAGAGTGGTCAAGAGAGCAGCTTCTGAAGTCAGACTTCGCAGCGCTATGACTTTCTAGCTATAAAGTTTATGTAAGCTCACCTCCCCATCCATGAAATCAGAATCATAGTCTCTTCCTCCTAGAGTGGTTGGGAAAAGTAAACAAATTAGTACCCGGAAAGTATTTAGGATAGCTCCTGGCATGTACCAGTATTTATTGTTAGTTGTTATTGTTGCTGATTAACCAAACAGCAAAAAAAGCAAAGACTCCTACTCTTCCAGGGAAAAACAGATAGAGGCCCTAAGGGGGGGAAATTCAGAATCAAGACCAATCCTGGGAGCATTCCAGGTTCTGGCTAAATCCCTTTATAAGCTAATTTTCCCCTTCGCCAGCATTTTCTTGTAAGTCAAGATAAAACAAACATTAAATACAGCTTCAAATAAGTCATTAAAAGGCATCTATAAATCTGGGGGTAGTATGTGAAAAGAATATAGAGCCCCATTTTTGTCCCAGTTTGGTATTTACCTTGTTTAGTTATTGGCTATGTTTGTCAGCTTTGCTGCAATGATGCCAGGTAAGAAACAATCTGAAATCTCCTTGGCCAGTTATAACACCTAAAAGTTATTTTCTCACATTACAGTGAGGCAGCTGTAGTGACTATACTACACAGCCACCTAAGGTAGATTCTTCTCACGGTAGAGGGCAGAAACTCAAGAGGCAGAAACTCATTAAGTCTAAGGACACAAACAAGGTTAAAATCTTACTTGAACAGAAAGTATGTCATATCTGTCCACATTCCATTCACCAAAATCCATCACATTATTAAGTCCAACCCCCCTGGAACAAGGATGTGTAGGGGAATTGGCGGAGGAGGGGGGACAGTTATTTACAAACAGTAGTACAATCTATCATACTTGTGAAACTTCCAGGGTCCCATCAAGTTCAAGACCTAGGCTGACCACTTCAATTAACCTTATTCTAGTGGTAGGAATCTTAAACATCAAAGCACATCAAAATTACCAGAGGAACTTGCTAAAAATGTAAATGACTTGGCCCTCTAGAAGTGATTCTGATTTAATAAGTTGGAGAATAAGACCCAGATCTGCATTGTTACCAACCTCACCAGTCATCCCATCATACACTAAAGTTTGAGAATCACTGGGAAGAACTGTGCCCTAGAGATCAAGGCAAATCACTACTAAGAGCAATTGTCTCCATCTTATGTCTTGCTTCCCCAGAGGAGAAGAGAGGATAACACAATGACAACATTCCTACCTGCAGGAAAAGAAGAATGACTTGGGGTTTCTGATGGATTGAATTATTGGCTCCTAGTTCTCCTTTTAATGTTTCCACATCCCTACCACTTAACATTGCAGTTCTCCCTAAATTTTCCCACCTTGTTGATCTTAATCATAGCTATATGACCCACTTTGGACAACAATATACGGACAGAAGTAACAGTGTGCCAGTTCCAAGGTTAAACCATGTTCCTGCTCATCTACCTGAATTTCGGTTGACCTTGAGAAGAGTCCCCACCAGTAGCTGCTGCCTCTCCAGATGGGGCCCCAGAATTAACACTCATTGACAAATCTAGCCACAAACAAGAATCCAAGCCCAGTTGGACACAAGTTGAAACAGAGCTGCCTAGCCAAGACCAGCTAGATCAACCAACCTTTATCTGAAAACCATATTCGTTCAAGAAAAAAGACTATTTTGAACCTGTAACAGTTAGGGTGGTTTGTTACTCAGAAAATGCGAATTCATACAGGGTTTCAAAGTCACTCTCTACGACACTCTGTTTCTCTCTTTCCAATCCCAGTATCATTTGGGTAGCAGTAATGGGAGCTCGTCCTCCTTACAATGAAATGAAACTTAGACTTTAAGCAAAATAATATTTTTTTTCTTCTGAAGCATTAAACATATATACCACTAGGAAATATTTACATCTGAATTCATAATGCCATTTATCTGAATATACCTGAAGAAGAAACACACGGATGTAGAAGAGTAAAATGAGAGTGAAAAGGAATATTTAGGTCATACGACAGCACCACTTTTTTTTTTCAAAATAGAAACAGATTGTTGTACAGAATCCAGCAATTCTGGTGGAAATACTCTGCAATGGAAGCATGTTTTCCATTAACTTAAATACTGTGTTAACCTCAATCAAAAATACTCTTTCCTAAACTGAATACAGAATTTATAGTCTTGAGAAACAGTGCCTGCTGTCTAAATGTGCAAAGGGTCTGACTCTGCCCCACATGATTAAAAAACAAAACAAAACAAAAAAACTCTTAGTTTTATTTCATTAAAACAAAATAAAGACATAAAACAGCAGTTAGTCTCCCACCCAACCAAGCACCTTAGCCATGTGGGGTATTCTTTTAAATCTATTAAGTCCATTTTCCTTTCTTTAAAATTTTTTTTAATGCTTACTTATTTTTGAGAGAGACAGAGCATGAGCAAGGTAGGGGCAGAGAGAGGGAGACACAGAATCGGAAGCAGGCTCCAGGCTCCGAGCTGTCAGCACCGAGCCCGATGTGGCGCTCAAACTCACCAACCATGAGATCATGACCTGAGCCGAAGTCAGACACTTAACCAACTGAGCCACCCAGGTGCCCCTCTACTTTCCTTTCTTGATGCTATGTACTGTATTGAGGTCTTAAGAATATGATTTCTCTCTATTCAATAAAATTACTTATGAAAAACTTCTCAAATATAGACATCCTCTATCATCCCAAGACTCTTGGAAGCTGACATTGCTTGGAGGTAATTTTCTACTAAGCTAGTGAGTCCAAGAGGCATCATGGAAGTTCTGTCCTGTTAGGAAGTAACAAGATGGGTTGTAGTTTGTGTGTGATCTGCAAGCACGGTTTGGGGCTAGTGGAAGCATCTTGCTACAGAGAAGGGAGACGGGAGACTCATTGTATGGAGCAAGGGGGAGCCTCCTTGGTGGGACTCGGGCCTCGGAGACTGCAGCCAGCTCTGAGTCTTGTCAGTGATCGTATATTTCTCCTGTGCTTCACCTTTGCCTTTTGAGGGGCCTAACAGAATGCAGGAAGTATTAACCACATATTGAAAAGAAATGAGAACAGACAGTGGACAAAGGCAAAGAGAGGGCTGGAGAAAGGAAGAGTAAAAGCCCAAACAGATCTTGGGTGAAAACTCATACCAAAATAAATGAGCCTTCATTATAAGGTTTCAGGTTAACTATACCATCCTTCCTTCCTTCCTTTGCAGGCAAACATTCCCTCTGGTTACTGGAAAAGGAAGAGTCCCCTACAGATATCCAGCCCTGGAAATAAAGACCAACTCTATATTCATTCTATGTAAAATCAACAATTTATGGGCTTAGGTGAATTTATTGCACAACCTGGAAGGCTGTGATTTTAAATATAACCTAGATGACTGGCTTTGGAGGTGGTAGGTGAATTACCTACTGTTGGAGTATCTTTACAACATTCAGAGTGTTTAATGATATTTCCCTAAAGGCTGAGTTCGGTAAAGCAATGCCAGGGATCTCGGCATTCCATAAATCTCATTTATGCCCTTAGTCACTAGGACACTTGGCTTCTTTAATTACATTTGATGGTTGCTTCCACAATCGTAAACATAATCCTCTGAATCACTTCCACTCTTTGGAAATGTCGGTTTTCATGTCACACATAAATTCTGCCATAGTGCTAATTCAGAATTTAATTTGCAAAATCTTTAAGCCAATATATGGTCTTTTCTATCACTTCATCAGAAAGCAAAAAATTGCTCAAGTCTATGACTTATTCCTTCTACGGTGGACCATAACAACTAGGTCCATGAATCATATGAGCAGTCATATCCATTTTTTAAGATGCACATTGTTTTCCAAACAACAGAGCACGAACAATGGAGAGTGGTCCCCTTTGCAAAGTAAACTCCCAGGATAGAAGCATAAGCTCAAATTGTTACCATTCTCATTACTATTACATTTTAAATATTTCATCTCTAGTTCTCTTCTGCTTTAAAACAAATTTTTTTTTCAACGTTTATTTATTTTTGGGACAGAGAGAGACAGAGCATGAATGGGGGAGGGGCAGAGAGAGAGGGAGACACAGAATCGGAAACAGGCTCCAGGCTCTGAGCCATCAGCCCAGAGCCTGACGCGGGGCTCAAACTCACGGACCGCGAGATCGTGACCTGGCTGAAGTCGGACGCTTAACCGACTGCGCCACCCAGGCGCCCCTAAAACAAATTTTAAATAATTTTGGAACTTCCTTTTGTTGAGTCTTGTCCTCCACAAAGCTTCTTCCTCTGGCTCTCTGCCAGCTCTTTCAAATTAATAACTGCCCCACAACTATTTCTCCAGTCAGAAATTTGTCGGGCACTGTTTCTCCTGTGTTACCGGAAATGGATTTAAATCCACTTTCTCATCCCAAAAATGAACTTAAGATACACTGGTACCCTCAGCAACAGTCCTGACTCAAATACTTAACTCAGCACAAACGAGTCATATGACATGAAAAACCACTGGATACGCACAAAAAAGTATGAAAATGCTAACATGTCTCTCGCATTATAATGAGGAAAAAGCAGTCACTAAACTTAACCACCCAGATAACTTGAATTGTAACCCTGGACAAGGACCTCAGAGATGCATGAACCTAACTCAATCAGAGGTAGAACTATGGATTCCCCCAGGAAGACTCTCCAGCTCCTCAGGAGATGAGTGAGAGGCTCGCTCCACTGTCTAGCTCCTTGTTTATCCACCTGCATTTTATTTTAGTCATTTTTTTAAATTCCTTTTTTTTAATGTTTATTTATTTCTGAGACAGAGACAGAGCATGAGCGGGGGAGGGCAGAAAGAGAGGGAGACACAGAATCTGAAGCAGGCTCCAGGCTCCGAGCTGTCAGCACAGAGCCTGACGTGGGGCTCAAACTCACAGACCATGAGATCATGACCTGAGCCGAAGTCAGACGCTCAACCGACTGAGCCACCCAGGCACCCCTATGTTAGTCATTTTTATCTCCAGATTCTATCAGTTATGAATTCTTTGCTAGACTCAGCATCTCTGAATGATTCGTTAATGACACAGGATCCTAGGAGCTAGAATGCATTGATAAATTATGGGAAGCTTACACACTGTGTGTGATTTTACCACATTTACTGAATGCTTCAGAACAATTGGTTTATTCCTCTATGTCTATCACATGTAAGAAGCTAAAACAGGTAAAGTTCCTCCACTTTTATAGACAAGGTCACAGAAGTTAAATAGTAATCTTTTACTGCTGTAAACAATATATTCCTTTAAATGTGATGTTCTGGGGGCATCAGTGGGTCAAGTGTCCCACTCTTGATTTCAGCTCAGGTCAGGATCTCGTAGTTCGTGGTTTCAAGCCCCATGTCAGACTCTGTGCTGACAGCATAGAGCCTGCTGGTGATTCTCTCTTCCTCTCTCTTTCTCTCTGCCCCTCCCCTGCTTGCACTCTCTCTCTCTCTCAAAAGGTAAATTAACATTTTTTTTAAAAATGTGATGTTCCAAATGAAAAACACATCAATACCAAAGGATGAAAAATTGATAGGTCCCAGATTGGTAGACACATAAATTATGTTAAGTAGACCAAGGACTGATTCATCTCACCACACTGTCCCTCTTTTGGAAAACCCATGATTTACTTAACTGTTTTTAAGTGAACTGAATATCCAAAGTGACTGCTAACAGAACTGTAGGTGGTGAAGGCAGGGCATCATCCATCATTGACAACAGACAGAGGGCAAGTCAATCAGAAATATTATATGAAAGGTAGAAACAGACATGACATGTTCCAGTCTCACCCTGGACATGACTTTAAGACTGTAAGGACCGAAGATGCATTTTAAAAGAAATAGATACAATTTTCTCCTCCTAATATTGGGGTCAATTTGGGGTTTATTGACAGCTTGCTCTACCACTGATAGGGCAGATTTTCAGGGATCTGAAAATCCCCAGGAGCTGGGAGCTGGGAAAGGCACCAGCCTTGGGCCCAGTTCATCAGTGAGGACTGAGAACAGAAAATTGAGAACTCATCTTAGTTCCTGTGGTATTGGAGTGTGTTTTTAACTTGGAGCCAGAAAGAGTTTTCCTCACCTGCAGAGAGAAGAATAAAAACAATCCAGAATGTTACATCTCTGTTAGCTCTCCCTAGCAGGCCCTGGAGCTGCTGCAAAGAGTTTCTCATTTGCAGTCTGAGGGGCATTCTTTCCTGAAGCCAGTGCTGCCTGAAGGGCCAACTGGGAATTGCACTGCCCCCTGGAACTGATTCTAGCACAAAACCCAACGTTGGAAGGCACCTCACCCACTTAACCTCAGTTCCAATGTGTGAGCATTCAGAACCTGAGCCAAAGTCCCAGCAACAGATAAAAGAGAGGGCTCAGGGAGGTTGAATTGGAAACAAACTGAAATGATGTGATAGCCTGCTCAGGCTGCCCTGACAAGGTACCACAGACTGGAGGTGTTAAACGATAAAAATGTATTGTCTCACAGTTCTGTTGGAAGTCCAAGAACACGGCATCATCCATAGGGTTGGATTCTTTCTGAGGCCTTCTCCTTGGCTTATAGGTAGCCATCTTCTCTCTGTGTCCTCACATGGTCTTCCCTCTGTGTGTTCCATGTCCTAATTTCCTCTTCTTATAAAGACACCAGACATATTGGATCACGACGCCCCTTAATCGATCTCATTTTCACTTACTTACACCTTTAAAGACCCTATCACCAAATACGGTCACATTCTGCAGTACTAAAGGTTAGGACTTCAGCATATGAATTCTGTGGAAATACAATTCAGCCTATAACATCTGAAATTTCTGATTGAACACGAACTCCCCAAGCTCCAAGCCTCAAGGTCAAACATCCATCTTTCCTCCCCAACCGTGAAAAACAAATACCTGTGGATCTTGCTCTATTTAATAAGGAATGGTACTGGGGCCTGACTGATTGTGATGTTTTGTGTCCCAAAAGCAGTAGAATCAGCAAGAGACTAAGAAGCTGAAAGGAAACAAATGGATCATTTCCCAGGAAGTCACAAAGAACCACGGCAGCGGAAAGGAAAGGAAAGGAAAGGAAAGGAAAGGAAAGGAAAGGAAAGGAAAGGAAAGGAAAGAAAGAAAGAAAGAAAGAAAGAAAGAAAGAAAGAAAGAAAGAAAGAAAGAAAGAAAGAAAGAAAGAAAGAAAGAACTGATTCACCTGAAGCAGACTCAGCCAGATTTCTGAGGCAGGATGCTGTCCCTAGAGGCACCATGCAATCACACGCAATCAGGTCCAGTGTCTGGACCGAGGACCAATTAGGGAATCAAACAATGACTGTCACCCCTAAAAACAGCAGTACAGACCTCCCATGGATTCTTTACACTGTTCATAAAGAGTGGAAACAAACCCATATGCTCAAAATATGTTTAATTTCATCTGGGAGAACTAGAGCTTATTTCCAACATCCATCATGCCAATGAACAAGATTCAGCAATGGAAACCCAAATTTGGGACCAATATGTTAATTCATAAAATATCCACTGTTAATCAGAAGGCTATAACACAGAAAGGCCTGTCGAAGCTGCTTCTGGAGTGGGTCCACCCTCACATAATGCCACCTGCTACCACTGGACTCTGCTGACCTGACCTCACAGAAAGTAAAAGCCTAACTGGAATATACCAATGTCACAAGGGCTTTAAGTAAATTACAGTTATTATAACACCTGTTGAATGCAAAGCCAAACCATGGCAATGAAGAACACACAATGCCAGCAGTTAGGAGCCCTGGTCTGACTTCAGGGCCGCCCCACTGGACACACCTTCTCTTTGGGCCTCCTTTTCCTCATCCAGAACTAAAGGGATTGACTTAGATCAAATCTCTCAGATTTGTTCTGCAGAACCTTGGGGTTTTAGAGAGGAACTCCAAAAGCTCTACAAATTTGCAGTTCACATTATTTATAGAGTGTAACTATTGGTCATATATTTTTTAGAAAGGAAAACACTGTGTTAATGCAAGCATGCACGCCCCCACCAATATTGAACAGAGTAAAAACTAATGCCACCAGAATAACTTGTTTTTATTCAGATCTCAGAATAAAGTTTCTCCAACCATATCTGTAAATGATATATAAATATAATGTAAACATGGGGTTGAGGACATAATGCTGTAACTCAATGTCTTTTTTCATTTAGGCTTATGCATGTCAACTCATGTAAAAGTACGTGAGGAAGGACATGACTGCAGGAAACGTGTAATGCACTCAATTCAATGCCAGGAAAGGCTTAAGGATGAAGGCTCTCATCACAGCCTAACTGTCAGTTATGCAATAAAAAGTGAATGCCTAATGCTTTGTGCACTCGCTGTAATCTCTGGTCAAAGTTGGACTTTTTGTTTTAACCACAGTAAGTCCCCCTTATCTGCAGGGCATTCATTCAGAGACCCTCCAGTGGATGCCTAAAACTATAGATAGCATTAACCCTAGATACTATGTTTTTTCCTATACATACATTCATATGATAAAGTTTAATTTATAGACACAGTAAGAGATTAACAATAGTAATTAATAATGAAATAGGACAACTGTAACAATATCCTGTAGTAAACGTTATGTGTCTCTGTCTCTCTCAAAAGATCTTATTGTACTGTTCTCATCCTTCTTCTTGTGATGATGTGAGACAATAAATGCCCACATGATGAGATGAAGTGAGGTGAATCACACAGGCATCGTGACGTAGCATTAGGATACTATTGACCTTCTGAGGATACATCAGAAGAAGATCATCTGTTTCAGGACTGCAGTTGACCACAAGTCACTAAAACCACAGAAAGCAAAACTGTGGACAAGGGGGCACTGCTGTATAGAGTTATAGTAAATTTGGGGGTCTTTTATCTTTTTGTTTTCCCTAGGTAAGAAGAATAAATTTTTCGAAAACCAAAAATGGGTATGCACCACATACTTTATATATAAAGAATTTTATATATCTTGTACTAGAGAAAGGGCAGCATAAAGCCTTTCCAGGTGGTCTAGGTATGAAAAGTTCACCCAAGGAGCACCTGGGTGGCTCAGTTGGTTGAGCATCCAACTCTTGATTTCTGATCTCAGGATCATGGGATTGAGCTCCTTGTGGAGCTCTGTGCCAAGCATGTAGCCTGCTTATGACAAATAAAATTAAAAGAAAATTTCAAAGAAATAATAAAAATTTCAAAAGAATAAAAATAAAATTTCAAAGAAAACTTGATGATGGCTTCTATGCATTGGTAAAATTCAAGTTAAGTTGTCAAAATGTCCATCCATCACCAACTGATTCTTCAACAAGGGTTGATTTCAATCACAGCAGCATGTACAATGAAATCAGTATTTCTCAAATGCACACAATACAACTTGAAGACAAGAAAGTGTACATTGCCCAGGTCTCCAATGGGTTTTACATGGTAAATTTTGCAAAATAATTTTGATTCCTAGCATATTCCAGCATAAATTTGAAAACAAAATGTAGTGAACATATAACATAGCCCCTGAGATTTTCTTCAACAGTAATTGAACAATTTATGAGAAAACATATGCAAACAATATTTAAATAGAACAATAAAAGTACATTAACATTTGTATTCATATGCTGTCCTACTGCAGGTAAGGGACAAACTATTAGAAGCTTACTATATCCTAGACTCCTGACTTCATCAATGACAGATGAACTAGAGTTTGTGTATGGTGATGGCAGAGACTTTGTTTGGTTAAGTGCTTATCTCCAGGACCTAGGATAGTGCCAGGCACATACAATGTGCTCAATAAATATTTGTTGAGTGAATAAATGAGTAAGAAGGTTGACACAGAATTATACTTATCTTAATTATCATAACTCATATACTTGAAAAACTGGTTCTAATATTGAAATCTTTATGCTACAACTAAAGAAAAATATACATTTTTGTATCTGTCTCTATTTTTTATTTTTGTATGATATGCTCATACAAATGAGGGAAATGAAAATACATCACTAGTAAAATACTAAGCACACACAATAATAGAAGAAAATTTTAAATGTGTCAACAGGGGTCTGTACCCTATGGCTCTTGGGCCAAATCCATCATGCCCATTAATTTATGTATTATCTATGTTCTTTTGAGCCACAGTGATGGAATTGAATATCTGCAACAAAGATGATATGACTCAAAGCTGAAACAAAACTTAAAATATTTGCTATCTGGCCTTTCTACAGGAAAAGTCTACCTATCTCTGGTGTAAATCAATTTTTATATACTACCAATTAAGTTAGTAAAAACTGTAATAACAGCTCTTCCAAAAAGTAGTTATGAAGTGGCCAGAAAACCAAAGGAGCATAGGCTCTTATAAAAGGATTGCCGAAACAGAAACAGTCTTATCCTATGAACCCAGAACTCACTACAAACACTTAAAGCCGTGTTTAGGGGTGACTGGGTGGCTCAGTCAGTTGAGCATCCCACTTCTGATTTTGGCTCAAGTCGTGATCCCCGGGTCATGGGATAGAGCTCTGAGTTGGGCTCTGCACTGAATGTGGAGCCTGCTTAAGATTCTTTCCTTCTCTCTTTCTCTCCCTCCCTCTCCCTCTGCTCTACCTGCTCATGCTCTCTCTCTCTCTCTCTTTCTAAAAAAAAAGCCATGCTTGGGGCGCCTGGGTGGCGCAGTCGGTTGGGCGTCCAACTTCAGCCAGGTCACGATCTCGCAGTCCGTGGGTTCGAAACCCCGCGTCGGGCTCTGGGCTGATGGCTCAGAGCCTGGAGCCTGTTTCCGATTCTGTGTCTCCCTCTCTCTCTGCCCCTCCCCCGTTCATGCTCTGTCTCTCTCTGTCCCAAAAATAAATAAACGTTGAAAAAAAAAATTAAAAAAAAAAGCCATGCTTAATAACCCCATAAAATTGTAAATTTTATTAAGACATAACCTTTAACCTTTTATTGCAAATGTTTTAGAGTTACAGTAAAAAAAAGAAAAAAAAGCAAATTCCAGAATTTTCTTTTTTTACACTTACATGTTTTACCATCCTTACACATGGTGAAAGTACAATTTTTGTCAGCTAAGAAAAGAAACCACTTTTTGTTTTGGGGTTTTTTCCCCCTAAAGAAAAGTACGCACCTTTGATGAGTATCTTCCAAATATCACAAGAAGGCATCAGTTTACATGTCTCAGCGATTTTTTAACCTTTATATTTGTAAAATAAAATACAAACACATAAAATGATACAAACAAATGCATATGGTAAAAACACTTTATGGAAGGCAGAATTCTAAAGACCTTCTTCCAGGATTCTAGCTTCCTGATTGTTCAGTCAAACACCAATCTAGGTACTGCTGTGAAAGGGCTCTGAAGATAGAATTGAATTTACTCATCAGCTGACCTTAAAATAGGGAGTTTAGTCTGGATTATCATGTGGGACCAATGTAATCACATGAACCCTTAAAAACAGAAGAAGAAAGAAATACAAATCAAAACCACCTCACACCTGTCACAATGGCTAACAGTAACAACTCAGGCAACAACAGATGTTGGCAAGGATGTGGAGAAAGAGGATCTCTTTTGCACTGCTGGTGGGAATGCAAGCTGGTGCAGCCACTCTGGAAAACAGTATGGAGGTTCCTCAAAAAATTATAAATAGAACTACCCTATGACCCAGCAATTGGGACCATTGAGTATTATTCAAGGGATACAGGTATACTGTTTTGAAGGGGCACATGCACCACAATGTTTATAGCAGCACTATCAACAATAGCCAAAGTATGGAAAGAGCCCAAATGTCCATCGATGGATGAATGATAAAGAAGATGTGATATATATACAAATGGAGTAGTACTCAGCAATCGAATGAAATTTTGCCATTTGCAACTACGTGGATGGAACTAGAGGGTATTACGCTACGTGAAATTAGTCAGAGAAAGACAAGTATCATATGACTTCACTCATATGAGGACTTTAAGATACAAAACAGATGAACATAAAGAAAGGGAAGCAAAAATAATATAAAAACAAGGAGAGGGACAAAACATAAGAGACTCTTAAATACAGAGAACAAACTGAGGGCTGCTGGAGGGGTTGTGGGTGGGGGCATGGGCTAAATGGGTAAGGGGCATTAAGGAAGACACTTGTTGGGATGAGCACTGGGTGTTATATGTAGGGGATGAATCACTGAAATCTACTCCTGAAATCATTATAGCACCATATGCTAACTAACTTGGATGTAAATTTAAAAATAAACAAACGAGAAAACAAACATGTTAATCCCTTAAAAAAAATTCTCTTTCCCTCTTCTCCTTTTGTGCTCACTCTGTCTCTAAAATTAAAATTAAATTAAATTAAAAAATAAATAAAATTAAATAAAATAAAATAAAATAAAAAACAGAAGAGGAAAGCAGAAGGAGCCACGGGACAGATCCAAAGCATAAAAAGGACTCAACCCACAGTCGCTGATTGCGGATAGAAGGGACAATGTAAAAGGAATGTGGGTAACCTTGACAAGTTCAGAGAGGCTCTTGGCTGTCATCCAGCAAGAAAACAGGGTTCCTCAGCCCTGCAGCCACAAGGATCTGAATTCTGCCAAAAGCCTGAATGAGTCTGGAGCCCCCAGTGTAACAGCGCAGCTGACCAAGAACTAGATTTCAGCCTTGTGAGACCACATCAGAGAATCCAGTCAAGCTCACCTGAACTTCTGTGAGATAGTTAATTTTGTGTTTTGAGCCACTAGTTTTCAGTAATTTGTTCTGGAAACAATAGGAAATTAAGACAATGCCCTTGAAACCCTCACCCAAGTCAAGAACTACAGCTTTACGCACCACTCATAAGACCCACTATGTGGCCCATCCCAAACACAACACCTTTTGCCTTTACGGTAATTGCTTCCTTGCATTTGACAGTCCTGTCACGAACATAAGCCCCAGGCATTACCTATACTTTAGTCTTACCCAATTTTTAAAAAAAAATCAACATGTCTGTTAAAGTCACTTTGATTGCCAGTGTCCCTCTCTACCCCCTTCTTTCAGTGCATCTGTGGAAGACCCCAAGCTATTTAAACTGCAGGGTTTCCCTCTGTCTGTATTTGTTTGCATGTGAGCAATGCAAGTTCAGCAAGCTTCTCTGCCCTCTCTTTTTCCGGCAAACTGGCCACAGAATCCAGAGCCTTGATCAATCTGACCTGATCCCTTGGGGAAGACTATAGGCAGTAGTGTATGCTTTCATCAGGAGGCATATCATGTCTGATTTTCTCTCTTGTGATGTTAATAGTTCTATGCCTAGACCTCTCTCGTGTGTGTTGCAACACAATTATAAGCCTATCAGTTCTTTTTATTCATTGGAATACTTTTATAAAAAGATGCTTCTCGTCTACTATTTGTTACCAGTAGAGCAGTTTATACAGAAAGACAAAATAAATGCTTGGTTCTTTCCTTTTTTTTTTTTTTTCCTAAAACCAGTTTTCAAAACAATAAATCCATTCCCTATCATCTTTCAAAAATTACCAATTATTTTCTTAATAGTGAACTTAAGGATTTAAATGTATTTGATGAGGTATATTCTAGCAATTAAAATCTTCATTAAAGCTCAAATGGTCCCATCTTTGGCCAGTGAACTGGCCTCTTCAAATCCGCTGCCGCTGGCCACCAGCCCCAGTGGTCTCTAATGGCTTCCTTGAAATTTGACATGACAGGTTGTTGCAAGCTCATTTGTGCCTGTCCTGCCCCAGAACCTAGAATCAACCATTTTTCCGAGAAGCCCTGGATCCTTATGGTGGAAGATAGTATTACAACACCACAATCTAGGTGATTTTTAAATCTAGTTGGGATTAATGACATTTTTAAAAGTTGAAACAAGATCAACCTGGCAACATACAATTAGTGATGTTACTATGACTCACCAGCAAAGTGTCAACAAAGATGTTAGAATATGAAGTTTGGACCCAACATGCAAAACAAATACATTTTACTCTTTTGAAATAACCCGTGGCTACCTGACAAGACAATATTGATAATAGCTGAGATTTTTTTTAATGACTGCTGAACATTTTATAATTTCAGAAGATAATATGTATTTTCACTAATGAAGCTAGCTTTAAACTAGCCAAACCAAAATCACTCACTGACTCTCTCCCAATTGCAAATTTTACCATATAGGTATCCAGGAAATGGGTAAACCTTACTCATAATTTGACTTAGGAACAAATTTCCTATTATTCTTCTTTCAATTTGCCCAAATGGTTTAATCAAAGAATGCTGGTTAAGTATGCAAGGTTAAGAGCCAAAACTGTAGTCATTAGTTAAACCCGTTTTTAACCAAAATACTGTATCACCCATGTTATTCATAATCGACTTCTAAGATTCTTCTCAAATCCGAAGTTCTATGAATCCATACATATTGTAAATTAATTTCAGCAAATTTTTGTTAAGAAGCTACCACTCTAGATACTTGCTACCTAGGAGTGGAAGGGAAGGAAATGGATAAAATGAAAAATAAATCAAAGTAACTTACCTCAAGAATTGTAATTATAATGTACAGAAATGTAACATAGTATTAAAATAAAATATAGAGTAGTATACAATTATTAAAAATCCTATCCCAGAAATATATACACCATATAAACTATAAGAAAAGTAAAACAAAATAGTAGAATATAGAACAGTATGCATATTCTGATACAAAATTTGCTTTTTTATTTTTACTTTTTTAAATTTTTTAATGTTTATTTATTTTTGAGAGAGAGGCAGAGAGACAGAGCACGAGTGGGGGAGGGGCAGAGAGAGGGGGAGACATAGAATCCGAAGCAGGATCCAGGCTCTGAGCTGTCAGCACAGAGCCCAACACAGGGCTCAAACCCACGAGATGTGAGATCGTGACCCAAGCCGAAGTCAGATGCCCAACTGACTGAGCCACCCAGGTGCCCCCCAAAATTTGCTTTTTTTTTTTTTCAACGTTTTTTTTTTTTTTTTAATTTATTTTTGGGACAGAAAGAGACAGAGCATGAACGGGGGAGGGTCAGAGAGAGAGGGAGACACAGAATCGGAAACAGGCTCCAGGCTCTGAGCCATCAGCCCAGAGCCTGACGCGGGGCTCGAACTCACGGACCGCGAGATCGCGACCTGGCTGAAGTCGGACGCTTAACCGACTGCACCACCCAGGCACCCCCAAAATTTGCTTTTTTAAATGAAAGTATCACACAAGTAACTAGAGAAGTCTAAAGAAGATAAACCAAAATGTTAACAGTATGTTTTTTATGATCTTAAGTATTTAAGGTTATAGTCATTTCTAAATAAATGTTTAACTATGAATAATGTTTTAACTTTAACAAAATATATTTAAACATATAAAAATAAATAAGTCATCCAGAGAAAGGCAAATACTATATTATTCAGGTCATGATCCCAGGGTTGTGGGTTCTAGTGCCATGCTGAGCTCTGTGCTGGGCGTGGAGCCTCCTTGAGATTCTCTCTCTCCTGCTCCCTCTGTCTCTCCCCTGCTTGCATGCACATGCTTTCTCTCACCCTCAAAAAACCAAAAATTGAAAAAGAAAAAAAATATTTAAAATAAATAAAATTTCATTTTAATAAAATATATTTAAATGTATAACATGCTCCACACAAAAACTTGTAAACAAATGTTTATGGCAACATAAGTCATAATAGCCAAAGGTACAAACAACCTAAATATCCATCAACTGATGAACAGATAAACAAAATGTGGTACAGCCGTACAATGGAATACTGTTTTCTAATGAAAACAATGAAATACTGATACACTACAACATAATGAACATTGAAAACGTTATGCTAATGGAAGGAAGACCATCATAAAAGGCGACAACTTGATGCTTCGATGTATCTGGTATGTCCAGACTACACAAATGTATAAAGGCAGAAAGTAGTTTAGTGGTTTCCAGGGTCTGGGGAGAGAGAAGAAAGCTGAGTGATGGCTGATGGGTACTGGCTTTCTTTGTGGGGTGATGAAAATGCTCTGGAATCAGATAGTGGTCATAATTGCACAACTTTGTTCGGATCCTAAAAACCACTGAAATTTACACTTCAAAGAGGGAAAGATTTTATGGCAGTAAATTACATCTCCATTAAAAAATTTTAATATGCATAACATGGATAATAATATAATTCATTCAACAGACAAGTAGGTTTTTTAGAGATCTATACAAATGAGAAGGTGGAAGGAACCAGGAAAGTTTTTACAAAGAAGCTGGCATTTGTGTGGGGTCTTAGCTGCAGAAACGAGGGGCAGTATCTGCCCAAATTGTAGCAAGCATGACAAATTATTAAAGCTAATGTTATTACAGCAATAAGTACTTGGCTAACACAATTTGTAATGCTTTTAAACTAACAAGGATTCGCTTTTAAGCCAGATCCACTAAAGACAAAAAAAAAAATTCAGCCTAATGTCAGGTATTGATAAGCCCCCAAAAGAATGAAGAATTTTGTAGATTGTACATGTATTTCTTAACCAAAAACTCTGAATTCTCCTTCAGCATTTCCATCACTGCACCAGTAATGTTAAAATGATACCTATTTGGCATGCTGCAGCCTGCCAAGGGTAAATACATTTTTATCTTTTAGAAATCACATCATTTTGTATTAGCAGAACGTGCAAAAAAGCATGCCTTCTTCTTTATCATGTTAACCACAGTGAGCCCTCGTCAGTCCAGCTGGTTTACATAATGTAACTTGCCTGGAGCATAGCAGTCACACGTTTGTAATCTCATCCATCTAGGATGCACATATATCAATCACCTTTTATGTTGTGTCAGGAAGAATGAAGAAAAGCTCTAGTTTTGTCTGTTTTAATCAGTGTTTAGCTGGATTAAAATTCAACATGGATTTTCACTTCTTTATCCACACAATCAAAAGAGAATTATTTTCCAGAATATTTTCAGAAAATGTGCCCATTTAAAGATTGATTTACAAACCTAAAGGTCATGGATGGTATAAACAAAGTATTGAAACATTACCAAATACATCTTCTCAGCTATTACAATTTAAGTATAAATGTACTTCCAAAGGTAGATTTTCAAATAAAAGTTACCTTTTTGTAATCATTGGCTGGCCAACAATTTCTTGGGCAACTCCATTCCTCAAGAACATTGTATATTTAAACCAGGTACACTCTGTACTTCATTTTCTGCTTTCTTTCCATCTTTTAATGTTAATGTATATCCTTGTCTTGAACTGTAGACTGTCCAATACACAGAACTTTCTCTGACCTGATTTGTAGGAATGTCATAAAGCTATGTGCCACCATCCCCGTTTAACTAATGTACTCATCTTTGAATGCTCTAAGTATTATGAGAAAAACCACACTGGAAGGTATAGGAAAACTCTTAGGATAACACTGAGAAGTCATCAATTTACAATTCTCCAAAGCCTCCCTTCATCATTTCTAGTTAAAGCCTTAAATCCTTAGCACGGTGAAAACCAGCTATCATCTGGCCTCTGCCTAGCTTTCCTATTCTCCCTGTCTTACCACTTTGCTTAACACACTCCAGAACATAGTTGTACTTGCATTTACCAAATGTTTACTCTTGCTTCTCTACTTTTTTTCATGCCTCCTTCTCTCTTCTGGGACATCTGTCTCTTCCTGGTTCTCTGAGTGATTGCTACTTTTTCAAGACTGGACATTGGAAAACTTCATTCAACTTTCTCCTCCTCAGCTAGCTCGGCTGAGTCAGGTCTAAAGGGCAATACTATGATCCTTTTTTTTTTTAAGTTTATTAATTTATTTTGAGAGAGAGCATGCCTCTTAGTGTAGAGGAGGGGCAGAAAGAGTCCCAAGAGGGCTCAGCACTGATGCGGGGCTTGAACTCAAGAACCACAAGATCATGATCTGAGCTAAAGTCAGACACTTAACCAACTGAGCCACCAAGGTGCCCCATCTTTGATCTTATCTTTCTCCTGCCTGAGATACTGCCTGACACATAGTTAATGACTAATGTATTTTTCTAAGTGAATGAATAATGAACTAACAAACATAAATATGGCAGCATATGTAGTTTCAGCAGGAGCATTGGGTCAGAAGCCTACTGAATTCAACTACCTACTAATCGTGCTATTAGAACAAGCTTCTTGGGGCGCCTGGGCAGCTCGGTCAGTTAAGTGTCCGACTTCACCTCAGGTCATGATCTTGCGGTTTGTGAGTTCGAGCCCCGCATCAGGCTCTGTGCTGACCACTCAGAGCCTGGAGCCTGTTTCAGATTCTGTTTCTCCCTCTCTCTCTGCCCCTCCCCTATTCATGCTCTGTCTCTCTCTGTCTCAAAAATAAATAAACATTAAAAAAAAAAGAAAAAAAAAAAGAACAAGCTTCTTAACTCTGTTTGACTCAATTTTCCCATTTTTAAAGTTAAAATAATATAAATTGATTAGCTCCTAGCTTTAAATAAGTTAAAATGAAAAACTGCTTAAAATAATACTGAGCACATTATAAATAATGCATATATGTTAATCATTATTGAAACTGTCATTGTAATTCCTAATATTATGGAGTATATGCCAGGATTATAAAGACTTGGTTTCATCTTCTCAAGGGACTTGAAATTCTTTTTAAAAAAGAGAAAGGAGGGGCGCCTGGGTGGCGCAGTCTGTTAAGCGTCCAACTTCAGCCAGGTCACGATCTCGCGGTCCGTGAGTTCGAGCCCCGCGTCAGGCTCTGGGCTGATGGCTCGGAGCCTGGAGCCTGTTTCCGATTCTGTGTCTCCCTCTCTCTCTGCCCCTCCCCCGTTCATGCTCTGTCTCTCTCTGTCCCAAAAATAAATAAAAACGTTGAAAAAAAAATTAAAAAAAAAAGAGAAAGGAAAAGAAAAAAAATGAGGAATACTATATAATATTGTAATTATTACAGGAAAGAAACTAAACCATAGGAGCCAAATATTGCAACCTCACAAAAGCTAGATTGAATTACTGCAAAGTTAATGAAAGCTAATTTTTTCCACTCTATCTTCTAGAAACTATTTGAACAAAACTATGTTCACTTATTAGATTGCATCAGAAATAGACAAATTATTTTTTTAAATATGCACAGTATATTGAATCCTTACCCCCAACCAAACCTTACTCCTTGAGTGGAGAATGAGACCCCACAGTCAAAACTTAACAGAATTCACATTATCCCTGGTTTTGCTGTACTCTCTATAAAATCAACAAAAACATAAGCATCTAAGTGACCTTTTCACCTCCCAATATTATACACGTATTTTAATCTACACAACCATTGCTCAAAATATTATTGGAACTCAACCTTTTGGAACAGCCTTCATTATCACTTCATGAACAATAGAAGAAAACCTAAAATTTTAGTTAAAATTGACTTTGTCATACAATAGTATATGATCCATTCTAGTCACCTGAATCAACCACAAAGAAAGTAAAAGCCTAACTGGCACATACCGAATGTCACAAGGGCTATAAGTACTTTAAAGTTAATACACAGATTGACTACAAATGAGTATTAGCCATTTCCGATTTTCAAATTTACAAAGGATTGAGAATATTCAAATAATGTTCACAGGCCTTTGAATAATATTGGAGAAGTTGAAAAACTTGTCAAAGAGACATCTGTTATTCAGAGATTAAAAATCCAGATAAGATTATTTTAAGGAAAATCATGCTCATTACTTTACAGTCCTCCTGTATATGTTTCTCTGTGTATACATGTGAAGAGGTATTAACAAGGATTAGAAAATACACTGAATTATTTTTTTCAAACTATTTTCTGCTCCTCCATACCAATTCCTTCCCACACACTCCAACCCTACTGGTCCCTTCCTTGCAAGAAGACTTTACTACTCACTCCATGAATATAGGCTTATCCATGTGACTTGCCATGGCTGTTGAAACGTGGGTGGAAGTGATATGGGCCACTTCTGAAAAAACCTTTGAGAGCTATTCTTTGGTTCTACCATTGGTCTATGTTCTCTGCTTCTTCAGAGCAAGGAAGACACGGAACAGAGGGCTATAACCAAGCCATTTCCAACGTGTTACACAAATGAGAAATACATCACTGTTACTATAAGCCTCTGAGATTACAGAGCTGTTTGTTACTGCAACACAAGGGTCTAAACTGACTGATAAAGATAGCACTTTTTGAGGGGGCAAAAGGGAACTAAAGTGAATGGATAATTTGAAAGCTAAACCAACTTCACTATGGCTTCAATATTGAGGATTCATACCACTCCTCCCTCTCTGAGCCCCCAGGACATTTATTATTATGTACACTAAACAGCTTATCTCTGTCTGGTAGAATATACATTAATATCCTCATTGAATAAGCAAGTAATTAAAAGCAGAGGACACATCATAATTGTGTCCTAGATGAATTCTGTGGAAAGCAGAAGGCAAAAACAAACATCCATCTACATCAGGATCAGTGATGTAATTGCTATGAAGCACTTCCTACCTAAATGGAAGAGTGAATCAACAGATCCTGAATAAAATGAAATTCAGAAAGTATACTTATGAGGAGTATGCCTACTCTAATTCTAGAATGTTCTTTTAAAAATTATTTCTCAAAGCTGAAAGAAATTTAGGATGTCAAAGCCTTTGGGTGTTTACCACAGAGAATTCTGAAACACAGTAAAACAAAAACAGATTATGATGGCTGAGTAAACACTGTGGATGACCCTACAGTCACATTTAGGAAAAATGCTAAATACACTGAAAATATCCAAGGAAGATTCTGAAGATAGTAAACTGGGCCAAAATTTACAGCTAAGTAGATCAGCCTGCTGAGTTTGAATATTTTTTTTTCAGGAGTATTAGTATGGGCCAAACAAAAAATAAGAAAAAACAAACATTTTTTTTAAACTACCACTGACATTTTGAGGTTTGAAGAAGGTAGAAATAAAACTGCATACTTGAGTCCTGTTTCAGACCTTATCAAATCAAACTGAAGGGGAATTTTTTTCTGCCAAGAAGATATAATCAATAAAAGGATGAAGCATCAAAGGCAGGCATGCACCTTCTTTGTTAAATGTATTTAAGGAAAAAGTTTGCAAGCACAAACATGTCTGCCCCCTTTTCACGTCTGAGATTGCTAACACTGAGCAGGAACAGATGATTCCGATAGGGTTTGACATGCCCAGTGGAACAAGAACTGTAAACACTCAGTTCATGTGCCAAGGATCCTCGCACAAACTAATTTCAGAGAATTTTACCGTTGAATCCCTAAAATATTAAACATGTTCTCCCTATCGCTTAGATTTATTTGATACAATTTCATAGGTTTATTTATAGCAATTATATTTCCCCAAAAACATCTAAATGGTAAGTAACACCCACCGATCCTTAAGGTAAGAAACAAGTAGGGCAACAGCCCCCGGCCATGCAAGCCTTACCTCAAGTAACAACATCAAGGAGAAGGTCCCTAGGAAACCTGCGTTCCTTTTCCTCTTCCCAAGCACTGACCCCTCTGCCCATACTGTGGTCACCTCCACTGCGTAGTTTCCCCTGAGTTCTTCCCCCTCCTCTCCCCTCACTTTGCTATCACGACTGTATCTCTCTTAAGACGACTGTCTTCATCATTGTCGATGGTATGTGAAGTAGTGATTATATTTAGCTTTCTCAAAAAAAAAGTGGGGGAAGGGGGGTTGCTGAAGAATCTCTGGCTGATAGAGGGAGTGCTCAGAGGAGGGGATGAAATAAGGATTATTACCCCTGTTTCTAGATTAAGGCTAAAGAAGAATAAAGCCAGTCCTGGGGCGCCTGGATGGCTCAGTCGGTTGAGCGTCGGAATTGATAACAGCTCAGGTCATGATCCCAGGGTCGTGGGATAGAGCCCCCCATCGGGCTCTGTGTGGAGCATGGAGCCTGCTTAGGATTCTCTCTCTCTCTCTCTCTCTCTCTCAATCTCTCTCTCTCTCTCCCTCTCCCCTGCTCTCTCTCTCTCTCTCTAAAATAAGAAAAATAAATAAAATAAAGCCAGCCTTGCCAAGCACTGTGTTGGATATTTTGCTTCCTTTATCTAAAATAGTCTTCACAAAAATAACACTGAGGGCAGGTGTTATTGACACCATCTTACAGAGGAAGAAATTCACATGAGGAATTATTAAGGACCATGCTCATTCTTTAGCTAAGGATGAAGAAAAGCCGAAACCCAGACCTCCTGATTCCTGTTCCAGCGCTCTCTATCCATGGGTCCAAGCTAAGGCAGCACTTCCCCATAGCAGCTTCCAATAAGCTCATCGCTTCTTATATTCCCCACCCCCTACATTTCATCAGCATCCTCTTGCACAGGGAAGAACGTGGTTTTTATAGAAGTACATTCATCCTGTGTAAAATTTATTGAATGCTCAGTTTCAGAGTTACAGAAAAAAAATCACAGCGTAAAAACATTATATTTAACGAGGTGTTACATTTTTTCCATTCTTCTTTTGGTATTTTAGACATTATTCTCCTAGGTCAGAACACCAGCATTTACTCCACGTTCATGGGTTTGCAGTTTATTTGATCGCAGTTAATGCTAATTGAGATCATGTGCCTATGAAACAGTGTCTGACAATGTCACCTTACCAGTTAAAATACTGTCTAAAGTATCATTTGGAACCTTAAGAAATAGAAGAAATAGAACCCTCAGCGTACAAACATTAGATGGGAGATAGAGTTCATAGAACTTCCTTGTGCCTTGGAAATTAGCAACTTAACTGAATCTTCTAGACCAGCAGAAGGAAGCCAAGACTAGTTAAAACGCTGACTTTCTACAAGCTAACTCTAGGTGGGGAGTATAATTTAGACCTCATAGAAAACTCTTTTCCTGCCCATTCTGGTTCCTTGCAGGCCTCCAAATTCATTGCTCTTACAATTAAACCTCTTTATACTCATGAGGAATTTTCTAAGTGTCCTGAGACTTCAAATAAAACGTGCAGCTGGTTAAAGGTTTGCTTTTCTTGTCTCCTAATAGAAATTTATAACTGGGACACCATCTGGGTGAGACACAAGTGATTCAGGTGGTAGCTCTAAACTCCCTCCTTAGCAATTTCACTAGATGTTATATTCTTTTTACCATGATATCCAGCATGTTCCAGGAGGTTTGGCAAATCAGTGTTCCCCTTCCACTAGAGTTATGAAATGCAGATAGGCTTTGAATGGACACAGCGAGGGGGAAAAATCTAAAAAGTCAAATTCTTGCAGGTGAGCCTAATTTACCCCTGACTTCCAGCTGCCATCTCCCAGGAAAACTGTGGGCCCTAAGTTGAATAAAAAGTACCCTTTAGTAATGTAAAGCAAATCATTCAACAAAAAAATGATTTACTTGAAATGAAAATCAGTGACAAAGCATTCAAAGTGTCAAAATTTAAATGCTGAATGTAAACGGAGATTGTCCTGGTCCCCAAACCAGGTGGATCATTAGAAATAGCAAGCATTGATGCCTTCACAGCTTGGCAAACTCCTGGCTGGCTTCAAACTGCTTTGGCACTTCTAATTTTGCATCCAGAGTAACTGCCTTATTCCCTTTGCACCGCTGCATTTGTATGTGCTGGTCTTTCCCCCTAGATATTGTTAGCACCGAGTCAATAAAATTGCCTAAGGGTGAAGAAACAGAAACTCCTCACCTCTCTCCAAGAGGCTCAGTGATTTGTTTGTTTCTTTTCTCATCCCACCTCGACCTTTCCCCTACCACTGTCATAGTACAGGGCCAAGGCTTCAAATATTAACAAATACTTTTTGAACATTCCTTTGGACCCATTTTCTTTTTTTTTTTTTTCAACGTTTATTTATTTTTGGGACAGAGAGAGACAGAGCATGAACGGGGGAGGGGCAGAGAGAGAGGGAGACACAGAATCGGAAACAGGCTCCAGGCTCCGAGCCATCAGCCCAGAGCCTGACGCGGGGCTCGAACTCACAGACCGCGAGATCGTGACCTGGCTGAAGTCGGACGCTTAACCGACTGCGCCACCCAGGCGCCCCTGGACCCATTTTCTTTGGCAAATTAAAATTTCTCTATCTGTGGACCTTCAATAACCACAACAAATGATTTCGTTGATTTAAGTGATTTTTAAGACTCTTCAACTACTTCTCTTCCTACTCACCAAAAGAAAAGGCAAGATTTTAAAATGATTTCCCTGAACACCGCCTTCCTTCCTCACTCACTCTGGTATCAAAGACTTAGAAATGAGTTCTAATGGGGTGCTCATGAAGGACAGAGGAAAGCAATATATATCTCATTGACTTCCTATCTTACTCTTTGGCCAACTAATTTAGGTGGCATACTCTAAGCACAGGTAATAGTGAACCCAAAGAGAAAATGAAGAACTAGCTGTATTCATTGTTGAATATAACAAATTACTATATATTCAGACATTTAAAGCAATACAAATTTATTACCTTGCATTTCTTAGATTAGAAGTCCAATAAAACAGCCTCATCAAGGTGTCTGCAGGGATACATCCCTTCGAGAGGCTCTTGGAGTAAATCCATGTTCTTGCCTTTTCCAGCTTCTAGAAGCCACCCATCTTTCCTCCATCTTTGTTCCTTTCCTCCATCTTCCAAATCAGCAACATTGCATCTCTAACCATTTCTTCTTCTGTAGTCTCCCTTATCTCTGACAGAGCCAGGAAAAATTCTCTGCTTTTCAAAACCTGTGTGATTAGGGGCTCCTGCATGGCTCAGTCACAGACCCTGTGAATTTCTTTTGGGAACCCCTGAAGCTCCCAGACCATCTTCTAAAGCCACTGCTATAGTCTATGACCTACATTGGCTTGTAGGCTTGATACAATCCAAAGGCTTGATAAGCAAATTTCAGCTTTCATTGTGTGACCCTCCCTTCAATCAAAAGAAGTCAGGGCAGAATGAAGGAGAATCACTCTCTTGTAAATAGGGTTTGCCTCCTATATTTACTCAATTTTCTCTTCCCAGGAAAATGTTCTACCAAGTAATATAAAACATGTGTGGAGTTACAGGTCTTTTGTTAAAGGTCTTCTGAAAGTCAAATTCTGCTTTCACTGGTTCATCCTACTATACATGCTTTCATCTCTCTCTCAGAGTATCTTCTTCCACCCATTATGTTATTCATACTTACGTAGTCAAGAACTATCCTTGGGGCACCTTGGTGGCTCAGTTGGTTAAGCGTCCAACTTCGGCTCAGGTCATGATCTCACAGTCCTTGAGTTCTAGCCCTGCATCAGGCTTTGTACTGACAGCTCAGAGCCTGGAGCCTGCTTCAGATTCTGTGTCTCCCTCTCTCTCTGCCCCTCCCCTGCTCATGTTCTTTCTTTCAAAAATAAATAAACATTTAGAAAAGAAAACAAAAGAAAAGAAAAGAAAAGAAAAGAAAAGAAAAGAAAAGAAAAGAAGTCTCCTTTATCTTAGAAGTCCCATCAAACTGTTCCTAGATGAAATCCCAAAGATTAATTATAATCTTCAGGGTGTGAAGGAAAATATTTGATGTGGGTACAAGCTAGGTAAGTACAACAACTAGTCCAAACCATGTTTCCAGAAGAATAGTTATGACAGTCTCAACATTGGTTATGAGCAAGGAAACTGGAGTAGGAATCACTGTGGTGTATTTTTTAAAGACATTGGTCCTTTGAAAAGCTATAGCAACAAAAATAGTGCTGGATATTTGCAAAAAAAAAAAAAGGATGCTAAAAGTAAATCACACAAGTTTGTCCTTCCTCATTCAAAACCGACTCATACAACCTGGAATACTGTGGACAATTCTGACTGCCATATTTAAAGGAAACATAGCCAAACTGGAGGAAGACCAAGGAGGTTGACAAAAATGCTAAAGAGAAAGAAGGCATTTTCTCAAACACGAGAGATTAAAAGAAGGAAAGAGCGTTGGAAGAATGAATGAAGTCCTGGAAATCATAAAAGGTATAGCTAGCGTATAGAGTTATTTACCAAATCTGAGAGTTCACAAACTGTCTTTAACTTGTGGAACTCATGAGTGACACAATTTTAAAATATGAATAGGTTTGAGAAGGGTTTCTGGAAGAGTCACATTGTAGAATGGAACTTTGGGACGCATCTCTCAAATGTACTGGGGTGGTTGTTATAAAGGACAATCATGCCTGCTATTATTAAAATGCCCCCTGGTGCTGTCAGATAAACAACAATCCTATACCTGTATCTGTATACTTTAAGTACAAAGATTATTTAATGAGGATCCCTTGGCTTTTCCATTCTCCCACCCTATAAAAAGGGTTCTACTTTTACCCAGTCTGTATTCCTCATTTCTGCCCTACAAGGAGCTCTCACTTTTGCCAGACTGATCCTTTAGGGCTTTGTAGGCAGAATCAGGCAGGTGGCAGGGGAGAAGAGTATAGAAAATTGCAGAACTGGGCCTAGAAAAGTTTTCCTATGTGAAAGGCATTTAAAAAATAAAGATCCAGGTACACCTGCAGAGAATATGCACAGTGGGTGGGAGAGGAGTGGGAAAAGGAATTTTAAAGAGCATTGCTTTTGAGACCTGTAATGGATTTAAGTTACTCTGAAGCTAATTTTGGTTTCGGTGCCATGTTCTTTTGACCACAATATGCCCCAGACCTAACCACACCAGTCAAGACTTAACAAACATTCCCCTTGTGGGCTCATCCAATAATGCCCTTTGGGATTTCCTTTTGAAACACCTAGAATTCTTAATTAATATTCCTGCTCTACCACATGACTCTTTTCAGTATAAAATGGTTAACTTAAACTCTTCAAAGGACCTCATAAGTTGGGTAATTGGAGCACAAGGGAGAATCTGTCATCAGATGCCTTTCACTAAGTTAATTACAGATAAAACCAACACAAGTGGTTAGAAGCAGAGGTTAAAATTTCACTCATTTGGACTTTGTATAATAATGAATTAAATTGTTAGATGCTATTGGCATTCTGCTGGGAATAGGATTTGGAAACGGGAAAACCAGCCAATAAGCGGCCTGCTTTTTTTCTTGAAAGTACTTCAAAGTAACACAAGCCCATCAAGACTCTACCTCCCTTTGATTTTAAATGGTATTTGTGATAGGAATTGTGCAGATGAAGAAGACAACTTATGTACGTTTTCTCCACTTAAAATATTTCCTCCATATTTGTATGGATAACAAATCACCTAAATACTTTATAACCCAGGCACTGTGACAGCAATTCAATAGCAATTCCTTTTTTGGAAAATTGACATACTCCACAAATCCAGAAATCACATCACCTGAAAAAGCAGCCAGTACCAGAGAGAGGGAATAAGAAGGGGGAGTGAAGAGAGAGCATAGTAGAAAAGAATCAGAGGACAGTGAATACTACCAACACATGGAAAATGGGATGAGAAGGATCATTTTCCTCTTTGCTCTACTGGGGGAAAAAAAGCAAATAAGACTGCTTTGATGCATATACTTCATGTAAATACATTTGCTATTTTTTATGACCTCTAGTAACACATTCCTAAACTAAGGCCCCATCCAAATTCAGAGTCCTTCATTAAACAGACTTTGCATGACGTTGTTCGTGAGAAAATTCTCCTGTGTATAACTATGCAGTTAATGCCTCCCATATTCCATGATAAGATTTTATAACCCCTTCCTTCTGCTGGTGGCGCTAACACACTAAAAACAGACTCCAGAGTGTTGTGATTTTTCACTTTTCCTTCTACAACCACTATAAATTCTGGACCCTGATTTTTCATATGTTCACCATTAAAATATATTAGCTTAAAAACACTAGGTACATTTAATAAAAAAATAAAGCAAATTAAAAAAATAAAAAAATAAAAAAGTTCCCTACCACACTCCCCTCTGGTAATAGCTCTTTCCCTTCTCAAATACCATGTCCTCTTAATTGTTTCAGAGAAGGAAGAAGCTTTCATTGCTCTGTATGACTCAGAAATAAGAAAATACAGTAGGTATACACACAGGGCATTGCAGACACCCTCACTGTCTTCAGCCTTCACATTTCCCTAGGCACCTAGGCAGGAACAGGTTTCAAATGCAAATAGCTGCAACCTTCCTGCATTGAGCAGCTCTCAGGGCTCAGGCTCTCAGGCTCTCAGGCTGAAGAGTGTATTTGGCCCAGGGGCAGAGCAGGCCAGACCAAGCCAAAAGTGCTGGGGGGAGTGCTGTCCCTGGGAGCAGCCATCAACCACTGACTGACTGACAGTAGAGGACCATCTCTCCAGTGTCCTTGCCTTCGGGTGTGACAACCCTGAGCATGCTGTACAGGCCTCTCAGAGGTCCCACAGGGAATGAGCCCTGGTCACCTGTGGTGGTTACCTGCTCAGAAATGCATCTCATACCGGCTTCCTCAGTTCCCCACTCCCTCAAAGACACTTCCTGGGATTCCTTCCCAAAAGAGATTACTGGCATTCAAATCCTTATCTCAGGATCTGCTTCTGGGGAAAGGCAACTTAAAGGGTATGCTGAACAATGTTTACTGATGGGGAGGAAGAATCAGCAAAAAAAAAAAAAAGTTTTAGAAACTATTGATCTAAAGGAGGCTGATAGGATAGGAGACTCACACCAGAACAAAGCAATATAGTAACAACTTGACAAGAATCCAGAAAAGCTCCAGAGAGGTGACATTTCAAAGAGCTCTTGAAGGATGAATATAAGCTCAGTTAGAGCAGAAGTTGAAAGGACACCCCAGGCAGAGGGACCAACATGATCAAGACCAAGAAAAGATAGTATGCTCAGGATGAGCAGGGAAATGCTGGAGATAAGCAGCAAAAGTGACTCAGGGCCTTGAACATGACGCTAAATCCCAAGAACACAAATTTCATTCTATGGGGAGAATTAACACCCTGCCGTTGTTTAGAAGCCTATAAGCAAATCATGTAAGACAGATGCTTAGAAATAATATAAATAGTATAAACTTGTCAAGTTTCTTAAATATACAGTAATGCTAAATAAAGGTTTTCACTAGTTTAGACCATTCACGGCAAACCTACTATTTTTGTGTATGTGCGTTTGCATAGATAGATATATGTTAATATTGATGCTCTTCCATGAATAAAAATAAATACAAAACATGTACACTGTGGTTTCAGAGTTGTGAAATATGTCTGCATGTAAATGACAAAGGGATTCTGCAAAGTTGGTATTTTGCTGGTGTTGTCTATTACCACGTGTTCTGTCTCCAGTCCGGAAGATCACGACTCATGCCTAACATTTCTCTCTTCCTCACCAGCCGCATCCAACCCACCAAAGTCCTGTCAATTTACCTCCTAAACATCTTCTGGGTCTCTTGGCTTTTTCAATGGCTTATGTCACCATTCAGTGTCAGCCACCATCAGCTCTCCCTGTAGGAGAGCAAGAGCAACATTCTCCCTTGACCCACTTCATGCTATGACCACAGCAGATCATGTCCCTCCCCAGGGGAGAGTCCTCCAGCAGCTCCCACTGCACTTAAGATAAGGCACCAGCATGATGTGGCCTCAGCCTACCCAGTCAGGCTCACCCCTCACAACCCCTTCACTCATTCTCAAGGCTCCAGCCACCTAGGTAACCTTCAGTTCTCCAGAAAAGTCCATGATCCCCAATATGTCAATACACACACACACACACACACACACACACACACACACACACACATACACACACACACACACACATATTCTTTCCCAGGTCTTTCTCCTTCTTTACCTACTTAACTGACAATGCTCCTTTACTTCCTCAAACCAACATCACTTTCTAGGGGCACCTTCCTGATTCCCCAGATCAAGTCAGACCTTTTTGTGTTTGAGATTTTCCCAATATTCTGCATTTTTCCTTCTCTATCTGCCATTATCCACCTGTGTGCTTATCTGTCTGCCTACCTCTTTCTACCATGAAAAGAAGATGGTACACAGCAGGAGCTTAAGAGATACATGTTTTAAAAAAATTTATGAGTGATAAGTTAACCTGCCCCATGCATCTTGTTGATTGCTTTAGATGCACTTTCTATTTAGGTCAATGTATCGCTAAAAAAAAACTGAAGTTGAAAAAAGTCAACAGTGATGGGACTGGAGTTACGCCCAACTGTGACGTGAGCCAACACTCTTGACCACCGCACCACACCACACCATGGCAGAGTAACAGGTGACATTTATGGAGTTGTGTTAGTGTTCAGAGTTAGGGGGGCTCTCTATTTTTCAAAATTTTCCATTATACCATCTCCTGATGCCTCATCAATAAAAATGCTCTTCTACATTACAGATAAACTTTTCTAAGCTTCATCATATCCCAATTCTAACTTAGTGATTAATTCTTTAGTATCCTTTTCCAACTTGGCTATTAAGCTTCTCACTGTACCTTATGATGTCATTCCAGACCTATTTTTCCTACTCTTTGCCTATGTTCTCCCTGATTTTTGCAAAACTGCAATAACATGGGAAGCTGCATTAGGACTTGTTACTTTTGTTCAAAATACAAATACATTTTCCTGCACAGGTAGGGTGTGGAGAGTGTTTTGGAATAGGGTGGAAAAAACCATGAGAGGAGGCTAAAAGAATAAAGGCTAGGAAAAATCAGTTCCAGTTTGGAAACAATGGAACCAGATAATTTTCCTAGCTAAAAGAAAAACATGCTTAAAGACTATCTACTGTGACATGGGATTGAGTAACACACAGAAGGCTGAACACAATCTTTATTTCAAAAAGGAAAATTTTCGAAACCATTTACCCAAAAGAGAGTTCAGTATAATGGATTAACTTGTATAATAACAGAATCACTCTATATTTTAAATATACTACTGTTTTTCTAGTGAAATTAGAATCATTTACAATATATAAATATACTTTGGTTTGTTGTGACCAAAAAGTAGCTTGAAGAAAGGGACACAGGGAGAGGTCCCAGTGAATTCAAAAAATCAGGTCAACTTGATTAATGATGAGACAGTAAAGTAGACAAAAATACCAATACTTCTTGCATAATCTGTTGCTGATTGTGTGCAGTAAGCTCAGTCGTGAGCCAAGGTATTGTCCTGGCTCACAACCCTGTGCGTTTATCCCAGAGAAATCTACTTATGTCCCACACTGACAGTTTCCAAAAAGAGACAACCCTACACACACTAGCTATGTTCCCCCAGGAGTCCTGGCCTTTTCAGCTCGCTCCTGGCTAGTGTGTGGCCTCAGTTAATGTTTCCTCTTGTGGGCTCCCCATCTGTTGACCTTATCTCCCACCCTTGCTGATGCACTGCACTTGAGGGTCCCTGTTTGAAGCTCCTTTATTTTTACCTTTTCCCAAGGTGCAACTTTGCTCAGTCTCTGGCTCTTTCTGCTTGTACTTGACTCTGCCCAACCAAGCCCCCAGGGTGCACCCACTTGGCTGCTCCTTTCTCCAGGAATGGGAGTAGGCAGTTCACTATGCATGAGCAATCATCCATGTGATGAAGTCTGAAGGAACCCAGTAGCTTCTCAACTGCCCACCCACATACACTGGAAGCATCTCTGAAAATGCAAATGCTGTCAAACAAGAATACAGCCGATCTTCATTATTCCCAAATTTGCCTACTCACTAAAATGTATTTGTAACCCCAAAATCAGTACTCATGGAGCTTTCCTAGATCATTCACAGATATACAAAAAGTGGCAAAATTTTGAGTTGCCCCATGCAACATTCCAAGCTGGGGTCAAATAAGGCAATCTCTGCCTTCTTGTTTCAGCTCTCACACTGTAAAACAAGTGTCCTTTCTGCAATCTATTCACTGACATGCTTTTTCTTTCTGCATTTTTGTGCTTTGGGTTGGTGATTTCACTGTTTAGAAGGTCCCCCTCCCAGCACTGTACTGAAGACCTATCTAGTATATGTATTAAATAAGCTTCATTCAAGAACACACACACACACACACACACACACACACACACACACACACACACACACATACACACACAGAGTAAATAAGATGTCTTTAAACATAAATGAATAAAACAAGGTTATATATTTATCAGTTGTTGAAAATATTGTGATCAGAGGCTCACAGGAATGTAAATCTGCACTTCTCCTGGGAGCAAGGTTTCATAATTGCTAACTCAGTGTTTGCAAGGACTTACTAAAATGTAACTACCATGAATAACTAGAATCAACTAAAACTTCATCACATTAGGGTCCTGAGAGAATCAGACACAGAATAGACAGTAATATGGCCTGGAAGGAGGTTTTGGTGGGATCTACCCTCAGATCCTGTAGGGATAGGATCTACATCCTGTAGACTGTAGCCAAGAGTGTTGTTCCAGATCAGAGGAAAGCATGGAACCCGAGCTAGAGGAACTTGAGACCAACTTCTAATTCTTCTCAATATTTCTTGAGCCCAACCCTATTCCTAGGTTAATACCATTGCTAAAAGAGTCTGGCAATGATGTTACATAAACTATCCATGGCCTAAGAGGGATTATGTCAGAAATTTTGTCTTAATGTTTGATAATCCAGATCTGCACTGCCCAGTATAGTAGCCACCAGCCAAACGTGGCCATAGAGCACCTGAATGTGGTTAGTCCAAATTGAGAGGTGTTGTAAGTGTAACGTACACACCTTCAAAGACACAGTATGATACAAATAATATAAAATATCTCATAAATAACTTTTATAATGATTAGATATGGAAAAATTTTAATAAGGTGGGTTAAATGAAATGCACTATTAAAATTAATTTTATCTGGTTTTTTTACCTTTTTTACATGTGGCTACTAGAAAATTTTAAATTGTGTGTATGACCTACATTGTACTTATATTAAACAGTCATCTAGAACAAATAGCAGAATTGTTAAGAATTTATACTCCAAGATAGCAGCTAACACTCACATGCTACTTATTCTGAGCCAAGAACTGTTCCAAGTATTTTACATATATTAACTTGATTAACCCTCACAGGAACACTTTAAAATAGATACAATCAGGGGCGCCTGGGTGGCGCAGTCGGTTAAGCGTCCGACTTCGGCCAGGTCACGATCTCGCGGTCCGTGAGTTCGAGCCCCGCGTCAGGCTCTGGGCTGATGGCTCGGAGCCTGGAGCCTGTTTCCGATGCTGTGTCTCCCTCTCTCTCTGCCCCTCTCCCGTTCATGCTCTGTCTCTCTCTGTCCCAAAAATAAATAAATGTTGAAAAAAAAAATTTAAAAAAAAAAATAAAATAAAATAGATACAATCATTTTCCCCCTATTTTACAGATGAGAGGGCTGAGGCAAAGAAAAGTTAGATAATTTGCCAAAGGTCACACCAGATTTGAACCTGACTGGACCCTAATTTAGGTCACATTTTTAACCATTACACATACATGCACACACATACACACACACACACACACACACACACACACACACACACAGATAAATGGCTATTTGATGTGGTCGCCAAACCCTTAAATAAAAATTACTTACTAGTAGACAGAAAACATGGTATACATGCTTTCAGTGGCATTCTCTGGAGGTAAAAACAAGCAGGTCTATAAAGGACAATCACTAGCTTTCAAAAGTTTTTTAACAAGATTTTTCAAGGGAAAAAAATTTAATCATTATGAGTTTGAGGATTTTGTTTTGTCTTCAATCTAGAACTAGTTTAGAAACAGAGGTCAAAAATGAGAAATAGTAAAAAGAGAAAAGTAAACATAACAATGATAAAAGAGAATGTTAAAAAATAAAAACAGGGAAAGTTTAGGGATAATTTTTAGTAAAAACTAAAAAGGTCATGTAACAGGGAAGCTCCACATTTTCAGATGAACTAAGCTTTTCTAAGTAAATGGAAAGCTAAGTCAACAGGAATAGGAGGCTGCTGGAAAAGACAGAAAATTGCAAAATGAATGGAATGAGTGTTGTAAAAACAAATCTGCCCAGGCTACCTGTATAAAATTGCTTATTTGTTTCTTTCAAAAGTCAACTGAGAATTCTTTGGATGACTTTTTTTCCATTTAAGGAATAATAACTATACCCATTTATCATCCGAAGGACATTGAAATCATTCCTCTTTGGTTATTCCTGGGAAGAAAGGCATCCAGAAGAGGCAGTGTAGGAGACTGGACAACCTTTTTATACCCAAGGGATCTGCATCTCCAAAACCTACTACAGGTCTTGTAGATGTCATTTCAAAACACTGAGAAAAATTAGTCTCCCTGGCACAGCACAGTTGCGTCCCAGCCATCTCCTCTGTCTGTCACACAAGGAAGCCTGGGCTGGTAGCAGCAGCAGGTGGTGCAAAACCAAGTCACCTGTCTGGGAGTCAAAGCTACATTTCAAGTCCTTCTTTGTCACTTATTATCCCCGGGATTGCAGACATCCCAGAGTTACCAACACCCTTGCTTCAAAAGTGAAAGGGTAGAAGAAGAGAAAGACGTGTGCATAACGGTTAAAAATCATATAATGACTCAACAGTTTAAAAAAACTACCTGATTTTAAAATGGGCTAAGGAAAATAAAATTAAATGAATAAAATAAAATGGGTTAAGGACTTGAAAAGACATTTCTTCAAAGACATACAATTACGGGCACCTGGGTGGCACAGTCAGTTAAGTTCAAGTGTATGACCCAAATAAATTATCCTAAAGTGATGTCCAAGGTTTGGCCCAAATGTGATGAAAATATAACAAATCTGAGTTAGAAAGTAATTAGCAGTTTGATTATTTAAAATCACTGAATTTTGGGGCGCCTGGGTGGCGCAGTCGGTTAAGCGTCCGACTTCAGCCAGGTCACGATCTCGCGGTCCCTGAGTTCGAGCCCCACGTCAGGCTCTGGGCTGATGGCTCAGAGCCTGGAGCCTGCTTCCGATTCTGTGTCTCCCTCTCTCTCTGCCCCTCCCCCGTTCATGCTCTGTCTCTCTCTGTCCCAAAAAAAAAAAATAAATAAACAAACATTAAAAAAAAAAGACATACAATTAGCCAACAGGTATATGAAAAAAATGCTCAACATCACTAATCATCATAGAAATGCAAATGAGATGGGATGAGGTCATCTTTGTAAAGTGTCTAGCACAGAGCCTAGCACATAGTAAGAGCCCCAAAATAATTTTTAAAAAGTACATTATAATGAAGCTTCTCTCCAGCTCAGACATTCTATGGATATAAGCAGCAAGCACTGTCTTCCATTCTGTGTCTTATTTTTTCTGACCCATGTCTGCTCCCTATTAAAATGCTACAACACGGCAGTGAAGGAAGAACTTAGTCTGTAATTCTGAGCATCAAAAAGCAAACCAACTGACACCAAGGCGCCAGTAATGGTTCTGAGTGCGACAAGGGACCTCCATCTTTTCCAATGGAGAAGTGAGGACCCCACGTGCTCAACATCAGACATGTAGGGAAACCATCCAAGAAAGGCCCAAAGCTCAGTTCTGCCTCCAAGCCCTCTGGCTCTACTTGTTAATGACTTAAAAAGCTATTAACACACTTATTATTTCTAATTGTAGTTTTCTCCAATTGTAGTTATAAACATATCTCCCTGCCCAAAGCTCAAAGCCAAATACTGGGTAAGATTCTATATTCTTGCTGCCAGAAGCCTCTGTTTTAAATCCTTCTCTAAAAAATAGAGCCTTGTTTATAAGCTTTAGACCACTGCAGAAAAAAAGTAATATGCAAATTAGACATTTTATAACTTTACAGTTAGATAATAAAGGCAGCATTCCAAACCTCAGCTACACATTTACATAATTGCATTACCAGCATTTGTATGAGCTGTAATGAAAGTTAAGGGGAAAATCTTGCTTATTTCCTATTAACTCCAGAATAGAACATGATTCTTATTTGCCCTTACAAATAAAGCTTAACAGTTGTTTTAAAACCAGACACTACACTTGGGTTCTTTTATGGTTCCTGCTTGCCATGAGAGAGCAGCAGCAAATGTCATAAGAAGGAAAAAATGTTTACTGAAAAATTACAGTTATTCCAAAAGATTCCACTAAATACTCAACTTAATTTGCATTTGCTTTTGACAAATCAGTCTCTCACTACACATATCATCTCTTTTTTTTTTAACTGTATTTATTTATTTTGAGAGAGAGAGAGAGAGAGAGAGCAGGGTGGGGAAGCAGAGAGAGAGGGAAGGAGAGAGAGAGAGAGAGAGAGAGAGAGAGAGAGAGAGAGAGAGAGACTCCCAAGCAGCCTCTGAGCTGTCAGCACAGAGCCCAATGCAGGGCTTGAACCCACAAACCGTGAGATCACGACCTGAGCTGAAACCAAGAGTTGGACGCTTAACCGACTAAGTCACCCAGGAGCCCCACGTATCATGTCTTTTCAAGGTTAATTTCTTCAAGGTCAGTTTTTTTTTTCCCAAATCTCATCATGCACATGCAGTAGAAAGATCGGATGATACTGCCAGCAATTCCATCTGTATTCATTAATCAATAAATAGTTATTAGGTGTGCCTAGAACCAGCCTAGCATGTATCCAATAAATGCACGCTATATTGAACTGGAATTAAATGTATTCTACTTAAGAAAATAACTTATGGTACACATCTTGGTTTGTATGCCCCCAAATGCAGATCCTGAGATAGACTTTGGCTGCAGGTAGTTTATTTGGGAGAGGATCTCAGGAAGGACAAGTGAGGCGGTGGGGAAGGGAGACAGGGAAGGAAAATAAGTTACACAAGGAGCATTAATAAGATGGGTAATGGCTGTGGGCTTCAAACCCAGAAGGGACACTAGGAGGAACCACATGAATGACAATTTATAGAATCGCAGGCACTTCCCCCGGGAAGCTATCTTTACTCCCCTGCTCTTGGCCACACACCACCTGCTTCCCAGGGACTGCAGAGCAGAGTGACGGCTTAGGTTCCTGATTCTCGGACTGGACTCTGCAAATTCTATCGTTCCCTGAACCCAGGCCTCACCCGCTGTCACCTCCACACTCCACTGGTCTTGGAAACAATGCTGCCTGCCACCCCAGCCTATTGGTTATTGATCTGATTTGAAATCTTGCTTCTCAATCATTATGGATGATTTGTATGATCAGGTGTTCAACCCTTTTTGCTCATCTAGGCCCTAAAATAATTTCAAAGGACTTTGTACCACTGCCTAACACATTTTAAGTGGCTATCTATAGTTTTTTTGTCATAAGGTAAGTAGTTGCTAGATGTGGCTTGCAGTGAGCTAAAATAAAGCTGTTACTCTACTCTGTTACGTGTTTCCTATGGAATCTAAATTCCAAAGGAATTTGATACACACCATTGTCCATTTAAAAATATGGGGCTCCTGGGTGGCTCAGTCGGTTAAGCGTCCGACTTCAGCTCAGGTCACGATCTTGCGGTCCGTGAGTTCGAGCCCCGCGTCAGGCTCTGGGCTGATGGCTCGGAGCCTGGAGCCTGCTTCTGATTCGTGTCTCCCTCTCTCTCTGACCCTCCCCCATTCATGCTCTGTCTCTCTGTCTCAAAAATAAATAAACGTTAAAAAAAATTTTTTAATATAATTGTACATGGGATCTTGTTTTATACATTCTTTAAAGTCATGTTCCCATTTCATCTTCCCCATAGAAGTTTATCCTAATACAACAAATTATACTTGAAAGAATTTTCCTAAATAAACCTATCACAATTCACTGTAAAAAAAATAGGAAGAATGTAAGTTTACATTTTTTAAAATCTTCTATGACTAGACAGGTTCTACTGTGTTTTTTTCTTTTAATTTTTCTTCTGGCAAGATATCATTATACTTCTTATAACAAGACAAATATATTTAAAATGTTGATAAGTAAACATAAAAATTCAAATTCTACTAGAAATTCATCTCTTAGTAAATCGGACAGGACTGGTTTGTTTTTCTTCATCGGTTCATCTCTGCACGAATGAATATTACTTGTTGCTAAAATGAGAAAAGGCATTAATGCTATTCCTCGTTTTACTAAGTAGTACTGAAAGAACTTTTTAAAAAAAAAGTAAATAGCTGGAAATGGAATCGACTTTGTTACAGCAATGTCCGTCAAGTCTCTGAACTTTTTCAGAGTTACATCCCAAACAGACCACAGTGGCCTAACAGCAAAGATTATTTTGAATAATCCTCAGCAGGTCTTCAACTTTATTTAGAGCAAAGAATCGGGAGCCATTTGAGTCATAAAAGGACACGTTTGCCAGCCATCTCTGCAGGTTGCTTCCTCAGTACCTGTATTTCCCGGGGGCTCTTGGTTTGGTGCTCAGAGTTTGTCCAGCATAGTAGGAATAAGGGGGGAACGGGGAAAACAAGAAGCCGTGCAGATTGTAAGTGTGTCTGTACACAGAGCCATCTGAGGAAAGAGGACATAGGGAATCAGAGGGTCTGGAAGCTGACTGGTTGACATGGCTCATGTCCCTGTGCACCCCTAGGGGAAGTCTTGTTTCTCCAGTACACACACACACACACACACACACACACACACATCCCTGTTTATAGTTCACTGCCCTTGGAGTAGACCTTGTGAACCCATGTCCTTCTGAACGTTGCCTTGTGAAATTCAAAGGCCAGGCTTTCAAAACCCAAAAGCTGAGAATTAACTCTTCGGGTTGGCTCTAGCACCCTTTGGACAGGTTAGTAAAACCCTAATGCTCTGGCAGCTGCCTGAAAAGGAGGGAAGGGACAGGAGACAAACAGTTACCAGGAGGAAAAGAATACATTCGTGAATGTTTCCAAGTTGCACCTTGCCACAGATAAAATAGCCTGCTCAAAATACCAAGTAAACAGTGCACATCACAGGTGCATCACAGAATTCACCAAGTCCAAATAACCTGACTTGGACCTTCAGTTAGTAGATCTAAGCTTAGTGTGGAGAAGAAAAAAGGAGCAACTTCTAGGTAGAGAACAAGAAGACAAAAAATAGAAGGATGCTGGAAATCACCAAGGATATTCGGAAAAAAGTGGAAATAACAGTTATGGTGAGGTTCATATAACAGACAAAGGGGTGGAGAGACAGCACAGGAAAAGTTAAAGTGAGCAGTGAGGAATCAATGGAGATTTCCATATACGGAAATCCCACAAAGTGGCCATTTTTAATGATCTGCAACCTTCATTACAGCAGATGAAATGTGAACAGATCATCAAGATTTTATTCCACTTGAAGTTATGTCAGGAAATTAAAATCTGCAGGTAGATACACTCAAAAGAATAGCCTGGCTGGTCTTCTTGCCTTCGTGGAAACTTTCCAGGGATTGCTTTAAATTGGTGTAGATGTTAAGTGTGCCTTTATTTTCCAGGTAGAGCGTGCACACATACATGCAGTGATCTGAAACAGTCTGCTACTATTTAATTATAGCAAGACATGTGTCGTTTCAGGCAGTCTAAACCAGATGGTTCCCCAATGGAATGATTTCTTTACTGAATGGTTTATTTATTGAATTCAAGATGATCCCTTCTATAGAACAGCAAGTTGGCACACACCAAAATGGTCTCAGAGGTGAATTACCAAAGTTTTACCTGAGAATTCAAAAGAGAACAACAATAACATCCATTGTTATCTTTCCTAAACAATAGCAATAATAATAAGGACTGTAGCATTGTCTCATCCTGGCCTTGATGCCAACAATCAAACAGAGATAGTCTGAGACCCTCTTATGTCATGATAACGACATAAGTGTTCTTCTGAAAAAGCCTTATGGTAAAGAGAATAATACCTCCCTCCACTGAAAGATGTGCACACACTCCACTGTGGGACCTGTGAATACATTACCTTCCATGGCAAGAGGGACTTTGCAGATGTGACTAACTTAGGGACCTTGAGATAGGGAGATTTTTTTTTCTTGAATTATCTGAATGGGCCTACTGTAACCATAAGGGTTAAGTTAAAGTAACCACTGTAACCATAAGGGTCCTTGTAACTGAAAGAAGGAGGCATGAATGCTGGAGTCAAAGGAGATGTGACAAAGGAAACAGAGACTGGAGCCATCCAGGGTCATGAGGCAAAGAATGCAGGCAGCCTCCAGAAACTGGGAAAGGCAAGAAAACAGATCCCCCCAAAGCCTCCAGAAGAAACCAGCCTTGCTGACACCTTAATTTTAGCCCCACGAGTCCCATTTCAGACTTCTGACCCCCAGAACTGTAAGATTTTTTTAAAGTGTGTTGTTTTAAAAAATACTCGGTTTTTGATAATTTGTTATAGTAGCAATAGGAAACTAATCCAGTGCCCTAATTAAATGACAGGTACTTTCACAAATTAACTATGTAGACGTAACACGTATTAACTATACATGAAAATTATATAATGTTCCCTAAAATAAAATCCTTTTTTAATAATTATCACCAATGACTTTTGATTACCCTCAATAACCCAATGCATATATGAAAATCAGTATATCACCAGGGTAAGCCCAAAGGAAATTGAGAGGTTGGTATCAGAAATTGAGGGTTACTAAAAATCATGGCGGCTGCCTAAACAGTGGGAAATGAACCAACAGTTGTGTTTGCTCAGAAACCCAGGAATATGAAAGAATATGAAAGTGGGCAAATGCATGTTTTTTCCTAAATTTATGATGTAGAGAGCAAGATTAAAGGCCAGAGACCACTGGGGGGTGGAAAAGTATTAGACTTAAAAAAAAAATGGATCCAATCCAAATGCCATGGGCCAGCTTAAATTCTGGTGAGCCTAATGATTTTTGAAAAATATCTGTTAGAACTGCTCGCTGTGCCAGGCTCCAGGGTAAAACCACAAGTAGGAATTGATCTGTTGTATTTTATAAAATCCAAATGCTGTTTTTCTGTTTTTAAATACTTTCTTTAAAAAACAGAATCTGAAATAGGATGCAAGGGAAGAAATGGAGACAGCACATTTTAACTTTCTGGAGTTGCCAGGCCCCAAATCTCTCCCTCTTTCCCTCCAGAGGGTCTGAAACCATGCCTGCTCCCCGCCCTCCCGGAGCTACGACTCCCAGTGAGAGGCCACTCGTACGCTGTCCACTCCTAGACCATGTTTGAGACATGTCCAGGAGTGACCAAAGCTTTGGGATTACGTGCACACATTTAAATTCCCTGAACAGAGAAAGAACAAGTGAGAAAAAGCAAAGGGTGCCCAAATGCTTGCAGCCTTATTAACACTTTCTGAGAAGTCTTTAACTATTTAATAATAGTCCAGATTTCTTTCTTTGCTTCTCCCTAAAGTAACATGGACATGTGCCACTATAATCGGGGTGGGGTGGGGAGGAGCCTATCTGCCTCCTGAAGTGATCTCAAAATTCAGCAGCTGCTTAAGCCCCAAGATTCCTCCTACACTGACTTCACATGAACTTGAGATTCCTACTACTGAAATCTAGGCGTCAAATGGGGAGGTTTTGATACGAGCAAATGACAAGGACAAGACAGTGGCCTTGGGAAAGTCTGTGAATTGGGCTTGGAGGTGGAGAGACTTCAAAGTGCAGATGCCTCTGGCATAAGCCCGTAACAGAACTAGAAAGAGCGTGACCATTTTTAGTGATAGCAGAGAAACAGGGAAAATGCTGTCTCAAGCAAAGCTACTAATTCCACTTACAGCAATCTGTACAGCAATTCTTTTTTTTATATATGAAATTTATTGTCAAATTGGTTTCCATACAACACCCAGTGCTTATCCCAATTCTTAAAGATAATTAACAGCTATGAAAAAGCCTTCACGTTAAGGATTTTAGCAGAGGGGTGGTGGGTGATAAATAATATATCTCTCCTTTGTCCAGGTTTCTAATTAATAAACAATTAGCAAATAAGACGAACAGAAAAATGCTAGTGGGGAATAAACTATCACGTTCATGACCAGTATAGGATGGGCTGGAGAATAATACACTTGTGTGTGAGGGACAGAGGGCTTCCTAAAACTGAACACAAGAATCCCTCAGGTCTACCCAGCTGGATTAGTTACCTACTGCCCAACAGACATACCTAACAAGCAGCCCCAAAGCTTAGTAGTTTTAAGTGACAAACATTTCTTATCTGACAGTTTATGTGGACCAGGAATCTAGATGCAACAGAGCTGGTTCAGGGGCTGGTTCAAGGTCTCCCATGTGGCTACAGTCAAGGTGTTGGCTGGGGCTGTGGTCATCTAAAGGCTCAACTAGGAGAAGACTGGCTTCCAGACTCACTGACTATTGGCAGGAATTCATTCCTCACAGGCTGTTGGGCTGAGGGCCTCATTCCCTTGCTGGATGTTGGCCAGAGACATTAGTCCCTTGCTGCGTGGACCTCTCCTTAGGGCTAACATTGCAGCTTGTTTGCCTCCAGGGCTCTGTGACACAGAGAGGGGTCCAGAAAGACAGAAGTCACAATCTTTTTGTAACCTAATCTCAGAAGTGATAGCCCATCACTTCCACCATATTTTGTTTGTTAGAAGCAAGTTACTAGGTCATGCCCACACTGTAAAGGGAGGGGAAATTGCACAAGGACATGATTACCAGGAGGCAGGGATCATCGGGCACAGCCCACCATGACCAACAAGTCAGATGGTGCTGGGGTAGGGCAGTTCACCTCTCTTCGCCCTTGCCCCAACCCAGCGGAAAAAATCCTGCTCCCTGTAAGCAGCTTTGCCCCCAGGAGAAATGATAGTGAATGTGGCACACTGCACAGGCTCTTTCACACCCACCAATTGGGTAAATGAATTCTGAATGAGTGAAGGAGAAGTGGAGAGAGGCTGTAAGCCTTAGTCTGATCATGGAGAGGGGAGAAAGGGAAGAAGGAGGTCCTTCCAAATGGAAAGAAACATCAGGAGTAAGGAATGAACAACCCCCCAACACTCACAATACCCTGTTTATTATGATGTCTAGTTTACATATAAAGAAATTGAAGCTTATAGAGATTGAGTAACTCACAGTCATGCAGATAGTACGTGATGAAGCCAGAATCTATAAATACCCAATCCTTGAAGAAGTGCCATACTCTGTATTGTAATTATACTTCCCCATATTCAGAATCTGCTTGGAAGCAACTATTTGATGAAGACATTTAGACTTGCCAGTGAAAACATCTCGTTTCAGGAATGAGACTCAATTGTTCCTTCTGTGCCCTTAAATATCCCCTAAATCTGATGTTCTGTGACAGTAACGAAACAATAGCTCTGCCAGAAAATAAAATACACACCTGGCTTAGAAGCAAGCAGTCACTGGAGTCAACCACACCTCAGTCAGGACTGGGCAACCCATGCTTACAGCCAAGAGACTTGTCAGTAGCTTGAAGCCCAGACAGCGGTGGTGTGTGTCCAAAGATTTGTCCAAAATGCATGGGTGGGATGTGTCACTCCTGATAATGTAACAGGTCGCAAAAGCACTGCTTTGAACTTGAAACAAGATATTTGCTTTCATCCACTACCCAGTGTCTCCTGCCCTTTTGTTCTTTGATATAGGCTATAGATCAAAGATGGCAACACTTCACTTCCTGCGGCCTTTGAAGTACCAGCTCCAAACAACAGCTATTTCTAGCCCTACATACTGCACAGAAATATAATGCCTAGGAACCTTTGTCTCTTCAAGATTTCACATCTTTAAAAAAAATGGACAAAAAAATTATTTTAAAAGAAAAATGGTCAGGGGCGCCTGGGTGGCGCAGTCGGTTAAGCGTCCGACTTCAGCCAGGTCACGATCTCGCAGTCCGTGAGTTCGAGCCCCGCATCAGGCTCTGGGCTGATGGCTCAGAGCCTGGAGCCTGTTTCCGATTCTGTGTCTCCCTCTCTCTCTGCCCCTCCCCCGTTCATGTTCTGTCTCTCTCTGTCCCAAAAATAAATAAAAAACGTTGAAAAAAAAATTTAAAAAAAAAAAAAAAGAAAAAGAAAAATGGTCATATGTGTACCCTCATATTTAGTCTCATTTATTCAGTGGATATTTGAGTACCCACATGTGCCAGGACTGTGATGTGTGCTGAGTGTCAGACATGAATAAAACAAAGGACTCGTGTGCCAGGAGCACAGGGTCTAGTGTGGTGGAAATAAGTTGACTCCCAAAGACAATACAATGGACGCTGTAGTGAAGGAATGTCCCAGGTCTCCAAAGAGGGTATGCACATGTGCATATGTGAAGGGGACTCATGAAGACAGGAGATTCTGGGTCATGTACATACTTATGCATCTCTCCCTCTGAGACTTGGTCCACTAAACTGCTCTTTCCTTGCCCAGAACAAACGAAGGCTGGGGGTGTGAGGGGTGGGGTGTGTAAAGAGACTAGGTGGGGGTCCACAGGTCAGGATAAAGAAACCTATGTGAATAATGTTTCCCAGAGAAAGAAATAAAATGTATAATGGATGGCTAGTGCACAATTAGCAAATACATCCAAAGCCTGTGAGATTCCCCACATCTCCAGAGGAAAAGTTTCCATCTGAATGAGAAAAATCCAGGCTTTTGCTGAGTCTCAGTCCTCACCATTATTCTCCTCTTCCAAATGTCCTGCAGAAACCTATCTCTCCTTCCAGATCAAATTTTGCTTGTTGGTAATACCCAGGTTCTTCTAGAATAGGGACTATGCCAGATTGGGGCTTTACTGGGGGGTCAGTTTTTCCCTCTGCTCATCACCTCCCCCACAAGTGAGCAGTGATAGCATTTATACAAATTGCCCAGTGTGGGAAATCAAACAGTATGTCCTGGTTAAAGAGATTATAGGAAATGCATTACACTACTTTCTTAACATGCTGAAAACAGCTGACCAGTATCTAGTTAATGCGTATATAGGGGTTGGGTCCTGGCTGTGCTCATGAATTCCTTAGACTATTTTATCTATGGAATATCTTATCTTGTTCTCCACCCTGCTTTTGGCATCTGCTCTTTTGGAGTCTTGAGAATGCCTTGTTTTTTTGCACGAGCTTTCCATACGTTCTTACTGGCACATAGCCATTGACCTATTGCACAATGTTTTCCCTTTGATGTAGGCCTAATAAATACAGGAGCTTGAGAGCAGCTCGGGGAGACTTCCCTTAGCCTCCCTCTCACCTCTCTTAACTTGTAGGGTCTTGAGTAATCCTTTCTGCCATCCTTGGCTTTGCTGGACAAAGCTGAAGGCTGAACCCACAGCCCAGTCTTCATTTATGTATACAGAGCAGAATTTCTCTCAGGCAGCACGGACTCTCTTTCCCATGTCAGCAACCACAACAATTTCCAGCTGAGTATCCTGTGGTACACATTAAGCCTCCAGGAGTTAGCTTCTGCTGTGACAGACCTACAGGTCACCATATCAGAGAAACCAATGATGCACCTGTGGGCCTCTCAACAGTTGACTTGAATACTCATATCCACCCCCTCAACCCATCCTCATACCCTACACTTGGTTCTCTTTTTCTCTCCGGGTCACTAATGCTGAATTCAGCTTCCTACCGCCAGTTCTCTCACACAGATAGCTCTTCCCTGTCTGACGTTTTCAGAACCTGCGTGTTGTTTTTTGCAGTTCGCTGCTTATTCTTCCCTTCCCTTGCCATGGCCCTTGGGGATGGAGGTAGGCCATCATCAGAGCTCCTTGATGGAGATGGTAACACTGGATGCCACAACAGTCTTCCTGTTACTGAAACGCTATAGAAATGGAAAGTTCTAAATCTGGGATCCCTAATATCCATACCAGGAGTTAAAATAAAATGGAGCCTCCCACATCTTTGTTTCACAGAACTACCTGTCTATCTAAGAAACATAAAACAGGCTGTGGCCACTGAAGAAGAGACCCAAGTATGCAAAACAGCATCCCTGAATTTACTAAGGTCAGTTCAGACCCTCATACGGAGGCACACTGCCTTTATTTATAAATGTCTTTACAACTTATTTGTAATGTTTTGGTTTATTTTTTGAGAGAGAGAGCACAAGTGGGGGAGGAGCAGAGAGAGAGAAGGACAGAGGATCTGAAGTGGGCTCTCTGCCGACAGGCTGACGGAAGTGAGCCCGACATGGGGCTCGAACTCAGGAACCGTGAGATCATGGCCTGAGCTGAAGTCAGACACTTAAGCAACTGAGCCACGCACGCGCCCCTTTGTCTGTACGACTTTAAACTCTGACATGAGCCCACCACCGCAAGGTGTTCATGTTCGTGTTTTTGTCTGCCACAGCCTGCTTTCGGCCGTAATCAAAAATCTGGCAAAACGACTTTCATGTTTTACATATTTACAATTTACAATCCTGTCTACGACTGGGAAAAGCTGAGTTGTTAAAATCGTGTACCCTGAACTCCTGGTCACAACGAATGTTGATACATTATGTTTCTAGCATGAACTGGAGAGGCAATGAGCAATTTTGACCCAGCCTGTACGATGATCCTGTTCAAAACCATGCCACGGTTTCATCAGCTCTGAGGCAGGGCTCCACCTGAATACCTCACCGAAGTAAGGCCCTGTCACCGGACGACACAACCAGCCTATCCCCCTAAAGGTGATAATGTACACATCAGCATCGAGCAAAGACATAGATTCTGCTGTGTAGCACGCTACCCCAAAACGTAACGGACCAAGCAACAGTCTTTTTATAGCTCACTGTCTCAGTCTGTTCAGACCGCCATAACAAAATTCCAGAGAATGGGCGGGGGGGGCATATAAGTAACAACCATTTATTTCTCAGTTTTAGATGCTGGGAAGCCCAAGATCATGGTGCCGGCAGATCTGGTGCCTGGTGAGAGCCTGCTTCATGGTTCATAGATGGCCACCTTTTTGTTGTCACCTCAGAGGGCAGAAGAGGGAAGGCATCTCTTTGGAGCTTCTTTTATATGACCACCAATACCATTCATGAGGGTTCTGCCCCTAGGCCCTAATTACACGGGGGTTAGGATTCACCCTGTGGACCTGAGGGAAACACAAACATTCAGACCACGGCACTCATGATTCTGCAGGTTACCGATCTAGGATAAGCTGGGTGGTTCTACCATGAGCTGAGCTACCCTCAGGCATATGGGGTGGGGGAGGGGGTGGTTACGTGGCTCTGCTTCTAGAAGCGAGCCAGCTGTCAGCTGAGGTGCTTCATTCACTGCAGGACAGTCTAAACATGGTCTCATTGTCCTTGGCAAGGTTCCAGGAGAGGACAGAAATGCACAGGTCTTTTGAGACTGTCTTAGTTGTCTACTATTGTGTAACAGTTACCATGAACTTAACACAACAACCATTTATTAGCTCACAGTTCTACAAATCAGAAGTTCAGGTGCACCTGGGTGGCTCAGTATGATAAACGTCTGACTTTGGCTCAGATCATGATCTCATGGTTCATGAGTTTGAGCCCCATTTCAGGCTTTGCACTCGTGGAACAGAGCCTGCTTGAGACTCTCTCTCTCTCTCTCTCTCTCTCTCTCTCTCTCTCTCTGCCCTTTCCCCACTTGTGCACTCTCTGTCTCTCAAAATAAATAAATAAACTTAAAAAAAAAAAAGAAGTTCATCAGAATATGACTGGCTTTTCTGTTCTGGGCATCACATGGCAGAAAACAAGCTGGGTTAAGTCCTTGTCTGGACGCTTCTAGGGGGAACAAATCTGCTTCCAATCTTTCTTGGTGTTGGCAGAATTTAATTCTTTGTGGTTGTAGGACTGAGATCCTTGTTTCCCTGCTGGCTGTCAGTCACTCTCAGCAGTCAGAGGTCTCCCACACTCCTTATCATATGGCCCTCTCCAATCAGAAAGGGCACTTCAAATAGTTTTCAGGCTTCAGATCTCTGACTTTCTCAAAGATCTCAGAGATCTCTGACCTCTAGACCGAGATTCAACAGCTCATATGATTAGGTCAGGCCCACCTGGATACTCCCTTTGTCTTTTTTTTTTTTTTCAACGTTTATTTATTTTTGGGACAGAGAGAGACAGAGCATGAACGGGGGAGGGGCAGAGAGAGAGGGAGACACAGAATCGGAAACAGGCTCCAGGCTCTGAGCCATCAGCCCAGAGCCTGACGCGGGGCTCGAACTCCCAGACGGCGAGATCGTGACCTGGCTGAAGTCGGACGCTTAACCAACTGCGCCACCCAGGCGCCTTTTTTTTTTTTTTTCAACGTTTATTTATTTTTGGGACAGAGAGAGACAGAGCATGAACGGGGGAACTCCCTTTGTCTTAAAGTCAACTGATTTGTAAAGTTAATTATATTTTCTGCAAAATCCCTTCTGCTAGAATGTAATCATAAGAGTGATAGCTCATCATAGTCACAGGTTCTGACTGAGTCAAGGCAAGGAGGGTCACTGTGGGTCACACAAGGGTGAGGGTCACTGTGGGTCATCTTGAAATTCTGCCTACCACAGAGGCCCATCAACCACTGGTTTATCATTACATCTACCACATTCTAAAGACCATAGCAGATCAGCCCACATGCAAACAGTGGGGAAACAGATGCTACCTTTTGATGGAAGAGTCACACTGAAAAGAAGCGTGGACACAAGGAGGGGTGAAGGATTGAGACCACCTTTTGCAATCTGCCACAGACAGCATGCGTGAGACTTCCTTACAAAGTCCAGTGGCAACACCCATAGTAACTCTTGCTGCAACAAGGTGGCCAGGAAGGCAAGCCCATGTCTATATCCAAGGATGAGAACATGGATGGGCAGGCAGCAAATGTCGGGTGCACACTGACCATGGAAGTAGAACCAGCCACTTTTATTTCCTGGCCTCTCCATTCCACAAAACCTAATCTATCTTTGCCTCCTGCTCTCTCATCAGTGCAATAAAACATCATGATGCTTCCACACCTCACTTCAGGAGGGGGCTAGGCAGACAGGGGACTTGCTTTTCCCAAACCAGAAACCTGAATATGTTAATATCCTCTCTAGATACCCTGCTGACTGTGTTTGTTCCCAAAGAAAAGGATGAGAGGCAGGTGCAGAGGAAATAAAAGCTACAACCAGCCAGATGGGAAAGTCAAAACTGGCACTTCAGCTTTCCTTTCACTTACCGATTTTTCAAGATTCATCGAGTTTTAAGTCCTATCTTTGTAGTAAGTCCTAGGAGCTCTCACCTCCCTTTATATATAAAACTGAGGAGTTGGAGAAGTTTTAAACAGATTACCTATAAACTCAGATGTAGAAAGAGACAAGAGACTCAACTAATACAAAACTGTTGGGGTGGGGAGATTTTCTGTCCTCGGTGGAGTTTTATCTATTTTTTATTAAAAGTTTTTGAGACATTGGAGGCAGGGTCAGAGAAAACAAGATTTCAACTATCAGCCTCTTTTTTTTTTTTTTTTTTTTTGGTAGTGTTGAAATGGCCTACCTGTGTTCAAATGGTTTTTCAGAGCTTAATTAGCTCATAGAATGTTGAGGAAGAAGAAAAAGAAGAAGAAGAAGGGAATGGGGAGGAGGAGGGGAAGAAGAAGAAGAAGAAGAAGAAGAAGAAGAAGAAGAAGAAGAAGAAGAAGAAGAAGAAGAAGAAGAAGGGGGAGGAAGAGAAGGAGAGGAGGAGAAGGGAGAAGGAAGAGAAGATAAAAGAAAGAAAAAAGAATTGAAAGAAAGAAAGGAAAGAGGGAAGGAAGAGAAAGAAAGAAAGAAAGAAAGAAAGAGAGAGAGAGAGAGAGAGAGAGAGAGAGAGAGAGAGAGAGAAGAAAGAAAGAAAGAAAGAAAGAAAGAAAGAAAGAAAGAAAGAAAGAAAGAAAGAAGAAAATAAAGAAAGGAAGGAAGAAAAGAGACAAGGGGAGAAAGAGAGAAGGGCTGCTGTATGATTTCTGGGCCACCTTGGAGGTGTGTACCAACTTTAGAATGAAAGCTTATAGGGAACATATATTTCTTTTAAGGACTCTCAACAGCTGTCAAGAATCATGCCTTTCCCTGAATACATCACGTCACTGCTCTCACATCTCAGCTAAATAGACTAAATGTACCAAACTGCATAATTTCACAAGTCAGGTCTGCCAAACTCACAAGTTTCCATTGCTGCTTGGAGTCCAGCCAGCATCCAAGGGCAAGAGGGAAGTGCAAAGTCAAGAATCACTTTCAGGGAGAAATACAGGCAAGAGAGGGTTGGAGGGAGGGAAGGAAACATTGAAAAGTGAATTGTACTGTGCTTTTATTTATTTGAAGACAGCACACGGTTGGAGGGTTTGCAGATTGTTTCTTAGCTTCTTCAGATGAGATGCAGATCACTGTTGTTGGTAGAGAGCTCTGAATAATAATGTCTGGGGGACAAACTCGAGCCCCTTTTCACATATTGCTCCCCTTTGTCACTTTCCATTTATGTGTATGCTATTGAAGCGGCAACGGACATGTTTAACTTTCTTTTTTGAAAAACTATTAGCTCAGCTGGTGGTCTCTATTATTTCCACATTTAAGCAATAAAGCAGTGCCTCTTTTTAAAAATCTGACTCTCTTTTTCAGTTAAGTTCGGTGCCAGATCGCCCAAAAAGACAGCTGAAGTCTATTAAATATGTTGATCACTATTATTTGGAGAAGGTGTTGGCAATCTTTTGAGCAGGGTGCAATGCTGCTGATGCATTTTTCTGACAATCTACAGATGAGACAAGATAAAGGGGAGGGAATGCGAAGCTGGGTGTTGAGGTGGACCTGGGGAATGACTCTCCTAGACTTTCTTGCTTCTCCCTGACATCAATCAGAAAGCGGGGTAGCTCTTTAAAGTTTAAATTCCAGGAGGGACAGTTAACCCTGCCTGGTCTCTAACACTGGATCTGCCTTTCAGCAAACTGTCTGCAATATAGGAAACAATCACATGGGAAGAGCAGGAGCCTAAGCCTGGCTCATAGGGCTGTTATCCTGAATCACCATGTGCCTCTCTGGACAGTAGGGTCTCCAGCCTCAAAAATCATGCAGAGGTGGCCCCACTCCCCAATGTTCTTGTGGTTACAGCATTTCTTACTCCATAATAATAGACAAGCTGACTCTCATATTTAAATGCATTCATTCTAGGGGTGCCTGGGGGGCTCAGTTGGCTAAGCATCTGACTCTTGGTTTAAGCTCAGGTCATGGTCTCATGGTTTGTGAGTTCAAGCCCCACATCAGGCTCTGCACTGACAGTGTAGAGATTCTCGCCCTCCCTCTCTCTCTGTCCCTCCCCTTCTCTCTCTCTCTCTCCCTCAAAAAATAAACTAAAAACATTTTTTAATAAAAAATAAAACTAAATGGATTCAATCTATAGAAACCAAATACAGCAGAGGCCTTTGGGGGCACTCGAATTTACCTAAGGAACAAAACAGGATTAATTCCCTCAGGGAACTTGCTCCCTAGTAATTTTAATGCATTTCACTTTCAATTTGTTTTTCCTGATGGAATTATAAGAAAATTATGGTCACCATTTTGATGGCATATAACCATTTTGAGATCATTACATACATCCTGAAATATACTAACATAAGGTTGTAAACCATGACTTAAAAATTAAAGTCCCTTCAATACTTCATAAATTTCCAGGTCCATAGTCTCTTGGGCTGCAAAACTGACCTTGAGAAACAAAGAAATGTACTGTCCACTCAAATGTGCTTGCTGAGAAATTTTTCTGTCAACATATTTCAAGTTTTTTACACATCCTCCAGACATCAATGTGTAAACTATTGTTCAATTTTTATCCATTATTCAAATAGGAAAACAAATATGTAAAAGTATATCAAAAACTTTCTGGATTTTTCTGTGCATGTAAGGGGAAAGAGCTGATGCACACTGAATACATTTTAATTTTGTTAATTTTAGTTTATTTCATTTTAAAGTTTATTTATGTATTCTGAAAGAGACAGAGACAGCATGAGTGTGGGAGGGGCAGAGAGAGAGGGAGAAAGAGAGAATCCCAAGGAGAGTCCACACTGTCAGCACAGAGCCTGACTGGGGTTCAAACTCATGAAACTGTGAGATCCTAACCTGAGCCAAAACCAAGAGTCAGACGCTCAACCAAGTCACCCAGGGGCCCCTAATTTTTTTTTTTTAATTTTAAATTAAAAAATAAAAATAAAGGTTTTTCCTTCTTTTTCCTGAAGCTAATGTGTATTTAATAAAATACCAAAAACAAAAACAGAAAAAAAGCCTAAATTAGATATTCACAGATATCCTCTTGAGAAATTGCAAGAGAGCAGGAAGGTAAGTTAACATGCCCATCTCTGACTCCATTCTGAAGACCTCAAAAGCTTCCTCCCTCTGAATTTTCTGTTGCTAAACCACAGCATTTTCACATGTAGCACAAATAAAGAAAATGACTCCCTCTCTTTTTTGACTTTTTCACTGAGGATATGGGATTGGTTACTCAGCTATCACATGGAGGATTGGTGAAAATATTTCAAGCACAGCTAATTAAAAAAGACTTTCCTGAAATTACTATATTCGTATTTAACTTCATTAGAAAGAAAAAACAAATATAAAATGTTACAGATAAAAATAAATAGAATTACTCAGAACAGGAGGAAAGCATGTTGAAAAAATGTTAGTACTGTCTGAATAAAATGGGACCACAGTTACCTTCTTCATAGCCTTCTTTTCTACACTTTGTTAGCTCGGAGAAAATCAAGTCTTCAATATGAAAAACAACTCTGTGGATAAAAATGTGATCTCTCACACAGTAGAACAGGGCATTATCTACATAGAACTTTCTGTGATGATGGAAATGTTTCAGATCTGTGCTGCCCCAATAAAGTGGCCAATCATAACACGTGGGTACTTACATGCAAAGTAACCGAAATTCAATAAAATTAACACATCAGCTCCTTGGTCACAGTAGCCACATTTTAAGTGCATAATAGCAACATGGGGCTAGTGGCCACCATATTGGGCAGCACAGTTCTAGAACCTAAGAAAGATGTTTAGGTATGCAGTGAAAATACATATCCAAAGCTTGTCAAATAAGGGTGGAAAAGGAAAATGTTTCCCAAAAATTATCCATGGAGCATGAGAAAATAAATCCACTTTGTATATTTTTTTCCCTCTTGCCATCACATTTCACCCAATAATTAAAACAACTAAGCAGTACTTTTCATCCCAAAGCCTTGAGCAAATTCTCAAGTCTTCCTCTGGAGAATTCTCTCGATGTGGCTTTATACAACCTGTCTACAGAAAGCACACTTCCCAAGTACCCAACGTATGTTTTTCATGTGAATTCACTTTTCTGGTTCTTTGAGTATAATTATAATGGAAATTCCCCCTACATAAAGCCTATCACTATCTTAGCAACCACACTTTCCAAGTCTGTTCCCACAAAGCAGATTTCTCTATTTAGTTTTGTCTATTTCTGCAACCCAGACAACGCAATAAGATTTCCAAACTGTCAAGAAAGATGAAAATAGACAAAGTCCCTGATTGTACAGGTAAGCCTCTGGAATGCCTTTCCTTCCCTGTGAGAACTGGCATAAAGCAGGAATTCCAATGACCCCAGGTCAACATTTGAAGGCTGGTTGGCCATATTTCTGCCTAGTTTTAGTCAATGGGTATCAGACTACACATATAAATGATAGCGTTTATTCATCTATACAAAGTATAGATCTAATTGAATTTTATTGAATTTTATTCTAATCTATACAAAGTATATCTGCACAGAGTGTAGTTTGGGGGCTTTTGTGTGAAAGAAGAGATACCCTTAACCAGTCTCAGTTTCATATTCAAAGGCTTCACTCAGATGCTTAGGGTAGAATTAAGGTGAGGTCAGGAGCTATCTAAAGCATCCCTCCATCTCTATCCACTCCAGAAGAAGTGTACCAGCGTGAATTCCTGGAAATTATTTGCTTTAGTCCTCTGGGATTTGCTCCAGTCTGGATAGGTGAGAAATAACCTAGCAGGTAAATTCCCTCAAGGGAATCTCTTCAAGAAGCAAAACAGTTTGGGGTCTCTCAGAGCTCAGGTCTGCCTAAGATTAGCTTTGAGGAGCTCATGTTTGTTGATTTTCACATTCATCACCATTATCTACATCTAAGCTATCTTCCACTAGAGACCAGACATTAGCAAATGACCTCAAGTGGACTGTATGTGGAATTAGCACCCATGGGACCTGATTGTTGATTAAATATATTAATAAATATATTGACTTCTTGAGAATTCAATGCATATGTTTAATGCATATCATTACAGCTAGGGTTCTGTCCATAAATGCATAAATGTATACGTACGTGATCTCTAATACAATTACTAATGTGATTTACTCCCTAAGCTGGTTGTTTGGTTAATAGGTACATGCTTTACCCCCAAGATACCTAAAGAGCATTTTCTCCATTACCTTCATACTTACTGAGCCAGTTCTGAGCACAATCCCAACCCCAAACTCTTATCCCTAAGACTGAACCCAATCCAGATGGATTCCATGGGAAGAAATAAGATTTAAAAATGAGGGGTGCCTGGGTGGCTCAGTCAGTTAAACATTCAACTTTGGTTCAGGTCATGATCTCATGATTCACGGGTTCAAGCCCCACATCAGGCTCTGTGCTGACAGCTCCGAGCCTGGAGCCTGCTTTGGATTCTGCATCTCTCTCTCTCTCTCTCTCTCTCTCTCTCTCTCTCTCTCTCTCTCTCTCTCAAAAATAAGTAAACATTAAAAAAAATATTTTAAATTAAAAAAATGTAAAAAAATTAAAAATGAGATATGCCCAGGTCAACATCATGATTAGCCTGATCTACAATATCAAGCTCAACAGTCAGTTCCGTACTCCACCCAACCCAACATTTTACCTCCAAAAAAGATGACATAAGGCCATAATTGAAATATGTGTGGAAAATAGCAACATTTAGAGGAGAAAAAAATGAGGGAAGGCAAAGTGTATAGATGAATTTAAACACTCCAAAGTCTTCCTCAGGGAGACAGCAGGCCCAGGTTTAAAGCAGATGTTGGCAAACACTGGTCCAGAGCCAAATCTGCCTGCCTGCTTTTGTAAATAAAGTTTTATTGGAACACAGCTATGCCCATTGGCATGTGTATTGTCTGTGGCTGCTTCAGGGTACAGCAGCAGAGCATGACAGAGGCCATGTGGCCCAAAAAGCTGAAAATATTTACTATCTGGGCCTATAGAGAAAAAGTTTGCTGGCCCCAGGTTTAGAGTTTTAGATTTTACTGACAATGGTCCTTATTGGAGTTCCCTGAAGCAACTATTTTGAAAATGAATGGGGGTGGGGCGCCTGGGTGGCTCAGTCTGTTAAGCATCCAACTTCAGCTCAGGTCATGATCTCGCACTCCGTGAGTTCGAGCCCCACGTCAGGCTCTGTTCTGACCGCTCAGAGCCTGGAGCCTGTTTCAGATTCTGTGTCTCCCTCTCTCTCTGACCCTCCCCCGTTCATGCTCTGTCTCTCTCCGTCTCAAAAATAAATAAACGTTAAAAAAAAAAAAGAAAAAAAAAAAAAGAAAATGAATGGGGGCAAACACTTCCATCCATTACAGAGTAGCATGTGAGCCACAGTCTAAAAGGCAGTTCTCAGTCTTATCACTCCATTGCTGTGAGTTCTGAGAATAACTATTACTTTAACATTTGGTAAACTTATCTTTAGGAACTTGAAAGAAGGGTGGGAACATCTCTGAAGTTTAATTTCAAAATATGTTCAAATCCAAGTTGGGGTTCTCCAAGTGGGTAGCTAGAATAAGAATGTATTTGCCTAGAGGCCTTTCAAGGGGATGTTGCTGATTGGTACTTGGTAAACCCAGGCCATGAAGAGAGCTTGAAAAACAGGCATAATTGCTTTTCCAAGTTTGCACCATAAATAATCATTTTTTAAAAGGTTCCAGTAACTTACCCACTAGGAAAAAAGAAAAAGGGGAAAAAAGAAAAAACAAAATAAGGAAAGCAGTAGCTTTGCTCTAAATGAGGCAGTAGTTTTGCTCTAAAATAATCATGTTTGATGTCATGCTGCCATCTGCAGTATTTCGCTATTTTCACCCAAATACAGGGTTTTTAATGAGCGCTATCACCTGTGTCTGTGATATTGAGGAAGAAGAGCTATGCCAGTTAAACAGGAAGAGGACATTGTAGACCAAAATTTTATCTCTGGTCATGGGGTTCCTTCCTTCCCCCCCCCATACACCACCACCATTGTTAAGACTGTTCTGATTCCTGAGCATGCTTATGAACAGCAGCGATATTACAGATGAGAATGAATTGATGTGTCAGAAGTGCCATAAAACTGTTCAGAAATTCTGTAGGTAGTTCAGAGTCTGCTCACACACGCAAATGTGGTCACAATTTCTGAGTGCGCTGTGACAGTCAGTCCAAAACAGCCAATAAAAAAAAAAAAAAAAAAAAAACTCTGGTAAATTTGGGGATTAAATAATCGAACGGGAGCACTGGTTCAGCAGCATATACTAAAACTGGAATGACGCAGAGAAGTTTAGCATGGTCCCTGTGCAAGGAGGAAGTGCAAATTCTTGAAGTATTCCATATTTAAGAAAAATAATAATAATCTACACGGATGTGTTAGTTTTCTGGGTCTGCTGTAACAAAGGACCACAGGCTGGATGGCTTCAACAGCAGAGAATTATTATCTCACAGCTCTAGAGGCTCAGAAATCTAAGATCAAGGTATGCAGGGCTGATTGCTTTCAAGGACTCTCTTGGCTTCTCACTGTGTCCTTACAGGGTCTTCCCCCTCTATGTGTCTGGGCCCTAATTTCTTCTTATAAGGACACCAGTCATTAGATTGGGGCCGACCCCAATCACCTTTTTCATCTGCAATTACTTCTTTAGAGACCCATCTCTAAATACAGTTCATTCTGAGAACTGGGGGCTTAGGACTACAACATAGGAAGGGGGCAAGGAGAGCAAAACTCACCCCATAATGGAAATAAGTCAAATAAAGTACTTGCTTCTAATGTTTGAAACCAAAATGAATGGAATATAGAAAGATTAAGGCATTAGCATACCAAGAAAGAAAAACTGGTGGTGGGGAGGGAGGGAGGGAGGGGGAGGGAGGAAGGGAGGGAAGGAAGGAAGGAAGGAAGGAAGGAAGGAAGGAAGGAAGCCAGCCAAGGAAGGGAGGAAGGAAAGGGAAAGAAAAGTTTCATGAATGACTGGAGTCTAATTGGCCCAAACAAGAGATCTTGCTTAATTAAGGAATGCACCCCATCTATGCCTACCAGGAGCCCATCAATTCATGAATATCAGAATCTACGTTGAAGACTGGATGATCCCAACTCTTAAGGCCACTCATCTTTGCCTGTTACCCTCTGGATTATCCAATAGTGTCTTGAAGCTGCATTGTCACCATAGCAACCAAATGTTCTATTGCTCTGAAGCTATCAAAGAAACCATACACCAGGCAGATTCCAGCAAAAATTGCCCCCAGAGGTGACCTTTTAAATTTGCCCTAGAGATTTAATACAAATGGAACAAAACAGGGGGAAAAATGGATCAGCTACTCTCAAAAGGTGTTAATGGTTCACTGCTGAGCACTGTGGTCTGCAGTGTCTGTTGAAGGGTGGAACCCATGCTTTTCATGCCCTGGGAGTCACAGCAGACATCTCCCCCTGTGATGCTTCCAGTAAAGCAACGGCCTGATACTTCACTGGCTGCTCCCACGAAGGATGGCTGCACTTACCCCATTTCTTAAGAAAAGACAAGAGCATGCATTTCTTATGATCCCTGTGAAGGGTGGGATGCGTGCTGGGTATTTTACATACAATCCCTTATTTGACAATCACCTTTTCAATCTCTTCAACCACACAGTTGCATTTTACAGAGAGCTATTTTATAAATGTTTATTTATTTTTGACAGAGAGAAAAAGAGAAAGAACACAAACAGGGGAGGGGCAGAGAGACAAAGGGAGACAGAATCTGAAGCAGGCTCCAGGCTCTGCACTGTCAGCACTGAGCCCGACGCAGGGCTCGAACTCACGAGCCGTGAGATACGACCTGAGCCGAAGTTGGACATTCAACCGACTGAGCCACCCAGGCGCCCCTACAAAGACCTATTTTATACATAAATGGTTATAAAATACGTAAACAATATAAACCATATTTTGCAACTATTTTGTTTTTATGCTTTTAGAGAAAAACAATAGGCTGCAATTCAAAGAGTGAATTATGAACTGGAGAATTTTATGTTGTTTTCGTCTTGCAGTTTCGCAGCAACTGTGATATATTCTCACACTGGGGATATTATATCTCAATTCACATGTTGCTTAGTTTTTTTTTTTTCACTCATAATTTTGAATCATAAAATACACAGAGTCAGAGACAATACAACTTTTAGATTCTCTTCTTCCCAAAACAATAACTGAAGTACCTAAAGCAGCCACTACTAACAAAAAAATTGTATTTTTCATTTACGGAAAAAGTGCAAATAAGTGCTCCATATAAGCATAATTCCAATTACTGCTGCAAAGGAGAAACACCTGTGGTTGTAGCAGCTCCACTTAGCTTACAAGATGGAACCAGTCAGTGGAAGTATTTTATGGTGCAATAGTGTCATCTGGTGGTTTATATGAAGATTTCATATTTAGTTGCAGAGAGTGACTATCTGGATGTTTGACAATGTTCCTGGCCTCTTTTTATCCACTTTATTACTCTCCTGATCTCTATTAGATACAAAGAATCTAATCTGTACACACAGACATTGTAGACTCTATATGGTGTTTAAAGCTTATGAATGAGGTGGTTCCGGGAGTTCAAGCCTTAAACCTGGACAAGAGGGCACTTGCTCTAGCCCATTTAGGGGGTTCCCCTTACTTCCCCTGGCTGTGCCTCTCCTCACAGATCAGAGCCCTGGGGCCAAAGGACGTGCCTGCCCAAACTCAGCCTTTCTCTTACTGCTATAAACCTCTATCTCACCTTCACTTATCAGTTTCACTTCCTTGCATCCTATTAATGCACGAATGCTCTCATTTTGCCTCAGGTTTTAATGACAACAGCGGGCTTCCACTTCCCAGACACGATTTGCGTTAGAGCAGCTTCCCGAAATAACCTGACACATGCCTTCCCAGCAGTAATAATAATAAAGGGGAATTTAAGATACAAAAACAGGACGTGGGATAACTCTTCCCTCCCCTTCAAGTCTTCGTGTCCACAAAAACCCTCCACATTTTCCAAACCTTAGACCTCTGCTGCCACCTTCAGGACGCTTGTCATAACAGCACGTTCTGAACGGCTGTTTACTTCCTGCAAAATGTTACATAAAGTTTCAGTTATACAAGATGAGTAAGTTCTAGCCATCTGCTTTGTAACATCCTGCCTATAGCTAACAACACTGTATGGCACACTTAAGAGGGTAGATTTCAAACTGTGTGTTCCTACAATAAATAAATAAAAGCTACTTGAGAGAGAGGGGAAGAGAAAGAGAAGGAAGGAAGGAAGGAAGGAAGGAAGGAAGGAAGGAAGGAAGGAAGGAAGGAAGGGCAGACGGACAAGAGCATGCATTTCTTATGATCCCTGTGAAGGGTGGGATGCGTGCTGGGTATTTTACATACAATCCCTTATTTGACAATCACCTTTCAATCTCTTCAACCACACAGTTACATTTTACAGAGAGCTATTTTATAAATGTTTATTTATTTTTGACAGAGAAAAAGAGAGAACACAAGTGGGGGGGGTGGGGGGGGCAGAGAGAGGCAGGCAGGCAGGGTGGCTACCAGAGGAGGAGCCTGGTTGAATCTTGTAATAGAACCAGCTAAGAAAGAAGCGACTGGCATTTAGACCATGGCATTTTACTAATCTTATAACACATTTTATTTGCTGCTCTATCGAATAATAGAATAAAAATAGCTAACACTATATATATAATGTAGCTGTGATAAATAATAAAAGCATGAAAATGTCATGTTTTATACAAATAACAAAACCGTGGATATAAATGATGCAGACATATCCTATAGTAAGAAGGGATGGCACTTACATGGCTCACTATGTGGCAGGCAGGGTTCTGTGTATTTTATCACTGATGCCATGTTTACACATTTCTTGTCTCGACAACCACATGATACTATCATTAGCCCTATTTTACAGGTAAGGAAACTGAGGCTGTAAGAAATTAACTCGTCTGAAGTTCCGCAGCAAGTGATAGCTGGGCTGGGATTTAAGCCCCATGTATCTGCCTTCAAGGTCAGCGTTCCTCACAACTGGATGAACCCCTGTCCTTTCAGGAAGCTGCGCAATGACAAGGAAGCATGAGGCTGTGAAATAAGAAAACTCAGATGTGGCGTTGCCTGGCATTCCTTCACAAGTATCACTAGGTGCTGAGAATGCAGAGGGGAATGAGACAGGCAAGGGCCTTGATCACTATTGTGCAAGCTGGTAGGAAGGAGAACTTCCCCTGGTAAGAAGAGAACACAGAAGAGAGCTGTTTTTATTTTCAAAAGAAAAATATGTGTGATCTGTGTAGCTTATAAAATACATAAGATATTGAGATTCAAACTAAGGTGGTTAAGAGAGGAAGTAACCAAGAAGCTGTTTTATGTTGGATGGTCTGAAAAGGGGTGACAGATACTAAATGATACTAAATTTTCTGGAAAGAAATTTTTTTAACTATCAAACTGAAGTTCTATGGAGATAGAGAAAGTTCCAAAAATACATAAGAGCTGGTGCAGAAACCCCGAGGGAGGGAAGCATGTCGACAAGTTTCAAGAGCACAAATAGGGCCTGTTGCGGGAGTGAGGAAGAGGAGGGAGAAGGAGCAGGGCAGAGGTCTGAGAGCCTGGAAGGGCTGCACTGTGGAGGGCTTCATAAGCCAGGGCCATGGATGGGGATTTTGTAGTAGGTAGGGAGAGAAGGCTTTGGAAGGCTTTACACCTGTTAAAAAGATCACTCTGGCTGCTCTATGGAGAAAGGGTGAAGGAACAGAGAATGGAAGCAGATGTCCCAGATGGAAATGACTTGCAACAGGGCATCAGGCAAGCTGCACACATGCTTTCCAGTAGTAGTAATGGGGGTGGACAGGTCTGTCCCTATGCTGTGGATGTTTGCGTTGTGAGCATGGACTCTACAGGTCACGTGATTTCAATGTGGAAGGGGAGTGGAGAAAGACAAGTTGAAAATAATGCTCAGATATGGGGGGTTGCTATGGCCTGGGGAGGGCAAAGTTTAAGGGTGAAGGGGAACAAATCTGGAGTTGTACTTCAAGATTTGTTGAACTTCCTGTACAACAGGAAGACTTGTACTTCCTGTAAATCAGGAAACCCATTCTGTCTTTCTGATTGTGTGACTCCTCAAGCTAATAATGAACCTCACTGAGCCCCACTGTCCTCATCTCTAAAAATGCTGGAGCAGATCCTTTCTGGATAACTTCTCTACATGGGATTTATTGCAGTCTGCAAAGAATGGCTTTAAAACCTTCCCACCTACGGGTAATGATGGAAATCCACATTAGCTTACTTTGGATGATCCTGTGTGGCAAAATGAATGAATGAATGAATGAATGAATGAATGAATGAATGAATCACCGACCAACCAACCCACAGTGGGATTCAATCTTCAAAGTGAGTGTCCAGAAACAAAGATGAAGTTACCTTCTGGAGCCATAATACTCCTACCACATTACTGGTATAAAATGAATTTTCATGTTACATAATCTGAAAACTTGGGAGGCAAAATTCCTCTAGACAACAGAAATATCTGCTTGTGGATTTATACATACTTTCAGTGAATGTTGTATACTGAAGTAAGTTCTTTTTGATTTAACAATGCCATTGTTCTTCACATCACTTTCCATCAAGTACTGGACCACCTGCACTCAATTCTTTTCCTCGGGTTATTTTTAGAGGGTCCCGTGAGGTTTGGAGATTATTGCTGGAATATCTGGGTTTCTTAAAGAAAATCCCAGAGAATCAAAATGGTTCTGGACTCAGCATATGTGAATTGAAAATAGAGAAGTGGAAAGAAATATTCCATCTTCTGGGAAAATAGGCAGAATTATCCATTATATGGAGCTAAGCTGAATTTAAAACTTGGTCCTTCTTTCCACTGTCAGAAAGAGACTGTAAGGGTGGGGTGGGAATATCCCTGCCCTGTTCCTTAGAACTTTTATAGATTTTTCCATTTTCTGATTTGCTTTCTCCAAATATTTGAAGGGCAGCTGAATTATTCATGTTACCAAAACCACTAAAAATCTATATTTGAACAAACTGATCCAGATTTTTGATAAATCCTGTTGTACAATAAACAGCATACACGTCGTCATCTACTTCTAAGATATTGGAGACTTAATACTTCAGATTCCTGATGCAGGGTGAATGAGCTCACCTATAGTGGAGTGTATGGAGTTCTACAATGTTGCCTCTAGTTCCTAACATTGCTATTGTGGGCAATTCCAGCATCAGCCGAAAGACTGGGCTATCCATCCTTTAAGGGTCCTGGGAACCCTAAAACCCTATCAGTCTATGCCTCCATCAGAAACAAGAACATAGTTTGTTTCTTGACAGCAAGGATAATGATCAATATCTTTATAATCATAATAGTGCATAATTAACTTGTGCCTTTTATGTGCCAAGCACTGTTTCATGCAAATATTCTCATGAGAACTTATAAGGTAAATACAATTATTGTCCCATTTTTCCAGAGGAGAAAACTGAGGCACAAGAAGTTGAAATGACTTCCTCAAAGTCAGAAGGTCCCTGCCTCCAGAGTCCATTTTAAGATACTTGAGGACACAAACACATTTCTTGGCATAAAGGACACACAGCCAAAGCTCCACACAAAATTTTTAACAGCGATGTCACCTTTTAAAAATTTTAAGAGTTTAGAATACCAACTCCAAATGCTGATGGGGATGGCCGAGGAGCAGGAGCTCTCATTCCTTGCTGGTGGGAATACAAAATGGCACAGCCACACTGGAAGAGAGTTTGGCGGCTTCTTACAAAACTAAACATACTCTTACCATATGATCCAGCAATCACGTTCCTTGGTATTTAGCCAAAGGAGTTGAAGAAGTATGTCCACTCAAAAACCCACACATAAGTGTTTATAGCAGCCTTATTCATAATTGCCAAAACTTAGAAGAAACCAAGATGTCCTTTAGATGGTGAATGGATAAACTGTGGTATAGCCAGACAATGGATTATTATTCAGCATTAAAAAGAAATTAACTATCAGGCCATGAAAAGACATAAAAGAAATTTAAATGCACATTACTAAGTGGAAAAAAAGGGCCACCTGAAAGGATATATACTATGCAATTCCAACTCTACACGATATTCTGGAAAAGGCAAAACTACGAAACCAGGAAAAGATTAGTGGTTGTTATGGGTTGGGCTGGAGTGGGGAGGGATAAACAGGTGGAGCACAGAGGATTTCGAGGGCAGTGAAAATACTCTGTATAAAACCCTAATGATGGATGCATATCATTTTGCATTTGTCCAAACCTAAAGAATATATAATACCAAGATAAAGTTTACCAAGGTAAACTATGGATTTGGTTGAAACACGTCAGTGTAAGTTAATCAGTTGGAACAAATAAACCACTCTAGTGAGGGAGGTTGATAACGAAGGAGGCTATGCATGTGTGAGGTCAGAAGGTATATGGGAACTCTCTGTACCTCCCTATCAATTTTGCTATGAATCTAAAACTGCTCTAAAAACATGTTTTCTTCAGTTTGATTCCAATCAAGAGGTGTGAATGCCAATACTGTTAAGGACTTGGTAACCTTGAGCCTGATCTTCAGAGTATGACTCTCTAAGAAACAATCTTGCTATTAAAACATAGTCTTTGCTCACAGTACACAAGGATGGTAATTTCAGGAGCGAGTAAGTATTCAGGGGGTAACTGAGATCGGATATGGCTCTCAGCCAATTTAACTGATCAGTCTACCAAGAAATTAGAATGAGTATAACCAGAGATTGGGCATCTTTTACAAGAACTTGGAGGTATCTCAATAGCTCTGTAATGACATTCTCTTTCAAAAATTAGCATACTTTCTAAGAAGATAGCAAACTGTGTCTTTACACACCAAAACAACTGGCTGAGAAATAAATATGATTAGTTATTAAGTCACTCACTTTATTATTACTATTTTAACTAACCCGACTAAATGAACCATTGTTTTGCCAAGAAGCAGGCAATCAGTGATCACCTTGAAGATAGAAAGGATCAATAGGCAAGGAAATATTTCTGATATATGCAGTATACAAACTTACAGTGTTCAAAACCCAGTGAAGGAATGTATTAGTATATGAAGCAATACAAGCATATATCTATGTTAAATCAAGAAAAAGAAAAGCACATGGAAATCTTATTATAGAATGAGCTTTGAGAAAAAAGAAACATCTTCTGTAAGCACGGAATTAGATTCCCTTAAGATTTTATTTTTTTATTCTCTTAAGATTTTTAATCCTTAGCTGTAACGTTCTCACTCTGTTTAGTACTATTCTGTAGAGCACCACAGGATAGTACATGACCATTTAATAAGCAAATTTAGTAACTGTGGAAGTAACCACTGATGTCTACTAGGCCAAACCCATTCGACAGATTAGAAAATGTCTCACAGAAGTTAAGTGATTTTCCAGGATCATACAGCTCATTGGTATCAGACCCAGGATTAGAACCTGGTTCAGTTTCTCTTAAAAAAATGAAAGAAGAAATTTTTGGTAACTGAAATACACCTGGGCATTTGATATTAGTTATACAACTTTTCAGCCAACTCTTCCAAACTCGCCATATTTGGAGATTTCAAAGAATGTTAAATATATTGTTTCACTATCATGACACAGGGAAATCCTGAGGCATTTGTTACCTGATACTTCTAAGGGCTGTTGGCTTCCTATCAGATTTTTGAATCTGTAAATGATATTTAAAAGAACCAGCTATCATTTAGAATAATACTTGTAAACATATCTGCTGTTCAAAGTGACTTTGTTGAGCTCAGAATGATTGAAAAAAAAGGAAGGTTAATATACATGTTAGTGAAAAATTCCACCATCGATTATTTTACGAGTAGACTTAAACTCTTTTCCTTTTCCTTTTCTTTGGTAATTGTGCACATAAAACCAGCAGTTGGTTGAGGACAAAGAGATGCTACAAATGAAGATTTAGGCAAAAAAAAAATTTTTAAGCCAATTTTTAACATCTATATTGTTTAGAACCAGCATAAGCAAAAGTTTTCTTTAAAATAAAACCTTCAGTTCACAGAAAGGATTTAGGAAAATAATAAATAGAACAGAACAAAAAATTCTTTAAGTCTAAAACACAAGTCAGGTTAGTCAATTATCTTGATTGTAAAATGATTGGTCAGCTCCCACACACTTTTTCTTCAAAGCTCTAAAATTAAGTTGATGCATTTAAGTCCTGGAACCAATTTCTAATCTACATTTTCTCAGTTCTTGTTTGCCAGTAAATAGGCTAGCTGGCCCCAAACGGCGGGGGAAATCTGCTCTCACATTACTGAAACAACTCAAAAGTGAAATACCTGAGAGTAACATCATCAGTCTGGTTATCTGGGTCGTCCTAACAAGCAGAGAGTGAATCAACTGACGCTCAGGATAGTTAACCAAAAAAAAAAAAAAAAGACCAAATAAACAGCTGCCCTTTCCGTAAGTAACACATCACCAGGCTGTGCCTTGTCCCTGATAGCAGAAAGTCCTTACAGTACATTTTTAACTTAGGTGGGTGAGTCTGAGTTCCAGTCATAACTCAGACATAGAAATGCCCCACAATAATCTTGAAGCTTCTTCCAGAAATATGTCTGGAAAGTTATGAATCTTGCAATACAGATATGTGTTTTCTTCTTCTGTCATATCATAAAAAAGGGAAGTGTTTCAAGTAGACACTCACTTACATGATTCTGCTTGCCTCTATTCCCATCTAGAGACAGGACCTCCCTGCCTGTGATACTGAGTGCCCACACACAGGGGGCAGAGCCTGGATTAACCTCAGGAGAACAGGGTTCCACTCTCAAAGCAGCCTTTTACCAACTGTGTGTCCTTACTCAAGTCACATGTCCGCCTCTGATGGGTTCAAGGGAGACGGAAGAAGTAACACCAGCTAGCATGCCTCCAAGAGTTATTTTAAAGACAGTGAATGTGAGATGAACTTGAAAAGTAGAAAGTACTATAAACTGCCTGGTGATGGTGGTGTTATAATGCAGTTTGCGGCCAGGACCATCCCATTACTCACTGCACCATGGTAGAGGCCAGAAAGGTTATCACCAGACGTCCCCATGTAGAAAGGGAGCCCATCCTTCTCCACCTTGGCTAGCCTCTGAACGGGCATCACCATAGCCTCATTTCCACAGAATGATTTCAGAACTAACAATAGTGATTCCTCAGAGTTAAGAAGTAAAAGATGACAGGACATGACTCAGATGTTTCCAGAATCCATACTGGCCTCAATCAGAAAAGCATATGCTTTCGTGCATACGGCCAGAATACATTGTCCGGCACCTCCCAGGGCCCTAATCTGGGGAAAAGAAAGGTTAACATTCTCGGCACCTAGAGAAAGGATGCAAGTAGTGGTATCCTGTGCCTTAATATGAAAAGAGTGTCCAGGAGCTTGTAAATCCTCTATTAGCCTTTAAAAGAGACTGTGAATTCTCAGCAGTACTTTATCTCCAGAGGTAGCTACCCACAACTCTCAGAGTTAGTGTGAAAAAAAAAGCACTATTTTATAAACCACACTATTTTAGAAATAGAAATCATTTTTGCTTAGTCATATAAAATTCTTTCCTACAACCTACCTAACCTCTATTTTTGTCTACACAGAGATTCAGATGAACATATGCATGTGTGTGCCCACACACACACACACACACACACGCACACACACACTGTCCTAGTCTCTCCTTTTTGGGATGTTCCTTCATCTACAAATGCAGTGGAAATGCAAAGTGGTGCAGCCACTCTGGAAAACAGTATGGAGGTTCCTCAAAAAGTTAAAAATAGAACTACCCTACGACCCAGCAATTGCACTACTAGGTATTTATCCAAGGGATACAGGTGTGCTGATTCAAAGGGGCACATGCACCCCAATGTTTATAGCAGCACTATCAACAATAGCCAATAGTATGGAAAGAGCCCAAAGGTCCATCGATGGATGAACGGATAAAGAAGAGGTGGTGTGTGTGTGTGTGTGTGTGTGTGTGTGTGTGTGTGTATATATATATGTGTGTGTATATATATATATATATATATATATATATGTACACACACACACAGACACACACACACACACACACAATAGAGTATTACTAGGCAATCAAAAAGAATGAAATCTTGCCATTTGCAACTCCATGGATGGAACTAGAGGGTATTATGCTAAGCGGAATTAGTCAGTCAGAGAAAGACAAATATCATACGACTTCACCCATGAAAGGACTGTAAGATAAAACAGATGAACATAAGGGAAGGGAAGCAAAAATAATATAAAAACAGGAAGGGCACAAAACATAAGAGTTTTTTTTTTTTAATTTTTTCCTTAACGTTTATTTATCATTGAGAGACAGAGAGAGACAGAGCACGAGCATGGGAGGGGCAGAGAGAGGAGGAGACACAGAATCCGAAGCAGGCTCCAGGCTCTGAGCTGTCAGCACAGAGCCCGATGCGGGGCTCGAACTCACAAACCGCAAGATCATGACCTGAGCCGAAGTCGAACGCTCAACCGACTGAGCCCCCCAGGCACCCCAAGAGATTCTTAAATATGGAGAACAAACAGAGAGTTAGTGGAGTGGGTGTGGGAGGGGGGATGGGCTAAATGGGTAAGGGGCATTAAGGAACCTATTCCCGAAATCATTGTTACACTATATGCTAACTTATTTGGATGTAAATTTCAAAAAAAAAATAAATTAAATAAAAATAAGTAAATAAAAAGGCAGTGGAATTCCAGAAGTTACTAAATATATTCTGATATTTTTATGAAGCACAAAAGTAAAATAGTGCTTTTTTTATATATAAAAGATAGTATTTTTCAGAAAGAAGAGAGTAGGCCTTTTGGATTCTTATCTGGAATTTTCTAAAATCATTGAATACATGTTTGGAGTAGAGCCCTGTTCATTTTCATTTCTGCGAATCCCACACCAGGGCATTCTAAAACAGCCCCAGCCCTACGTGCAGCTTCTGTCAGTGCCAACACCAGAGTGGCCCAAGGTCCCCCTCCCACAGGTGAAAATGTAACCTCGTGAATCCACAGCTCCACAGAGTACCTGACCCTTATATGCAGATGTCATTTCCCAGAGAGAAGAAGGGAGTGGAAATGCATTTGGTACCAGCAGCCTGTCAGTTCCTCCAGTAGCAAACAATAAATGCATCTGAGGAAGTTCTGGGGAACCAGTCAAAAGGGGGGCTTCATTTCTGAACTTGGCTGAGCCCACCCCATGCCTTGTAAATGTCAATGTGTGTATGTGTGAGCATCTGACATTGCTCAGCAGCACATACCAAAGGCCAAGAATTTGGCAGAGCTGGGGCTGATCAGAATGCCTAAAAATATCCCATTTTATCAAAATCCATTCTGATGCCTTTTAGCATTTAGGCAAAATGCTAGAGCAGAAGGATATGTAGGAAGCATAAATTCTGAGAGGCTTCCCAAAAATTCAAGAAGACACAACCTCATTGGGTAAGATGCAACCCTTCAACTTAAGTTCTTATTTGTCTATTTTTATCCCAACAGATTTTTTTTTTTGTAAACCATGTAAGGCAATGTTCTCTCATTTATAAATGTTTACAAAATATAATCTAATTTAACTCAACAAGTAGTTATTGAGAACCTATTATACACAAGGCACTTTGTTGGGCCCCATGGGGAATATAAGGTCAAATAAGTAAATGTCCTTACTTTGACACTGCCCATAAAGACAGGAAGAGTTGAGAACTTTTCTGGGAATGAGCTGCTTTTGGGCCAAGCAAACCATGATCCATGCTTTAGAAGAGGCATAAACCAATAGCTAGAGAAGAAGAGACGAGGAAGAGATTAATCTGTCTGGTGAGGATTGGCAAAGGCTTCTTGATGATAGTGCCATATTGATCTGGGTCTTTGAGTAGACAGAGTTAGCCAACACAGAGACGGGGAAACACTATAGCCAGAAGGAGCAGCATGAATATGCAGAGATAGGAAGTGTAGGGCATTAGCAAAATTAGTGGGAGATCTTCATGTCCCTTCATTATCACAGGTGACAGGGTTTTCCAAAGTGAGAAGCCTAACGGCATCAGAATAAGAGCTCCCACAATCTCTGCAATCAAATGTGCTACAATGGAGCAGATTCTAAATGAGAGGGGAACTGTCATTTCTGCAAAATGGCCAAAGAGTGATGATTTACAATGGAGGTAAGCAAGGCTTAGCCTTATTTGGTGACAGGTGAAAGAGCTGTCCTTTGACTGTCACATCCATGTACATTTCACTGTAGCCATTTTGCCTCATCTTTCTTTCCTTACAGCAACCCAACTCCCCTTGGGCCCGACTTTTAATTTAGGTATCTCCCATCCACAATAATAGACTTACAAAAAAAGCTGCAACTCATGGTTTCAACCATGTTTCCATGGAGTCTGGGGGAGTAAATCCAAGAAGCGTAATATCCTGGGTGGTCAGAGATTTTGAAGACTTGCTCGGGAATTACCTTTAATTTGACCCATAGGACGATAAAGAATTATCTAGCATTTATGAAGAGAATGGATTGCCAAGTTCTGATACTACCAGATAGAGCCCATCGGGTGGCTATGACACATTCATTCAATAAGCAGTTACTCAGTACCCACCGTCTATACACCTAGGAGGTGATGAAAACTGCAGCTGGAACACAGTCAGTAAGACTGAAATAAGAGTACGCTCTTTCTTTATGAAGAAACAATTGGTTCATCTGTTAATGGATTGGATGAGTGGGAGACAAAAGGATAGGAAGAAAATAAAGGATATATTCCAGCACAAAAGGTATATTGAACCAAATATCAGACTAAATGTGTAAGCCCAATTCCCACACTTCTAAGAGGTGAACTGAAGCAACTGAAGTTAAGTGACCTCTGATCACTGGTACAGTTCTCATGAGTGCAGACGCACGGCAAATTCAGGCATTTGATTCACTACCAATACTTACAGATGTACCTTGTTGTTCTGAGCAATGGATGGATTGTTCGACTGTGCATTCTCTGTGAGCTATGCACCTGACCACACTGAAGCCACGTAGTCCCATGACTAAGTTGACCTCAACTAGCAGAACCACATGTTTTGGCTACACCATTACATGGTTTCACTTCCAATCTCACTCACTGCACCTCCCAGTGCAGGCCGATTATGCACATACCATGAGCGCAGGTTATTGTTTTAGTTCGAGGCAGGGGAAGTATAGCAGAGGGTTTTCTTCTCAGCAGTATGGAAGGGTTGGACATACAAACTAAATAACATCGTCAAAGGATGGGAGGGTGATTAGACAAAAATGAATGAGCTAAGGAATTCAGCTGGCTGGTCACTTATTTCCTTACACTTCAGCAAATCCAAGGACGACAGAAGCCTGAACAGGTCAGGAAAACCACGGAGACAGGGAGGGCAGGAGCCACGATCAAGTATGAGCTGCACTGTGTAATCAGTTCAGAGGGACAGAGGGAGAAAGTTGTTCCTTAGATTCAAGGTCTGGAAATCAAGAGGAGAATCTGATCAGAGCAAAGAATAAAAGGAGAAATGAATGTGGAGAAGATTGATAGGAAGTTGGCAACAACACATACTCTTCATCGTGGAGAACCGGAGGGACTGGCAAAAGAGCAGGGAAAGGAAGTCCTTGTGGCAGTGAGGGGCTGGGCACTGGCAGGAAAGAGGAACATGCAGGTGGAGGAAAGGAGTCAGGAAGGTGCAGTGAGAAGAGAAAAAGACTAAGAATAGAAATTCCTAATGGCCAGGCAACAAGAACACATCCAGTCTGCCCTTGTTAACATGTATGTGTTGCATTGTATTAAATTCTCTGAAACATTTCCTGGGAAACTCAAGCCTCAGGCATGAAAATTACAAGTCCAACCTGACCACCATCGGTCACCTAAAAATAACCGCCAGGTACCGGGGAGAGCTGGCGCAGAGGCTGGAGCCACACGGCTGTGGATCCGGGTACGCTCTACAGATCCAGAAAGTGCGCAATGCAGTAACTCAGGCCAGGTCCGAGAAGCATGCGCCCCTGGTGGGGCCCTCTCCAGAGCTGCCAAAGTGGGCTGCCCTCCCGCTCTCCGGGTCATCAGCAGAGAAGCGTGGCGCAGCCAGTTTTCAACATGCGACTGTCATAATCTATGAAAAGGTGGCCTCTGATGTCTCTCTGAACTCCAAAGTCCGAGGCTCAGGGCCGGCCTCCTGGGCAGGCAGCCTGGGCATTTGCACCGGGCCCTGCACTCAGTTTAACCCTATGGTTGCCATCTTGAAATGCTTCACAGTTTCTTTTTTTGAAACAACGGCCAGCATCTTCATCTACGCTAGGCCTCACGAATTCTTGAGCTGGCCCTACCTGGGGTCTGTGTCTGTCCTTGTCAAACGAGACGAGGACTGATGTGTCATCACTTCTGGGATCACAGTGACAGCTTCTCTTCTGGACCTGGTTCCTCAGAGCACAAAGTATCACAGGGTCCAGATCTCACAATGCAACCACGGTCCAGGGCATCTCACTGCTCCTGTCTCGACCAAGGAGAACATGATGCCACAGCAGCCCCCTACCACCAGGGTGGGAATTTGTGATGGTTCACTGTATGTGTCAGCTTGACAGGGCCCCACAGTGCCAGGATATTTGTATTTGGTTAAACATTACTCAGGGTATGTCTGTAGCGGGGGGCAGGGAATGTTCTCTGGATGAGACTGACATTTGCATTAGTGGACTAAGCAAAACATCACCCTCCCCAGTGGTGGTGGGCCTCGCCCAATCCGGGGAAGGCCTGAAGAGAGCAAAACGCTGAGTAAGAAAGAATTCTTTCTCTCTGCCTATCTTTGAGTTGGGACATTCAGTCTTCTCTCGCCCTCAGGGGCACCAGGGTGGCTCAGTCGGTGAAGCTTCCAACTCTTGGTTTTGGCTCAGGTCGTGATCTCAGAGTTTGTGGGTTCAAGCCCTGCATGGAGCTTTACATGGGGCCCTGTAATGGGCTCTGCACTGGCAGTGCAAGGCCTGCTTGGGATTCTCTTTCTCGCTCCTTCTCTCTCCCTGTACCTCCCCCGTTCACTCTCTCATCTCTCTCCCTCTCTCTCTCTCTCAAAATAAACTTAAAAAAAAAAAAAAAAACACCAAAATGATCTTGTAAAAAAAAGGTCGTATCACATGAAGTGTGTTCTTTTGGTTACCTACGTCAGATAACCCCAACCAAGCCTGTCAGTTCACTGGCACCTCAGCTTTCCTATCTGCTCTACAAAGATTTTCTTCCATTTATTATCAGATGTTTAGGAGGAGCATACAAAGCCTTAGAGGAAAACCATGTAGCCTGTCTTAGAGAGGTTTGCCAGTCTTCATTCTGTCCCCCTAGTTGCCACATGCACTGATCAGTTTTATAAAACTAAGCAGAGGGAAGGACCAGAGGGGGCTCGCAACAGGTTGAATAAAAGATGAGGAATCAAGACGTCGCAGAGGAGCAAGAACTTGGAAGGACAGATGTAGAACATAAAATGGGGCAGCAAGTTGGAAAGATGAACATGGGAATGAAAAGAGTTTGCGGCCAAACCACAGAGAATTCAACCCAATGAGATCACTCGATTGAGGTAGGAAAAGAAACATCATGACAGACTTCCAAATGTGTTTCCAGTCTCTGCTCATTAGAAATAAAATCTCCGCCATTGTGTATCCCTTACACTGCAGGTAATTTGATACTCACTCTGGGGCAACAGCGAGGATCTTAACTTGCCCTAAGAAAAGATGTTGCCCTCAGATTGCTGACAACCTGCAGGAACTCACGCAAGTAGAGAGGAGCGCTGCTGTGTGTGGCTCCCGAAGATGTTATCTCCAGTACATTCTGTTTCACAACCTTTCCCGCTCGTGGCCCTAGTCAGTCACATCAGTAGCTATCGCTGTGACCCTTGTAAGTCTCTGCACAAGAAGACAAAGGACAAGAGCGCCTGGGTGGGTCAGCGTCCCACTTCAACTCGGGTCATGATCTCACGGTTCATGGGTTTGAGCCTCACATTGGGCTCTGTGCTAACAGCTCGGAGCCTGGAGCCTGCTTTGGATTCTGTCTCCCTCTCTCTCTGACCCTCCCCCACTCATGCTTTCTCTCTCTCTCTCTCTCTCTCTCTCTCTCTCTAAAATAAAAATTTAAAAAAGAAGAAGAAGCAGCAGCAGCAGCAGCAGCAGAGGTAGAGGAAGAAGAAGTCGTTGTCCCTGAGTATTTTGGAAAGGTCTACAATATTTTCTGCTTGACATAGAAAGGCTATCCAAATCATGCTCCATGTTAAACATAAATAAAGCTGAGCTTTTCCTTCACAACCAGCCCACTATGAAAGGCAAATCCTGGGGGCACCTGGGTGGCTCAGTCGGTTGAGCATCCAATTCTTGATTTCGGCTCGGGTCATGATACCAGGGTCATGGGATTAAGCCCCACATGGGGCTCCGTACTGAGTGTGGAGTCAGTTTGGGATTCTCTCTCTCCCTCTGCCCCTCTCCCCAGCTCATGCTCTCTCTCTCACTCTTTCTCTCTCTCTTTAAAGATAGATAGATAGATAGATAGATAGATAGATAGATAGATAGATAGATAAACACAAATCCTTACCAAAAAAGCAAACCCTCTGTCACCTGTCTCACATTGTTAGGGTACAAGGGATCCTCCAAAACTCACTGAATGAGAAAAACAAGCTGTAGAGAGCATACAGGCTTCACCTAAGTTTCTAGAACTAACTGGAATTGGTTACAGGAGAATTGTTAAACCATCTACATAACTATAGAGAGCTAGTGCACTAATTTCAGCTTAGGGGAAACAGGAAGTTCAGAAACAAAAAGCCCAGGGAGAAATCTACTGGAATGTGACCCCTTAGGTCAGGTCAATGACTTTGTTGAAGTCAGAGCTTCTGCAAGCAAAGCAGCTTGGGCCCTTTTCCATCCCTGGGACCACCTGCTATGGACAGCCGTGGAAAGGTCTGTCACTAAGCAGCCCTGTGACAGTGGGCAATTCACTTGAGCTTCCTAAGCCTCAGCTTCCTCACTAGAAAAATAGGGATAATCCAGTAAATTCAAGCCTACGTGACCGTGGAGTGGTGATGTCTGACAGTCAGAGGTATTAAGAGGAGGAATTATGGGGGCGCCTGGGTGGCGCAGTCGGTTAAGCGTCCGACTTCAGCCAGGTCACGATCTCGCGGTCCGGGAGTTCGAGCCCCGCGTCGGGCTCTGGGCTGATGGCTCAGAGCCTGGAGCCTGTTTCCGATTCTGTGTGTCCCTCTCTCTCTGCCCCTCCCCCGTTCATGCTCTGTCTCTCTCTGTCCCAAAAATAAATAAACGTTGAAAAAGAGGAGGAATTATGTTCACATAGAAAGAAGTGAGGGGCGCCTAGGTGGCTGAGTTGGTTAAGCGTCTGTCTTCAGCTCAGGTCATGATTTCAGTTTGTGGGTTGGAGCAGCGCGTCGGGCTCTCTGCTGCCAGCCCAGAGCCCACTTCAGATCCTCTGTCTCCCTCTCTCTGCCCCTCCCCTGCTCACACTTGTGCTCTCTCTCCCTCAAAAATAAACATTAAAAAAAAGAAAGAAATGAGGTAGTATGAGCATGGTCTTTTCAGGAGCCAAACTGAGGGCAGTTAAGCAGTTGTGATAGAAGTTCCCCAGCCAATGGGTTTGAAGTTCAAACACCAGCCACTCCCTCCCTGAGGGACTCTCTGGACACCATAGACCATTTGGCTGCAGGCCAAAAATGCCAGGGAGTTAATGCACCCCAGAGGGAGTCCCCAGCCAATGACTGAAAAATCCCAGTTCCCTCACTCTTGGGAGTGGGAGCAAGGCCGATAGCTCTGGAAGCAAGTTCTACAGTATCACCCAGCAAAACTAAACCCCTGCCACATGCAGCAGTGACCTGCTTGACATCATGCCCTTTAATAGCTTCCTTTCCTTCGCTATCTCACCTCCCCACTCCCTGCTGCTGTTTCCTGGAATCGCCTCCCAAATAAACCACTTGTGTTCAAATCCTTGTCTTAGAATCTGCCGCTGAGGAGATGCAACCCAAGATAGCTAAGCAGGAACACCCAGCACGTAGTCCAAGATGCAAGCCTGGGATTTGCGTCAGAAGGACAAACTGTATTTGCAACATGTGCTAAGCATGTTTACTGTGTAGAAAAGAGCTTAGAGGGAGTTAGCTTTAAATATAAAAAAAAATTTTAAGTGAGGTCAAAACTGCTGAGAGCAAGAGAGGACTTGAGCAGGAAATACTTTTGCAGAGGCCCAACAGGCAGCAAAAAAATAGATAGATGATAGATAGATAGATAGATAGAGAGACAAAGAGATAATAACAGTAGAGCCCCTTGTAATAAATAAGAATATACAGGACATAGAAACTACAATGAAACCTATCTACCTCTAACACACCTGTATTCTATCAGGACATGCACACGTGACACACTAGTCCTTTAAAAAATAAAGAAATGTGTCCCTTTGACACTCCACCAATTGGACCCTGCGTCCACCTGCCAGGGAAGAATGGAGAAGGCAGATGATTCTCTACTCAGTATCACCCCATCCTAGAAGTACCTGCAGATCCCAGAAGATACCATCTCTCGTGCAACTTAAGATTGTAACCATCAGGGAAAAGAGGGAGACAGTCACAGAGCTCCACGTTGGCCACTCCTGACTGGCTAGGGATCAGGTGATATGACCATTCTACCTTTTCTCCCATCTGCTTTAGCAAAGCAAGAGTGAGCAAAGATCACTACATTTATTTCTAATTCTGGCCATGAGTATTATTTGTTTTTGGGTGTTGCTAATTGGCAGATGACAGACTCTAAATTGGTCCCATTATCTACTTGACAATAATACTATCTTCCTGGTATTCAATGCCTTGTGTGATCTCCTCCTGAGTGTGGATGGGATGTCTGAGTTGCTTCTAACCAACATAACATGACAAAGATTATGGCATATGTGTGATTACATTACATAAGATTGTAACATGTATCTTGCAAGGAAACTCTTTTCCTTGCTTCTCCTGAGAAGCAAGTGCCTATGTTGGGAAGGTCTGTGTAGTAAAGAACTTAAGGGAGTCTCTAGACAATGGCCAGCAAGAAACTTGAAGCCCTCAATTCAGTATGTCACAATGAACTGAGTTCTAGTAATAACCACATGCATTGGGAACTGAATTCTTCCCCATCAAGCCTCAGATTCTGCAGCCCAGCTGACATGTTTTAAGTTTATTTGAGAGAGAGAGAGAGAGAGAGAGAGAGAGAGAGAGAGAGAGAGGCACAAGCAGGGGAGAGGCAAAGAGAGAGGGAGAGAGAGAATCCCAAGCAGGCTCCATACTGCCAGTGCAGAGCCCAACGCAGGGGCTTAAACTCACGAACCACCATGAGATCATGACCTGAGCTGAAATCAATAGTCAGAAGCTTAACGGACTGAACCACCCAGGCACCCCCCAGCTGACAGTTTTATTGCAGACTTGTAAGCAGAGGACCAGAGGGCCTGGCTAAGCCATGCCACACTCCTGACCTACATAAATTACAAAATAAGTATATATTGTTTTGAGGTATTAATTAAGTTTGTGGTAATATTACTTCACAGCAAGAGATAACTAACGTGCTAACTATAATCTTGTATTGACTTATAATTGGCTCTTCGTATTAAGAACTGTGCTGTTTATCTTAAATAAGTTCTAACCAATAAACCATGTGATTTGCAAATTGCTGATTTTGCCATTGTCTTTCAAAAACCTGTGATAGAGAATATGGGGGCTACCAAACTGGCCAAAAGCATTTCCACCAACACACAACTTCTTCAATGAGTGATAAGAGAAATCCTGACAATGGCCAGATCGGACAGAGAACTGGAGAAGTCCCTCTGTTACTGCTGTGGGTTCAGAATCAACCTCTAAACAGAAGGGAATATTTAGTGCTCCAGGCTCCATTTTCCTCACACTTGAGCTTCAGGAAAAATTAGAGAAAGCCAGAAATGTGAATAATGACTAGCTAAAGAGCCATGATTTGAAAGAAAAAAAAATTAAAAAGGCACGTGACTAACAAAGGAGGAGGAGGAGGAGGAGGAGGAGGAGAAGGGGGAGGAGGAAGAAGAAGAATCATGTTCTTGAACAACTGGTGAGATTCCCATACAGTGAACAGAACTCAAGAGAACTCAGGACTTCAGCCTCCATACGAAACCTGTCTGGGTGCATAATTGTGTGGTTAAGGGTAATTGTGAAGGACCTGATAAGACCAACAGTGTAGTGCTAATTGGTATAATGCTTTTCTTAATGAAAGAAAGGAACTACAAAATTCATTATGACTTTATTGTAACCACACACAGAACCTAGAAGAACATATAAAACAGCCCTCTGTTACATATTCAAGTCATATCTTCCAATGCATACATGACTGGGGCACGTGCAGATGGGGGATATTTCAGGGGGCTCAGGAGGCTTCTTTCCTTTCTTGGATTTATCCTTCAGAACTCCTTGACATACATAGTTTCTTTGACATTGGCTCTTGAGATGTCCCCTTGTGGCCACCTATCTTGTGTCAGGAGAGTTCTCCTCTCCCAGAGCCCCTCAGTCCCTTTAGCTCCTCTCTGCACCCTCCCCAGTGTCATCCCTTCAATTCACCTCAGCCTCCAACATGGTCATCAGCTGTTCTGTTCCATATGCTTCCCTTATGGATGAGGAGTAAACACTCAGGGTATCAGGAAAGTGTGGGAAAAGGAGAGATGAGAACCTCTTTCCTTGTATCTCTGCGATCCAGGCTTTTCATGCCTAGATGCCTATTTGCCTAGATGCCTCCTAGAGCCTATTTGCCATGAGGTATTCCTCTGAGGAAACAGCATGCACTTCTCTTAACCTGGGCTTTACTCTGTTACCCATGTACCAAGCTTCCACGGGAAACTGGGGAGTTTGGAGTCTGAAGGAAGCAAAAGGCCTCCAACCACACTCTTTACCTAAACCAACTTTTTGAGTCTGCTCAAAGGATAAGTGTCTCTTATTCCACACCACAGCCACAGAATACTGAAAAAGGTATGCATAGGCAGGCAGTGGGCAGCATCCAATGACAGGGACAGTGTCCACTCTGCTCACATCCACCTTATTTCATGTGTCAGCCAAAAGGGTAGAAGATTTCTGAGGGTCGCCTGTATGGAAATACCACTGCTTCTCTACTCAGAGCCCAACCATCCCACACCCAACTTCTTAGCTTAGGGGTACTTGGGACTTGCTCTCTCCTCTTCCAGCTTTCATCCAAGAAGTACCCTTCTCCTCATGTTCAGGCTACCACCCATTCCTAGATGGGGGGGGGGGCGGGGTATGGGGGGAGGTTGAGGAAAGATGCAGCCTCTCTTCGGTCCCATCTGGAGCACAACCAATGCATAGTGGTACATCTCACAGGTACCAAAGCTGGTGGGCCAGTTTCCTTCTCCACTAATTTCTTGATTGTCTAGGATCCAGGTGCATTCTATACCCTGGCAAGGATCCCAACTGATTCACTAACAGATATAAGATGTCTCTAGAAGTCAATTATCTTGGGCCCATCTGGGATCCCCAGGTTCCAAAACAAGACCGAATCTTCCGGCATTGCTCCCTGGGTAATGTGTAAGCATTCAGGAAAAATTAGAAAGTTGCAAAAGATTTATTCTGGACTGTGGGCTAACATAACATTTGGACCTACATTTCAGCTCAGTAACATATTGAAGGTCTCCCAAAAAACGAAGGTCAAGATCTACTAGAACTTTCACAAAGCATAACAAAGCCAGAAGTTTGGCTACTAACAGCACCGTATGCATGCACTAGGACACCCATATTTGGATTCCATTGTCTTTTCTATTCCAGATGGAAATTTCCTAGGATATTATTAAAGTGAGGTTCCCTTGGAGATGATACAAAATAATTGTAGATATTTTTTTAATCTCTCCTAATTTAAATATTTCCCACTGGAACAGATCCTCATTCTCTCCTACTTGGTCATAATGATTCAAACAGGAGAACAGTGAACTGAAATTTTTCTCCACAAAATCCATGAGGTAAAGGCTTTCTTGTCCTATGTGGAAAAAGCTTTCACATACTAAAATTATTCTGCCCAACTTTTAATTGTCCAGTTCCGAGGATGAAAATTCAGAGCTTCATAACTATAAAGGTTCCCTATTCTGAATCATTTCTAAATCGGTTTCCTTTGTGAGCGATGGTTTTCACCGAATGAACTACATACAAGCGTGACATGTTGAACTAAACATCCTCTGTCTCTGGGCTAATGGGTTGCATGATAATTAAATCTGGGGGCATCAAAGTCATCAGCCAGCACCCTGGATACCGTGGGGCAATACTTATAAGGCAAAAGTAACTACTGAGTCCTGAATTTATCTTTAGAGTACGCTGTAAATGAGTGATTTTTACTTGCCACCCCTGCCGCAAAGCATTCATTCTTAAAGGCTTGTCCAGCTCACAGAAGATTTCACAAAAAGGTCCAGTTTGGGGTGGCTCCTCCACTCTTGTGCATTCCACAAACCTTCCCCCACCTCCTGACTCCTGGGTCACCAGGCTCAACACTCATAGAATTTTTCCTCTCCTCTACATCCCATGGCCACACCCAGTCTCCTTAAGCTCCTGTTTCCTTCCTGGTGGGCTCTTCTTGAGTTTTCCTCACCTATTCAGTTTTGTCTCCAGGTAAACGGAAGAGAGGCTTTCCAATGATGAGTCAAATGTCTACAAACACCGGAGATCCTTCCAAGCGCTCTTCCTGGGATACCTCCTGAGTAGTATTATGTGACATGTCTGTCTCTTCCTCCACCTCAGCTCAGCACCAGTGCACCCCTCTTCTCTTACCTGAGCAGTGACGTAAGATGGAGAAAGAAGTTTGTTTGCTTGTTTGTTTAAAAAAAAAAAAGACCCTCACTCTATACTCACGGGAATTTATAGAGCAGTTACCCTATGCCAGACACTGTGATAAGTACTTTAGAAACACAATACCAATTCATCCTCACAAATAATGTTATTATTCCCATTTCATAAATAAGGATATCGAGATAAAACGACCATATAACTAGAAAGTGGCAAACCAAGATTTGAATCCCGATCTGTGGTTGCCACTGTGCCCTGTGAACAGGAAGCACGCCAGGCAAGTGCTGGAATGTACTGGAACATATTGGGAAGTATGCTGGAGTTATGGTTCAGGGAGAGATGAGTTGGAAGTATAAAGTCAGATATTTTCTTATTAGTCTAGGGTAGATGTTCTCAGTTGGAGGTCATTTGTCCCCCTCCCACCCCCGACTTGGAGACATTTGGTAATGTCCAGAGACACTTTAGGTTGTCAAAACCAGGGGCTGCTACTGGCACCTTGTGGGTAGAGGGCAGGAATGCTGCTAACATCCCTCAGTGCACAAGACAACCCCCCACAGCAAAGAATTACCCAGCCTCGGATGTCAACGGTGCTGAGGTCCGCACCAACACTCAGGGTTCGGTCTAGCTGGCATACTTCCCACACACTACCCCATTCTTTGTTTTGGATTTTTCTTGTTTTGTGTGCATTTTACTGGACTTATGTTAATCTTTTACTGGGAGGCACCCCAAGTCCTTTTAGGAAGCAGGGAGAGGGTGACTAAGGACAAACACACTGACTTTTGAAAACTCTTTTGGGGACAGCACCTTGCTTGGAACAAAATGCTCTGAGGGCACTATTTTGGGAATGGTGACCCAGCAGTCTGTCTGTCTGTCATTTCCACACCCTTCACTGTCAGGACTGGTGCTTCCTGGAATCTTGTCCCAGGAAAATGTTTGGGGGTGGGGAGAGTGGTTGCCCTGGAACATGCTGTTGCAATGAAAAATCCTCTAAGAGGGAAGAAAATGTTTAATTAAAAAAAAAAAAAACCTGTAACCTAATGCTAGTCTTAAATACTGTCCACTAACCATGAATCGAGAGAAAGTGAAATAATTTCCATCACACTCAAATGGCATGTTCTCTGACATTTACAGAAATGGAAGAGACAACATGGAGAAAAATGTATTGTTCTGTGGTTCTGAAAGCAAAGCCCAATTAGTCAGAAGATAAATTCAAGAGGCTTCAGTAATAAAACATATGTCCCAACCATTCCTATGTTAAGCAAGCCCTAAAAGTCAGGAAACGATAGACAATAAGGCAACATTAGTGGAAAACATCTTTGTTTACATTACAGTACTTACACGTAAACTTTGAAAGCACGCTATGGACTGAAGAAAATATTTTAATTGGCCTTTGAAATATTCTTATGGGGCAAATTCAACTTGTTTAAAATGTTGCCTGACTGGTCTCTGGTTATGACAGCTCATTAGGCTGTCTTAACACCATAAGAACTATTAATCATTATGTCAGTTTTTTTAAAAGCATTCCAGATTGTATCCAATTCTGGGTAGAGGTTATTTATACCTTAGAATGTACTTAATTGCCTCACAGCAAAGGAAAAATCTGGAATATGTTATAATTATTACCTCATTTAATATCTTTTTAAATTATGATGTTTGACAAATTTTGTTCATATAATTCTTTGAGCCTGGGGTATCCTTTTCTCTCCTTCCTTGCCACTCCTTATCACTCAAGCCTAAATCAGATACCACTTCCCCCATGGAATTGCCCCTGAATCCCCATCAACATAAAACCAAAGGCTCCTCTTTGCTCCCCAACTACGTTACTTGTCTTCATTAAGCATTTTAGGGCGCCTGGGTGGCTCAGTCGGTTAAGCATCCGACTTCGGCTCAGGTCATGATCTCACGGTCCTCAAGCCCCGAGTTGGGCCCTGTGCTGACAGCTCAGAGCCTGGAGCCTGCTTCAGATTCTGTGTCTCCCTCTCTCTCTGACCCTCCCCCATTCATGCTCTGTCTCTCTCTGTCCCAAAAATAAACAAACATTTTAAAAAAAGCATTTTAATGATCATTTTGCTTTATGTTTCAGCTATTCGTCTGCATCTGTCTTCCTGAGTTAAAATACCTTCAGTGGAACAGACAGCAACCATCATACTCATTTTGCATCCCAGGAAACTGATGAGGAGCCTGGAATTAGCAAACAGTCAATCATGGCTGATCAAATTACGTAAACAGGTTTGATCAGATCGAAATTCCTTTTTCAGCTTGTTCTCTTGGTTTCTTTGAAGTAGTTTGTTCATTTAAATAGTTATGAGACACGAACCTCAATCAGTTAAGACAAATAGTTTCAGTGCCTTCCCTCCCCTGGACTTAAGTTTGAGTGCCAGTAAGTGCCAGGTGATAAGCAAAACGTTTTCTGATACATATGCTGTCTTGGATTGGGACCATACGAGATACCACGCTCCAAGTGGATGAATAACACACTGGATATCTGGCCTGATTCTAGGTGCTTGCAGGCAAGCTACCTAATAAGTAATTAAGGTAGGCTCTTCTATAAATACTTTGTTTCAAACTACCCCACTTATTCCCTCACTTAACAAACGCCTCGTTTATTATCAACAAATGAGGTTTGAACAGCTAATATGTGGTAGGTATCTTCAGCAACTAGAAATACAGGGCTCCGTAAGGACATAGAGCTGAACCCCTATAAAGAAATAAAATAAAATAGTAGGGTCTTTTAATATAAAAAAAATCTAAAAGATTGTTTTAACAGAAAATATTTACCCAGAATGTCCTGGGTGAGCAAGGGAGTTTGTTTTGCAGGAGACAGGAACTATCCTAATGACTGCATTTTAAATACATACAATGTGCCACTGAAATCGTGTAATAATACAGAGCTAAGTCACCAGCTCCACTTGGCGACAGCCATTGCAAAAATAAATCCAGAGAAAAGGGACTATCTCTGGGGAAAGCCCAGCTCACATGCTGTACTGATCTCTCTCCACTGTCTCCGGGAAGGCTAAAGCCCTGCTAATCTGGTTTGATTTTGTTTTCCTATGACCTGAAACCTGATGTCCCCTAGCAGGAAAACTACTCCCAGGCTACAATTTGTGGCTGGGATTCTGCTTACAAATGCCAAGGATGGTACAAATCTTTCACATGCTGTGACATTATTTTTGTAGAGAAAGAAATCAAGCACAATTGAAGAGTAGATTCCCACGGGTGCTTCATCATTTGCATTCTTTAATTTATGACTCTGGTTAGAAACCCAGAGACATGGGCCCGAGTGCCGGCCGGGTTTCAGCAAGTTACATAAGTGAGGGTAAATCACTTAACTTCACAGACCCAGTTTTCTTATCTTCAAAATAAAAGAGGTTGACAAGGTTATCTTCTAACTACATAAGATCTACTTGGTTTTTAAGTTCAGGCGGTCTCAAGTTCCTCCTGGAGCATTCTATCAAGATATCTGTAGATCAAGTTTACCTCCTAAAAATTATTAAGACACACAAACGTTCAGACTTCCTTGAAATTCTATCAATTATTTATTCCTTCTCTGTAGTGATATGATGATCTCATATAGACATTATCAAGGTCACTAAAAGCAGAAATATTTTCCTACTTCAAGACTATTTTTTACGACCAAGCATTACTTCCTTTGTTCCTAAATTATGTACTGCTGAGTGACGGAGCGATGATAAGCACCCTCACAATATTTGTTTTACTTCAATAAGAGTATTTCTCCCACTTATCTCAAGTTGCATCTAAATTTGGATCAAGACCCCGGGGCCGTTCAGACCTCAGTATGATTCCCTTTAGAGTCAAAATACGGCTTTTGCAGGAGCATCAGCTGACAGCTCTAGACACAACATCTAGTGAAGACGAGGGGAGATTCTTCCCATGTCTCCATTGTGTTTAGGAAGGAAATTTCCAGAAGCACCCCAGGTGACTTTTCCTCAGGGACTATTGGCTAGATTTAGTCACATACCCCTCCTGAAGTCAGTATCTGCAAAGGGAATGAGTCCACCATGATTACCTTAGACTAGCCATAATTCACTCCCTGCATCCATAGAGGTTGTCACCTACTCTGTGCTTATGAGGTGACATGAAGACAAAATCAACCCTCTGCCCTGAAGGAAAAGGAGATGGGATGGCCTAGGATGGGCAAACAATGGTCACAACAGAATTAAAAAGTACATTTGGCAGGAGAAGGTGACTGGTCACAGATGAAGGACCTTTGCTATTAGAGTAGAAACTGGCCTTGACCTCCCAAAGATGAAAGATAGGGTTGCCAAACAGTGCTTGATTTCAAAGAGATTTTCAAAAGCCTCGCTAGTGAATTCATTTATTTATTCAGCAAAGTTAATGAGGATTTTTGTATATATGAGATACCATTAAAATTCCAACGTAAATTTCCCAATTCTAAATAACATCTTTACTTGAGGAAAGACCTCTGAAATCCCTTTAAAACCTTTATTTTAAAAAAAATACATTTTGAAGTTTGAAAATGTTCTCAACAGTACAAAAGAATTGTCCTAAATTTCTAGGTTTCACATAATTTTCTTGGATATCAAATTTTCAAGAGGCAGAACAAATTTTTCCTGAAATCCGCATGCAGGATGTGATAAGCATGGTTTTCTCTTCGGACAAGCTTGTCTCACTATCTTTCCATCTTTTGTCTGCTGCTGCCTTTTCCTCCCCCTCAATGCTTTTTCTCATGTCTCTTGCCCATTCTTCTCCCTGTCTCTCCTTTCCCCACACCTCACCACTTTTCATAATAATTTGGCACCATTTTCTCTCTTCTCTGACTTTCATTTCCCCATCTGCCTTTTCCCTTTTAGCCCTCTCCATTCTTCTTCAATCCCCATTTTCCCTTAACTGCTCCTCTTATGACAAATAATGAAAATGATCTTAAACGTAAAATTCCTTTACTACCTAAAAAGACCATATATATATATATATATATATATATATATATATATATATATATATGATCTCGTCTAATGTATCCCTTAAATTGCTGTGTTATGGCTGGTCACATAGTATTCAATAAAAATGAATTTAATTGAAAAGTCTTCATCTTAACTTATAAATTATGCCTATTATATTTACATGTATAAATTATCAATTGTTGAGGCACCTGGGTGGCTCAGTCGGTTAAGCGTCCGACTTCAGCTCAGGTCATGGTCTCAAGGTCTGTGAGTTCGAGCCCCACGTTGGGCTCTGTGCTGACAGCTCAGAGCTTGGAGCCTGCTTTGGATTCTGTGTCTCCCTCCCTCTCTCTGCCCCACCCCTGCTCACTCTCTGTCTCTGTCTTTCTCAAAATTAAATAAAAATTAAAAGAAAACAAGTTTAAAAAGAAAGAGAAAGAAAAAAGAAGGAAGGAAGGAAAGAAATTAAGAAAGAAAGAAAGAAAAAGAAAGAAAAAGAAAAGGAAGGAAAGAAAGAAAGAAAAGAAAGAAAGAAAGAAAGAAAGAAAGAAAGAAAGAAAGAAAGAAAGAAAGAAAGAAAGAAAAGAAAGAAAGAAGGAAAGAATCTATTGTTGCATAACCAACCACCCCAAATTTTACTGGCTTAAAATAATACTGATTTATTTCCCATGATTCCACATATTGACTGGGTGGTTCTTCTGCTTCTCTTACTTGGACCCACATGAGGCTTAATTCAGTTGGTGACTGAGCTGAGCTGAAAAGTCCAAGATGGTCTCACTCACATGTCTTCGCTTAAGACTGGAACCACCTTCTCCCCAACTGGTTTCCCAAAATTTAGTCTATCTTGACCCCCTTTCCATGTGACTTGTTACTAAAAGAGAAAAAAGGGAGCTTGCAAGGCCTTCTAAGTCCCTGAACCAGAAATCACACATCATGATTTCTGCCTTTCTATTGGCCATTGCTAGTCACAAGGCTGGACATGAAGGAAAGAGAAGAGAAGAGGAAACATGCTCTGGCTCTTGATGGAAGGAGTAGAAAAAGGGCATGTAAGACAGATCGTTGGAGCCATTTTTGGAAATAATTTACCATAGGCGGTGATGTAATAAGTGAAATTTCAAAATATCTATTTATAAACCAGCCATCTTTCAGAAACAACAAGTTCAAAATCTTCATGTTGTCCAGACATAAGACCAATTAAAATAAAATACAATATCTAGGAAAGGCATAAATATATAGGGAATTTAATTCATGAAAAAGTTGGAATCTCAAATCTATAGGAATAAAAAACTTTCTTAAATGAAATTTTTATTGATATAATTACAAATTCGCATGCAGTTATATAAAATAATACAGAGTTCCTTTGTTCACTTTGCCAGCTTTCCCTCAATGACAACATTCTGCAAAATAGAATAGTAAAATATGATCGACATTGACACAATCTACCTACCTTATTCAGATTTCCACAGTTGTACTTGTACGTGTGTGTGTGTGTGTGTGTGTGTGTGTTCAGTATGATTTTATCACCTATGCAGGATTCCCCACTATTGCAGTCAAGATACTAAACAGATCCCACAAGGATCTCTCATGTGGTCTTTATATAACCACACTCTCCACCTTCCCCTCCCCCCCAACTCATGTCTCCAGTCCTTGGCAGCCACTAGGCTGTCCCCCATTTCTAAAATTTTGTCACTTCAAAATATTATGTAAGTAGAGTCACACAATATGCCATGTTTTTTAGGACTGGCTTTTTTTTCATTCAGCATAATCCCCTGGAGATTTGTCCAAGTTGTTGTGTGTATCAACAGTCTTTTCCTTTTTATTACTGAGTAGTATTCCAGGGTATGTATGCACCACAGTTTACCAATTTCTTGTTGAAGGGCAGACAGACTGATTCTAATTTTACCGTATCACAAATAAAGCTGTTATAAACACTGTGTGTGTTTTCATATGAATATTAGGTTTCATTTTTCTACAATAAATGCCTCAAAGTAGAATTGCTAAGTCATATGAAAATTGCAGTTTTTTAAATTTTTTTAAAGTTTATTTGGAAAGAGAGACAGACAAGGGGGGCACAGAGAAAGGGGGAGAGAGAGAATCCCAAGCAGGCTCCACACTGTCAGCATAGAGTTGGATGCAGGGCTCAAACTCATAAACCATGAGACCCTGACCTGAGCTGAAATCAAGAGTTAGCCACTTAATCAACTGAGCCACCCAGGTGCCCCTGAAGTTTTCTTTTATAAGAAACTGCCAAACTTCTCCAATACAGCTGTATAATTTCACATTCCCACCAGCAACATACGTGTAGTTCAGTTTCACTATATCCTCACTAGCATTTGCTCTGGTCACTATATACTATCCATTCTGATAGGTATGTAGTGCTATCTTACCATGGTTTTAATTTGCATTTCCTAATAGATAATAATGTTGAATATCTGTTCACATGCCTACTTGCTATCTGTATGCCTTCTTCACTAACATATCTGTTCATATCTTTTGCCATTTTGCACTTGGATTTTTTACATGAATTTGGTTGACTTTTGAAAAAATTTTTTGTATTCTAGATATAAGTTTTTGTTGCAATGTAGTTCCCAAATATTTTCTCCCAGTCTATATATTATCTTTTCATCCTTTTCACATGGGTTTTCACAAAGCAAAAATGTTTAACTCTGATTAAATTTGATTTATCAACTTTCATTTTATGCATCATGTTTTGGGGTCAAGTCTAAGAATTCTTTGAAAAATGGTGTTTTTCATTCATGTGTTACCACTTCTCCAGGAATCTCTAGAAAAATATAAAGTCAAATCCATACCTCACACCATAACCAGAAAACCTCCAAATGAATAAAAAATATGTATATGAAAAAATAAAACAAAAGTATTCCAGAATAATCTATAAATGAATTTACAGGTATAAATGAATACATAAGTGACTAAAATGGACAAAGGAAATAAGTAATTCACAGAATTAAAAAATTATAAATGGCACTTACACTTATGAAAAGATGCTCAGCCTCTCATAGTACAATAAAAACAAGTTAAAACTTAGACTTAAATACCAGTCTCGCATATCAGCTTGTCAATTAAAGTTTAGCCACATACTCTGCTGGCATATGTTCCAGGCAAGGTCATTGAATGAAATACAGGGCACATTTAAATGGGGTGACTATTTACAAAAAGAATACTTACAGAGCTGCAGGTTAAGGGGACCCAGCAGGCAGAGAAATTAACAAAAGCTGAAAGTTACTACCACCTTGAGGCCTGAAGGAGCAAAGACAGTAAGCAACTACCAGAACCCAGAGACAACAGAAGTAGGAGACAGAGCTGAGGTCTTTGGTAAAGGGAGTCAGTCAACCCACAGAAACCTATGAAAAGAAATGATAACAAGCTCCATGATCTCTCTCTCTTCCCTCTCCAGCCTCCTCATCTTCCATTCATTAGATGAACCCAACAAGATGCCGTAGGACAAGGTAGTCTCTTTTTAAAAATTTTTTTAATGTTTTTTAATTTATTTTTGAAGGAGAGAGACAGAGCATGAGTGGGGGAGGAGCAGAGAGAGAGGGAGACACAGAATTCAAAGCAGTCTCCAGGCTCTATGCTGTCAGCACAGAGCCTGAGACAAGGTAGTTTCTTAATGATGAACATTAAAATTAGCCTCGGATGGCCTAGATCAGTATGGAGAATGCTAAAGCGTAGATCAGGAGAAGCTATCCAGCACCGCAAGGCTATTAGGAATCATGCCCTCTTCTCATTATTACTAAAAAAAGTACAAGGGCGCACAACCCCTATAAGAGGGTAATTACCAAAATGCAACTAACTATAGGACACCTAGCCTTTGTCCCAGCAATCCCGCTACTGGGAATTTATCTAACAGTTATACCTGCACTCATGGGAAATGTTGCATGTTCAAGGTTATTTACTGTAGCATGATACTTAATGTAAAAAGACTGAAAACATCTGGAGAAAAGTATGGAGGTTCCTCAAAAAACTAAAGCCTAAAAATAGAACTACTCTACAATTCACCAATTGCACTATTAGGTATTTACCTAAAGGATACAAAAATACAGATTTGAAGGGGAACATGCACCCAATATTTATAGCAGCATTATCAACAACAGTCAAACTATGGAGAGAGCCCAAATGTCCATCGACGGACAAATGGATAAAGAAGATGGGGTATACATATACAAAGGAATACTGTGTAGCCATAAAAAAGAATGAAATCTTGCCATTTGCAATGATGTGGATGGAGCTACAATGTACTATGCTAAGCAAGATAAGTCAATCAGAGAAATACAAATACCATATGATTTCACTCATATGTGGAATTTAAGAAACAAAACAGATGAACATATGGGAAGGAGCAGGGAAGAGGAGAGAGGGAAACAAACCACAAGAGATTCTTAATGATAGGGAACAAATTATGGGTTGACAGAGGGAGGGAGGTGGGAGATGGGCTAGATGGGTGATGGGTACTAAGGAGGGCACCTGTGATGAGCACTGAGTGTTACATGTAAGTGATGAATCACAGAATTCTACTCCTAAAACCAATATTGCACTATATGTTAACTAAGTGTTAAAATTTTAAAAAAGACTGAAAACCCACGTGTCCATTTTTAAAATAAAATAAGCTATAGTACATTTGCATAATGGTATATTATACAGCAGCCAAAAAGAATGAGGAAGACCTGTAGGCAGTGACATGGAAAGATTTCCAAGATACATTAAATTAAAAGTAAGATGCAAAACAGCATAAAGAATGCTAACTTTTTGTTAAACAGAGAGAAAAATAGTCTATATATCTCCATAAAAACAACAGGGGGATATGTAGAAATTTAATAAAAAGCTACCCTCATAGGATGAACAGGAACCAGAATGTGAATGAGACTTCTCAATAAATATATTTTTATTAATTTTTTGTACATATCCATTGATTTCTATAAATTTTGTTGTTTGCATTTTACTGATTTATTTTTACTGATATGTATTATCTATAAAAATGTTTTTAATTATCATGTGCTATCTTTGTTAAAACCCTAAAAAAGAGTTATTAATGGGGAGGAAAATATCAGTTCACTTAAAGTCTCTCCTCCTCTCTCACAAATTCTACTATCCAAAAAATCTATCAACACAAATGTCCATTAGCCTGCCAGCCTTCTGAGATCCTCCTTTACTTTATTATCCAAATAAAATTGTTTAATACCCCCTCCACAAAGGCCAGATTTTTTCCTTGAGATGCCTGAGGATTTCTACTCTAGCCCCACTCTCAGCTTGAGTCTTGGTATCCACTTACAATCTGGTGTTCTCTACGTGCTGTTTTCTTTGGTCTTGCTTTACCGACATTCGTCCACATTCATCCCACTTTCATTTTTACAAAGCACCGTTAAAATGTGGCAGCTATAACAGAGTTTTATGGGGGCACCTGGTGGCTCAGTTGGTTGAGCATCCGACTTCAGCTCAGGTCATGATCTCACAGTCTGTGAGTTCGAGCCCTGCGTCAGGCTTTGTGCTGACAGCTCAGAGCCTGGAGCCTGCTTCCAATTCTGTGTCTCCCTCTCTCTCTGCTCTCCTCCTCTGCTCGTGCTCTGTCTCTCTGTCTCTCTCTGTCTCTGTGTCTCGCTCAAAAGTAAATAAACATTTAAAATTTTTTTAAAAAAACACAGAGTTTTATGGACGGTTGAAGGTTTCAGGGGGATGTCAGGACAAACTATCAAAGACTTGGAAACGGGGCACAGTAATTGCAAAAGTAATTGCTGGGTGCCCTTTCCCTGCAGTGCTGGCTCTGTCTACCAGAACCTCCAGGGGGTATGCACTGTCTTCACTGACTAGGCTATCTTACAACTCTGAAGGAGTAAGCTATAGAAACTAAGAATGACATATTTGAATTTTATCTAGGAGAAATACAATTGACTTCCATCCTGTAAAAATGATGTTCTCAAGCCTTACACTTTATTGCCCTGTAGGATATCACTCAATTTTGCATCTATTTGACATTCCTGATTACCTAAATGTGTGTGTGTGTGGGTGTGTGTGTGTGTGTGTGCTCTTCAAATTGTCCTTTAAACACATGATTTTAGGCTATGAATGAAATAAAATTCTTGTAACACAATCATGATTTTAGGTTTTTGAAAATTATGCTTTGGTAAGGGACACAACGCACCAGGAAGTAAAATAAGAACTTCAAACTGAATTCTCAGACACCCTATTCCTGAAATTCTTAGCCACTCCCCATGTATTTCTCATGGGTCCCATCTCTCCTTGGGCCATGGGCGCCTGCCATGTCTGCCCAGCGCTTCCTCTCCAGACCTTCCTCAACATCCCTCTCCTTCCGGTTCCCAACATCCCAAGCACGAGGGGACAATTTCAAGATGTCTATTTCTTTATAAGGTGGAGGAATGTTACTCTGCACACCTACCTGAGACTTAGCTCCTGGCCTCCTTTGGGTATGCAAGAGAGGCTTACTTAAATATTTTCTTCATAATTTAAAAAATGCATTTATTCCTGAAGTTAACGCTGCTGTTGCCTGAGAATTTCTCCTTTAGTTGGCACATACTTTCTCTTAGACATGTGACATGTGACACCCTCTGCCCACAAAGCATGTGTGACACTCTAAACAAACAAACAAAAGAAAAACCTCTAACTATAACTACCCATAGCAAGAAGAGCCTCAGTATCCAATAAGAATTGGATTCTCATCAGATGCGCCATCGCTCTGGATCAGGTACTGATGTGGCAAATGAGACCCCATCGGCTTCTGCTTGGGTGACTTTGGGAGACTGAGTTAGACAACTTTCAAACTTCCTTCGAACCTTAAGATTCAAAGAGATCACCATAATATTTAGTTAAAACTAAGGTTTTACTCACTACAGTGATCACACTCATTGTCTATGCAGCAAAGAAGTTGTTCAAATCCCTCAAGCCCCAAACCCCTGGAAGAGCACTGGGAGACTCAGGAATTGCTCTAAGTCACCATTACAGTTCTTCTGTGGCTGTGTTTGACATCTTCGTCGCCCGCTGGTCATCTTTACCTGCCTCTGCTTCTCTGACTCTTGAACCTTCCCTGGTATTGTTCCTGAGCTATGACTGTGACATCACCACTCAGTGACATCACTCATGCATCACCAGGGCCTCCAGGCAGGCTACACTTATGTGCAGTCAAGGCTTTTCACTGAGACAGCAAGAGCTTTCTCATCATGTTTATAGATCTCCAGAGATTCCCAAAAGCATGGTCCTTCCTCTCTCTGGTTCCTAAATAACTTCTACTAAGGTGGCTTTTACTATTTTACTTTTCAGATTTTTTCCAAGGCCTGTCTCAAGGAACATGGGATATATTCACCCAGGAATAGGTCGGCAGATATTAACGAGGCACCTTATAACATCTAATTTAAAGCACACTTCCCTTGCATGACTCCTACCTACAGGTGAATTCCCTATCAACTCAAGGAACTCCCTTAAGATTAGAATGCAGTTTTGTATGCCTCCTGTTATATATATTTAACTTTAGAGATGTGCAGCCTATTCACCAATCTCTAACATCATCATCAATTAAACAGGGCATGTGACCACCCGTGAACCCATGCTAGAGTTTTCCAGGTATGTTCCTGTGAGGTCTTCAGTGATTCACTGGAAGTACTCACAGATCTCAGAAAACCTGTCATGTTACAATTATAGTTTATTATATAGCAAGAGGATTCGTATTGAAGTCAGCAATGGAAAAAGGTACATAGAGCAAACTCCAGCAGAAACCAAGCACATGCTTCTAGTTCTCTTGCAGTTCATGCATGTGACCAGCCGAATTCTCCCTGTTACAAGGTGAGACGACACGCAGACAGTGTTGCCAACCAGGAAGGCTCACCTGAGCTTTGGTGTCCAGGCGAACTGCCCATGGGACTGACCTTCGGTCTCCAGTTCCTCCAGAGGTCAAGCTGATACCACCACCAGGTAACAAAGACACTCTTATCGAGCAGGATATTCCAAGGGCTCAGAGGTTGCCTTCCAGGAGCGAGGCAAAGGTCCATCTTTCTTTGGAATGTGCAAGGTACAGACAAACTGCAAAGTTGATTTTTTACTGTACAGTTCTGTTAGACTATCTCGTTTTGTCTTAATACAAAAACTACTTCCTCCAAAATGAAAATGCTGCTCAAATATCAATGTCAGTGTTTATCACCTCTTAGCCATGTTCCCTTCTGACTTTTCAAAATTGAATAGTCCTAATCTTTGCAGCATGGTCTGTTGAGAGGCTCTTTATTCTTTTGGTCAATTTCTTATTTCAATAATTTTATTTGACATGAAGAACAGAACTGCACCTAATAATCCAAGTATGTGCATTATACATAATCTATACATAACTTTAGGCAAATATGTGTTCAAAATATTTTCAAAATATCGTGTGTCCAAAATACTTGCTTTTGATGCTCAACATTTATAAGCATTTAGGCCAAAGAAATGGACCTTATGATGGTTAATTTTATGTGTCAACTTTGCTAGATCAAGGGATATGTAGATAACTCAGTTTCAATATTATATGTCTATAAGGGTATTTCCAGAAAATATTACAACTGAATTGGTGAGCTGAGTGAAGCAGATGGCCCTCCCAATATGGGTACACATCATCCAACCCGTTGAAAACCTGAACAGAAAAAAAAAAAAAAAAAAAAAGATGGAGGAAAATTGAATTCTCTCTCTTTCTTGTATCTTGAGCTGGAATACAGATCTTTTTCTGCCCTCAGTAATCCTGGTTCTCAGGCCTTCAGAACCAGACCAGAATCTACACCATTGACTCTCTGGTCCTCAGGGCTTTGAACCACACCCCCAGCTCTTCTGTGTCTCCAGACGGAGATGGCAGATTGTGGGACTTCTCATAACTGGGTGAACCAATGCCTTCTTTTACATGTATAAATATAAATACACACACATATATATGTATACTATTGACTGTTTCTGTGGCGAACCCTGACTAACACAGGCTTGTATCTTTGTGAAACAATCAAGACCTAGGTTCCCCTCCTAGTTAAAAGCAACAAATCCAGTTCATTCAATATATACATAAAGTTCAGGAAAGTTATCCATAAATGCATTATCTTGTGTTTTCACCAATCTACATCTAATTATACCTATTCAAACAGAAAATATGGATACTTAAATAAAAAATTAAAACTTCTACATATCACAAAAGGAGAAACAAATAGTTTCTAAAAACTTAGGTAATAATTGTAATATATGTGATGGAAAAAGTTTAGTATGCTTAATTTATAAACTCACAGAGAGAGAACTTTTGAATTTTTACAATTTATTTTAATTTTTTAACGTTTATTTATTTTTGAGAGAGACAGAGAGAGACAGAGAGAGACAGAGTACAAGCAGGAGGGGCAGAGAGGGAGGCACAGAGTCTGAAGCAGGTTCCAGGCTCTGAGCTGTTAGCACAGAACCTGACACAGGGCTCGATCTCACAAACTGCAAGATCATGACCTGAGCCGAAGTCAGATGCTTAACCAACTGAGCTATCCAGGTGTCCCTGAATTTTTACAATTTTTAAATGTCCATGGGGATAAATGAAGAGTGATGGCTAATGAATATGGGATTTCTTTTAAGGGAATAAAAAATGTTCCAAAATTATGGTGATGGTTGCACAACTCTGGGAATATACTAAAAGCCAATGAATTGTACACTTCAAACGAGTGAATTGGTGGGGCACCTGGGTGGCCCAGTCAGTTCAGCATCTGACCTCTGCTCATGTCATGATCTCACAGTTTGTGGGTTAAAGCCCCATGTTGGGCTCTGTGCTGACAGCTCAGAGCCTGGAGCCTGCTTCAGATTCTGTGCCTCCTTCTCTCTCTTTCTCTCTGCCCCTCCCCTGCTCATGCTTGGTCTCTCTCTCTCTCTCAAAAATAAACAAACATTAAAAAATAATAATAAAAGTGGATGAATTATACGGTGTGTGAATTACACCTCAATAAAGCTGCCGTTGCCTTTAAAAGTCCAACCTCTCTATAAATTAAATAAACTTAATGGTAGGTCAATACATAATATGCTATTTTTTTCTTGTGCTGGTGAAAGTATAGAGTAATGGATACTTTCATACAACCTCAATAATAACGTAAATTGGTACTTTTCAGGAAGACAACCAAACTTTAAAATTATGCAGGTTCCTTAACACAGCAGTTTTACTTCTAGCATTTACCCCCAAGAGATTGCAAATGTGCCCCCAATTCTTCACCTCTCCCTACATCCACTGCATTTTCCACTTGAGTACATTCCCACTCTGACTCTTGACTCAGCCATGTAACTTCTTGGGGCAATGAGATACTGACAATATTACACAGCAAGGACAGAAAAAGTGCCTATTTCTGTTAATATTCTCACACTTCTGTCATCACTATGAGTACATGCCCAGGCTGGCCTGCTGTATGTAATAAGAGGCTTGTAGAACAAGTCAAAACATCCCAATTGCCCCAGCCAACAGCCAGCCATTTCCTAGACATGTAAGCAAGCCCAGAGGAGACCAAAAGAACCACCATCCCTAAACCCAGCCTAAAGTACTGACCTAAGATTCACGGCCATCTCCCATATATATATACCATGGCCCTTTACCCTTTGCGTGTGTTAGTCCTTCTGTTTGAAATGGCTGTTCACAGGCACTCCATCAGGCAACACACATTCATGCCTTATTTAATCCAGGAATCCTCTGTAAATGCCGCTAACATGTAAGACATTTGCTTAGACTTCTGCACACTTTCTTTGCAGTCATATATGCATTCCATGCCTTTCTGTCTCTATATGATGAAGTCCTCTTCATCAAGGACTTAACTCTGTCTTTGGTTCCCAGTGTTTAGTCAGTGATGAAATGCTCATTAGGTGTTTGTTATATAAACTACTGAACTGACACTAGATCAGAGCACTGGTTCTAGATTCATCACTTGGACAAATCATGCCTCCACATTTCAGACTTCTCACCTGTGAAATGGGTACAATATCTTATCTCTCCACTTCACAACATTGTTAGAATGATCAAATTTAATTTTTTTATTCAAGTATAAAGAACATATGGTGTTATATTAGTTTCATGTGTACAATATAATAATTCAACAATTCTATACATTTCTCAGTGCTCATTAAGGTAAGTGTACTATTAATCCCCTTTATCTATTTCATCCATCCCCCCTCCTACCTCCCTTTTGGCAACCATCAGTTTGTTTTCTGTATTTAAGAATCTATTTTTTGTTTGTCTCTTTTTTCCTTCGTTCATTTGTTTTGTTGCTTAAATTCCACATATGGGTGAAATCATATGGTATTTGTCCTCTGGCAAGGGAAACAAAAGCAAAATTAAACTATTGTGACTACACCAAAATAAAAAGCTTCTGCACAGTCAAGGAAACCATCAACAAAACAAAAAGGCAATATATCAAATGGGAGAAGATATTCACAAAATCATATATCTAATAAGAGATTAATATCCAAAATATATAAAGAAATTACATAGGTCAACACCAGAAAAAAATAAAATAATCCAGTTAAAAAGTGGGCAGAGGACCTGATGGACATTTTTCCAAAGAAGACATAAGATGGCCAACAGACATATGAAAAGATGCTCAACATCACTAACCACCAGGAAAATGCAAATCAAAACCACAATGAGATGTCACCTCACAGAATGGGTAGTCAGAATGGCTAAAATGAAAAACACAAGAAATAACAAGTGTTGGCAAGGATGAAAAGGTACTCTCATGCACTGCTGATAGGAATGAAAGGTGCATTAGCCACTGTGGAAAACAGTATGGAGGTTCCTCAAAAAATTAAAAATAGAATTATGATCCAATACCATATGATCCAAAAACTCCACTACTGAGTATTTACCCAAAGGATACAAAAACATTAATTCAAAAAGATATATATATACCCATATGTTTATTGCAGCACTATTTACAATAGCCACATGATGGAAGCAACCCAAGTGTCCCCCAATAGACCAATGGATAAAGAAGATGTGGTATGTAGATAGATACATAGATAGATAGCTTAGACAGATAGATAATAGATAGATAGATAGATAGATAGATAGATATAGACATATATAGATATATATAGATACATATTCCATTATGTATATAGATATCTATATCTATAGATATAGGAGATGATGGGTGAAATAAGGAAAGAGATTAAGGGTACACTCATTGTGATGAGCACTGAGTAATGTACAGAATTGCTGAACCATTATATTGTACACCTGAAGCTCATATAACTGTATGTTAATTATACTTGAATTGTAAAACATTTTAACAAATAACTAAATAAGATTAACCAAATCCAAATTGTCCCCTCCCCCCCAAAAAAAAACTGTCATGAGACAACTGAGAAGCACTGAGCAAGCATGGATATAGACTTACATAAACAAAGAAGAGAATTAACTGCTCCAAGAGCCATTAACTACAATCCTGTTATAAGAAGATGAAGTTTCTTTCTATTTTGCAACATGAAGCTGCCCTCAGTGAAAGGAGGACAGTGACAAAAGCAAAAAATGACTCCATCTGAGACCACAGTCAATCTTAATGGAATTCCTGGAAGCCAATGTCATGACCCTAAACCTCTTTAAAGAGAAAAACGAATGCAACCACAAATGTGAAAGAAGGGAGGGAATGGTTCTTATAACTTTCCTTTAGAAAATAAAAAACTCGGGGCGCCTGGGTGGCGCAGTCGGTTAAGCGTCCGACTTCAGCCAGGTCACGATCTCGCGGTCTGTGAGTTCGAGCCCCGCGTCAGGCTCTGGGCTGATGGCTCAGAGCCTGGAGCCTGTTTTCGATTCTGTGTCTCCCTCTCTCTCTGCCCCTCCCCCATTCATGCTCTGTCTCTCTCTGCCCCCAAAAAAATAAACGTTGAAAAAAAAATTAAAAAAAAAAAAGAAAAGAAAATCTCAAGTAAATTCTATAAAAAGGGAAAAACAAAGCCTCTCTTGTAAAATAAACTATAACACTGGCAATGGCTTTTGATAACAGAACATATTGACCAAAACTTATTAGGAGAAAGAAAATTCAATCAAAGCAAACATACTGAAATAAGTAAACGAAACTTGCAAGCAACATCTTTGTTGTCACAAAGACAGACGTAAGTAACATTGCTGCTAGTCCTTTGTAAAAAGGCCCATAAAATAAAGGAAACTTTTTTTTTCTATAAAGCTCTTCATTTTCCTATTAATGAAATATAAGGAGGGATATGATCTGGAATTTTACTAGGGGGCCCAAAATTCAAACTTTCTCTGCTTAAATGGAATCAAATTAACAACCAGATGAATTGTCAGTGCCATTCTTTATCAAAGCAATCAAAAAGAAATTTCAAAGTGCAGCCTGCTTAAGAATTGAGGAGCACCTATGTAATTAGATGATAGGAGATACAGGCAAAAATCGGAGCAGCCATCATTGTCTTTGGGATTGCAGAGGTCTAAATAACATAGATGAGACCCACAAATAAAATATGTCAGAATCACTCAAGACCAAGATCCCTACAAGGAATATATGATAGTGGAAAGGATGAAGAAATGGGGTAAAATCATAGGGTATAGGTTACAAGCTGGTCATTATAACATCAGCGCAATAATGATCACTAACCAGTTCAGATGGAAGGAAAAAAATAATTTTAAAAAGAAGGAAATGTGTTGTGTTCTTGGAACCATCAGCAGAAGGAGGGCTGTCCTGGTTTTCAGGAAGATATATCATTCTCTGAAGTGGAAAGAGAACGGAAGAGAGTTTTTCTCTTACTGGACGAATGCATGGCCAGACAAAAAGCCTGGCTCCTCCACATGCTTCCTTACCTGATCCTCACAATTCCAGCAGTAGACATTACTGATCCCACTTTACAAATGTGAGTAACAATTTAATGAGTGCTTCTCGTGTGCAAGGAACTACGCTAAAGACTTCTCGCGGATCATCTCATTTAAGCCTCACAACAACTACTGAGTGCCAATGCTATCCCATTTTACAGAAGTGGAAACTGGGGCTCAGAATGTTTAAGTCACTGTGTATGGTCATGCATGCATTAACCGTGCAGCTGGGATTTTTAAGAGGCCTGGACTCCCCTTATATCACATGCTCTTCCCATCACACTAAATAAAAAATTTTATATGAGAATGAGCCACAGAAAGCATGTTGATGAAGAAACTGACCCATGTAAGACCAGGCCATCAGTGGCAAAATGTGTCTGGGTTTGACCCTCAGTCTACCTCTCCTTCTAGGACCCAGCAAGACCAGAATGAAATCTACCAAATCAGCTAACTCTCTGTCTGAAGGTTTCTCATCCTGGAAAGAAGAGGCACCTAAAAAGAAGTCATTTTAAAAAATGAAGTCTGTAATGGGAAGTCACTTAAAAACTCCCTTAAGAACTTACTTTCATAATAATATAATCAGATGGCCAGCTGGTTTATGGTGTAATGCCAAAAATCACTTTAGCTAGCATGTGTCAAGCAGCCTAGACCTGAGCCAGCCCAGGACAGGGGCAACCAGTGTTAAACCCATTCATTCCCAGAGTCTATGGCTTAGGCAGATAATCATGAATGTTAGTTCTGATACCTTGTGCTGATTCCTTTCTCTGCATGGACACAGGCAGAAATCACTGAATGACCCCATTTGAACAATAAGAAGTAAATGTCAATCTTCCTTGAGAATCATCAAGAGAGATGCTCGCTGATGGCTAGCATATCCATCTCACAGACCTAAGCTTTGAGTTCCCAAACCTGTCAAAGAGAATAGAAACTCTGGAGTAAAGAGCAAAGGCATCACAATTAATTCCATAGCCATAATGCAGTCATGCTGTGTTAGATTGTGTCTGCCCTCACAGAGGTTACAACCTAGCAGGGGAGGGAGACACTGAATAAATAATGATAAGAATGAAAAATGGCATGCATGAAGAGAGATATGGAGCCTGGGGACCTGACATAATGTGCAGCCAGGAGGGGGTGAGGGGTACTGCATCCATAAAGGCTTCCCTGAGCTTGTGTGTGTACGTGTGGGTGTGTGTGCATGTGCAAGATAGACAGAGAGACGGGGCTCAATGAGTGATGTTGAAAACAGAGATCAATATCCTCGGAAGAGGAACAACATACAAGCATACTGACGAGAAATAAAGAACATGACAGGACATTCAGGAACTAAAAGAAAAGTGTGACTGGAGCAGAAGGCACAGTGGAGAAGAGGCCTGGGGACACAGCTGGAGACGTAGACAGAGATATTCTGATTTCGTTCCTTGGCCTCGTGAGCTTATTTAACAAGTCTGCTCACGAGAGATGGATCTGCTCTCAGTGTTCTGCCAAAATCCAGCGTAAGAGCCTACAAGACAGAAGGCCAGACCACATGATACATCTACCAAGGCAACAACGCCGTCCTATCAACCTCGTGAGAAACAGCCCACCAGCCCTCTACCCCAGAGTCAACAGTACAGTTCTGCCATTTGGCTAGGAAAGCATGTTTTGATTTTCTTTTCTGATTAATCATAGCTCATCAGCATAGAGACAGAGGGATCCCTTGTGCTGGGAAAGACAATTTATTGATTCCCTGTGGTAAGAATCTAAATATCTACTGGTTGCTGAATTTTACACATGGGCCAAATATCCACCTCCTTAAGCCAAAACTGACTTTCTAACTGATCAATATAAAAGTTTCTTCGATTCTAAAACCCAGTCAGTAGGATCCCAGAAATTCAGGGCCTACCTATCCTACAATTTCTGTGCCTCTTAATCAGCACCGTAAAGAACAGTAATTGATAACATAATTTAACTTGGTAATTCTGAATATGTTTATGTTAATTAATCCCTCACGAGAATTTCACAGAATTATCAGTAAATGAGATCTGCCCCAAAAGCCCTCTTTCACAAGAAAAGTTTACGAAAAACGTGCACTCAAGCTTTCTCTTGCTGCTCTGCCAAGTGTTTGAACACAAGTCTGAAAAATAAGTAGCCGTGTCTAATGATTACACTTTCCATTTCCACGCGCAGTTCCAGGAGCAGATGCGGGCGGCCCCATAACACATGTTTAAAATGTTTCTACATTCTAGCAAATATCCAACGGGAAACTGGAAAAGTGAGTTCAAAATCGATACCTAATATCCAGGTCTTGAATGCATATAGATAAAAACCCCAGGTTTTCGAACTGAATTTTTCAATTAATAGCGTATCATCGGAGGTATTCAAACATATGCCGGAAGTCAGAAGGACGCAGTCCAGAGAAGAGGAAAACAAGGCTCACTGGTCTGAGCAGCTTTGCAGTAGGAAGCCTCAGTCCCTGTGGCACGTTTCCACTTTTCGAAGGAGCCCGGTCAGGCTAGACATTGACAGTTTTCACCAGAGTTTGACGAAGAGCAAAAAAGATAGAAAACTGTGACTCGTGTACTAAACATGAGACTATTAAAAAGCAAAACCTCAGCTCAGGGCAAATGTTTATGATAATCATCAGCTTTCAACTCCAGAAGAATATTGAATGGTAGGAGATCAGAAAGATTTCCAAAGGGGAGAGTTAGGATTGCCAGGTAAAACACAAAACGTCCAGTTAAATTTGAATTTCAGACAAACACTGAGTAAATGTTTCGTTTAAGTATGCCCCGTGCAACACGGATGGTATTTTTATTTGCTAAATCTGGCAAGCGTAGCAATAGGAAACTATTTTTTATTTTTATTTTTATTTTTAATGCCCTCCTGCTTTATCAGGATTTGAGTATGCAAGCTTGGCAGGGAGGTGCCGATACTAAATTGATCTTCGTACAAAAGGGAGAGATAAGGATGCCCAGGCAAAAGCTGGGAAGATTAGCACCAGTATGGAAAGGGTGAAAAGACATTTGGCAGAGGTCTGAAGGGCACAGGAGAAGGGGCGCAAGGAAGGAACGCTGAAGATATTTTATGCCATTTTCCTGAGGTGCAAAATCATCCTCCTCATCCTCTACGAATACATCAGGAAAATCTACGTTGCTCACTAATGCACTGGGGTAAGGGTAAATTCTAGAGTAAATTCTTTCTTGCCACTAAACGGTGCCGAGCCCTACTTAAAGTCTGGCACAAAACAGCCAACATATGGATTGCATGAATAATTGTAGAGAGGCTTCAAGGAAGAGCAAATCCACATATATTTGTTTCAGCCTCTATACCAGGAGGTCTACAAACCCACCCTGAATAATCGTGAACCAAAGTAGAAAAGGTTCTGCTTAGGGCCAGTGGATGGCATCTCCTGAGCAAATATAAAAGAGTTTGCTACCAAACCAGACTAAAACCACTAAACCTACCCATACAAAGATTTTTTCACTATTGTTGTTAAACATTGGCCTAATGCTATAAAGGTTAAACACTGACACAGCATTGTTAACGCAATGCCCTGTGAATTAACTTTAACTAACTTAGTTACCTAAATTAACTAAATTTTTAGCTTCTTGTTTCCTTTTTCAACAGTAAGGTTGACTGTCTTACAAACACTTTGCAGCTACTTTATAACATAATACATTTATAGAAATGAAATGAATTTCAGTAGCTTGAAGCAATGAACTACACCATAAAACATCTCTGAAATCTTTTTGAATGCCAGCTTTCAAAGCAAAAACTTGGAAATGTGATTCCATTTTGATGACAAACACCTGCAATAAACTAAAAACATTTTTCCAAACCACTCTCCCAGTTCCACTGAACATCAAAGTGCTATTTGGTTAAGTTTGAGGGGAGAGGGTTATTGTTGTTAAAAATGTTTTGTAGCATTCAGAGAGAACTTAAATCAGTGAACCCACACGTGTCACTGCCACAGGGCGTGCCAAAGTTCAGGTGTCTCGCTGATTCTTTTTTTTTTTTTTTTTTTTTTTTTTTGGACACTGTATGTCTTGTCTGAATACAGCAGTTTCCATCCGTAGAAGACAGAGGACGAGATTACTCCATGGCTGGTGTGAAAAATCACAACATGAGTATCTGATAAACAGTGTGCCAGGCATGTAGGGGTGATTGATAAACACTCACTGAATCATTAAGTATTTCTTTACCTTTCCCCTAACTTTACAAAGAAACTTGAATGAAGGGAGAATGAACTCTAAATGTATTTTGTAAATAATATAAATGATTCTATATACATACACATTCTAAGTGCATTTTCTCTTTTCTAAAGGGTATTTTGGAAATAAAGTAAAAAAAAAAATGCCTCTATTTACATAACATTCCTACTGTGACCTGGTGGCTGGACATAAAAAATGACGACTGTTACTGTGTGAATTAGGAACAGCATATAGACCAAGGATTCTCAATCTTCACTACACATTCATATCATCTCAATTGCTCTTTTGACACCTGGATGGATTTCCAGGCTATATTCACACCCACTTAACCAAAACCTGTGTAGGTAGAACCCAGGTATCACTATTTTTAAAAAAGGGATTTAATTATGTAATCAAGGTTGAGAGTGGCTGATACAGACTCTTATTCTACTCTTTGCCCCCCAAAATTGTGCATATAACTCTATTCTACACAAAGAATAGATAAAAACTCATCCTCCATTCGCGAGACATTGAGGTATTGTCCCTCCCTGGCTGAGAAGCATTCATCCTCCTTTTCATTATGTTCCCAGACAGCAGTCACAAAAATGTTACACAGCTGACCCTTGAATAACATGGGAGTTAGGGGCACCAACCCCTATGGAGTCAAGAATCCACATATAAACTTTTGAATCTCCCAAAATTCAACTACTAATAACCTACTGTTAACAGGAAGCCCTACCAGTTAAAACATGAACAGTCAATTAACACATATTTTGTGTATTATATGTATGTATACTGTATTCTAACAATAAACTAGAGAAAAGAAAATGTTATTAAGAATAATCACAAAGAAGAGTGTAAGTGGACCCAGACAGTTCAAACCCATGTTGTTCAAAGGACAACTGTAATTAAAAAAAAAAATGGGGGGTGTTGAATGTTCTATGTTCCTCTTCCAGTAAGGTTCCTCTTATGGTGCTCTAATTGAATAAACTTATAAACATTAATGTTTAAAAGAAATGCACAAGTTCTTTTAAGAAATGGCTAATAGAGACAGAATTTGGGGTCAGACAGGGTCAAGTTGGGAACTACTGCTCTAGTTTTGGATGTATTGGTGCCTGAGTTGCCCATGAGTCAGTCACCAGGTGGCTGTAAGCAGCAGGAAGAGGACTAGCCAAATCCACTGCACTCAAGTCCCAAGTCCCCACAGGTATGAAGGATGAGACCAGGAAACAAGGAAACACTCAAGAGAGTCCACATCCTCTCGGGTAGAAGGTCCCCTGTGCCCTGCTCTTGGGATTACAAGAAACAGAGTCCCATAGGCTGCCTCGAGTCATGAGGACTTAGTAGGTGGCTACTTGGGGGCAGCAAGAGGAATGTGAATTCCAAACCTCGAAATGGTCCCACTCAACAACAGCTGTCTATTGAACCTCTGCCAAAAGGAGATACGGCATTGCTCCCTGCATCTTCTACCTTCTCAGCCTTCCTCCCCTCATACTGCATGGCTCTCTGCCAACCTACTGTTTGTTTACTGAAGCAAACAGCTGCCTATGCCTTCCCAGGAACATTGTTGCTTTTGTCTCTCTCCGGAACTTTTCAGCTTTCTCTCCCAAGGCCCAGGCATATCAGAAGCTCCCATGTGGCATTCAGGCATCAGTGTCTTGTAAAGCTCTCCAGAGGAGTCCAATGTGCAACCACAGTAGAGAACCACTGCACCTTGTTCTTACAAGGAATATGTGCAAGGCAAAGTGGACCTACACGTGCAGATTTAGCCCAAAACAAAGAAAATTTGAAGATGACATCTCAAAATCCCTGGAAATTCTGTTCTCCTTGCATTTCAAGTTTAACTCAGTGTTTCATTTCTCTTTCTATAAGTATAAATCTATTTACATGTATTTTAGTATTTTAACTGTGTTGTTTTTAAAGGCAAGCAAATACTGCCTTAGGAAGTTATGGTCTCGGGGCAATCACTTCCTGGAGAAACCAGTAAGTAGTCAAGAGATTGAGGCTCTCTAATGAGTCAAGACTGACATCTAGTGGTGACTACCTCTGAACTACAAATACAAATCTCAACTTTTAACAAAGCTCTTGGACAAGTTGGCTGTCAATTCCAACAATTTATCTGCCTGAAACAAAATGCACCTATTAGTAAAAGGAACTTTGCCATCTTCAAGTTATGTGTGAAAATATGTCCAGGATAAATCATTGATATTGAACTGAACTTATAAAGGAAAAGCAACTTCTTGATTCTGTCAAGTAAGTCTGTTTTGGTGAATTTCAAAGGTTATATGACTGATATGATGAGAATTCAGAGGTTCTGTGACCGATAGGATGAAAGTAAGTGGCCGTTACAAAATAGTTTATATACACCCAAAATGAAATGGGTAGTGATAAAATCTTAGCTTTTGGTGTGGGTTGAATGGTGACCCCTGAAAAGAGCGGTCCACATCCTAACCCCCAGAACCTGTGAATGTGATCTTATTTCGATAAACAGTCTCTGAAGATATATAAATTAGGAATCCCAGATGAGCTCGTGCTGGATTATCCAGATGAGCCCTAAATCCAATGACAAATGTCCTCATAAGGGACACAGAAAAGAGGGGAACACACAGGGAGAAGGAGTCAAATGCGAAGATGAAGGCAAAGATCAGACTTAATGCAGCCACAAGCCAGGAAACACCTGAAGCACCAGAAGCTAGAAGAGGCAACGAAAGATCTCCATTAGACATTTCAGAGGGATTGTGGCTCTGCTGACACCTTGACTTCAGACTCCTAGCTTCCAAAAGGGTGAAAGGATAAATTTTTGTTGTATTAAGACACTCATTTTGTGGTCATTTGTGACAGCAGCCACAGAATACTAAAGATGTGATAGATGAGATAGATAGATAGATAGATAGATAGATAGATAGATAGATAGATAGATAGATGATAAATAGATGATAGATAGATAGATAGATGATAGATAGATAGATAGATAGATAGATAGATAGATAGATAGATAGATAGATAGATAATGGAATATTAGTAATCAAAATGAATGAAATCTTGCCACTTGCAACAACGCAGATGGAATTAGTGTATTATGCTAAGCAAAATAAGTCAGTCAAAAGAAAGACAAACACCATGTGATTTCACTCATGTGGAATTTGAGAAACACAACAGATAAACATAGGAGAAGGTAAGGAAAAATAAGATTAAAAACTGAGAGGGAGGCAAACCATAAGAGAGTCTAAAATACAGAGAGCAAACTCAGGGTTGCTAGAGGGTTTGGGCATGGGGGAATGGGCTAAATGGGTGATGGGCATTAAGGGGGGCACTAGTAGTGATGAGCACTGGGTGTTATATGTAAGAGATGAATCACTAAATTCTACTCCTAAAACCATTATTACACTACACGTTAACTAACTTGGATTTAAATAAAATTTTTTAAAAAAGAAAACGAATGCCGTTTATTACTCCTTCCTCTGCAGCATACTCCTTGAGGAAATAAAAATAGCATGTTTAGGAATTAACTAGGTACCTAACGTTTTTTGTTGTTGTTTGCTTGTTTTGTTTCATTTTGGTTTGTTTACACAGGAGAGAGAATCGGCTTGACTTGAGGATGCCTCTCAAGGTAAAGTACTTCATTTTTGGCCAATACCAAATAAAATTAGGAGGTGCTTAATGATTTGGTCCAACAGAAATCAAGAGGAAAAAAGTAAAGCAGCCAGTAAACCTTTCCGGAACATTTGCTCAATTGGCGTGAAGAGCTTATACCCAAGCCTGAGACTGCTAGAAATAGATGCCTAAAGGTTTTTTTTAATAGGATACATGTAAATTCATTAGCCTACAATACTACAGAATGCTACTCAATAAATATTTCACTGCCTAACCATTATTTCCAAAAGTATTTTGGTTATCAAAATGTTTGTTTCAGAAGGTTCTCACTAAAAATGCTAAAGCTCAAAGACCAGTCAACTAAAAATCTCCTAAGAAAGTGAAGCAACAAGAATTTTGCCTAAATATGCATACATGAAACCAGAATGACTCAAGTGTCAGGTCCAGTTGGGACCATGTTGTAAATTCAACAGGAATTCAATTCATGAATTTCCCATCATGTGAGGTATCTGGAAGATATGTGAACACTGAAAACAACAATGTCAATACAATTGAATGCAGACATTAATAAACCTGTCATTTGGATCAGCAGATAATCTTGTAACTGAATATTTGGATATTTGGGGGAAGGAAATGTACAAATCATCAAAGGCGGCAAATTCCCTTCAGGAATTGTGGTATCCACACATTGTATCACAGGTTTGGTTTGACTGAATAATGCATGAAGATGTCTGTTTTAAATTATTCACTGACTACAGAGTTGACAAGTAACCACTGAAGAACCAGGAGATTAGCCACCAGGAGCCTCCATTTGATGTCTGACTCAGTGAAGGCTGTTTTTTCTCTAGAGAATGAGAGGTTCTATGTAATATGAGACTAAGGAAGTAAGGTAGAGTCTGTGGTATGCTCACAAGATGTTGCTTTAAATGTGCTGATAGAATTCTGGAGCCCACGAGTCTACAAATGAGTGCCATTGAAATCCACACCTGGGTCTATAGCACTTTGATATGTCAAAGGGGTAGGTTCTGCCATTTTTCTCACTAAGTATATTGAAACATAACACTACGTAAAATTTAAAATTACTCTGTAGGGTCAAATGAGCATTTTTTTAGAGAATGAACAATGTCCCTAGGAGAAGAGGGTGCTGTCTTTGTTGAATTGACTCCATTATTTTTCATGCATGTTGTTTTCAAAAATTTTTAGAGACGCTTTAAAAGAAGGGAGCTTCTCAAATAATGATGGCTGTCATTTAATTAATCCATGATAAATAACACTGATAAAATAGATAAAAAATCGAAAGCTCAGAATGGTTGAAGAACTTTCTCCAACATCACAGAAGTAAGGTTCTTCTCTCCCAAAGCCTGCGCTACTTCCTGGTTGATGGCAATATGCTGCCTAATAGGACCTTAACAAGTCTTTCTCATCAGCTGACCACGGGCCAAGAGCCTCTCTTCCCTAGTTCAAATGGACTCTGCTGGAACTCTGTAAAGGACCGTGTCTCTGCATCTTTACATATGCAACATCTATCACGGTGATCATTTATCTTAATAAATTTGGTTTTCCTTTTCTTCTTTTTTTTAAGTTTATTTATTTATTTTGACAAAGAGAGCAAGTTGGGGAGAGACAGAGAGAGAGAGAGAGAGAGAGAGAGAGAGAGAGAGAGAGAGGATCCCAAGCAGGCTCCACACTGTCAGCGCAGAGCCCAATGTGGGTCTCAAACCCACAAACTGTGAGATCATGACCTAAGCCAAAATGAAGAGTCAGATACAACCTACTGAGCCACCCAGGTGCCCCTCACAGTGATCATTTAAACTCACTAAGTACTCAGTAAGTATTCATAAAGTACTCAATAAGTGTTTACTGAATGAACAGATAAAAGGTACAGAAAAAAGGAGGAGCATTTAAGAGAAAATATTTCAGGTGAATTTTCCACTTCCATACATAAGTGTCAGTCATATATAAACAACCCAATAATGTTGATCCATAAAACACATCTAAGTAGCTCAATGTTCAATAAATGCAAACTATGGCAGTGTGAATCTGGATCACAATTTGGGAAACTTAGAGGTCGACGAAGAAGGAAATTTGATAACAGGCTTTTATAATGTTCAAGTGTATGACCCAAATAAATTATCCTAAAGTGATGTCCAAGGTTTGGCCCAAATGTGATGAAAATATAACAAATCTGAGTTAGAAAGTAATTAGCAGTTTGATTATTTAAAATCACTGAATTTTGGGGTGCCTGGGTGGCGCAGTCGGTTAAGCGTCCGACTTCAGCCAGGTCACGATCTCGCGGTCCCTGAGTTCGAGCCCCACGTCAGGCTCTGGGCTGATGGCTCAGAGCCTGGAGCCTGCTTCCGATTCTGTGTCTCCCTCTCTCTCTGCCCCTCCCCCGTTCATGCTCTGTCTCTCTCTGTCCCAAAAATAAATAAATAAAAGTTGAAAAAAAAAATTAAAAAAAAAAAAAAATCACTGAATTTTCCTCCTCTGGTTTCTGGCTGGAGTACCACGAACCCTGCCTCCTCTCAGGCTTAGTTTCTGCCAACAGCCAATCTAAAGGATTACTCACCAAAGAAAATGACCCTGTGCTCCCCGAAGCCATTGAGGACTCCAAACCCCTCCTTCCGCTCCCCCTGCTTAAGGTTGCCTCTCCTTTGCCCATGTAGCAACAGATGCCTAATGCCAGTGCTTCTGAGTATGTGAATCTCAGCAAGGGGTTCAGGTTGGGTATTTAAAACCACTACTCAGAGTGCCTGAGTGGCTTAGTAGGTTGAACGTCTGATTCTTCATTTTGGCTCAGGTCACGATCCCAACGTCGTGGGGTTAAGCCCCAAATCAGGCTCTGCGCTGAGCATGGAGCCTACTTAAGATTTTCTCTCTCTCTCTCTCTCTCTCTTTCTCTCTACCCCTCTCCTCAGCTTGCACTTGCTCTTTCTCTCTTTCTCTCTCTCTCTGAAAAATAAAAATAAAAATAAAAATAAAACAAAATAAAATAAAATAAAATAAAATAAAATAAAATAAAATAAAATAAAATAAAACCACTACTCAATGCCTCCTGTCCCTTTCTGGATGAAATCCCAAAACAATTATATATCAACAGAATAGTTAGTCCTACTTTTATTTCACTCCACAGCTCTGTGACCATTGACCTCTCTGGGCCTCACTTTCCTCATCTGTAGAGATAATAAAAGTACCTACCCACAGTGTTGCTGTGAGAATGAAATGAGGTGCTGTATATTTAGCAGTTAGTTTATAGCTAGGCACTATGCTACTAACTGGATAAATGAGATTAACTATTATTTATTTTTGTTATTCTATTTCTTAGCATGAGATTAGCCACCAGGAGCCTCCATTTGATGTCTGACTCAGTGAAGGCTGTTTTCTCTCTAGAGAATGAGAGGTTCTATGTAATATGAGACTCAAGGAAGAAAGCTACAGTCTGTAATATGCTCACAAGATGTTGCTTTAAATGTGCTGATAGAATTCTGAGTCATTTGGGTTTTTGGGGTTTTTTTTTTCCTTTTGATCCTCACTTTTTGCTTTTTGGGGGCAGAAAAAAATGGCAGTGGCAGATCATAGACCAACATAAACTAACAGCAGCAGTAGCAGCAAACACAGTAGGACTCATACACCATTTTCAGTAGCAGGTGCAGTTAATAGTTGATATTTTGTGGATAGCTTTGTGCCAGGGACTGTGCTAAGGACACAAATCTCAATTACACCTCTCATTGCCACTACTTTTATAATGAAAGATGTGCAGGGTGCCTGGGTGACTCAATCAGTTAAGCATCCAACTTCAGCTCAGGTCATGATTTCTTGGTTTGGGTTCGAGCCTTGCGTCGGGCTCTGTGCTGACAGCTCAGAGCCTGGAGCCTGCTTTGGATTCTGTGTCTCCCTCTCTCTCTGTTCCTCCCTCACTCATGCTCTGTCTCTCTTTCTCTCTCAAAAATAAAGATTTAAAAAAAAAATTTAGTGAGAGACGTGCTGGTCCTGGAGCAGTCAGACCTCTTCTGGCAAGAGGCTGCCTTGTCTCTGACCCAGTAAGTTGAGACATGTGTGCTTTCCTGAGGATCCTTCTAGATGCTCTGTCCACCTACTGGGACCCTAATTTGAGTGCTGTCCTAAGACTCTAAACAAAAAGCAAACTGGCGTTTTTTAAGCTGCATTATGCATAGCACTAAGAGTTCCAAATTCCACAGCACCTCCCTAGAAATGGCAGGGCAGGTGGCATGGCCAAGAACCTGAGTTCCAGGGCTCAGATCCCCCTTCACTCAGAGTAATTCTGTTTTGATCTGTTTTCTGCATTGACCACCCCTACCCCCTGACCTCATTCATAAAACATTTTAGACCAAAGGCTCACAGTTTTCAACAAACTGAAAGCCACTGCACTAAACTTGGTTTCTTTATGTGTAATGACAGTTCTACACTCTCTGCGGTGTTTTCATAACCAAACCAGTGTTTAATTCCTGAAGGTCTGCAAAGTCCTATGAAATTTCCAAAAATGTTTCTTATGTGAATAGAAAACTTCATTTTTTATTTATCTTCTCATTCCTAGGTCTGTATTTTATTTAGACTTAAACTATCTTTATAGCTTGATTTTGATCAGGTATTAAGTTTGGCATATCCAAATTCGGAATAGTCTCTCATGATGTTCCTTTTTTTTGGTGTGGTTCAGGGAGAAGACTCCGCTTCAATCAAACAGAGATATATTCATTTTTCACTTCTCTGGATATTGGTTTTCTAAGAGCATTTGAGTTTAGCAGTATACCCTCTAAGACATTATAGCTCTGCAAATCCCGTTCCAAGCATATGACGCTACAGTTTACGCACCATCGAGGTCTCCAAGCAGAGAAATTCCCAATGGTTGCCTTCATTGGTCCAGACTTACAAATGGTTGGGAAATCAAAACACTGTCACTACACATGAGTTATCTGCCTCTTGCTTCCAAGCAGACCCCTTTGTTTTAAAGCAGTGGCACTTATATAAACATCAGACTTATTCATCTTATGCTTACGCATGTGTGAAATTCTCAAATTATACAATCTTGGGTTGTTTAATGTTGTGACAGAAAAACCAACCCAACCGCTAAAAAGTCCAGTTAAAACAAAACTATAATCTTTTTCTTTTAAAATTTGGTGGGAGCAGGGAGACAAAATGGAAGCTGTGTGTTCAGGACCTGTCTAGACCTCACCTTATGTGTCTTTTCATTGGGCTAGTCCCCACTGTACCTTTTATAGCCAAACTGTATCAAAAGTGTGTGCATATGTGTGTATATGTGTTATAAAATATATATGTATTTAAAAATAAATACATGTATTTGTAGTAAAGGATTGGGAGACCTCTAAAGACTGGAAAAGTACTAAATAATCTGTATTTTTTTTAAAAAAAAAAAAGGTTTTTTCAAAATATAGAGGGATAATGTCAATTCCTGCAAAAATACTCTTTTAGAAAAGGCCAATTTTCAATGATTTCAAGAGTTTATGCTATTCTGTCACAATGTCAGTTTTCAAAAGTAGCCAAAAGAAAAACAGAATAAATTATCTCCTAAACAAGATCTGCAGGCCCTTCACTGACTAAAAAATATTTCCATTCATTGCATTCAGCCCCCCTCCCCAATAAAAATAAAGCAACCTAGTGAGAGTGGTAGAGAGAAAAGGTATATAGACAGATGTCTGTGGGGCAGGACAAGGGCAACAGTCTGGGGAGAGCTACCAGTGTTCTGAGCACATGGGTGTACTGTAAACATGCATTAATCAACTGCATATAGGGGCACGGCAATGGTAGGAAATATTACGTGTCCTTAAAAAATCTGGGGGTGTCTGGTGGCTCAGTCTGTTAAGCATCTGGCTTCAGCCCACGTCATGATCTCATGGCTAGTGAGTTTGAGCCCCGCATCGAGAACCCCACTCTCTGTACTGACAGCAGAGAGCCCACTTCAGATCCTCTATCCCCTTCCCTCTCTGCCCCTTCCCCACTCACACTCACTCTCAATCTCTCTCAAAAATAATTTAAAAAAATTTTTTTATTCTGATTACAGTTTTCACCTAATGTATCAATCAAGATTCTCCAGATATACAGAATAAATAAGAGATACACAGAGAAAGGTCTGGTTTATAGAACTGGCTCATGTGATTGTAGGGGTTACAAAGTCTGAAATATACAGAGCAAGCTAGCAGGCTGGAAATTCATTTAAGAGTAGATGTTGCAGTCTTGAGTCCAAAATCCACAGGGAAAGCCAGATAGGCTGGAAACTCAGGCATGATTTCTATGTTGGAGTCTTGAGGTAAAATTCCTTGTTCTCCAAGAAACCTCAGTCTTTGCTCTTTAGGCCTTCAACTGATTAGAAGAGGCCCAGACACATTATGTAGAGTCATCTGCTCCACTCAAAGTCTACCAACTATAAATGTTGATCACATCTAAAAAACACACTCACAGCAACATCTTGGCTGATGTTTGACCAGACATCTGGAAACCATGCCTAGCCAAGTTGACACATAGCATTAACAATCAGTCATTATTCTCTTTTCTACTTTTTATTGCTATAAGTCAGCTTCTACCAGAAAAATCTTAGACACAAATCTGCTTACACAGTACTTGTATGTCCCTGACTAAAAATATCAGTAAGTTAAGCCAAAAAATTGTCCTTATTAGCCCAGGTTTTTCTCTCTTGATAGATGTCGTTATGGGTCATGGGGTTGACAATAATTAAAGATGTAAGGTCCTAGCACATGAAGAGAAACAAAGAGAAACACCCATAGAAGAGACAGAAAGTCTCAAATTCAAATGTTTACAGGGATTTAGTATATGATGAAGGTGGCATATCAAACCAGTTTGAAGAAGTCTATTCAATAAATGTGTTGGGGGGCACCTGAATGGCACATCAGTTAAATGTCTGACTCTTGGTTTTAGCTCAGGTCATGATCTCAGGTTTGTGAGATCGAGCCCCGAGTCAGGCTCTGCACTGACAGTGAGAAGCATGCTTGCGATTCTCTCTCTCCCTCTCTCTATTTCTGCCCCTCCCCCACTTGCATGCACACTCTTTCTCAAAATAAATAAATAAATAAAACTTAAAAAATATATATTTAAACTTGTTGGAACAACTAAATAACCAACTAGAAGGAATAAAATAAAACAAAATCCGATCCATACCTCACATCTTATGCCAGGATGAATTATGAATGGATCAAAGATTTCTAGAGTAAAAAGTAAAACTATAAATGTCCTTTTTTAAAAAAAAGACCTTGCAGTTATATAGAAATTCCTTTATAATTTTGGACTGTGAACAACCTTTCTAACTATAATTCAAAATCAATAAACTTGATATAAAAGTTAAAGGATGATAATTTGATGACATAAAACCGCATGGATAGAAATATGAAAAGCAAGTCAAAAGGCAATTTTGGTGAAAAAATATTTGAAACATGTCATAGAAAGCTAATCTCTCAGATACACAAAGATCACCTGGAAATCAATAAAGACCAACACAACAGAAAAATAGGCAAAGGAAATGAGCAGACAGTTCAGAAAAAATTAGTATAAAATTAGGTTAAATCATATGAAATTGTAGTTTCTGTATTTCAAAATTGCATGGAAATTGACAATTTCATATAGTACAAACTAACAGCTATTAAAACATATGAAAGAATGTTCAAACCAACTAGTAAAAAGAAGCGCAAATTTAAACATCATTATTGGATTGGCAACAAAAAAATTCAAAAGTTTAGAAACTCACCCTGTTAGTGAGGCTGTACGGAAATATGCATTCACATGTCATTGGTATTATCTTTAAATATATTTAAATATATCCTTGGAGACCAATTTGGCATATCTACTGAAATTACACTGCCTAAGGAATTCTACATTGGAGAATTTATCCTATGGCTATACTTATTCATGAGTAAACTGATGAGTGCACAATGTTATTCTTTTGAGCCTTGCTTATAATAACAAAAGAGTGGGAATAAACCAAATTTCAAGCAATAGGGACCAGTTAAATAAACAATGGGTCACTGATACAGTGACATTCTACGTACCTTGTAAAAAAGAAAGAGGAATTCCCTATATACAGATATGGTTAAGATCTCCAAAAAATATTCGGTTGAAAACAGTTGATTAAAAAAATACAGTGGGAAAAACACGATGCAAAACAGTGCTGACTGTGTGCTACCTCTTAAGTAAAACAAAAGGAATAAACATAAAACTCTTAATTCATATTTCCTTTATGCATAAAGAAACTCTGGAAGGATACTACATTAGAAATCAATAACACCATTTATGTAGAAAGGGGTTGGAACTACATAGATTGGAGACTGAGATGAAATACATTTCCTGGTCAATCTTTGAATAATTTTGAACCAGGTGAACGCATTACCTGTTCAAAAAATGTAAAAGCAACCAACCAACCAATAAGTCTTGTGGCTGATTAATAAAGAATCTAGAGTAGATGTCCATTTATATGAGTCATATACCAGTTCATCTACATAGTTTGTGAGGCCTAATGAAAAATGAAACGGTGGGGCCACTTGTTAAAAAATTCTTAAGAATTTCAAGATGTCAGCAACAGAGCATTAACCAAGTGGGTGACCCTCCTAAACACAGGGCGTGTGAGACTACAAGTCACACAAGAAGTTGGCCCTTGTTGTATACATGACCATACTTGCCAGCAGAAAGAACTCAAGATACTGTTGTAGTTCCCAAAGGAAAACAACTTGCTTCTCTAAAGTCCCAGGCAGCAGAAGTCTTAGAAAAGTTTATTGTTAGGGTCAGGCGTAAGGCAGGGTAAAGATAGGAGTCAGAGGCTAAAAAATTTTAGCAGTCAAAGGCTTTATTTGGGAACTAAGGTCTCGGGCAAGGTTCCCTGACTCAGGCAGAGAGAGAGACAGAGACAGAGACAGAGACAGAGAGAGAGAGAGAGAGAGAGAGAGAGAGAGGAGTCAGGGAAGTCGCCCCCAGGTGTGGTGGGGTGGGGTTTTTAAGTTGCAGCAGTTCCAGGGTTGAAGTCTGGGTGGGCCTTTTTCACGTCAGGTCGTGCTGTGGCTTGGTGATTGGTTGACCTCCAATTCCTTCTGGCAGCTACTAGGGGCTTTTCGTTGGGTTGCTCTGGCAAGATGGCCGACCCCTCTACTGTGGTTCCAAGGACATCCTAACATTTATTTCCCCTGATTTCTCACATACTTTATGTCCTCATGGTTCCCAAGCAATTAACCCGAATATGCACTGATTTTAATCTAATGGGATTACCGTACACATTTTGGATTATAAATTTCTTCTCATCCAAAATGACAGAATCTTCATAAATGGTATTGTAGACAAGGTCAGGGTTTTTTCTGAAATAATCAAAGTTTTTATTTTACTGCACTCAGTTAAGTTGTTGAAACTAAATAAACCCCAGAGCCTAACGTGGTCCAAGCTCAGCCTAGTGTTGCAATCAAAGAACTGTAGTTTGGCAGCCAAAAAGTAATGAAAAAAAACTTCGAAGGATTTGGGGGTTTCTTTTTTTCAGCCTTCTAAGGAAATGCCAAAGAAGGAAATACATTCTTAATACCCAGACAGACATCTTTAAAGTCCCCTCCATTACTGCCTCTGCCTCCAAGCATCTGGGATAACTTCGCGAAAGTCTCTCCCTGCCCACTACTCTCCATCCCACACCCACATAGGATTTTTCTTCTCTACTTCATTTCTTTCTACCATCTTCTTCTCACATGTTCAAGTGTGCATCATCCATGTCCATTTCTTGAGCACCCCATTACAGACATCTGAATAATTAAGGGCCGGACTGGGGGAGCAGGAACTTCCAGCAATGCCAGAATTTTTTTGCAGTGGCAAGAGAAGGGAACAAAGTGGTGCACACTCACAATTTTTGTCCCTGTTACAGTTATCAACACTGCTGTTAACAGAAGTTCTCACAAAATAAGCCCAGCATATTCCTGAAGAAAAGTCACAGCTGAAAATTGTTTGGGAATGGAGTAATGAAGAACACGTGTTCTAACAAGGTCTAAAAAAAATGAAGTCAACATTCTAAATGAAATGTCTATGAACCAGATTTTTTTTCCTCTAGAGCCTCTATAATCAGAGGCTCTGATAAATTTACTTGGTCTTCTGTGCAATCCAAAGGAGCCCATGGACTGCCCGTATGGCACTCTGGTACCACTGAAGTTTAGATAAAGGTACTGCATTTTTTTTTTAAGTGCAAAAAACAAAAACAAAAACCCTTAAACATTTTGTAATTCAAAACAAAAATGACAGCCAGATTTTTTTTAACTAACAACAAAATAATTCCAGTAACCAACTTGAATATGTGACGTAATTTAAAATGTTGAAATCATTTTTGAATGTTGAAAATATTTGTAAATATTAAATCACTTCACATTTTTTTTAAGTTTATTTATTTATTTTGATAGTGACAGAGACAGCACAAGTGGGAGGAGGCAGAGAGAGAAGGAGAGAGAGAGAATCCTAAGCAGGCTCTACACTGTCGGCACAGGGCCCAACGTGGGGCTTGAACCCACGAACAGTGAGTTCATGACCAGAGCCAAAACCAAGAGTCAGACCCTTAACTGACTGAGCCAGCCAGGCACCCCTAAATCATTTTATTTTTTTTTTTAATTTTTTTTTAATGTTTATTTATTTTTGAGACAGAGAGAGACAGAGCATGAATGGGGGAGGGTCAGAGAGAGAGGGAGACACAGAATCGGAAGCAGGCTCCAGGCTCTGAGCTGTCAGCACAGAGCACGACGCGGGGCTCGAACTCACGGACCGCGAGATCGTGACCTGAGCCGAAGTCGGATGCTCAACCGACTGAGCCACCCAGGCGCCCCACCCTAAATCATTTTAAAATGTATGTTCCAACAATGATAAGCTCTGTGGTGAAGAGATCATGGCACTTGGTAGGCTAATGGATCATAAACCAATAATCCTGTCCAAAAGTCTTAGGACTCAGAACACTTCATAATTTTAAGCTAGAGAGGCACAGAAAGAATGATTCTGCTACCAGGCTCAACTATGACCACACCACCTGAACACACTGCCTTTATCCCTGCATACTTACTAAGGGAAGGTGTGGGTTTCAAAACTACCGTTTGTCAGGTGCCACATGCCCAATTCTAGACACTTCACATATCATATGTAATTCATGTTTCTCAAAATACCCTGAGGGTTAAATATACAGAAACCAGGGTTGTCATTTAATATACAGATTCCCAGGCATTGCCCCCTGGAAATTCTGATTCAGATGTGCCGGGTTGGGCACAAGTTACTCTTGACTGCAATGCTGTGAAATGACGGTCATTATTCCCGTCTTACAAAAGCAAGAAAATTGAAGTACTGAGAAATTAATTTTCTAGGACACCCAAGTGCACAAGGTGTGTGTTCGGTCTCAGGGAAGTGGGTTGCGAAGCCAACTTTATCACTACGGCATGCCACAGGCCAATAAAACTCCATCTGCACACTGTGCCTGCAAGAGTAGCCCCAGTGTATGTCTATAGCAGCTCTAGCTCCCTGAGGCCTTTTTTCCCTTCCCTTCACCTGCTCCCGATACCCAGCATTACAGGCTCTTGCATTATATTCCTCGTTCTTAAATAGTAGAATTTTGCCTAGTAGCTTGAACAAAAAGACAAACTAATGAGTACCATATGATATTGCCTAATTGTCTCTAACTATACCTCTATAAAGGAAAAAAATAACAGTTGGTTAAAACCAAAACGTTTGGAAATTATAACTAGCAGTTTCTAATAGACAAAACTTGTTAGGAATCTGGAGGCTTCCCTTAGCTGAGTTGTTTCTCAGACAAAATACAGTCTCAAGTCCCTGGACCCTTCAGCTGCATAATATCTCCATAGATTCATCTGCATGACTTTACATTGTTTTATTTAAAAGTTCTGCTTCCTTATCTTGGAAGCTAGTGTATTTTTAGGTGCTACATGCCTTAAAAGTGTATAACTATGAAAAATAACGTGACGCTGAAACAAGCAAAACCTTTGTCACAAAGTTGAAACTGAAGTTGTCCAAGAACTCAGCCAGTACATAGTGTTTCTGCCCATTCTGAATCCACAGCAGTTTTGTGAGCTCTTATCCCTCATTTGTTTTTGAGTACACATATCAGTATGTACTGTGGCGCAGTGTCTGTTTTCCAAAAATCCAGAAACATGAGTCAGCTGTTCGACTATTATCTACAAATTTGGTAAAGTACTGTATTCATGGAATCCGAGTGTGTTTTCCAGGAATTACATCTCCATGCCTCCACACTGACTGTCCTCATTGGCATGTGAGGCTTCTGAAGTGTTCGTTTCTTTTCTAAGGGAAGTTGACAGGATGGTTAATTATGGGCTCTCATTTATTCAGAATGGTTGTACAATGCAAGGATTTAATACATTCAATACTCTGGTTAATGTAAAATGTCATATACCATGTGTAACATGACTGTAACTTAAGAATATCCTTTTAACTCTGTAAACTTGGTAGAAAATCATTGTAGGGGCCTCTTATGGGATGAATTATGTCCCCTCAAGAAAGATAACGTGAAGAAAAATAAAAGCCAGGAGGTGGTTCAAGATGGCATCATAGGAAAATCCTAAACTCACTTCCTCCCACCAACAAAAGACAACTACGGTCACATATAGAACAGTTTCCTCTGAAAAGAATCTGAGCTCCTGAACATCCACAACAAAAGATATAAAAAGGCCACATCAAGGCAGGTAGGTGAGGCAGAGATGTGGTCTTACCAAAAAAACCCACCCTCGCATGGGAATCCACAAGCAGGGGAGATCTCACAAATATGGAACCTCTCCATGAAGAGTAAGGGCTTTGTGCCCTGCATCAGGCACCCAGCCCTGGGAACCTGCACTGGAGAGACAAGCTCCCAAAACGTCTGGCTTCAGAAACCAAAAGGGCTTGCTTCCAGGAGAACCATAGGGTTGCAGAGAAAGAAGATTCCACTCCGAAAAAAAAGTCTCACATGCAGACTCACTGGCCCCAGAACCCAGAGCAAAAGCAGTAGTTTGAAAAGAACCAACACAATATGCAATGGAAATTTATTTGCTAATTTTAAAGCTTCTGCCAGAGGGGCAAAGTCTGCCGGGAATCTCTCCAAGAATGAAGACATTGGAAGGCACCATTTTTAGACTGTCCCTCTACCTTGCAGCACCAGGGCTGGTAGATGCCATTCTTGCACTCTCTACCCTGCTTGCACCCTCCCCCCGCCCCCACCATACCGCTGCTGCAGCACTACCATAAGCCACGGATGAGCACCCTGTACCCCACCCTGTGCTGCTGTTGTGGCCCCACCTCCCAGGTTACTCTCATCTACAATACAAAGAAACAAGAAAAATCTCAGGGTGCATGGGTGGTTTAGTTGATTACGTGTTCAACTCTGGATTTCGGCTGAGGTCATGATCTCATGGTTACTGAGATAGCACAGAGCCTGCTTGGGATTCTCCCTCTCCCTCTCTCTCTGCCCCTCCCCAAACTGCACTAAATAAATAAATAAATAAATAAATAAATAAATAAATAATCTCAAATAAATGATCTAACTTTATAACTAAAGAAACTAAATAAAAAAGAAAAGAAAAACCCATATCCCTCTCAGAAACTCTTCCAAAAAACTGAAGAAAAAGAAACTCTCCCAAACTCATCTTATGAGGCCAGCATACCCTAATACCAAAGCAGACAATGATCACACACACACACACACACACACACACACACACACACATATAAAATACATGCCAATATCCCTAATGAACACAGTTGCAAAAATCCCCAACAAACTATTAGCAAACCAAGTTCAACAATATAGTAAAAGGATCATATACCAAAATCAAGTGGGATTTATTACAGGAATGCAAGGATGATTCAATATCCACTGTTCAATCCATGTGATATATTACATGAAAGATAAATATCGTATGATCATCTCAACAGATGCAGAAAAGCATCTGACAAAATCTAACATCCATTTATGATAAAAACTCTCAAAAAATGGGTATAGACAAAACATACCTCAACATAATAAAAACCATATATGACAACCCCACAGTTAACATCAAACTCACTGGCAAAAAGCTGAAAGCTTTCCCTTAAGATCAGGAACATGACAAAGATGCCCACTCTCACCACTTTTATTCAACATACTATTAGAAGTCTTAGCCAGAGCACTTAGGCAGGAAAAATAAGTAAAAGGTATTCAAATTGGAAAGAAAAAAGTAAAACTATCACTATTTGTGGATGACATGATTTCACATATAGAAAACCCTAAAGACTCCACCAAAACAAAATATTAGAACTAATAAATGAAGTCAGTAAAGTTTCAGGGTAAATCAATATACAAAAATCTGTTGTATTTTTATATGCTAACAATGAACTATCAGAGACAGAAATTAAGACTACAATCCCTTTTATACTTGCATCAAAAAAAATAAATAAAATGTCTAGGAATAAATTTAACAAAGGTGGTAAAAGACCTAAATTCTGAGAACTATAAGACTGATGAAAGAAACTGAAGACAATACAAATAAATGGAAAGATATTCCATGCTCACAGATCAAAATAATAAATATTTTTAAATGTTCACCCTACCCAAAGCAATCTATAGTTTCAATGCAATCCTTATCAAAAGTCCAATGACATTTTTCACAGAAATAGAACAATCCTAAAATTTGTATAGAACTATAAAAGACCCCAAATAACTAAAGCAATTTTCATAAAGAAAACGAAGCTGGAGGTATCATGCTCCATGCTTTCATGCTACACTACAAAGCTATAGTAATCAAAACAGTATAGTATTGGCATAAAAACAGACATACAGTTCAATGGAATTGAATAGAAAGCCCAGAAATAAAATCAAGCATATATGGTCAGTTCATTTCCAACCAAAGAGGTGAAAATATACAATGGGGAAAGGATAGTCTCTTCAGTAAATGACGTTGGGAAAACTGGATAGCCACATACAAAAGAATGAAACCAGACCACTATCTTACACCATCCACAAAAATTAACTCAAAATGGGGTAAAGACTTGAATGTAAGACCAGAAACCAGAAACCTCCTAGAAAAATACATAGACATTAAGCTTCTTGACTTGGCTCTTGGCAATATTTATTTGGATTTGACTTTAAAGGCAAAGGCAACAAACTAAAATAAACAAATGTTGGGACATCTGGATAGCTCAGTAGGTTGAGCGTCCCACTCTTAATTTTGGCTCCGGTCATGATCCCCCATGAGATAAAGTTCTTCATTGGGCTCCACACTGAGCATGGAGCCTGCTTGAGATTCTCTCTCTCTTTCCCCCTCTGCCCCTCTCTCCTACTCAGATACTTTCTATATATATTAATTTAATTAAACAAATGAATCTACATCAAACTAAAAATCTTCTGCACACTGAAGGAAAACACAAATAAAGAGCAATCACCTTCTGAATGAGAGAAGACATTTGCAAATCATGTATCCAATAAGGGATTAATATCCAAAATATATGAAGAACTCCTACAACTCAATAATGAAAAAAAATTAATTAAAAATGAGTAGAGGCTCTAAATAGACATTTTTCCAAAAAAGACATACACAGATACCAACAAGCACATAAAAAAGATGCTCAGCATCACTAATCACCAGGGAAATCCAGATCAAAACCACAATGAGATATCACCTCATACCAGTCAGAATGGATAATATCAAAAAGACAAAAATCACAAGTGTTGGCAAGTATACGGAGAAAAGAGAACCCTCGTGCATTGTTGGTAGGAACATAAATTGGTGCAGACACTGTGGAAAACAGTATCGAGGTTCCTCAAAAAATTAAAAATAGAACTACTATATAATCCAGCAATTCCACTTTTGCATACTTACTCAAAGAAAGAAAAAACACTAATTCAAAAAGATATATGTAGTCCTATGTTCACGGCAGAAGTATTTACAATAGCAAAGATACGGAAATGTGTGTCCATCAATAGATGAATGAACAAAGAAGATGTGTATTACACTAAGTGAATAAGTCAGAGAAGGACAAATACCATAAGATTGTACTGATCCATGGAATCTATAAAACAAAACAAATGAACAAATCAAACTTATAGATGTAGAGAACAGATTGTTGGCTGCCAGAGGGGAGCAGAGTTGGTGGATGGGTGAAGGGTATTAGGAGGTATAAAATTCCAGTTGTAAAATAACTAAGTCATATAGTCAATAATATTGTATTACAAATTTGAAAGTTGTTAAGAAAGTAAATCTTAAAACTTCTCATTACAAGACAAAAAAATCTGTAATTGTGTATGGGGATAGATGGTAACTAGACTTCTTATGGTGACCTTTTTGCAATGTATACAAATGTATGTTGCACACCCAAAACTAATATAATGTTGTATGTTGATTATATCTCAATTTTTTAAAAAAGAGAAACACACTACACACACATATACACACACACACTAAAGGCCTAATGCCCAGTAACTCAGAATGAATACAACTTTACTTAGAAACAAGGTCACTGAAGATGTAATTAGTTAAAACGAGGTCACACTGGAGTAGTTGGAACTTTACTCCAGTATGACTGGTGTACTTACAAAAAGGAGAAACTTGGGACACAGAAACAGACATGTACAGAGGGAAGATTATGTAAAGAGACACACAAGGAGAAGAAAAATCATGGGAAGATGAAAACAGAGATTAAAGTTACCCTGCCACAAGCCAAAGAATGCCTACGGCCACTGGAAGTTGGAGACAAGGAGGATCCTCTCCCAGATGGTTCAGAGGGGGGCATGGCCCCTTACAGCTGTATTTGGAACTTCTAGCTCCAGAACTGTAAGACAATAAATTTCTATTGTTCCAAGATACCCTGTTCCAAGATACATTTGCTCATATTTTTGCATCTGTGACTGCTGGAAAACATCAGAGGGAGCCAGAACTGAACCGAGATCCGTTTTTAAGTAAACTTATCCAGCTCAAGGGTTTAATGCCATTTATATCATATGACTTCCAAAGGTATTATCCATACTCATGACCTCTCCCAGAGCTCAAGAATCAAATCTCCCTGGATAGCTCCTCTTGACTGTCTACTGACATCTCAAAATTAGCATGACCAAAGCAGGATTTTGAATTCAATACCCACCCAGCCTTCCCGTAGTCTACTCCAGCTAAGTAAATGACATCACCATCTACTAGGTTTTTCAAGCTAAAACACTGGAGTCGTCTTCTACCTTCCCTATTACCAAATGCAATTCATTTGTGTGTCCTCTTAAGTTCTACCTCCAAAATAAGTCCAGGTCAGTTCCCTGAGAGACTCACTGTGAGATGGAGATTTATAATAAAATATTTCAGTAAAAAACATTATTGGGAATTTGATAGGGATTGCATTGAAGGTATACACTGCTTTGGAATAATATGGACATCTTAATCAAATTAGGTCTACCAGTGAGCACAGGATGTTTATCCATTTATTTGTGTTTTCTTTAATTTTTTTCAGCAATGTTTTATAGTTTCCAGTGTACAAGTTTTTCATCTCCTTAGTTAGGTTTATTCCTAAATGCTTTATTATTTTGATACTGTTATAAATGATGCTATTTTTCTAATTACTTTTTTGGATTGTCCACTGTTAGTATATAAACACAAAACTAATTTTTGTATGCTGATTTCATATCCTATAACTTCAATGAATTCTTTTATTGGTTATGACAGAACCAATTTTTTTATTGCTTATGGTTCTTTTTATTGGTTATCCCTCCCTTTGGAGGGATTCCTTAAGGTTTTCTACATCTAAGATGGTTGAATTGAAGAAGTGAAAGCACTCATCCTTGCCTTGTTCCTGATCTTGAAGGAAAAGCTTTCAGTCTTTCACCATTGAGTATGATGTTCACTGTGGGTTTTTAATATATGGCTTTTATCGTATTAAGGTAGTTTCTCTGTTTACCCATTTCGTTGAATGTTATCATGAAGGGGTGCTGAATTTTGTCAAAAACTTTTTCTGCTTCAATTGAGATTATGGTTTTTTTTGTTTCATTCTGTTAATGTAGTGTATTACATTGAGTGGTTCTCCGATGTTGAATAGCCAAATTATGGAAAGGCCCAAACTCAAAATTATGTGGAGCCCAAACATCCATTGACTGATGAATGGATACAGAAGACGTGGTATTTGCACATTTGTGCCATTTGCAACATGGATGGAGCTAGAGAGTATTATGCTAAGCAAAATAAGCCAGTCAGAGAAAGACAATTACCATATGATTTCACTCATATGTGGAACTTAAAAAACAAAACAGATGAAGACAAGGGAAGGGGGGAAAAAAAGAGAGGGAGATAAACCATAAGAGACTCTTAACTACAGAGAACAAACTAAGGGTTGATGGAGAGAGGTAGGCAGGGGGATGGGCTAAATGGGTGATGGGTATTAAGGAGTGCACTTGTTGTGATGAGCACAGGGTATTACATGTAAGTGATGAATCATTAAATTCTACTCCTGAAACTAATATTACACTAGATGTTAACCAACTAGAATTTAAATAAAATCTTGAAACTAAAAAAAAAAATTCTATGTTGAACCATCTTTGCAGCATTTGAGGAATAAATCCCACTGGTCATCACATGTGATCCTTGTAATGTGATGTTAAATTTGGTTTGCTAGTATTTGGTTGAGGATTTTTGCATCAATGTTCATGAGGGATACTGCTTTGTAGTTTTCCTATAGTGCCTTTTTCTGGCTTTGTGATCAGAGTAATGCTGGCTTCACAGAATGAGTTAAGAAGTGTTCCTTCCCTCCTCTTCATTCTTTGGAAGAGTTCGAGAAGGACTGACATTAATTCTTCAAATGTTTAATAGAATTTACCAGTGAACTCATAAGATCCAGGACTTTCCTTTGTTAGAAGATTTTTGATTACTGTTTCAACCTCCTTACAAGTTATAAACCTATTCATATTTTCTATTTCTTCATAATTCACTTTTAGTACATTTGGTGTTTCTAGGGATTTGTCCATTTCATCTAGTTATCCAATTTGTTGGCATGCAGTTACTTGTTCAATGTGTTATGCTTTTTGATATTATTATAACCAGAATTGTTTTGATTTCATTTTCCAATTTTTTACTGCTATTATATGAGACACAACTGATTTTTTAACATTAACCTTATGTCCTATGAACTTGTTAAATTCATTTATGTATTCTAATGGGCACTTTATAGATTCGTGAAGATTATCTATGTAAACCATCCTATCATCTACAAATAGAAACAGTTCCACTTCTTTCTTCTGATTTTTGTCTTTTACTTAAATGCATTTTAACCAGTTCAATTTAAAGGTTTTAAGTAAGAGAATGATATTTTAAATTTTCACCAAGATGTCATTTTTAAAGCTCTCAAAGGCTAAAGATTAAAACTGTCACTGAATTCAGCAAATGTTTATCTACTCTATTCCTACTGTGGCAATAAAGCAGAATAAGATTCTGTTCTAGATGAATTGTCCTAAAGGAATTCACAACTCACTACAGAAGTGATATGGAAGTTGTAACTTCAAAAGCTGGGAGGGATTGCTAGTCAGTCACGTAAAGCAAAGAAATGTTTTTGAAGAACAAAACATCTGAATTAGCCTTTGAAAAAAGAGTGGCATTCAGATTAATAGTAGGAAAGATTCAGAAACAGAGTAAACAAAAGTACAGATGGAGAGATACGCGAAATATGTTCCAAAGGTAGAGACAGACACCAAATCAAATTGTTATAAGGAATACTGGCAACTACCAGCAGAAGGTCTCACATGACTAGCTACTCGGGTTGAATTTCCTGTTCTACTTACTTAAAGGTTATCAAGCAGGAAAGCAGGACAAGAGGCAATCTCCCAACTAGACCACAGTCCAGGAAAGCCAGAACTTTGAGAGGAGATCATAGATACAAATATCATTACCACTGGCAGTCCACATAAGGGTTGAACGGTTTTTCTGTGACGGTGTTTATGCAAAGCCAAATAAGTAATGTTCCTGATGACATCCTGATAACTCCATTTAAAATAACATAGCTGGAAGTGCCCATATCAGATTCTATGTTGTAAAAATGACTTAATGTAAGGCTAACATACATTTGACATTCCGAAAAGAGGGGCACCTGGGTTAAGCGTCCGACTTTGGCTCAGGTCATGATTTCACGGCTTGTGAGTTTGAGCCCCGCGTCGGGCTCTGTGCTGACAGCTCAGAGCCTGGAGCCACTTCAGGTTCTGTGTCTTTCTCTCTCTCTCTCTCTCTCTCGCTCTCGCTCTCGCTCTCTCTGCCCCTCCCCGCTCACACTCTGTCTCTCTCTCTCAAAAAATCAACAAAAGCATTTAAAAATTCAAAAAAAAGAAGAAGGAGGAGGAGGAGGGGAAGGAGGAGAGATGTGGGGGGAAATGGAATGAGAAAAGATTTTCCATGAAGATAGAAATGAAGATTATTATGCATTAGGCAACAACTAATTGTGATATAGCCAGAGGAATTGATGGCATCTTTAAAGTATTTTAATACTTATTGCATACACTGAATAATTGTATTTCCAGGTTTATTTCATAATGATACAAAATTTTAGGAGCAATTTTAAGTATTACCACTTCAACCCCAAATTTCATGAAAAGCCCCAAAAGAGACATAAATGAGGATAAGTTACCACCATCATGTTAGAAAAAAAAAAAAAAACTGTACCATCTGAAGACGTTTTGAGGACTCTCTGAAAGGTGATCAGCCGAGAGAATCCTATCTCTTAGAGTCACAAAACTGAAAAGAGCCTCAATAGAAAACACATATAGAAGAAGGCTACATGCAGCTCAGAAAGTTCTGGAGTCAACAGATAAAATAATAGGGAAGGGTCTGAAGGCAGCTTTGAAGATTCAAAGCTGGCTAGTCACTCCCACATCCTGCTGAACAGCTGCCAGGAGAGACACTGGCAACTGGGCTAAAACACTGATGTTAGGGCCCAAGACCAAGGTGGTTTCCAGGTAGAAACTAACCCAAGGAAGAGCCCAGAACCTCCCTACATAGCACCTATCAGCCAACTGTGCACTCCATCTCTCCCACACGATCACTAAAGATGAGCGAACTACAGTTACCACAATCAGCATTCTCACACACATGACAAGGACAAAGATGGGAAAACAACTAAAAATTACCAAACATTTCAGTAAAAGCAACACCATCAAAGAACGGCACCAAATCCAACCAACCAAGTAACTAATAGCTGAGAAAATAATAGAATAATCGCAAGGGAAAGGAATTTCAGTAAAATGTATATATAATTTTTACGGACTAAATTGTGTCCCTTTATTTTTTCCCCTTTTTAAAGTTTATTTATTTGAGAGAGAGAGAGAGAGAGAGAGAGAGAGAGAGAGAGAGAAGAAGCAGGGGAGGGGCAGAGAGAGAGGGAGACAGAGGATATGAAGCAGGCTCCTCACTGACAGCAGAGAGCCCAATGTGGGACTTGAAGTCACAAACCATGAGATCATGACCTGGGCTGAAGGTGATGCTTAACCAGCTGAGGCACCCATGTGTCCCTTTGTGTCCCTTTAAAATTGGTATCTTGAAGCCCTAAATCCCAATATCATAATATGTGATTGTATTTGGAGACAGGACTTTTAAAGAAGTAATTAAGTTATGTGATGTAATCAGGATGGGCCCTAATCCGATCTGACTGGTGTCCTCACATAAGAAGAGGAGCTTGGGACACAAATGGAACACCAGATATGCCCAGGCACAGAAGGAAGACCATAGCAAGAGGCAGCCATCTGCAAGCCTAGGAGAGAGACCTCAGAGGAAGCCAGCCTCCAGAACTGTGAGAAAATAAATTTCTGCTGTTGAAGCCACCAAGTCTATTCTATGGTTTTGTTATGGCAGCCCTCATAAGCTAAATCAACAATGGTGTTTTCAGAGAGAAATCAGGGAATATTGCCAAAAAATCCCCCCAAAATACTCCAAAAACTAAAGAGTTCAGAAATTTAAAATGTTATTGTTGAATTTTTTTTTAAGTTACCTAAATAGAATACACATAGCTGAAGAATGAACTGGTGAACTGGAAGAGGAAAAAGGAAACTAAGCAATTCTCTCAAAATGTTGCACAAAAGAAAAATGAGATAGAACACACAAAGGAAGAACTCAAAGACACAGAGAACATATCCAGGACTTTCAACAGCTGTCTGACAGGTATCCCAGGGTGAAAACAGAGATAACAGAAAAGAGGAGATAGCATAGAAGTTATTGAAGAAACTTCCCCAGAGCTTAAGAAATACATGAGACTTTTCATTCAAATGCCCCATGAAGTGCTCATCAGAAAGAATAAAAGAACCACAGTACGTCACATCTACCATGACACTTCAAAAATCCAATGATAAAAAGAAAATTCTAAATACTTCTGGAGACAGGGGAAAGATTATCAACTGAGGAATGGGAATTAGATTACTACCTATCATTTCAACAATAACACTGAATGTGAGAAGATGTTGGATTACCATATTCAAAATTCTACAAACAAGCAACAGTGAACCTTGAATCCTATGCCAACCAAATTTCAAATGGAAACGCAAAAGAAAGACATGATCAGATACAGAAGAACTCAGAAAACTTATGTTTCTGAAGTAATTTCTCAAGGGATGCACTCCAGAAAGAATTAAAAACTAAATATAAGAAAGAAAAAGATGTGAAATACAATAAAATGTGGAAAGCAAGGGGCACCCAGGTGGTTCAGTCAGTTGAGCATCGGACATCAACTCAGGTCACAATCTCAAGGTTGGTGAGTTCGAGCCCCACATCGGGCTCTCTGCTGTCAGCTCAGAGCCTGCTTCAGATCTTCTGTCCCCCTCTCTTTGCCCCTCTCTGGCTTGCGCTCTCTCAAAAATAAGTTAAAAGAAAAAGAAGGGAAATGAGGGATCTTATTGAGATTAGTAATTATACCAAATAGCTACGAATAGATGTCTGATGGAGTAAAGAACAGGTTTATGTCAGGAACAGAGAGCAATGAACTTCCTCAGCTGCCCCTTCCATCAATGGCCATTTGTGTCGGGAAAAAAACACAACAGTGATCAACAGTATAGACTGAGGCTAAAGTCCCAGCTCCCCATTTACTGGCTGTGTGACCTTCTTCACCATACTTCCCTTTTGGGATTTGTGGTTTGTTCATTGTTTAAGTGGAACTAAACACCTTGTAAAATTGCTATGCCGTTAAATAAAATAAGGTGAGCCTCCCTTGATGACCCATCATCTGCACTTCTGGACAGACATATAGAGTGATATTGGTATTACTGGGACCTTCCCCCTCCAAACTACCTTCTGCTTTTCTCTTCCTCTTCTTTACTCATACTGTCCTTAGAAATTTTCGGTGAATCCAAACTTTGGAACAGTTGTAGAGATAAGTTGTCATGGTGAGCTTGCCACAGCCAGGCCCCTATTGTGTCTTTCCCAGAACCTCATAGGACCTTCACCACAGCCCAGGGGGCTTGGTGTGAAACCCAGGCAACATCAACTTGCTTCTCCACTGATCACCACCATCTTTAGATTAAGAATTATTGTTTTTACATCCTCCAATTCATGTTGGGTTGCTCCCAGAAAAGAAGGGGATAGGACCACAGAGAAGGGCATTAGTACTCATTTCTTAATGCCAAAAGTAACAGAATTACAGAGGCCTGTTGTTGCTGATTTAAAAGTTGTTGTTTATGTTGAATCATCACCTGTATTTGTTGTGTTGTTTAAGTGTTTCTCCTTATCTGTCACTTCCTTACCACTTCTAAGCCTTAGAACTGTGAGCTATTTGTAATCAGTCATTAATGTTTTAGTTGCCTTCAGTCAGTGAATACTTGAAAAAACTGGGAATTCTTGAGGATCTGGTAGTTACTCAAGAAAAAGCCAACAAATAATAGGGTACAGAAAAACCTCAAATAAAACTAGACGGGTATTGTCAGATATGCATGGTACAAGGACACACAAAGTCTTCTGTCCTGCAGAGTCAAAATGTGCCATCTAAGTCAAAAAACAACCATATAGTTTATTAACTTCAAAAAATCATAAGCATTTAAATTTATGCCATTTATGTATTTTTAAGTATTTTTATTTACTTTATATGTGAAGACATTTATTAACTTTTTTAATTTAATCATAGGTAAAAGTCAATAATTTAAAAACAAATACATGAGAATATTTGTACAGGTTTTTGGCTTATTGAATTCCTAGTTAGTGGAGGATTTACCTCTATCGTCCTTGAGCCTTCCACCTTTATTTTCCAATGATTTCTTTAAAAAATCATCCCAGGTCCTTGACTCAATAGGTACATCATGCTTAAGGAGGACAACTATTTTTACCAATAACTTCTTACTTTAAAATGGCTCAGATGAGGGGCACCTGGGTGGCTCAGTCAGTAAAGCAACTGACTCTTGGTTTCAGCTCAGCTCATAATCTCTTGGTTCATGGGATCAAGCTTCATGTCGAGCTCTGCACTGACAATGTGGAACCTGCTTGGGATTCTCTCTCTCCCTCTCTCTGTCCCTCCCCCACTGGTACTCTTTCTCTCTCTCTCAAAAAAAAATAAATAAGCATTAAAAAAAATGCCTCAGATGGGACAGAGCCCACTCTCCACGAAGACTTGATGGAGGCCATTTCCAAAGACAACCTCCTTGACTTCAGGAGGAGAAGGCATGGAGCAGGGTGGCCTGAATCTCTGTGCTCCCTGCATCCCTGCATTGGGGGAGAAGCTTCAACCAAGTTCTCCAGGAGACCTCCATCCTGCAGGTGGCAATGGCGGTGACTTCCACAGACTGGTCTTCTAATGTGGACCCTGGCCCAGTCTCCTCCCACCTACAGGGGAGCCACTTCAGGGAGGTCTTGACCTCTCCCTTCTCGAACAGGGTAGGGATGGAAGCAGAGGTGCTCTGCTAGGTGGGGTCTGAGGGAGGCCATGGAGGCAGGTCCAGTCCAAGGGCAGGCCATTCCGAGGGCATGAAAGGTGGAGAGGAAGCTGCTGGGACACAGGTCCTCAGCCTGAAGGGTATGCACAGACTCAGATACAGAGGTGAGACCCAAGCTCCTTACAACAGGGCCTCAGGCCCGGACACTGGGATCAGCCCCATTCAGATTTTACACCCAAGTGTCCCGGTCAACTTGAAGCAGCTTAGATGGACACTCTCTGGGTCTTGTCCTCACATCCCCCTGGCCGGCTACCTGACAGGGCTGAACGTCACCGCTCTAGCGTCTGCCATCGAGCAGCATTCCTCTTCTAGCTCCTTTCAGACAATCCTATTTCTCTACAGTATTAAAAGAAGAGCAGGATCTGGGGACTGTGTGTCACACCTGTGGCCACCTTCTTGGTCTGCTGAGGGGGTTTCAGAGGCACCTTATGTGGCTGCCAGCACACTTGGTACTTTATTGAGAGGAGTGTACGTGGGAAGCAGCCTGGCCTGGGATCAGAGACTGTCTCCCACCACACCAAGCAACAACGCATAGAGGGGAGGACAGTCCCTCCCCTCACAGTGGGAGACTCTTGATCCCCAAACCCCCATCTCCCCTAGCCTGCCTCAGTGCCTGAGATGCCACCATTTGCATCCTCTTTCTGGCTAAGCTAGAGAATCCTTATTTCACTGCAAATATGCTTGTGTTTCTCATGAAGCCACTGTCCATCCTGAGGAAAGCTGGCTGGCTCAGATCCGATTGGCATCACAGCAGTGGTCTAGAGGCTGGTGGGGTGGTTTGGTGAGGAACAGATATTGACCTCATTGCTCCCTGACACTGCTGTGCCCTTGTAAATGGAGAGAAGAGGGACACCTGGGTGGATCAGTTAAGTGTCCGACTTTGGCTCGGCACGATCTCACGGTTCATGGGTCCGAGCTCCACATTGGACTCTGTGCTGACAGCTCGGAGCCTGGAGCCTGCTTCAGATTCTGTGTCTCCCTCTCTCTCTGCCTCTCCCCCAGTCACGATCTCAATCTCTCTCTCTCCCTCTCTCTCCCTCTCTCTCTCTCTCTCTCTCTCTCTCAGAAATAAACATTAAATAAATAAATAAATAAATAAATAAGAAGAGACAAGACTCAAGGTCTCAAACAGGAATAAAAATAGGCTCTCTGAAAAAAAAAATGCCTCAGAAACGTCCTTCTGGTTTTCAGTTTATTGTAAATTATATGAATCTAGGCATAGAATATGGAAAGTTAGACTGACAGCATGTCCATCGTAAGTGTTGACATATGTATACTCAAAAATCCAGAAAAATTTTTGTTGGCACTTTACCTCCTTTTCATAAAAATGTTAAGTGTACAAAAAGTTCTAGATTTCATCATGATGTCCAAATGCTTTAAAGCAGGTAGGGTTGATTGTATTCTTAGCACTTATTTTTTTTTAATGTTTATGATAATGGATTTTATCTAATAAAAATGTGGGGAACCTAAAATACAGGGAATCCAAAGCAACCCTGTATGCTTTTGTTTAGCCTCCCACACAAAATACCCAAGTAAAGAGGCTTGTCCTCATATACCTACATCAGAGAATAAATTTACAAATGTAGCTCGCTGACTTAACACTTCCCACCCACAGTAAGTGTGTTTTTCCTTTGCAGGTTTCCTCAAACCAAATGTTTTCATTCCTTGTATTTAAAAGGTTGTAACTCTTTTTTTTTTTTTAAGATTTTATTTTGATGTAATGTCCACACCCAATTGTGAGGCGCAAACTCACCACTTCAAGATCAAGAGTTGCATGGTCTGTGGACTGAGCCAGCCGGGTGCCCCCAAAGGCTGGAACTCTTAAGATACTGGCAGAGTAAAGCTTCAGATATGGAATGCCGGCAATGTAGCTTTAATGTGACTTGGGACTCATTCAGTTGCTCTCTTTTCCTTACGGATCCTCATCCTGCCTCTATCCAAAGCCTATTCAAACACCTAGCATCACAGTGTACCACAGTGGAATCCGCAAACTCAGTTTGAATTTCTGCCGCCTCTAGTGCTGATGTGTTATCATGCAAGATCTTACATTCTCTGAGCCTCCATTTTCCTATCTGTAAAAACAGAGATAATAGTACAACGCCATCTTCAAACAAATAAATGACCTATGTGAAAGAAAATGGACCATAGTAGATGCTTGATAAACTCTCGTTTCTCTTCCCTAGTTTAAGGAATGTAGAAGCAAGAACGACAACGTTTGTGTCTATAAACTCGTATCACTTGACTTCCACAAATCTTTATCTTCACAATCTATATGCAAATTCAAGGGCAGAGTACCAAAGAAAAAAGGCTAAAATGTGTGTCTAAAAAAAAAACACTAAAATCCTCTGCCAAGTGTCCACAGTCTCAGACAACCCAAAATACTCTTACCAAGAATTTCCACTGCCCCTCCTCTCAATTGTTAATGATAAGACCAACAGAACAGAGCTGACAGTTATTTACCGTTAGAATACAGTGGTGACTCAACTGTCAATAAAATTTTAATATAACCAACTGTATTCAAATCACAGTATAATGTGGTATTTTGTATACAAGTCAGAAAGTATTTCAGGACTTTGTCCTATCTCTATTTGCCGACGGGAACACTTAGTAATTTTTTCCAGTTATTTTCACCGTCTGCTTCTTGAGCTAGATATTAGAAGCTCGCTCTAGTAATACATCCTGGAAGACCAAAAAGTGACATAAACACAAATATTGGGGTAACTGAATAAGGGAATTTGGGCAAACAACTGCAAAGAAGAGAGCTATTCTATCTTGTGGAGTATCACATTCTCTGTTCCCTTTTTATGGACATTTTGTCCTTCAGAATTCCAGTCAATAGTTTAGCCACACTCTGAAAAGTCATTTTCCCACTCAAAATTATAGTGGAGCCAATGGGTTTAGAAGCCCTTGGGGAGATATCTTATATACCATCTGGGACAAAGAAAATAAAGTATTTTTTCATTTCCTTAGCAGTTACAAATTTACCTAATGGTATCAGTCCAAATTAAGCAGAAACTAAAGTAAAATTATTTAAAACATTTGGCAATTTGTGTTTTAAGTCCTATTGACAATATCAACACACTCACAATGTAAATCACGAATCATATGAAATAGTAATTTTCTTTAAAAATGCTCAATTTGTTGGCCCATGTTCTAAAAGAACACTATAAACGGACTGATTGCAGCAAGAATTTTATAGAACATTTGTGGAATAAAATATGTGAAGAATTTCTCTAGTTTATTTCCTTAAAATGAGCCACACCATAAAAGTGGTTATAACACACTTTTATGTATATATAAATGTCCCTGGGCCCTCTTAATTGTTGGATTGTTAGAGGAACTTTGCTATGAGAGAGCTGAAGAACTCCAGCTGGAGTCTTTCCTTTCCCCAATTGTTACTGAAGGTTTGCTTTAATTATCTAGCTGAGCTGCTGTAATTAGCATCAACAAAGCTGTGTCCCATGATGACTCAAACTACACCACTCAGAAGGCTATTACAGTTTGGATAGACCTTCTGAAATATAGCATTCCACCTGGCAGCTAATCCCAGAAATTAATGTCCATTCAATTTCCATGCCCTCTCCTCCCCCCCCAATGTGTTTGTGAACTGCTCACTGACAACTGTAATATGTTTGTAGTACAAACAGTACTTTGAAAGCACGGTTTAAATCTGTTCAGGCTTTCTCATGTGGCTGGAATGTTGGCATAGCTCAGAAAACAAAAGTCAACTTTAAAAAAAAAAAAAAAAGTTGGTTCATCCAAGAAGAGCGAGATCACTATCGAGCTTCACAAAGGCAGTGTAATGTGAACAGGGCAGTGGGGTTAATTCTGTTAAGTGACTGCCACAGGCCTTTGCTTGTCTTGGAGTTTTAGCCTTTGCCGCATACAGGGTGGGCCTTGTTAAACTGCCAGGTCGACAATTTTATATCCAAAGGCACTTTTGACAATTTTATATCTGAAGGCTTTGCTTTTCTATTGTGATTTTTCAGCAGGAAAGTTAAAAGTGCCTGGGGAGGGGACTTTTTCATTTCTGAGGCCATGATAACACTTAGCAAACTCAATAGATCCTCGTTTGCTGAATCCAAGCTTAGAAATTAGGTTCTAAGAGAAAAAAAAAAAAACAACGGAATAAAATCATTAATTTGGACATCACGGTGCACTCCGCTCATTTATTCTGGCTGGTCCTTTTTAAAAATGGGCATCAGATCTCTGTTTCCGCTGAACCATCTCAAAAACGGAATCACAAGGCTGAGTTACAAACTAATGCACAGTGTGGGGTTATCTTTCTACTGTTGGGACGTTTTCCAGCTGGGTAAGGCTCTCACACTATGGAGATATATACTGAGCTCTTATATTACCTCATCTGTGTCAAGCTTAACTGAGGCACAGGTAATTTTAAAAGTAGCCCCCAGGTCCTAAAGCCTGGTGCTCTACAATCCAAGAGCTGAAATCACGGTCACTCGGTGGACACAAACCAGCAAGCCTCATTCAGTACACATTTATTAGATACCCGCCCCATGTTAGACACCCTCCCAACCATGTGCTATATACTAGACAAAAAATAAAAAATACATGTCAAGAGTTGAAGATTTCTGCAAGTTACCAGATCTCCAACCAGCCCCATCAGAACTAAGCAGATTCCTGAATCCCAACCCGAGATCTACCTAACCAAGTTGATGGATGGAATAATTCTGTATTTCTAACATGCTCCTTAGTGATTCTCATGACTAATATTTGAGAACTTTCTAAATCCGTGACTTTCAAACCTGGTTACACATTTGAATCACCTGTGAACTTAAAGACACAGACAACCTTGTACTGCAGCAGATCAATTCACACATACCCTGTGGAGGGAGAGGGACCTTAGCATTTTTTCATTTTCTAAGAGATCCCCAAGTGATTCTGAAGCACAGTCAAGGTTGAGAACCAGCCTGGACTGTAAGTCCTCCAGGAATTCATGATAGAGAGAAATAATTCCCATCTGGGGAGGTCAGATGCTACCTTTAGCTCTTCTCATATCTTGCAAAAGACATTATGTTCTCTTTGGACAGTATCTGTAAATGGGCTTATTGTTGCTAACAAAATGACATATTTATACAGCATCCATCCAAGAAACAATATTTTTATAGACACCACTTAATCTCACGGATCCTTAATTCATCCCCTCTAATGTAATTAGTAGAAAAATTTATTGCTGCATCAATTACAGATAAAGCAGACAATTACTTTGCCTGAGATAATACAGTAAGTTCATGCTAAAAATCTAACTCTGCGGCATTCGCTTTCCAGAAAAGGAAAAAATAAAAAAAGACTTTTTAAATAGTCCTGGTTAAAATGTAACCTATTCGATTCTGAAAATCATCCCAATATACAATTAGTACGCTCATACCCCGTAATAGACTGTCTTCCTTTTGGCTATTCATTCTTTTGGTTGTAAATGAGGGGATATCCTGCAGGGAGTAATAACCCTCCTTCTATTTCCCTCTGTAAGTCAACAAACATTGAATATGTTACTGGGCTCTTCAGTTAGGGTCTTCATCTGCCCAGTTTGCCCAGAACTTTCCCAGTTTTAGTACTACAGTCCCATGCCCAGTAAACCCCTCAGTCCTGGACAAACCCAGACAGTCTCTATCAGAAGTGGAAGGATCTACATAGGAATGAGAAACTTCAGACTGGTCAGGAAGGAGATAGGCCACACCAGCAATGGGCAGGAAGACAATAAATATTCATCAAGGTAGGCAGACTTGCCTTTGGGGTTCAAGGTCTAGCTGGGAAGGTAAAGTGCAGTGGCTCTCAAATTAGAGTATATATTAGAGTCACCTGGAGGGCTGGTTAAAACACAGCTCACTGGGCCCCACATCCAAAGTTCCTGATTCAGCAGGGCTAGGGTAGGGCCTGAGAATTTGCATTTCTAACACATTCCCATGTGATGCTGATGTTCTTGGTCTCAAGATTACACTTTGAGAACCACTGCTCTAAGTCCTAAGTAGACTTCCAATTGGGTAACATAGGTAACAGGTGGTGCAGGTGGTATCCTGGCAACAAAGACCTAGAAGCAGTCCACATCAGGTGGAGATGTAGGCTGAGGACCAAGGACAGGACTCTCGGCCTTGAGCCAATCTAAGCTAACAAAGCATGACCCAGGCTACAAGGAATAAGACAGATAATCAAAACAGGACTTCCATTGCAAAGAAATATGGCCAGGGGCACCTGGGTGGCTCAATCGGTTCTTGATTTCAGTTGATGTCATGATCTCAGGACTGTGGTGAGATCAGGCTCCGCACGTGGAGACTGCTTAAGATTTTCTCTCCAAAGAAGGGAGGAAGGGAGGGAGGGAGGAAGGGAAATGAAAGGAGAAAGAAAGAAAGAAAGAAAGAAAGAAAGAAAGAAAGAAAGAAAGAAAGAAAGAAAGAAAGAAAGAAAGAAAGAAAGAAAGAAAGAAAGAAAGGAAGGAAGGAAGAAGGGAGGGAGGGAGAGAGGGAGGAAGGAAGGTAGATGGCCAGTCCTTGGTATTCAGTGGAGGTGCAAGGTGGGCTCTTGACCTTAGGTCAAGGCAAAATTCAGTGTTGGGGCAACAATGCAAGGTCACAGACTTAATGTCCAGTCACTGGAGCCACTGAATTAGGAATTCTTAAAGATACTCTGACAAGAATAAAAGTAGGGTCACCAACCATCCTGGTTTTCCCAGTACTTTCCTGACTTTTAGCACTGTAAAGCCAGGGTCTGGAAAGTTTCAGAACAGCTGGTCACCTAAAAGTAATATCAGGAGACTGGAGCCTAGATCCACCCACATCTCCTGGTCAGGTGGCTGCAGCCATAAGAGAGAAAGAACACACAGAAAGAAAGGGGCCAGTTGGAGAGATGGGCACAGCACCAGACTGGCCATTTCAGCCTGTGACTTTCAAGGGAGAGGAAAAGGGCAACCAGAAAAGTACTCTATAAATGATGAAAGGTATTTGCTTTAAATGGTCAAAAAACGTAAAACAACTCCACAGGCCTGCAGTTTTTCTAAACTCATGGAAGTGGAAAAGTTCAGTACAAACAGAGCAAACCAGACATCCCGTAGATGGAAGTCACCCTCACTGCCTTTTGAAAATCATCACACACACACACTTAAGATCCCATTGTAAGTATAGTCTTAAAGGGCTCTGATATGTACACACACACCCCAATAGGAAAAAAATTGTAAATACTGGCAGTGTCCCACATTATTTTGGTTTCCCTCATTAAAAACTTTTTAAAAGCTAAGTGGAATAAACACACACTTTAAGATGATCGAAACACTAAAGAACATTTAAATCCAGGGCAAAAATCTCTCTGGTGGGAACATGGATTATGTGTAAAATCTTTAGTGACATCAGCTTGCATGCCAGAGCCATTTAAGTCTCTCCCATGACCAAATATTAATTAACATTCCACCAGAATGAGGACGGTGACTATTGACAACAGCACATCCTGCAGATAATGACAGTTGTTTAAGGTCTTCTACACACTGTATAAAAATCAATTAGTAACAGAAAACTTTCCAACAGTAACAAGGTTCATCACCAAGGAGAGTACTCGAATTAGCATAAAGAATCGGCAGGCAAAACCCAGACCTTGCCTATTCCTCCCAGAAACTAGGTAAATCTGCTAAATGCTGCTCATTCGGAAACAATCTCCTCAATCACACTTAAAATATTCACTTACGATGATGAACTTCAGCCAAAGTGGGTTAGAAGGAAGAGTGCTCCAATGTGCTAAGTCTTGATGATGGAGAAGACACTGGCCTAACCAGGGTCTCCAACATGCACCATGTCCATCCTGAATGAGCCACATCATCCAATGAGCTGGAACAGAAGGATCCAACAAGGACACCTTCTCAGAGACTAAGGGAGAGAGTTCAGAGTAGAGTGAAGAAGATTGAATATTTCCCAGAAAATCTGGGAGAGAATGACAGAAGAAACACAAGTTTGCTCACTCACGCAATCATTCATTCAGCAAGCAGTTATTAGGTGCCATCAGAATGCCATACCTGACGTGCTGTCAACACCCACGTTTTTGCCTCCCCTACCAATTCACATGTTGAAATCCCAATCCCAAATGTGACAGTATCTGGAGATTAAGCCTTTAGGGGGTAATCTTGTAGAGGGATGAGTGCCCTTATAAGAAGAAACATGAGAAAACTTGCTCTCTGTCTCTGTCCCATGGGGATACAGCAAGAAGCCATCTGCAAACCAGGAAGAGGCCCCACACCAGACACTGAATCTTACATTTTAATGCTTGATGCACCACTGAAAAGTAGAGAGTAAGGTGGTTCTAACACCTGCTCAGCTCTAAGGCCCACCAGGTGACCACTCACAATTATGGTACCGGCTCTGGAGAACACATTTGGGGGGAAAAATTAAAGTTTCATGTTCTTTTTTTTTTTTTCTTTAATTGAGAAGCACTAGACACCAAGCAGGTAAAACAGATCATAGACAGACTCTATGCCACTGAGTTTAGGGAGCCCTTGGACTGTCAGTCTTCCATAACTCAGATGGAGTGGAGAAATGTTCAGTGCCCAACGACTGTCAGAAAATGTGCCCTTCCCTTCCGGAAACTCCACACCCGCTCACCTTCTAAGAGTTTCCACTGGGCTCACTGACCTTTTACCCAAATAACAGTCTAGCACTTTACAAATCTCTATCTTCCTTTGAAGAGGCTCATTCAACAGCAACAACATGTTTTGATTTTTAAAACTCACTAAGCCTTAGAAGAGCATCTTTCTTCATAAAGTATAAATGCAATATTTAATAAAAACACATATGCAGATAAGTGTAAATGGGGAAAGGAGAAGCCAAAACTGAGCGCTTGTAACAAGAACTGTAACAAATTTTTGTTGGACCTACATTCCAAGTGTTTCTCAAACCTGGTGAACTTGAAGTTCATCTAGGGGATTATAAAAATTGCCAACCCTTAGGCGACTCCCAGAGCTTCTAATGCGGTGAGCCTGGAGGGATCCACAAGAATCTTCATTTTTAGCAATAATTTTGATGAAGATGTCTGTGACTGCCTCTGGAGGAATCTTCTTTAGAACAGTGAAATTCTTTTTTAATTTTTTTTAATGTTTATTTATTTTTGAGAGACAGAGAGGAAGAGACACAGAGAATGCAAGAGGGGGAGAGCAGAGAGAGAGGGAGACACAGAATCAGAAACAAACACCAGGCTCTGAGCTGTCAGCACAGAGCCCGAGGTGGGGCTCGAACTACGAACCGTGAGATCATGACCTGAGCTGAAGTCAGACGTTCAACCACTGAGCCACCCAGGTGCCCCTGGAACAGTGAAATTTCCAATCATACATACAATATGTTCGTAAGCATCTCCCATCACCCAAATCTTGTTAGTCATGATTTGCTCCTTGGCGTCCCATTCTCAGCTGCAGCTCCATGGATGTTAAGTCATCTGGACAGGGAGAGTTAAGTGTGTCCTCTCAAGGAGGTACTTTCCTTAGACCCATCAGTATAAGAACCCATGCTCTCTACTTGTTCCTAGAACTTTGGAAAACAGAGATGTGGCTCCCATCAAAGCAAAAGCCTCATTGGTACCCAGTGTAAGACATATTTCATTAGCCCAACTATCATGAAAAGTTCTAGTCATTTGGAGGAAATATCTAGAAAGGAGGCAGGTAAAGATCCCACCTCCTGGTAGGGAAGCCTCAGAGACAGAAGATCTTTCCCAGTTGGACAGTGGGTCGTTCTTCCATCAAGATCTTAGCCAGGCTCTGCCTCCTCGAATTCTTGCCAGAGCTCTGTCCTCCAGGCTGTGAGTTATCCCATACAGGCTCATTAAATTTTTCTTTTCCTAACCTAAGTGAATCATTGTCAAATCCTGTTATTTGAAACCAAGAATCCTGGGTACGGTACATCCCTACACTTGTAGCAGGAAAAATCTTCAAAATATTTTTTTTTTAATGGGTGGGTTAGAAGGTAGAAAGGGGTGAGAAAAAGAAGGCCAGAAGGAAGAGAAAAACTAATATTCCATCCATCAGTAGGGAAAAAAACTTGAAAAATGTCTATTATCTTTCATTCTAATTTCTTTGGGACTCAACTTTATGGGTCTATAAGCCATGGATCACTGGTATTTAGTAAATGAGTAGAAATTAGTTCGTGGGGACCAAAAAGATGTAATGTGATGCCACAGCTACAAAAACAGCAACAGTTTGATAATTGAAAGTTAAAGAAAATAACGGTATCACCTTTCAAACAGTGATTGATCCCTGACCTCAGTAGGCCAAGTATTGTCAGACTCATGTCCACGACTATCTGTATTCTATGTCATTTTCATCATCTGTGCACAAATTATCAGAAAAAAAAAAACAGTTTAGTTCAGATTCTTTAAAAAAAAATAAAGTGATATGCATACTGTAATTGTTTACTAAAAAAAAAAAAAAAAAAAAAACAGCTGTAGGGGCACCAGGATTTAATTTATCAGCAAATTGCTAGGGGGAATTTACTAACTAAACTATTCTTAACAAGATTCATATATTTACGTAGTGCTTCCAGAATTTAAAAGCACAATTATTATGCTTAAGGCTTTTGCTTTTCAGTTTTTCAGCATAAACCCAACATAGCCAGGCCCAGACACTGGGCATTTTTCCCTGGAGTCACTCTGCCTTATTATCAGCGCTGGACTTAAGTCTCCTTCCCTGGAAGGGGCACAAAATCTCACATCGTAGGACAAACACTCTTGAGCCAGTACAAAGAGGCACAGTCATGTTTCAGGGTGTGGTTTCAGCCAAAGGAGATAAGATCACAAGACTGGGTTGAGAGAGGAAATGAAAGTCAGAAGTTGTCCTGAGTGTGTCCCCAATACCTAGGCTCTTCCTGCTGTTTTCCCTCTGTAACTCTCCCAGAGTCTCAGTTACCACTGATGTAAATAATTAGTAATAAGAGCCGGAAGCAAAGGTTTTGGAACACTTGAGCTCTTTTGAACACAAATACAGTAACAGTAGTAAACTAACAAATGAATCAGTGAATTGAGGGCAGATTCTACCGCACCAACGAACCTGAACTCTGACATTAATTAAGAAAATTGTTCTAGGGGTGGCTGGGTGGTTCGGTCAGTTAGGCGTCCGACCCTTGATTTCGGCTCAGTTCATGATCTCGTGGTTTGTGAGTTCGAGCCCTGCGTCGGGCTCTGTGCTGACAGTGCAGAGTCTGCTTAAGATTCTCTTCTCTCCTTCTCTGCCCCTCCCCCCCCAAAATAAATAAACTTTTAAAAAAATATTCTTAAGTATCCACTGGGTGTTAAAACTCTCTCAAAATATCAAAATATCATACTCCATCTAAGAACCATTAACTCTCTGATTCTCATACCTCAGTGACAAATATTCACACTCTGGGTCTTTGGCCTGGTTCACTATCCACCATTAGAGACACAACGTATGGGTGTTGTGCTACATGCAGACAACTATATTAATCATAATCATTCATTCACTGATTCACACATTCCAGCAACAACTATGGATTGACTGCCTGCTCTCAGGAAACTCAAATTCTGATTCAGTTCATATATTTCAAGAAACAACCATGCTTTAGGTATTAAGCTGAACGTTTCAATTTACATAGGAAACCATCATTGTTAGGTATTGAGCTAGTTACTTTAGTATGTTACCTCATTGGATCTTCATATCCACCTCTGTGGCAAGTATTAGCATTCTTATTTTACAGATAGTAAACTGAGACTCAGAAAAGTTAAGTGACTTGTCCAAAATCATATAATCAGCCAACATTTAAAATTAGTCTTTTGGTCCTAAGTCCTCTGGCTCTTTCCAGTTGGTAATAGTTTCCGTCTTATGCTCATGCCTTAACTTCCCTACTCTGTGTAAAAGAATGATCAGGAAGAAGCAAAACCACTTACAGTTTAACCATAAATAAAATGGAGATGGAATTAGTTTTGCCCATGGGCTGATAGATTAGTCGACACCATGTCAAGCAAATGCCAACCCCAGAGACATGGTCCATGACATCAAATCTTTTCAGTTCCTTGGAGCATAGTGGACCAAAGGCTACTGCTTATAACTTTAGAGCAGAGACACATAAACAGATGGATGTGACGTAGTCCAGCAATAGCAGCTACACAGTTTCAAGATTTTTCTAGGTGACTCTCACAACATACGGGAGACTGAGAATGATTTATCAGGTGCAACCTAGCAATTTAACCAAAAAGAAGCCATTTCCCAACTAAACAAGCAGAAATTAAATTATACTTGTTTGGCTCCACTATTTTGAAATTTCCAACTTGGTGAATTAACTTTAATTTTTTTTTTTTGTTTTAATTTGTGGAAAGAGGCCACATATACAGGTGTAGGTAGGGTTCAAGCTCTGAAATTACACTCTCCGCATGCAAACACTGGCTCCAATACTTATTAGCTAGAGAAACACAAGCATCTTGCTTTACTGGGCTTCAGTTTCCTCATCCATAAAATGAGCATAAAATCTGGAATATACTAAGTACTAAATAAACACCTATATTTTTTTAATTCGAATACTATAAAAGAATATATAATTAAACCCATCCATGCCCTCCAGTTTCCCAGTTCTCCTTCCCAAGGATAACTCTTAGTATCATTTCATATATTCTATGTATGTATAGATAGTCTATGTACATACACACACACACATACACACATATACTTAGGGACACATTTATATGATATGTATCACATTTTCCTTTTTTCTAAATATTAGCACACACTACACATATTCTTTCTCCTTTAAAATATTTTGAAGATATTTCTATATTGACACATGTAGATTTTCCACTTTCCTCTATAAATGATACATATATTCCATTTTATAGATATACCATAATTTATTTAACTAAGTCTCATATGGCAGACATTCAGGTTGTTTCCAATATTTTGCTGCTTCAAACAAATGTTGCAATAAACATGTTTGTGCATACATGTAACAGTTTATCTGCAGAAAAATCCCAGAAGAGTGAATTTGGGGTTGAAGATTCTATTTATTTTAAATGTAGATATTGGCAACTACCTTCCAAAATAGTTGGAAAAGTGTATTTCCACCAGTAAAACTTGAGAGTTCTTGTTTTTCCATACCTTTGTCAATATGCACTTGTCAGTGCCACACTAGTTGGAGAATAATGATACCATAATCTGAATTTGCATGCATCTTATGAGCACATTGGGTACACTTCCAATATTTAAACATTTTAATTTCCTCTTCAAAGTTAGTTTTAGGTCATCTGTTCCAAAGATGGTTACTAATATTTGAATTGTTTCTGAAGATTTATGCTGGTTCTCCCATAGATTATTCTTCAGTAGTCAAAACTGGCAATATCTGCTTCTTTGAAATTCGATACTGCTGACCATGAAAGGCAAGGTGTTTATCAAAGAAAAATGTATCAGCGCCTACATTTCTCATTACTGTGGTGAGGAGTTGGAGGTGAAGTGGAAGAAGTCCACACCGACGTCACACTACCTCAACTGAGGTTTGACAAGATTTTTACTTGATAACTATGAACAGAAATTCTATATCCCATACCTTGGTCCAAAACTTGAGTTTACTTCGGAAACTGGAATATGAATTTAAGAGTTGACAGCTCTAAATGTTGAAACCTCTCTGAACAATGCTGAGCTCTCAAATACCTTACATAATTAGCAGACAGATAGCAAAAGAGCATCCCTAATTTTTCTCCCAAAGAAGGTCTTTTGACGTTGATGCTGGCAGGACATTTGTGTCCTAGAAAATGTCTGACTTTCATTCTCCATGTTCCTTCAAAAGCATTCCACTGTCCCATTTTAATTTTCAACAGAGGATTTTTCAAACATGGGAGATAAAAGAAATGAAGCAAACAATCACTATATAAATGTAAGAAGAAAAAATTTATTTTATTTCATCAGTCTAAAACAGACTGTTTTCTAATATGAAAAGTAAATCTTTTACTTTCAGTTTTCCATCAACTATTTAAAATCAAATATAAAACGTATTTATAAATGTTATTTAGGATATTATAGGTATGACTGTTGTAGAAAAAAGGTTTTAAAAATCTACTGCTTATTTATGGGTTATATAACACCTACTTCCAAAAATGTGAGACTGTAAATAAACATAACCAAAAAATTATATACTCACATAGACACACAAATACCAAAAGCCTGTATCCTCCAAAGTAGGCGATTTGACAAGCTTCAATTGTTTGAATTTGTCATTGGGATTTTTTTTTTATTTTTTTTTTTTAATGTTTATTATTTGAGAGAGAGAGAGAGAGAGAGAAAGAGAGAGGGAGAATGGGTGGCGGAGGGGAAGAGAGAGGGAGACAGAATGTGAAGCAGAATCCAGGCTCTGAGCTGTCAGCATAGAGACCAACGCAGGTGGGGCTCGAACTCAAGAACCACAAGATCATGACCTGAACGGAAGTCAGATGCCCAACCGACTGAGCCACCCAGGCGCCCCTTGGCATTGGGAATTTGATTCAGTCAATATCATGCAATTTTATTTCCCCAACTATGGCTAGTACTCATCCTTTGCGAGCGGAGAAGGGATTGTTTCCTTTAGGAATCTGTCTTCTTTCTCTCCATTCCTGACATTATATGGCACATATAACTGCCATATAATCCCCGGCCATGTAATTCTATAGGGAAATGTACATGAACTAGGTCTACATATATGAGTAGTATGGGTCATTTTACAAAAGAGGATCTTAACCTTTCCACCTCTTGCTCTTCTCTCTCAAAACTACTTTGTGGAAATCACTACAAGTCAAGAGCTGCAGCACTGATTCATTATTTCTAATGAGGTTTTTGCCACTACGAACACATGGCCTTGCATACTGGTGCCTTCCTTTCTATGGGAAAGAGTCCAAGGACTGGAACTGCTGGGCCAAAAAGTATACATATTTTTAAAAATTTAATAGATGTTGGCAGATGGATTTGCCAAAACCTATAACACTTCATATTTCTACCAGCCATGAGAGTAATCCTTTCCCTCAATCACCACCAGTAAGTGTTATCAAAGTTCTTTTCCATTTTTGTCAGTCTGGTGTAAAATGGCATTTTGTTTTTACTTTCATTTGAATTTTCCTTGCTAATAATGAATTTGAGAATTTTTTTTAAGTTTATTTATTTATTTTGAGAGAAACAGAGAGAGTGAGTTGGGGAGGGCACCAGAAGGGGGCAGAGGATCTGAAGCAGGCTCCACGCTGACAGCAGAGAGCTTGATGATGGGCTCAAACTCGTGAACCGCGAGATCATGACCTGAGCTGAAGTTGGAAGCTTAACCAACTGAGCCACCCAGGTGCCCCTTGGGAATCTTTTTATAAATTTCTTGGCCATTTAGATTCACTATTCTTTGCCCATTTTTAAATTGAGTTGTTTTTTTATCAAATGTTTGGCTATTTGGACAAATCAGTTACAAATTATTTTGTTCTAAACTGGATGTTTGTCTATTGTTTTATTTATAAGATCTTTTGTCATATCAAGGTTCTTAGCTTTTATAAATTTAAGTATGTCTCTCTTTTCTTTTATAGCTTCTGGACTTCTATAGCTTCTGGAAAAGATGCTTCTCAGTCGATAGATTTTATACAGTCTATAGATTTATACATTTTATGCACTTATAGTCTATTTTATTTTTACCATGTAAACTTTTCATCCACCTAGAATTTATATTTAAATGTATAATAGAGTAAGGATTCACTTCTCTTTTCTTCCAGATGGATAGTCAGTTGTCCAAATACCATTTGTAAAATAACTGATCCATTTCCCACTAAAATGAACTACTAATCTCAAAAATACATTAAACTATCATCTGCACTGGGCTCTATTTTTCATTCTTTTTCTTTCCTTTTTTTTAATGTTAACATTTATGTATTTTTGAGAGAGAGAGAGAGAGAGAGAGAGAGAGCGAGCAGGAGAGAGGTAGAGAGAGAGGGAAAGAGAGAATCCTAAACATGTTCGGCACTCAGCACAGAGCTTGACATGGGGCTCGATTTCACAACTGTAAGATCATGACCTGAGCCAAAATCAAGTTGCTTGAGGTGCATAGGTGGCTCAGTTGGTTAAGCGTCCAACTTCAGCTCAGGTCATGATCACCCAATTTGTGAGTTCAAGCCCCACGTCAGGCTCTGTGCTGACAGCTCAGAGCCTGGAGCCTGCTTCAGATTCTGTGTCTCCCTCTCTCTCTGCCCCTCCCCCACTCATTCTCTCTCTCTCTCTCTCTCCCTCTCTCTCTCTCAAAAATAAACATTAAAAAAAATTTTTACAAAAAGAAATTTTATTAGAAATGGCTAATGGCTTCTGCCAAATGAGTTTTAAGCATCTATTGATATAATTACATTTTTTTCCTTCAATGTATTGACACTATAGATTATGTTACAGATTTTCTGGTATTAGACAACTCCTAAAAATCTGGGAGGGGAAATCTGCTGTGGAAATGCACTGCAGATATTATTTGATAAAATTTATTAAGAATTGCCCTCTACATTCCTTAGACAGAATGATACAAGGTTTTATTTGTTGGCCATGTTTAATAGGTTTTGTTTTTAAATGATTTGGGCTTGATAAAATTAATTTGAAAGATTTCCTTTAGCAATTCAAATAAATTGTATAATTACCCACTCTCTAAAGATTAGCTAAATCTTGGTTATGAAAACATCTGATCGTGGTGCCTTTCTCAATGTTAAATCACCTTTCCTATGCTACCTCTAAGAGTTAACCTACACTTAGGTCACTTTTTTTTTTTTTTTTTTTTAATCTGTGTTTATTTTTGAGAGAAAGAGAGAGAGCACGAGCAGGGGAGGAGCAGAGAGAGAAGGAGATGCAGATTCTGAAACAGGCTCCAGGTTCTGAGCTCTCTGCACAGAGCCCAATGTGGGGCTCCAATTCATGAAAGTGAGTTCATGACCTGAGCCAAAGTCGGACGCTTAACCAACTAAGCCACCCAGGTGCCCCATACACTTAGGTCACTCCTAATCTACCCTCTTATTTTGTTAGGAAATTATTTATTTGTTTCTAGGTTTTTCAAATTTATTACCCTAGAGTCACATGCATCTTTTTTTAATATATGAAGTTTATTTATTTATTTATTTATTTGTTTGTTTGTTTGTTTGTTTAGGGGGAGAGAGAGAGACAGAGAGAAAGAGCATGAGCAAGAGAGGGGCAGAGAGAGAAGGAGAGAGAGAGAATCCCAAGCAGGCTCCATGCCATCAGCACAGAGCCTGATGTGGGGCTCAAACCCACAAACCATGAGATTGTGACCTGAGCTGAAACCAAGAGCCAAACACTTAACCAAATGAGCCACCCAGGCACCCCCATGCATCCTTAAATTAGAATTATTTTGAACTTTTCTCTTTAATTATTTCTTTTCTTACTCTTAATATAATTTACCCTTTTTCTAACTCTTTTCCTTGATCAGGGTTGTAGATCTTCATCTATTTAATGGGTATATTAAAAATTATTTTGGATTCATTTATCCTTTTCTCTAATTTTTGTTTTGTTATTCATTAATTTCAGATTTTCTCCATTATAAAATGACTTTGTTATACTTTGTTTTTCATTTTCTAATTTCTTAAGTGGACTCATCATTCCATCTGTTTGGTTTTCTTCTTTTACTATGGATGAAATTAAAACCTAAACATTTTCCCCTGAAAATATTTTCTTCTGATCATATTTTGATGGTTTCCAAAAGTTTAGCTAGATGTGAAGTGTCCTCCTTTTCAGTTTTCAATATAATTTGCAGTTTCCTTTTTAATATTTTATTTGACCCAAAGGTTGTCTAGAAGCATGCTTATTCATTTCCAAAGAGACTAAATTTTTAGGCCAACTTTTTATTTTTCTTCAATTTTACTGAATTTGATCAGAGATTTTGAACTACAAAATTTTTACTCTAAAAATTATTGAGGTTTTCTGAGACCAAGTACAGTACAAGAAAAAGACATATTTCATAAATTTTATGTGAACATATGCAAAAAAAAATGTGGATCCTCCCTTAGAAGAACATAGGTTTCCTATACATTTATTAAATAAATTTTATTGATTATATCATTCTTTCCTAAATGTCCTTTTTTGAACTAGACTTGTCCAGTTCTGGAAGAGGAATATTTTGCCTTCCACATTCATTTTATTTTTTTTTTTTCAAATTTTGCCTCCATTCTTAAAATATTTTGCTTTGTATAGTTAACTGCTATGTTGTTTGGTACAAACAAATTTATAAGTGTAATATGATCTTCATGAACTGTTTCTTTTTTTGTTACATAATATGACTCTTCAGTGCATTTAACTTTAAATTTGACCTTGTCTGCTTTCAGTATCGCCATTTGATGCATAAAACAAATTACACTCATATATCAGAAAATAGATGTTCTAGAGCTTATATATGATGTCCAGAGAATGTCCTCCTTTTGGGAAAGGCATTTTATGAGCTACTCTCCATAGAAGCCTGTACAGTGTTTAACTAGCATGCATTTATGCTATATATGTTCTAGGAACAATGTTCTTGAGTGTTTGGATATTCATTAAAACACTATCCAGATTGCATCAGGTATCGTGGTTGGTTTTTACTTTTAGACAATAACAGATTCTTGTTTCAGAGGTCATGCTGACCCAATGCAGCCTGTAATCCCACTGCGAGGACCTTCTATCCTTGTTGTTATTATGTGACTGGACCACATAACAGCCACAAAGTTCCACTATACGCTCCTTTTTTTTTTACTTGAATTTGTCTCCTATCTACATGTTCAATCATTCATTTTAGTTTTTAACACTGCCTAAATGAGGTTTCGTTTTCTTGTAAGTAGTATGCAGCTACATTTTATTTGTAGCCCAGTCTACACTCGCTATCAACTACATCTCCCTAGTTGCTCTGCTGCACCTCTACTTTTCCCTCAACCCCAGTAAGATGAGGCCCCTAGAATATGCTCATCTCCCTCTCTCCTCTTTGACCTTCTGCCCTCAATGAGAACCATGGAGTGTTTCTACTCCCGCTACTCTCCACAGTCACCAATTCCTAGACTTTTCTGAGTTAGCATAGTAAATATGAAAAATTTCAAGCTAAAATACTTCTGCACATCAAAGGAAAAAAGTCTACGCAGTGAAAAAGCAACCTACAGAATGGAAGGAACATTTGCAAACCATATATAAACCCATAAAGTGTTAATATCCAAAATATATAAGGAACTCAAACCACTCAATAGAAAAAACAAACAAACAAAACAAAACAAAAACCTCAAATAGCCCAATTTAAAAATGGGCAAAGGATCTGAACCAACATTTCTCCAAAAAAGACATACAAATGGTCAACAGGTATATGAAAATGTATTCAACAGTGCTAATCATCAGAAACATGCAAGCCAAAACCACAATGAGATATCACCTCACACCTGTTAGGATGTCTATCAACAAATGTTATCATCCATAAAACAAAAGACAGCGTTGTTGGTGAGGATGTGGAGAAAATGGAATCTTTCTGCACCGTGGGTGGGAATGTAAATTGACGTAACCTCTATGGAAAAGTATGGAGATTGTTCCAAAAATTAAAAATAGAACTACTACACGATCCAGCAGTTTGGGCATATATCCAGAAGAATTAAAATTCTGTATATATCAAAGAGACAATCTGTATTTCCATGTTCATTGCAGTATTATTCACAATAGTCAAGACATGAAAGCAACCCATATGTCCACTGACAGATGGATAAAGAAAATATGGTATATAAATACAATGGAATAGTATACAGCCTTCAAAAAGAGGGAAATTCTGTCATATGTGACACCATGAATGAACCTAGAGGATATTACCTTAAGTGAAATAGGCCAGACACAAAAGAACAAATACCACATGATCACGAAATCACAAAAATAAAAAAATTAAAATTAAAAAGGCAGAAGGAAACTTTTAGAGGCGATGGATATGTTTATGTATTGATTATGGGGATGGTTTCACAAGTGTGTACTTCCAAACTGATCAAGTTGTATACATTAAATATATATGCTCTATAAAGTGGTTTAAAAACAAAGAAAAGAGGCACTTACAGGTCAGGAGAAATGCCACATTCACTAGGGTAGAATTCTTCAGTGTGAGATTTATTCCTTGTTCTTGAGACTTGCTGGGGAAGGAAGAAGGAAGGAAGGAAGGAAGGAAGGAAGGAAGGAAGGAAGGAAGGAAGGAAGGAAGGAAGGAAGGAAGGAAGAAAGGGAGGGAGGGAGGGAGGGAGGGAGGAAGGAAGGAAAGAAGGAAGGAAGGAAGGAAGGAAGGAAGGAAGGAAGGAAGGAAGGAAGGAAGGAAGGAAGGAAGGAAGGAAGGGAGGATATTTCCTTAAAGCATATTCTTCCTGTTTCAAAAACCTTGCATATTACTTACAGATCACATTTCAAGGTAATAAATCCTATTCATATAGATGTATAGATAGAAACAGGAAGGGAGGAAAGAAGGAAATAAGAAAGGAAGAAGGGAGAAAGGGAGGGAGGGATATTTATTGTTGCTCACCACTGTTGTCTTGCCTCTTTATCTTCCCCACCTTGAGATTTCCATTGTGGTTCATTAGTGATATTTTCACAAGGACTTTTTTTTGAAGGTGTATAGTTGATATGCCCTGAATTCTCATTTATGTTCACTCTATCATTCAGGCCAATGATATCTTATTTGAGAGTACCTTAAGTACTTAAAATACTCTCTTATAATATTGTCTTCATCATAATATTCCATTATAATGGTCTGTTCATTATTTAAAGTTCCAGGACTGGAGCTCCTGGGTGGCTCAGTCGGTGAAGCATCAGACTTTGGTTCAGGTCATGATCTCAAGGTTTGTGAGTTCAAGCCCCGCATGGGGCTCTGAGGGGAGGACAGCTCAGAGCCTGGAGCCTGTTTCAGACTCTGTGTCTCCCTCTCTCTCTGCCTCTTACCCACTCAAGCTGTGTCTGTCTCTCTCTCTCTCACTCTCTCTCAAAAATAAATAAAAACCATTAAAAATTTTAAAAATTAACTTCCAGGATTTTATTAGTATATATGCCCAAGTATGTGTCTTTTCTCATCAGTAAAGCCTGTAATTTGGGCAGCCTTTACAATCCACAATCTCAGGAATTTATTTACTTCAGAAAATGTCTTTCTAGAAGTTAATTCTGCTTCTCTTCTATCAGGTCTTTTTTCACTTTAAAAATGCCAATTATTGACATGGTAGGAATCCTCAAATCATACACCCAGGTTGCCTACATTTTTTCTTCAGTATTATAATTGCTCCTTTCACACCCCTTACCCGCTCTGGCTGCTTTGCAGATAATGGATGAAGCACCCAGCTGGTCCCCGCTTACAGGCACAGGCCCTGCCCTGCGGGGGGGAAAATAAGACAGCCAGCAGTAACTGTGACAAGTCTGTTGCGGGCGCTCTACTCCACCATGCAGAGTTAGTTTTGCTTAAAACATTCCCCAGCCACTGGGCACCTGGGTGGCTCAGTCGGTTATGCATCAGACTTCGGGTCAGGTCATGATCTCAGGGGTTGGTGGGTTTGAGCCCTGTATGGGGCTGCGCACTGACAGCGCAGAGCCTGCTTGGGATTCACTCAATGAAACAAGCCACTTTGAAGGAGTCCGGCTAGAGGGAGGCTGCAGGTGGTTCTAGAACCTCAGTGATGGTTTCAAGGAAGCTTATCTGTAAAAGCTGTCCTGGCTGTGCTCCCCTGGGACAGGACACCTCCGTGGAATCCCCAGGGCAGCACTTTGCGGGATCCCCAAGGCCGGAAGCTGATTTCACCGACCAGTCTCAAGCTGGACACCCGTGGAGGTGCAGGTGGCCAGGCGGCGGCCTGGCCCTCCCAGTGTATAGGGCTGACCCTGGCCTCTGGATCATTCACCCAAGATGCAGGCTGCGTGCGGAGAGGCGTAGGGGGGAACGAACATCCGGGAGGTGGACCGGGGGCAGGCAAACCAGGGCACCATTCCTGCACGCGGGGCGAGCCTCCGGAATATCCGGCCCAGGGCTCCTCGTCCACGCCGCGGGCCTGCCGCCCAGCGCTCCGGAGCTCTGGCTCAGGTCAGCCGGGAAGCTGCGGTGGTGGGGGGCGGCCAGCCCCACTCCCCGCCTTCCCGCCGCCGCCATCGCTGTTCTTCAGGCTCTTGAGGCCGAGGTAGGAGGCCTGCACCGTCTCCGAGTGCCACAGCCTGGCCCTGTGTCTCGCTGCTCGCTCCTGCGGGAAGGCCTTGGACGTGAGCGGGGTTGGTTAGCGCAGCGCATGGCGGAGGCGACCACGGCCACCTCGAAGCTGAAGGCCTCCCGGGGTGGCACGCGCTTGAACACGGAAGTCCCTAAAGACCACGGGCCCCTTCCAGGCACAGGCGAGGAGGCCATCCCGTACAATCTGCAAGCCTGAGGGGCAGTGGAGCACGTGACAATCCCCGCAAAGGACTCGGAGGGAACCCCCCCACGGGCGTGGCCTCACTTGTGCGCAAGCGCCTGTGCGGTTCGCGCGCACGCGCGCGCATACCCCCAACAACCCTCCCATCCCCTCCCTCCAACTTTGCCCTGCGGCTGGGGCTCTGGCTGCCCCCCCACCCCCACCCCAAGCCGCCTTCACTCAGGGTTTCCCTTTGTGCCTTGAGGTTGTCCTTAAAGCTGTCCTTAAAGTTGACCTTAAATGCCAATCCAGGCATTAAGCCACGGCAGCAAAAGAGCTAGCATTCTGAAGCTTGAACTTTACCCACTCACCCCCCCCCCCTTTTAAGTTTGTAGAGGTATCTAAAACCAAAAGGCTTCCAACGTAAAGGGACAGTTTTGGTAGATGACGAAAGAAGAGAAGGGAGCTCTGTGAGATCCCTTTTGTAAGGGCACTCATCCCATTCTTGAGATCCCCACCCTTATAACCTAATCACCCTCCAAAGGCCCCACCGCCTGATGCTTTTGCCTTGAGGGTTAGGATTTCAACATACGGACTGAAAAGTCCATTCTTATTCATAACTCAATTATGAATTGAATTCATAACTCAATATATATGGTAAACTGAAAGCAAAGTGCTCAGTATGAAGCGAGAAAATAAAAAAGGAGTGAGCCTGTCGTGTCAGTTACAGTTGTAAGGAGCCAACTCATTTCCAAGTCTCACTAAATTATTTTTTTTCTATTTTATTTCGTGAGAGAGAGAAAAAGCAATGAGCAGGGAAGAGGGGTAGAGGAAGAGAGAGAGAATCTTAAGCAGGCTCCAAGCCCAATGTGGGGCGGAAGGCAGGGAGGGAAGTCAATCCCAAAACCCTGGGATCATGACCTCAGCTGAAATCAAGAGTCGGACACTCAACCCACTGACTCACCCAGGTGCTCCTCACTAAATTATTTTTTAATCATGAAGGTTAGCCTAGGTAATCTCTAAGTTCTCTTCCAGTTATAAAAACTCCTCCATTTGATTCATACTCCAAAATTCTATTATTTCTGTATCAAATACTGCGTTCTGAATCAAATTATGAAGTCTTTAGATATAGCAGCTGTGCCTTAGACATATCTTTACCTCCCACAGAACCTATGGAAATATCATACACAGAATAGACATGAACACATTGATTGGTTGTTCTATATTTTAGTCTATGGATTTCTCTCAGAGTCACTTAATTATTTCAATAATTGGCATTACCCACAACCACCAAAGGTGATATTTCTGGCAGGTGGAAGGGTAAAGGTACTACTTCTTAGTGATATTCATTTACTCTTTTACATATAAACCATTCATTTATCCTCTTAGTTTATCAAACACTGGCAGCTCCCATCTATTTCATGTGACTTTATAGAGTTATTACACCTATTCACAGTCATTACTTTTTCTTAAAGAATTAGTTGGGTGATAAGACTTGAACCAGGGAGATTTATGGGGAATAATAATCTGCAAAGGATTGGGGACCCAAAGTAAGATGGTCATTAATTTTGTTGAAACGCTAAAGCTCATATCTCAAAATGGTGGGCAAAGTCAGCAAATAGGTAACTTTTAATAGATAGCACACTTTTACTGCTCTTCATATAGAGACTTTAATGAATTTTCACAATCCAACGAAAATAGCTTCTTAGCATTCCATCCAATAGGGCAAATAATCTTTATTAGTTTCTGAGTAGCATTCATATCTAGAGACTATTTAAAGGGTTTACAGCTAATTTAGGAGTTACTAGGTTGGGTTTTTTTGTGGTCTTTTGGTGTTACATAAGTATTTTAATTTTGTGCAGCAATGGTATACACTGGAAAGAGAATTTGTAATAAATGTTACGGTCTTAGTCACATTGGAGAGCAGCTATTGGTTTTTATGAAGCCCATGATCCCCATGTACTCTTTGGCAAAAAAGGAACAATAACCTTCCACTCCAGAATAATAGTATATACTTTTTTTTATTTATTTATTTATTTACTTTTGAGAGAGAGAGAGAGAGAGAGAGCACAAGCACAAGCAGGGGAAGGGCAGAGAGAAAGAAGAGAGAGAATCCCAAGCACGCTCTGCACTGTCATCATGGAGCCCAATGGGGGGGCTCGAATTCACAATCTGTGAGATCATGACCTGAGCTGAAATCAAGAGTCAGAAGTTTAGCTGACCAAGCCACCCAGGCACCCCTAGTATATATTGTGATGACATAAAGGAATTTTTACAGAATTACCTTCCTTGCGAAACATCTCACAAAGACACAAAGTTATTTCTAGAATGCTGTATTTGTTCTCTGTATTTGCTTTACCAACTAAATCTGTTAAAACACAGCAGTTCCTCCTTGTACACAGGGAATATGTTCCAAGATCCCCAGTGGACGCCTGAAACCACGGATAGTATCAAACTCTATGCATCCTCAGTTTTTTCCTTTACACATATACCTATGATAAACTTGAATTTCTAAATTAAGCACCATAAAGATTAACAACAATAATTAGTAATAAAATAGGACAATTATAACAATATACTGTAATAAAGAATATGTAAATGTGGTCTCTCAAAATATCTTCTTGTCCTGTACCCACCCTTCATCTTGTGATGAGATGAGATGATAAAATGCCTACATGACTAGATGAAGTGAGGTAAATGCCACAGGCTTTGTGACATAGTATTGGGTTACTATTAGCCTTCTGACCATATGTCACAAGGAAGATTATCTGTTTCTGGACCACAGTTGGCAGGAGAAGGCAAAACCGCACCTAAGGGGGTCTACTTTAATTAAGTTTATTACAAATATGCCCATAAAAACAAAGGTCACTGATATTCTAATGAAGTCCCAGATTCAAATCAGAAATTATGGATAGTGAAGCTAAAGATTACAGTGCTGGTTTGAATATCTTAAGACTTGGTGGACAAATGTAATTCCTACAGCAAACTCATTCTAATAAATAATAAATCTAATAAATATAATTATTACAAGCATATTATAATTAATATATACTATATAATTAATATAAAATATTATGAATAATTGTGTATAATATATAATTATATATAATATAATATAATATATTCTAATAAATATAATTTAACCATATAATAAGCCAGTGCAACTTCGCATAAAAAACAATTATAGCAAGCACACAGGTTATATTCTACAACCACATTTAAAGTCAGAACATCTCAAAGGTAGAAATCAATGGTCCTTAAAACTATTAAACAAAACTTATTATTTCAGGAAAGCTCTTTTCCATTCTTAGCAGACTTAGGCAAAAAAAAAGGAGAAACTAGATACGAAGAGATATAATTTAAATTTTATGACGACTAGCTCTTCATTAAACTGCTCATTGACACTCGTAGCTGCTAGAGTGAGTTCTAATCTCTAGTCAGGGCTGAATTAAAACAGGCCTGTAACTTTGTGTTGCTGACCTAGTATGTCAACAATAATAGTTGTAACAATAACAACGTTGAAAGCAGGTAACACTTCCTGAGGACTTACAGTGTGCCAAAATCTCAACTGTGAATATTGTATTTAATCTTCAGAACTACTTTATGAGGTGGCCTCTATTAAGGTGCTCATTTTACAGACGAGGAAATGACGGTTTAAAGAAGTTAAGGTTACAGGGGCGCCTGGGTGGCACAGTCGGTTAAGCGTCCGACTTCAGCCAGGTCACGATCTCGCGGTCTGTGAGTTCGAGCCCCGCGTCGGGCTCTGGGCTGATGGCTCAGAGCCTGGAGCCTGTTTCCGATTCTGTGTCTCCCTCTCTCTCTGCCCCTCCCCCATTCATGCTCTGTCTCTGTCTCTCTCTGTCCCAAAAATAAATAAACGTTGAAAAAAAATTTTTTAAAGAAGTTAAGGTTACAGACCCAGGAAGAAGCAGATTTTCACACAACCCATGCCCCTTAAGAGTTAAGCCAGTTGTACCTCTCATGATTCAACAACCTGATGTTCCTGAAATGCCCTTTTTTCATAACATAATTTAATACAGTGGTGCTGTTTTTCATGGGGTAATCCACACACCTGAAGTAGGGTCATCACATGTTTCTTTTCATAAAATACTACTTTCCAATCTCTTTCTCCTCCCTATACTGGCTTCTTTTACTTCTCTCTCCTTTATCTCTTTTATGAATTATTCCTTCCTTTTGCCAATTCCTATTTTCCCAGATTTTCTCCCATTATCCCGGTCTGTACAATAAGCTCACCAGGAGAATTTAGCAATACCAAAAAACTCCTAAAAGGTGATCCTTGGGGCTTTAGAGGCTGATGGTCCTTGAGCCAAAAACTGGAGACCAAAAACAGAAGCTGAGAACACAAAACTGTTTTTCCTACTACAACAGACCCTTGAACAACAAAGGTTTGAATGGCATAGGTCCACTTATTTGCAGATCTTTTTTTCAATAAATACAGTACAATCCTGTACATGTATTTTCTCATTATTGTTTAGCAACATTTTCTTTTCTCTAGCTTATCTTATTGTAAGAATACAATATATAATATAACATACAAAACATGTGTTAATCTACAGTTTATGCTATGGATAAGGCTTCCAGTTGACAGTAGGGTATTACTAATTAAGTTATTGGGGAATCAAAAGTTGTATGCAACTCTTCAGCTGTGCAGGGGGGTCAATGCCCCTGACACATTATTCAAGGATCACCTGCACTTTCTTTCATATGAAAAGTATGAATTAAAAACAAAAAAACCTGGAGCACCTGGGTGGCTCAGTCAGTTAAGCATCCAACTCTTAATGTCAGCTCAGGTCATGATCTTATGGTCCATGAGTTCAAGCCCTGTCTCAGTCTCTGTGCTGATGGCGCAGATCCTGCTTGGGATTCTCTCCCTCTCTCCTTCTCTCCCTGTCTCCCTCTCTCCCTCTCTCCCTCTCTCTCTCTCTTTATGCCCCTCCCCTCTCTCCCTCTCTCCCTCTCTCTCTCTCTTTATGCCCCTCCCCTCTCTCTCTCTCTCTCTCTCTCTCTCTCTCAAAACAAGTGAATAAATAAACTTTAAAAAATTAAAAATAAAGGGGCGCCTGGTTGGCGCAGTCGGTTAAGCGTCCGACATTCAGCCAGGTCACGATCTCGCAGTCCGTGAGTTCGAGCCCCGCGTCAGGCTCTGGGCTGATGGCTCGGAGCCTGGAGCCTGTTTCCACTTCTGTGTCTCCCTCTCTCTCTGCCCCTCCCCCATTCATGCTCTGTCTCTCTCTGTCCCAAAAATAAATAAAAAACATTGAAAAAAAATTAAAAATAAAAACAAAAGAACTACTTCATGTGAAATTAATGGGCTTTTTGTAAGGTTGTTTGAATTTGGGGGTAGAATACTCTGATAAAATAGAAACAGTTTGAAGAGGTCATTTATTTGGGCTTATGCCTTCTAACAGGCAAATTCCTACTGCACTACATCTAAGTCAACCACCTCACTTTATAAAGGAGGAAGCTAAGACCCAGAGAAGTAAGTCATGTTCAAGGTGAGATAAACAAGATAACGAGTTTGCATCAACATGGATGGTACTAGAGAGTATTATGCTATGCGAAATAAGTCAGTCTGAGAAAGACAAATACCATATGATCTCACTCATATGTGGAACCTAAGAAACAAAACAAACAAGGAAAGGGGAAAAAAAGACAAACCAAGGAGCGGACTCTTAACTATAAAGAACAAACTGATGGTTACCAGAGGGATGGGGTGGGGGGTTTGTTGAGTAGGAGATGGGGATTAAAGACAGCACACTTACTGCAATGAAAAAAAATAAAATAAAATAAAACAAGTACATGCAAAAATTAGTGGGGAAAAAAAGATAATGGAATCACAAGATGGCTAGGGAAGAGGGGAGAATCACTTCAGGAAGGGTTGTGGGGCATATTAGTTTCTTGTGGTGGGCTAACAACAAATTGCCAAATTCCTGGTGTCATTAAAAAACAGAACTTACTGTCTCACAATTCTAGAGGCCAGAAGTTGAAAATCAAGGTATCAGTAGGGCCATGCTCCCTCTGAGGGTTCTAGTGGAGAATCCATTCTTTGCCTCTTCCAGCTTCTGGAGGCTCCAGACTTTCCTTGGCTCATGGCCGCATCAGTCTAACATCTGCTGCTGTAGCTACTTTGCCTTCTCCTCTGTGTCTCCATGAGTAATCTTTGGTGCCTCACTATTTAAGAACACTTGTCTTTGAATTTAAGGCTCACACAACTGGCCTGCCAAAACTGAGCAGGGGGCCAAACTCTCTGAAGTCAAGGAGGAAGCAGTATTACCCCAGGGTTTGTGGTGGAGTAGCAGCCCTGAGTTCTCTGAATAGCCTTCAGGATTACACTTCACCTTTCTTGAAGAATAAACTGTATTTGCAGCTGAAGAGTTCTATCTCCCCAGCTTGTAGAATTCCAGAAGTTCTGGCAGCCTTCCTATATTCCTTTCCACTCTCTCTGTCCCCTCTAGTTCGAACTGGCAGTTTCTGACTGGTATAATCCCATGTTTATCCCTGGCTTCTCCAGAGATGGTTGATTAAATCCGCGAAGCACACATAATCTCTTTATTAAATGGTTGTTCAGCTACACCCTTATTGTTCTTTTAGTACACACTTCCTCACTTTTTGCAGTATGGATAGGCTAAAAACTTTCCAAATTTTCTAGTTCTAGTTTTGTTTTGTTTGTTTGTTTTGAGAGAGAGAGAGAGAGAGAGAGAATCCTGAGCAGGCTCCACACTGTCAGTGCAGAGTCTGATGTCAGGCTTGAACTCACAAATGGTGAGATCATGACTTAAACAAAACTTGTGAGTTGGACACCTAACCAACTGAGCCACCCAGGTGCCCCAAGTTCTAGTTCTATTTTGCTTAACAGTTCCTTCAATGTATCTCTCTGCTATTTTTTTTTTTTTTTTTTTTTTTTTTTTTTTTACTATTGGCAGTAAAGAGAAACCAAGCTGTTCTTCCAACACTTTGCTTAGACATCTCCTCCGCTAAATATCCAATTTCATTGCTCACAAGTTCTACCTTCCCCAGGACACTGGAACGTGGGGCTCCTGGGTGGGTCAGTGGGTTAGGTGGACAACTCCTGGCTTCGGCTCAGGTCATGATCTTGTGGTTTGTGGAATCAGCCCTATGTTGGGCTCTGCACTGACAGTGGGGATTCTGCTTGGGATTCTCTCTCTCCTTCTCTCTCTGCTCCTCCCCTGCTCACACACTCTGTCTCTCTCGCGCGCTCAAAATAAATAGATAAACAAGCAAAAAGTGTGTCTCTTATAAGGACACTCATCCTATCAGATCAGACCCCCGCCCTTATGACCTCGTATAACCTTAATTACTTCCTTAGAGGCCTTATCTCCAGATATAGCCACACTGGGGGTTAAGACTTCAATATATGTATTTGGTGGGGGACAGAAACATTCAATCTATAACATATACCTAAGCTAAAAAAAAAAAAATACAAAAAAATTCAAAGTGAAATGATGGACAAAGCCAAAACATGCTACACATCAATCAAACAAAACCTAGTTTAGCTATACTAATATCACACAGAATAAGCATCCACCTTCAGCTCAGGTCCTGATCTTGTGGTCTGTGAGTTCAAGCCCCATGCCAGGCTCTGTGCTGACAGCTCAGAGCCTGGAGCCTGTTTCATATTCTGTGTCTCCCTCTCTCTCTACCCCTCCCCTGCTTGCTCTCTCTCTCTCTCTCTCTCTCTCTCCCTCAAAAATAAATAAATATTTTAAAAAGTCTTTAAAAAATGAAGCTTTACTAAAAGAAACCTCTCACAGTGATAAAGATTCAACTCACTGGAAATACATATTTATTTGCAAATGTGATCCTCTGTTTACAGAGGTTCAAAATCTATAATGCAAAAATGAAAAAATCTGAAAGAAAAAAAACAGAATATTCACAATCCTAGTGGGAGACTTTAGCACATCTCTTTCTGTATGATAGAGCAAAAAGACAAAAGCAAATCAATAAAGGTGTAGAGGATTTAAACATCATGAAAGTGGTTTTCAAAAAGGTAGGAAAAAAGCAAAGAAAAAGACAATATATGCCCTCAGTGACCCAGAATTATTCTAGAAAATATCAGCATAAGATGTGGGGTAATGGTGGGGAAAGAAAACAAAGTTATGGGAAAATACACTGAATTACTTATCTGGTTCAGGGAGAATATGGACATTAAAGAATTTCAGAACTCAATAGAAAAATAAATATGACAATGGGTTTCAGTGAAGAGCAACCACAGTAAAAATAAACAATAGATTGTATAGCTTTTATTTTTTTTAATGTTTATTTATTTTTGAAAGAGAGAGAGAGAGAGACAGAGCATGAGTGGGGGAGGGGCAGAGAGAGAGGGGGACGCAGAATCTGAAACAGGCTCCAGGCTCTGAGCTGTCAGCACAGAACCCGACACAGGGCTCGAACTCACGGACCACAAGATCATGACCTGAGCTCAAGTTGGACGCTTAACCAGCTGAGCCACCCAGGTGCCCTAGAGTGTATAGCTTTTAAACCCAGAGAAGAAAATCTATCCAATAAAAAGTGGGATATTGAAATTATAGACTTCCCCTCTTAAAAAAACATTCCCACATAAGTTCTGCTCAACTTCATGGAAAAATCATTTCTCAGGTCCACCCCAGGACTGTGTGAGTTTGGGGGCAGGTTATTTCACCTCTCTGAGTTTTGGTTTGTTCTAGAAAATGAAGTCCTTGTTGCATGTAAAGTGCTTACTGCAGTGCCCAGAGAGAAGGCATTCAGCAAATACTGACTAGCACTTTCATCATTCTTATTACTTTTACTACTATTGTTACTGCTGCTTCTGAGAATGTTGGTCGTATCTCTTTACAGTCTCCTGAGTCCCTGACATAAGGGACTCATAATAAGTCAATTAACATGTTTGAGTTTAACTTATGCAAATAGATATAATTAGATCTTTCAGGCATGGGGAATGTTTCCCTAGCAAGATGAGATCCAGAGAAAGAAAAGTTTGTGTTAACTCCAACATAAGCCAAGAGTAATATTCTATGGTGGCACTGCTTGCCATTTGAAGGTGTCAGTTACACTGAGGAACTGATTTGGGTGTGAAAGTCAAATTCTTGCCCAGTCATTGTAAGTTAGAAAGAACAACAAGCTACGAAGAGCTGGTTCTTGTCCATGATTTGCTGGCAAGTTACCAGGAAGCACGTCCCTAACTAGGTCTGTATCTCAAGACCCTCCATCCTCACCTCTTTTAATAAATAGCAAGTCTCAATTTGAAGTTGGCTTTGCAGGGGCGCCTGGGTGGCTCAGTTGGTTGAGTGTCAGACCTTGGCTCAAGTCATGATCTCACAGTTCATGGGTTTGAGCCCCGTATGGGCTGTGTGCTGACAGCTCAGAGCCTGGAGCCTGCTTTGGATTCTATGTCTCCTTCTCTCTCTGCCTCTCCCCCTCTTGCACTCTGCCTCTCTCTCTCTCTCTTTCTCTCTCTCAAAAATAAATAAACATTAAAAAAGAAAAATTTGAAGTTGGCTTTGCAGATAGTGCTCAAGAAACATTTATCAACTTTAGTCATCTTGTCAGTTTAGCAATTTTAATCAATTTATCAACTTATCGATTAAGTCATGCCTAGTTTGTCACTCTTCTCCGGATACCAAGCATTTCCAAAAATGATTTGTTTATCAACATCAGATCTTCATACTGTGGAGACCCTACTTAATGGAATGAAACTCAGATCAGGAGTTTGTGCTATTTCTTATGGACAACAAAAGAAAATCTGCCTTTATTATCAATCTCTACAAAAATATGGTAATGTTCTAACTTTCAAGGAGCTTCACTTGAAAATTTACTAGAGTATTTATGGGAACAAGAAAGATGAACACCTGAACAGGCTGGAAAACGTATCGAGCACAAATGCCTGAGCTCATAGCAAAATGTTTGGCAAGAAAAAGAATGTTAATGTTAGTGTGAAATACACAGTGGATTCAGTTATTAATTTTTCCATCAAAGTTTTACTTCAAAAAACAAACAGTGCAGACTAGTTAGTGTTTCATAATGGAAAAAGAGCATACCTTAGGAACTAGTTCAGGGAGATATTTTAGTTCCTTTGCTTTGTTTTTCAATTAATCATTTGCCTATTTTGTGCACTTCCTTTCCATGGGGAAATATTCTGAATCTGATCCGATTGTTTTTTTTAAGCCTATTCGTTATGTGCAAAATACTTTTGGTATTTGCAAATTTACAAAATGTTCTTAACCCCAAGAGAAAACAAATAACTTAGAGAAAATTAAAACAAGTCCAAATCATTAAGTACATTTTTTGAAATCTCTCAAGTGTAGGAAGAATGTAGGTAGAATTGAACAATAGTCTGGCTTGGACCAGAACCTAGAGAAATCACTGAAAACGTCAAAAATGATTTCATATGAATAATTGTGGGGGTTTTTCTTCTTCTTCTTTGGGACTTCTTGAAAAGAAGGGGATAAATTGGAGAAATGCATGAAAGAGGCAAGCTTATCAGAATTCAAATTTGGCTAGGATATTTTGGTGTAATTAGCCTTCCCCAGTCCATCAAGCTTACCATCCTAGTGATAATTCAGTTCCTTTCAAATCAATGGATAGGTGCCATGCACGTACTGAGGGTGAATAGAAGTATAAACAAGACCGGATTCTCTCCCACACAAATTTTTTAAGATGATGAAATGGGGTTAAAGAAGAAAAAATAATATCACAATGTTGTATACATTTATAATATAATCATATTACAAAGAGGATTTTCAAGGTCATCTCCTAGAAATCAAATGGAGATGAACTCTACTTTTCACCTTTTAAGTACTTCCTATCCCTCCCGGGCAGTTTTGGTCCCACATCTGTTTCAGACTCTACAAAACTTTCTAACTTTCTTATTGTTTATACCACAAATGTGATTCCATTGTAAACATTCCTTGATTTTAGTTCTAAAACCATGGAATGAGTCCCTTTTGCCCCGAGCAAAATGGCAACATAACACACAGGGCAACAGAGCCTAGTGGCTAAGAGCATGGACTTCAGAGCCAGATGACTTTGGTACAAAGCTCCAGGTCACCATTGGGAAAATCACTCAATTCCCTAAGCCTTGGTTTCCCCATCTCCAAAATGGGAATGTTAATACTTCCTACCTCACAGAGTTGTGAGGATCAATGAGGCAGCACTGAGAAAACTATTGAGCATGAATGTTAGCTATGATTAATGTCTCATATAGGTATATCTATTACTGCATTCCTCAAGTATTTCCTGAGTGCCTAGTCTGTGTCAGATACCATTCTAGACTCTGTACCCTAACAGTGAATAAGATCGGCAAGTTTCCAGACCTCAAGGAGCCTCCACTCTCATCTCAATAAGAAAATGGTTTCCGCTAGGAAAGAGTGCATCAGATACCATTTTGTATCTCCCAGGGTGCTTTGCACAAAAGAGACAATAGGTATTTGTAAAAGAATCTTAATGAGTGGAAGAAGGAAGACATGCTTCGACAGTCTTGCTTCACCCCTGGGCAAATTAAGTAATTATGTGGACAAACCAATGGTATTCTGCTAAGGAGATCTGGAATCTAATGTTTTCACATTTCTTAAAAGTCAACTGCTTGGTATTTGAATGGATTACACAAAGTTTCCAGTGCACCATGCCATGTTTTGCTCACAACGCAGAGGAATGTGTGGCAGGGAGCATACTTCTGGATTGTGGGGTTCAGCCAGGTGAGCCCAGATCACCTTGGGTTTCATGGCCATTCAGTCTGTATCATCTGACTGCCAGTTAGGAGGCTCGGCTTTGCTCTTGACCTTAGAGCCACAGGAGGCAAAAATGTGGCCAGAGTGACTGCGGGAGGCCCAGAGACACCTAGCTGAAGAGTTACACTCCTTTAAGATTTGAATCACACATGTTCCTCAAGGACAGTTAGTAATGTAGCCAATTTAATTTTCATTCCCTCTTCACAGCAAATAAGAATCAGATATTTTCTTTCTTTAAAAAAAAAAAAAGAACTTTAGGAATTCTTAGTCTAATTACAAAAATATGTCTTGGGGAGCCTGGGTGGCTTGGTTGAGCGTCTGACTCTTGGTTTGGGCTCCATGGCGTGATCTCATGGTTCATAAGTTCGAGCCCCAAGTCAGCCTCTGCACTGACAGCATGGAGCCTGCTTGGGATCCTCTGTCTACCTCTGTCTCTGCCCCTCCCCCACTCAGTCTCTATCTGTCTCTCTCAGAATAAATAAATAAACATAAAAAAAAGGGATGATGCCCTTTTAAAAAAATATGTCTTATTCATTGCAAGAAACTGAAAGCTTTAACTTGACACACATACACACGTACTTTCTAAAGAGCAAGTTTTGAGAATTACATAAAAACCTAGAGAGAACTTGCAGAAGTCAAGAGATTTGGGTTTTAGTGTTGACTTAAGTGAAATCTGGACCCCACTTTCCACATCTGGAAGATGGAGCATGAGGTACTCCTTCCACCTCTGTTTTTCTTAAAGTAGATATTAAATAATGATCCACCATGTCCCCATCTCTTCCATACATTATTTAAAACAACTTTATATGATAGTTACATTTTACAATGAGGAAACCAAGGCTCAGAGAAGCTTGTTGATTTACCCAAGGCTACTGAATATGGGCAAAGGTGTGGTGTAAGGGTATCTCCTGACACTAAGTCACATCCTCTTCCTAGAAAACTACAGCTGCCTTTAATTTACTAGGATACAAAATGGCTCTGGGTTTGAGAAGAATGACCCTGACAACAAAACTTCATTGCCTACTTGACCCTTTGCCCAAGATTGGCTCTGCTCTGTCACTTACCTGTAGGAAATGTATGGTTTTCAACTGGAGATAGACAGGTTAATAGGCTGAGTCTGACCTAGAAAAGGCATCTTGAGTTTCACTGACATTCACAGACATTCAAAAGATGTGCTCTCCAATAAAGAGGGTCTTTGTCTTTTTTCTACCTGTGCCTCACTGATTGTGGAGAAATGTAATCACAACATTTAGATCAATGTTGGGCATATAGATCAAACCCAACCACAACAAATTCCCGGGGACTAGCAGACTTATTGGCCTTGCCAATAAATGCTTACCCAAACAGACCAGAATGCCTCCTGCAGGAATCAGAATAGTAATATACAGAAAAGGCCAGCCATTTGGTAGTCATAGAGAAGACACTGGATACATAATGACTTCACCTTAAAGTTGGACATCCAGAGTGAAATTAATAGGCTCCTACTTTTGAGAACCTCAGACTTGTCTTTGATCCCAAAGCATTTTCTAGTTCCTGTTCCATTTTCCACAGGGATTGTTCTACTCTGAACCCTGTTCTTGGGTTTCTGAGACACTATCTTCCCAGGCTACTGCTACATTAAACCTTTAAAAAATTTTTGGAATACGTGACTCTAGTCTTTACAACACAAACAGCTAAATAAAACTCTGCACAATCATTTTGTTATACTATATACCACTAAATTTTATTTTTCAAATAAGACTGAAGTTAATGGGGATTTGGCACATGGTCTGCAGATTACAAGGCCTGATTCATCATTGCTATATTATACTTTCTGTCACCCTTTTGGCTACTCCAACTGGCTCAATTATAACCATTGAGAATCTTAAGAATTCAATAGGATCTACCAAGAGGAGACGTCTAGTCCATGACTTACCTATCAGCCCAAAGATTACTTCCTTCTAAGACCAATTCCATATTCTCTGGGAGTAAGTTTGAAGCATTTGGTTTTAATCCATCCATACCTTCACCATTAAGAAGCCAGATTTGGAAAAATGTGATAAAACCATATATAGAAAGATGTGTGGTGATTGTTTATGAAATAATTATAATAATATTTATTAAATATTATTTATTTATATATGATTTATAATGAATGTTCTCGCAGTGGGGTAAGCAAGCTTCTCTTTAGAGAAACTCTTTGGCCAAAAAAGTTGAGCCAAAGATTTCCAACCCCTGACTTATTTGAGGCACTCAGCCTTGTGGATTTCATTTCCATCAACAATAATGAGTTCTGCATGCCTTGGAAAAGAACAAAGCACTTGGGGGGCACCTGGGTGGCTCAGTCGGTTGAGCATCCGGCTTCAGCTCAGGTCATGATCTCACAGTTGGTGGGTTCGAACCCCACATCGGGTTCTGTGCTGACAGCTTAGAGCCTGGAGCCTGCTTCTGATTCTGTGTCTCCCTCTCTCTCTGCTCCTCCCCTGCTCATGCTCTGTCTCTCTCTCTCTCTCTCTCTCTCTCTCTCTTTCAAAAATAAATAAAAACATTAAAAAAAAAAAAAGAACAAAGCACTTGGTTCTTTCCCTAAATTCTGACTTTCAGTGCACCTACTGCATCTAGCCTATCTGACGCTTACAGGGATCCTCCTTCACATATTTTAATTTAATGTTAACATTTCCTTCCCTGGCTTATTAACTGCTCTCCAGTGCAGGTTAACCAATGAACTCCGAAAGAGGTCTCCAGTTGCTCTGCAAGGGTGATGAGCAATTCTCACCCTGCACTTGAGCCAACAAAAATGTTGGGCCATTTTACAAGCAGCAGAAGTCCCAGAAGGCTACACGGTTCCATGGCATAATATATGCAGAAAAAATAATAAAAAGTTTTATGGCTCAGAGAGAGCCAACTGGTCTTAGTAGGGCCCCAAGGCAGGTAAATCTGGTATGTCCTCACTCAGCCTCATAACTTGACAATTTTAACCAAGAGTACTCAGGTTTTGAAGTGCCTGCTTTGCAAACATAAACAGTTCTGGATTTGGCATGACAACTGGCAAGAGGTCCTGCCTAAGGGCATTTATATCTAGTCGGTATCTTATCTAAGAAATCAGAAAAATTATTTCTTTCAAGTCTGAAAACTAAGTTGTTTTAATGAATGGGCTGTTTTAATATCCTTGGCAAGCCAGGAAATTTACACTCCACTCCCAACGAGGGAAAAAACAAGGACATTTGCCGATGGAAGTCCGCTTGGATATAAGCCTCTGATAGCTGACTTCCATCCAATGCCAGTAGTCTTTGGAAAAGCTTTTCCTATTCCCTGATAATTTTCCTGTACATGTATCACAATGACATATATACACAGGGATATTATCAGGAAGTAGGGAAAGTTTTTCCAAGGCTACCGCTTCATAATAGGCCACTTGAGATGGTCGATACCTACACCACATGGGAGATACTGGGTGAGGCAGCCCTTACACAATAAGGCAGTGAAATGGGGATGAGGGAGGTTGATCCAAGAAATTACAGAGAAATCCTCCCACTGAGAATGACTTATAACATTTACTCACTTATTGAAATTTTAAAGTTGGAATAGTTTAATATATCGATTTGCTCATGCTGAAGGTCAAAGCATGATCCTCATATCCTACATGATATTTGGCATTCTGAATATGGCACGAAGGACCCAGGAGGCAAAATCTGTCTTTGTCTTTTACCAAATGTTCATCACTTTGCTTTTGAACTTATATAACCGTATATATGTATGTGTTAGGAACATATATATTATATATATACATATACATATGTAAGTGCACATATATATACGCATACCCATATATTGTACATATACATGATATATATGCATTGATATATATGTATATTTAATTCTAAAACATACACATATTCTATATATACAAGCATATATATTCCATATATATATATATATATATATATATATATATATTCCTAATACACATATATAGTTTTTTCCTCTCTGAACTCTAAGGTAATCATCACCCCAAATATAATTGCTTACAGATTCTGTCTAGTTTCCTAAGATTTCTTGATCTTACAAACATTAATCTGTTCCAGGAAATTACACTGGCTAGATGCCTTCATGAAACATTAACTGGATTTCAAAAGAAATTGTATTTCTTCAGGAAGAGAAAGATGTGATGTCCATGAAGGCAGAAATACTCATACTATCTGCAGGTAAAAAGGCGTATGTATCCCAAATGTTGAAGCTGTTATACTGGCTTTCTCCATATTCCTACACTATATAGAAATCGACCAATGGTCTAGGCATCTCTAACCTAATCACTCATTTGACAGCCTGTTCTGTTTTCATCCAGACACGTCTGTGTTCCTGAGCCCAGAGGATTTAGCTTTTTCTGAATGGCTTCAATTGGATTATTTTATCCAGGCAACCTGCCTCTTCTTTTTAATTCTAAACCTTCTCTGTGAGTATTCCTATATCAGAGGAAAAACATATTTCAGCTGTGACAAGAAACATCACCTAAAATTGAGGCTTTCCTAGTAACAATGTCTTCAATCTAACACACACCTTTCCTTTCTTGGAAAAACAACAACAAAACATGTGCAAAGATCACTTTCATCCACCACAGAAAATAATGCCTTTCCTCATGCAAAAATGCTACCTTTGAACTGCTCACAGTATTTCCCACATCCCTCAGGTTCTCCGTCTAGATTTTCTTTAAAGTCTGACTTAACTCACCACAATTTAACTTGAGATTGTGGAGATCAGATTCTAGGAGGATGGGACTATAAAAAATGTAGATAATTAGTTTTAAAATGTGTAACATGTATGAAAATAAATCCACTAACTCAGCTGCATTGTTATACTCATTACTCAATAATATACATTTTTTTAATTTTTTAATGTTTATTTATTTTTTAGAGAGAGGGAGGGAGAGACAGAGAGAAAGAGCATGAGCAGGGGGAGGGGCAGAGAGAGAGAGGGAGACACAGAATTCAAAGCAGGCTCCAGGCTCTGAGCTGTCAGCCCAGAGCCTGACTTGAGGTTCTAACCCATGAACCTCAAGATCATGACCTGAGCTGAAGTCAGATGCTTAACCAACTGAGCCACCCAGGTGCCCCATTATTCAATAATATACTAATCAACATGGTAAATAATCTATATTATGTTAATTACATCACTACATAGAATTATCTGCTTAATTTTTTTTTTTTAGACAGAGAGAGCATGATGAACAGGAAGGGAGAGAGAGAAACAGAGAGAGAGAGAGAAAGAGAGAGAGAGAGAGAGAGAGAGAGAGAGAATCTTAAGCAGGCTCTTAACCAGGCTCTATGCTCAACGTGGAACCCAATGCAGGGCTCCATCCCATGACCCTGGGATCATGACCTGAGCCAAAATCAAGAGTCAGACACTCAATGAACTGAGCCACCTAGGCGTCCCTAGAATTACCTGTTTAGAGCAGCACTGTCCAATAGAAACATAATGTAACCCACAGGTGTAATTTAAGTGTTTTCATTTCACATTCAAAAAGTAAAAAGAAATTGAAATTTAATTTAGTAATGCATTTTATTTAACCCAATTTATCCAAAATAGTATCATTTCAATGATAATGTGGTCAATATTAAAAAATTATTAGTGAGCTATTTTACATTCCTCTTCATAAAATCCATGGTGTATTTTAGGCGTGCAGCACAAATCTCCTTTCACACTGGCCACATTTCCAGCACTCAGTAGCCCCAGGTGGGTGAACAGTGTGAGTCTGAAGCGTGTTGAGCAGTAATGGACAGGTACTGTGTGCTCACTACCAGCTATCCCAGCTTTCGATGTTCGAGTACATGTCAGAAGGGTAAATTAGCCAGTCTTATGTCCAGCATGCCTGTTTCTTTAGAGACTTTAAAACTAGTGTCTAACGTGTAAATTGCTTTTAATTGGTGTTAGCTGTACCATGTGAAGAAAATGAAATCAGTGGTGATTGATGCACTATTTCCCTATTGCTGCTGTCACAAATTACAAACTTAGCGGCTTGAAACAAAACAGGAGTGCCTGACTGGCTTAGTCCACACAGCATGTGACTCTTGATCTCAGGGCTGTGAGTTCAAGCCCAATGTTGGGTGTTGAGATTACTTGAAAACAAAAACCCCACACATTTATTTTCTTCTAATTCAGGAAGTCAGAAGTCTAAAACGAGTTGGCAGGGCTGTGTTCCTCTGGAGGCCCCAGGGAAGAATCCATTTCTTTGCCTTTTCCAGCTTCTAAAGGCTCCTACATTCTTTAACTTGTCCTCTTCCTCCAGCTTCAAAACCAGCAGCCTAGCATTTTCAAATCTCAACATCTTTGGGAGCCTGGGTGGCTCTGTTAGTTAAGCATCTGACTTTGGCTCAGGTCATGATCTCACAGTTTGTGACTTTTGAGCCCCGCATCGTATCGACTCACTACTGTCAGCAGGGTCAGTTCCCAGCTGACACGTGTGTGCCTCTGTCTCTCAAAAATAAACATTTTTTGGGGTGCCTGCGTGCCTCAGACGGTTGAGCGACCGACTTCGGCTCAGGTCACTATCTCGCGGTCTGTGGGTTCAAGCCCCACGTCGGGCTCTGTGCTGACAGCTCGGAGCCCGGAGCCTGCTTCTGATTCTGTGTCTCCCTCTCTCTCTGCCCCTCCCCCACTCATGCTCTGTCTCTGTCTCAGAAATAAACAAACATTAAAAAGATATTTAAAAAACAAAATAAAATTTAAAAATAAACATTTTTTTATCTCAATATCTTTGTTTCTCTCCCCCCTTCTCTCTTTTTCCCTCTCTCCCTCTCAGTCTGACTTCTGTTTTCATCACATCTTCTACTCTGACTCTGCTTCTCTCTTAGGAGACTTATGATGATATTGAACCCACCTGGAGAATCCAGCATAATCTTCCCCTATCAAAATTATTAATTTAATCGCATATGCAAAGTCCCTTTTGCCAGATAAGGTAACATAGTCACCCATTCTGGGGATTAGGATGTGGATATCTTTGGGGACCTTTATTCTATCTATCACAATGGAATATGTCCTACTCAGGTCTATAGGCAGAATTCTGTCACATTTAGTAACATTAGGTACAACACAGATCTGCATGTGACCAAAAAAAAAAAAAAAAAAAAAGCTATGTCCTAGATGAATCCCTGCTTATTTGAAGCAATATTCCATAAAAATAAAAATGTAGTATGACAAATATTAAACATATGCATTTGTTTTTATTCAGTAGGATTTGGCATTTTCTAGAAGCAATTTAAGCTGGAAGTTTGTACCTTTGGCCAGCCTCACCCAATTCAAAAGGTGCAAAAATGTCGAAGGATACAAACTTTTATTTGTAAGATAAATATGTTCTAGGAATGTAACATACACCATAATGATTATAGTTAATAATACTGACGTGTATATTTAGAAGTTGCTACAAGGGTAGATTTTAAAAGTTCTTCTCACAAGAAAAAAAATCGTGACTATGTGAGGTGATGGACATTCACTAACAACGTTGTGGTGATCACTGCAGGGTTATATGGCAATTAAATCTCAAAAAGGGGAGGGGGGAGAAGCAAACTAAATATATGCTCTGATGACTTAGGGAAAGTCAAGATAATAGGTACCTGAGCCAAGGCTGGAGAGAAAGGGTCTCCAGGTGTGTATTACCTACTTTTAAGCTGTGTTTCCAAATTTGCCAGGGCAAATCTTCACTCTCACTCCCAAGTAATTAGTGTCACATCTAGTATGAGTGAGCCATAAAGGTATACTTTCCCACAAAAATGTAATAAAGATTTTGATAGGACTCCTATTCTTTGCTAAATTTATGCTATAAAGTAGGTCAACAAATATTTGTCAAATCAACAAATATTTAATAAGAATATTATCAGGAAGGCATGGTATCCAGTTCAGAATATTCCATAACTTAACCTATAAATTCAACTTTCTTCAAATTTTTTAAGGTTTATTTATTTTTGAGAGGGAGAGAGAGAGTGTGAGTGGAGGAGGGGCAGAGAGAGGAGGAGACACAATCTGAAGCAGGCTCCAGGCTCTGACATATCAAGGCATAGACTGAAGCAGGCTGTGCTGACAGTGGTGAGCCTAATGCGGGGCTCAAACTCATGAACCGGGAGACTGTGGCTGAAGTCAGTCACTTAACCAACTGAGAGAGAGCATGAGCCGCCGGGTTGGGGGAGCAGAGGGAGAAAGGGAGAGAGAATCCCAAGCAGGCTCCGTGCTGTCAGGGGCTGAATGTCATGAACTGTGAGATCATGACCTGAGCTGAAATCAAGAGTCGGAAACTCAACCGACTGAGCCCCCAGGCACCCCATAAATAACGTCTACTTTTTAAATTTCCTTTCATTATCAAAAATCAGTACAGGCAGAAAGGTAATTGACTTACAAACTCTTAATTGATCCCACCAGAATGCTGTCCTTCTAATGCCATCTCTTCAACTGAATCTTCTTCTGTGGTTCTATTGATACACTAGAAGAGAATACTGAACCAATAGCTAAACTTGTAAAACATTGTGTTCCTGAACTGTGTAGACCACCATCTGAATTCTCCACTGCACCTTTCCCGTGTACTCAGGCTTCAAATCTCCTGTCTTTGGAGGATGGATAAGTCAGCCACTTCCATAACAAAACATGGTAGACTGGGTGGCTTAAACAGCAGACATTTGTTTCTCACAGTTCTGGAGCCTGGAAACCCAAGATCAGGGGACCGGCATGGTTGAGTTCTGTTGAGAGCTTCCTCTTGGCTTGCAGACGGCTGACCTCTCACTGTGTGCTCACATGGCAGAGAGAGAGAGAAGCAGCAGGCTCTCTGAAGTCGCCTCTTACAAGACACTAATCCCATCATGAAGGCATGCCCTCTTGCGACATAATATACACCTACTTATCTCCCAAAAGCCACACCTCCAAACGCCATCACATTGGGGTTTAGGTTTTCAACAAATGAAGGGGGAAGCAGGGAGGTTGCACAATTCAGTCCACAGGAGAAGAGACGCAAGATCCAGGCAAAGAAGACCTGCAGAATGATGGCAGGTGCTCCGGCAGACCTGATTCAAGTCCGCCCCTTAGTTATTCTCCAGCTCTCCTGGGGATTCCCCCAGACTGGGAACCAAGAGTGAACATGATAACTGCTGAAAGCTCATTACTCAGGATGACTAAACGAGCCTCAATGTGTAACTCCAAAGGACGTTTCCACCCAAAAGTGTAGCTCTGCACTTGAACAGTTACATCCTGGGGGTGCCTGGGTGGCTTGGTCGGTTAAGAGTCTGACTTCAGCTCAGGTCATGATCTCACAGTCCATGAGTTCGAGCCCTGTGTCAGGCTCTGTGCTGACAGCTCAGAGCCTGGAGCCTGTTTCAGATTCTGTGTCTCCCTCTCTCTCTGCCCCTCCCCCGTTCATGCTCTGTCTCTCTCTGTCTCAAAAATAAATAAACGTTAAAAAAAAATATTTTCTCTTTTCTTGACATAGAAATGGATAGGGAACGGTTTCCCAAACCAGGAGAAAGATTTAATTTATGATTCCTAAACTAAAACACCACTGTGCTGTAAAGAGAAGTGAAGGATGAGTGTCCATGAAAATCATTTCCGTGAAAACTCAGTTTCAAAAAGACACTGAATTTCATTCATGATTTATCTTTAAGAGAAAGGAAAATATAATTATTAACCATAGAGATTAACTGGAATGGTTGTCTATTCTGTGCTTTATTCTGTATAAACACAATGTAATTATGACTTCTGTTGTAAATTTCAGTAAAGCATGATTTAATACTATAGCAAGGGTGCCATTAAAATGTGAATATTAACTTTCCAATAATTTCTAGAAATTGAAATGGAATCTGTTTGGCAATAACATGACATTTTGACACCAATGAAAATATTTTATGTAGTTATGTAAGCAATAAAAATAAATGTTTTATAAAAATTTATCCAGAAGGACTTATAACTAGGAAAAACAATCATAATTAACAAGATTTCATAAAGTACTCAGCAGCCAAAGATAACTTTTAGACCAGCTGAAGGTGATGAGGTCATTGCTGGTCCTAAGTTCATAAGATCTGACCACCTGTAGAGATTTTTTAAAAGCACTTAAAAGAATTAATTTTCCAACTATGGACAGGCTGAGAGAGTCTCTCTTTTATGTGACCTTCTATTGTGCCAAAGTAATGGAATTGAATGCACCCTTCAGCTCTTCGAACAGCTGTTCCTATGGTGTAGGAGTAAATGTGTAAACCCTACCAGGACCAGCTGGAAAAAAGACATGAATCCACTATTTCTGAATGTATTATGGAGCCTAGATTTTGTTTCCAGGACAAGATGTGTCCAAAGCAACCAAATTTAAGAAGAAGGTTGTGAAATTACCCAGTGGATGAGTAACCCTCTTGACAATTCGACTGGCTGTAAATACAGCTTTACTGTACTGGCCAATGCTGTATTAGAGGGACTCTTTTCCACACTTTTAACTGAGGTCATTATAGCATGAAAATATTAATAATAGCAACATCAGAAGACAAAAAGCAATGTTTTCAAGTATAGATATGTTTTTTCTCAACATGAACATCACTGATCTCTAAATCTCTAAAGCCTATTGAGGATTTTTTTTAAGTAAAATAATAACTATTATGATAATAGTGATAGTAAGAGGCATTTTATCAACCAACATGCTTATCTTTTAACTCTACCTTTAAGTATAATTTGAATAAAAATGCTTAAAATTACCCTGTAAGTCTAACCATATAACAAAAACAAACAACAATATATGTTATATATGCTAAAGATTTTATTTTGGGGGCACCCGGGTGCCTCAGTCGGTTAAGCATCCACCTCTTGATTTCAGTTCAGGTCATGGTCTCATAGTTTGTGAATTCGAGCCCCACATTGGGCTCTGCACTGACAGCATGGAGCCTGCTTGGGATTCTCTCTCTCCCTCCCTCTCTGCCCCTGCCCTGCTCTCTCTCTCTCTCAAAATAAATAAATAAACTTTAAAAAATTTTTTTCTTGGGGCCCCTGGGTGGCTCAGTCGGTTGGGCGTCCGACTTTGGCTCAGGTCATGATCTTGCAGTACGTGAGTTCAAGCCCCGCATTGGGCTCTGTGCTGACAGCTCAGAGCCTGGAGCCTGTTTCAGATTCTGTGTCTCCCTCTCTCTCTGACCCTCCCCCATTCATGCTCTGTCTCTCTCTGTCTCAAAAATAAGTAAGAATAAAATAAAAAAAATTTTTTTTTAATTTTTTTAAAGATTTTTTTAAAAGAAACCTCTACACCCAACAAGGGGCTCAAATTCATAACCCCAAGATCAATAGTTGTGGAAAATCAAAAAGCTATGTCCTGGGTTAGGAGATTATAGGGAACACATTGCAAAGCAGAATACTGCTTTCTGGCCTTGCTGAAAACAGTGGGTCATGTTTCACTTATCTAGTTAATATATATCTAGGGGTTAGGTACTGCTTGTGCTCATAAATTCCTTAGACCACGTTATCGCATGGAATATTTTATCCTGTCTCAACTTGTTTTTCTGCACGTTTTCAATACTCTTTCTGGCACACAGCCCACTGACCTACTGCACATTGTTTCCCTGAATGTATGCTTAATAAATACGGGAGCTTGAGAGCAGCTGGGGGAGACCTCCCTTAGCCTCCCTCTCACCTCGCTTAACTTGCATGGAGTCTTGAGTAATCTCTTCTGCTGTCTGCTGGACAAAGCCAAAAGCCAAACCCACAAATGGATGCATGCTGTACCGACTGTGCCAGTCAGGTGCCCCTAAAAAATATATTTTTAATTTGTCCTAATGTTTCCTTTAAATAGACTTTATATTTTAAAGCAGTTTTAGATTTACAGCAAAATTGACTGTAAAATAAAGAGTTCTCATATACCTCCTACACACACACACACACACACACACGCACGCACGCACGCGCGCGCGCACAACATTTGTTACCATCAGTGAACTTACACTGATACATTGTTATCACCTGAAGTCCATCGGTTCCATTAAGGCTCACACTTGGTGTACATTCTAAAGGTTTTATCAAATGTATGTATGTTTCACCATTATAGTATCATACAGGATAATTTCACAGCCTTAAAAATCTTCTGTGCCTCACCTTCATCCCTTTCTCCTCATTAACCTGTAGCAACTACTGATCTTTTTACTGTCTCTATAGTTTTGCCTTTTCTGGAATGTCATACAATTAGAATCATACGATATATATAACCTTTTCAGATTGGCTTCTTGTACTTATTAATACACATGTAAGTTTTCTCCATATCTTTTCTTGGCTCGATAGTTCACTTCTTTTTAGGGCTAAAAAATAGTCTATTGTCTGGATGTATCACTGTTTTACGCATCCATTTATCCACTGAAGGACCAAATAATCTTAGTTGCTTCCAAGTTCGGGCATTATGAACAAAGCTGCTATAAACATCGGTGTGCAGGTTGTTGTGTAGACAGAAGTTTTCCACTCAGTTGGGTAAATAAATACCAAGGAGTGTAATTACTGGATTGTATGGTAAGAGTATGTTTAATTTTGTAAGAAACCACCAAACTGTCTTCCAAAGTGACTGCCATTTTGCATTTCCACCAGCAGTCTATGAGAGTTCCTACTGCTCCCATTGTTAACTTGAGATTTCCTAATAACATATAATGTTGAACATAGCTTCATATGCTTATTTGGGATCTGTATAATTTCTCTGGTGAGGTGTCTGTTCAGATCTTTTGCCCTTCTTCTTAATATGTTTTTTTTTTTCTTATTGTTGAGTTTTCAGATTCTCTGTATATGTTGGGTAAGAATCCTTTATCAGTTGGGTCTTTTGCAAATATTTTCTCCCAATTTGTCTCATAGTGTGTTTTTGGTTTTTTTGTTTGTTTGCTTTTTTGTTTTTAGAGAGAAAGCACAAGTGGGAGAGAGGTGCGGAGGGAAAGAGAGAGAGTATCTTAAGTAGGTTTCACACTCAGCATGGAGCCCAAAGCAGGGCTTGCTCTCACAACCTTGGGATCATGACCTGAACCAAAATCAAGAGTCAGATGCTCAACCAACTGAGCTACCCAGGCACTTCTGTGTTAATAGTGTTTTGTAAGTGTAATGATCAACCTTGAAGGATTGATGCTTCATGGAAATTAAAAAAAAAAAATTTAGAAAGAATTCTTTGGTTGTAAAAATTTAGAATAATTTTTAAAAGATGTACTTAATATTAGGTATTTTAGGCTCATGAATTATTTCACTAACTACTAGACTATGGTAGAATTAACTAACACCCCCTACAAAGTCCCCTTATATCAAGAGGAGACTTGTAATCAAATTAAGATTTGGGCCACTCTTGGATTCATGGAGAGCTCCAGCTGCAACTTGTGGTTTCTACTAAAACACAAGCCATGGGATGCTTGGGTTGCTCGGTCGGTTGAGTATCTGACTCTTGATTTCAACTCAGGTCATGATCCCAGGGTTGTGGGATAGAGCCCCACATTGGTCTCTGCATTGAGCATGGAGCCTGCTTAAGATTCTCTCTCTCTCTCTCTCTGCCCCTCTCCCCCATTCACACACTCTCTCTAAAATTTTTAAAAATGCAAGCCAGGCTTAGGTGTGATAAGAACCTGCTAAATAACTCTTGCCAAAAAAAGGGAGAAGGGGAAGGGGAAGGGGAAGGGGAAGAAGAAGAAGAAGAAGAAGAAGAAGAAGAAGGAGGAGGAGGAGGAGGAGGAGGAGGAGGAGGAGGAGGAGGAGAAAGATATTACCTTTTATACTGCAAGAGGCTTGGACCAAAATCGTTTTAAGAGTAAACATCTCTTGTTACAATATGCTATTAAACTCTGTTGTCTCGGAGTAAAGTGAATCCTCACTAGGAAGATGAAATCAAAATGCCTAAACATATGATCCTAATACCATACCGCCAAAACCACTAGCAATACCCCTAAAATCTAAAACATCTCTGAAATAAGAAAGCAGTACTGTAATATACCAGAAAATGCCACGAATCCTCATGTATCAGTGAGGGTTTTATTGCATACAAAATCCACTCCAGTTTGGTTAAGCTAAAAGGAATTTATTACAGTATATCTAATGGGTATCATAGTCATTGGGAGGTCTGAAAAAGATCAGCTCTCGGCTGAGCTTCAGGGAATACCTCTTAAAGCCACGTTATAGAACTGAGCTTGTGGCCCTGCCAGAAGCAATTAGCTGCTGCAGCTGTTGGCTCCAGACGCAGGCCACCTATGACACCATCCACGGCATCAAAATAAAGAAGCTATGCCCTGCCTCTCACCTATGAAGCTAGAGCTTTGAGAGCCCTGCCACAGTCATTGCAGGAAAATCAAGCTCCTCTACAACCTGTCTTGCCAGTTGAAATAACAGAGGCAACAGAAGTCAACCTCTACCTCAGCATGTTGCCTGTGTGCCTTCTAAAACTCATGCAATGCTTAAAACCCAGTTGGTTAAGTGTCCGGCTCTTGACTTTGGCCCAGGTCATGATCTCACAGTTCATAGGTTTGAGCCCCGTGTTGGACTCTCTGATGTCCAAAGAGCCTGCTTCAGTTCTTCTGTCTCCCTCTCTCTCTGCCCCTCACCCACTAGTGCATGCATGCATTCTCTCTCTCTCTCTCTCTCTCTCAATCTCTCTCTCTCTCAAAATAAATAAATAAAATCTAAAACTCCTATGTTGTAAATGATTAGTGGGACCTAAATCACATCCAAAACTAGAGCTTCAAGGAAATCTAAAAAATGTAGTTCTGAAGGTTCCGGCCTCAGTATTTCAGGAAGGCATACTAAAAGAAAGATGGAAAGGATATTCAGTGAGGTGATACAGTGTCCCATCTATCTTGAAAAGATAGTACAAGGCATGTGATTGTCAAAGGAAAGCTGGGAGGGATTCCAGAAGAACTCCACGTGTAGAGGCTGTGGACGCAAGTTATTGGAAGGAATGCTGGAGTAACTACCAGGGTGGCTGATTTCATCAACCCACAACCAGAGCAGGGACTGGAGCACTGGGTGTGAATGTTGGGCTGGGCCAAGCTCCGGAGGAGGGGAGAGCTCCAGTTTCCAAAGAGAAGCTGCCGTATAGCACTATCTGGCAGCTAAACGCGCCCTCTTCTACAATCCCTGTGGCTGGCTGTGGTGCACATACCACCTTCACGCGTAGGCTAACCCAATCTCAACTACAAAGATGGGCACGCAACCAGAAAGTAAACATCTAAAGTAAGCAAATACCATGAAAGAGTAACATGCAAGCTAAGGAACAAAGGAAAGGTCACCAGATTAGAATTTATACAGCAAACACATGGAAACTTTGAAAAGAGTATAACTGAAAACCTCAGAGGGCGGAGAACCGATACTGCATTCATAAAACAAAAGATTAATTGTAAGAAATTAGAGGGGTGCCTGGGTGGCTCAGCCGGTTGAGCATCCAATTCTTGATCTTAGCTCAGGTCTTGATCTCAGGGTCATGAGTTCAAGCCCTGTGTTGGGCTCTGCACAGGATGTGAAGCCTACTTAAAACAAAACAAAACAAAACAAAACAAAACAAAACAAAACCCATATTAGAAAAAAATGCTTACCAAATAAAACTCTCAATAGATAAGCCAAAAAGCAGAATATATTAAACTGAAGAGAGGATATGCTAGTTGGAAGCCTGAATTTCTCTCAAAATGGCAGAATGGTATAATGGGTACTGTGGTGCACTACCCAGATTCCCCCTGGGGGCCAAGGCACCAGTGCTGCCACCTGTTGGCTGCTGGCAGCTCACAAGCAAGTCTCTCTCCAGGAATTGCCCTTGGGAAAGAGAGCTACTTTGCCCAGGGTTATGTCCTTAAGAATTTTGAGTCATTCCCAAAGTCCAGTAAACTTTTCTTTTTTAAAAAGTGTTTATTTATTTTGAGAGAGAGAGAGCACTCACGAACTGGGCAGGGGCAGAAAGACAGGGAGAGAGAGAATCCCAAGCAGGCTCCAAGCTGTCAGCTCAGAGCCCAATGTGGGGCTCAAATCCATGAACTATGAGATCATGACCTGAGCTGAAGTCGGACGCTCAACAGACTGAGCGCCCAGGTTCCCCTCAACATCTTTAAATGTATTGGGATGGGGTAGAGGGCAGACAGGGGGTGCTCAATTAGAAAAACCTACGCAAATGACAGCATAGTTACTACTAGGTGTTGCGGGTTAAGTCACATTCCTCAAAAAGATATGCTGAAATCCTAAACTCTCCCCCACCCTGCCCCTATATACATACATGTGTCTTATTTGCAAGTAGCATCTTTGCAGACGTAATCAAGTTAAAATGAGGTGGGTCCTAAATCCAATGACTGGTGTCTCTTATAAAGAAAGAGGCTTGGAGACAGACAGACATACAATAAAAAAGTCTACTTGAAGACCAGGGCAAAAATGCTTCAAGCCACGAAATGCCAAGGATTACGGCCAACCACCCGAAGATAGAAGAGGCAAGGAAGGATTCTTCCCTAGAGGCTTCATAGGGAGTATGGCCCTCCCGCCACCATGATTTCAGACTTCTGTCCTTCAGAAGTGAGAGAATAAATTTCTGTTGTTTTAAGCCATCCAGTTTGTGCTCATTTGTTACGGCAGACCACGGAGATTCATATACCAGATGATTATTAGCCTTAAGGAAAGCAAAAAGTTGCACAAGGACAAAAGTAACTGGTGTCATACAGATATCAGTTCCAGGGAGCATTTCTGTTCCAGGGAGCATTTCTACAGACAGAATAATGTAAAAATAAATAAACAAACAAACAAATAAATAAATCATGATATAAACTTATTGGGCAGATAGGGAGAGGGGACCTGGCAATTACATTTGTTTACTGGAGGCAGGAGAATCAAATGTTTGTCTTCTATCATGCAAACTTTACCTTCTATCATGGGAACTCAACAGATAATGCAAAACTTGAGAAATGAAGTAATATCATTATAAGCTTGGTATGCAGAGACATGGATAAATAGTCAAAGAAAGAGCTAAAAGTTGAAAATGGTCACCACTGGAGCAAGACACGTGAGAAACTGGATACTGGTGTACGAGAGTGGGCTGGTTTTTGTAAGAAATCATGTAGAATTATTTGGCCTATTAAATTACGCATGTATCAACTTTGATGAAAATAAAAACAAAATTAAGAAGGAAAAATAAGCAAAAATGAACAATTCAGAAAGAAACTCAAATGAACAACATATAGAACACATGCCTAAACTTAATTAGCAATTAGACCATTTCCATTTAAAATAAATAAATAAGTAAGTCTAATAATATTAAATCAAATACTAAATCTGCCACTAACTAAGCACAATTAGTTTGGAGAGAAATCTGGAAACTTGAAAATGTTTAGTAAAATTGACGATGTGTATACAACACGATTGATCCACTCTGGCTTCAATCCTAGGAAACTTTCGTACAGGCCCAGAAAAAAACCATGTTTGAGAAAGTTAATTACAGTGTTGTTTATAATAGTGAAAATCTGGAAAGGATTAAATGTTTACCAATAGATATTTATCCATTCCAGATAGGATATTTATATTTTCATGTAATACTCTCTCTGGCAATTAAAAGGAATAAACTAACTTTATATATATGAAAACATAGAGTGAAAATTTTGAGTGAAAAAAATGTGAAGAACCGTATGTCCAACCCATTACCAGTGAAACAAATCTGGTAACACACAAACCATATGCTGCTCATGATTATCTGAATGTAAAAGCATAAAAACATTGACTAGAGAGATACTTGCTAAATTCATGACAGCAGTTATGGTGGAGGAAGGGTTACAAAATGCAACTGAAGGCGAACATCCACTTCAGCTGTAATATTTTAGTTCTTATATTTAAAAACTCTTTTGGGGCGCCTAGGTGGCTCAGTCAGTTAAGCGTCGGACTTGGGCTCAGGTCATGAGCTCACAGTTCCTGAGTTCGAGCCCCACGTCAGGCTCCCTAGTCAGCGTGGAGCCCAATTGGGATTCTGTCTTCTTCTCTCTGCCCATCTCCGTATCACACTCTCTCTCTCAAAAATAAATAAACATTAAAAAAAACAAAACAAAACAGTAACACTCTTAAAAACTCTTTTAAGGATGGGAAATCGCTTCTGCAGATTTTGATTTGCCAGTCTCCATAACCGTGTGAGCTAATTCCCTATAATAAATATTATATTTAACACACATATTAAATAATAACATATAGTATGATATAATATGTACTTAAAAAGGTAAAATAAAAACTTTTAAGGAAACATGAAAAAGTACTATTAATTGTAAATTCCAGGTGGTAGGTACTTAGGGTTTTTAAAAATGTAAACTATATTTTTCTGTATATTTATTACGCAAATTTTAAAAACCAGATGTAAAAATGTTTCATTGGGAAATTTCAAAAATTGACTCAAAAAGAATGTAAATGCCTGAATAGTCTAATAACCTATAGAAGATGATCCAAAACATCAGAGAACCACCCACTAATAAAAACACTAAGCCCAGCCAATTTTATGGATGAGTTCTACCAAATGTTCCAGAAACAATGTCCTAACTCATCCCGTGAGGATAGCATAATCAAAACAGAGCTAGATTATAAGCATTCCAAATTCAGCAGGGTATTAAAAGAAAAATCATCTTGCCTCAGTGAGGTTTATAAAAAGAGTGCATGTATGCTTTAACATCAGGAAGGTCATTTTTATAATATACAACAGTAAAAAAATTAAATGAGAAAAAAAGCTTAAGTGTTCAGTTGATGTAACAAAGGTAAAATTTAGTAACCATTATGTCTTTTTTTAATTCTTTGCAAACAAGAACAGAAGAAAACTTTCAAATGTAGAAAAAAAAAACCACCCCCCCCTTAGTCAAAAACAATCGAGGATGCCCTGCATCAACTGCTAATCCATAAAATGAAACAAATTTAAATACTCGAAATAAGAAAGCAAATATCAGCAGTTGCAGATTATATAACTGTTCACTTACAAATTCCAAAAGCATTTACAGAGACTGCTAGAAAGAAGCCCCAATTTGCCTCTCCGCCTCCGAAGCCCCTCCCCCCACTGCCGAGCTTGCGCACGCGCAATTTTGGCGCATGCGCGTGGGACGGAGAGAGAAGGGAGATGGCGGCGCCGGGTCTCCCGACGCCGCTGCACGGACATGTGGGCCGGGGCGCCTTCAGCAATGTGTACGAGCCGGCGGAGGATACGTTCCTGCTGCTGGACGCGCTCGAGGCGGCAGCGGCCGAGCTCATGGGGTGCGAGGAGGGCGAGGGTCCCAGCGGGAGAGGGCTCGGGCGTCCTGGAGAGGCGGTAGCGAAGGAGGGCCAAGGAAAGGACCGACGCTGTCTGCCGGGAGAGGAGGCAGTGTCAGCCCACTTGGCGAACACTGAGACCAGAACGCCGTTATTAAGGATTTGCCTGTAGATACATGTAATGAGCGTGCCAGGGATCTGACTACTTTTGCCATTTGTTTTGGTCTCAGGAGCTCCATAGCTCCCTACCACGCTAGGATGGATCTTTTCCTTCCAGCTGTTACTATGCAGAACACAAAGCCCCCGAGCGCAGCGATATTATAACACGTCCAAAAACCAACATTGCTTAATATTACATTTTTTAGTAAATGTTAAAAGCCGTGCGGCACTTAATTTACTCAATACACAGAAGCACCCTCGAGCAATGGAAGAGCACAAAAATGAAATGAAGTGAGATACTGGCTTGGGGAAGTATTTTTAAACGCATTGAAGAGCATGCTCTGCAGCAGTTGCCTGTTAGCCACGTGTGGCTACCGAACACCTGAAATGTGGCGAGTGCGACTGCAGAACTTAATTTTTCATTTAATTGTTAGAAATGTAAATAGCTACATAGCTAGCAGCCTATAGAATTTTTCCTAGAGCACTTTATAAATATTAAAATTGGCTTGTTGCAGTGCCCCCATAAATTTTAAGTAACATTAAAAAGTGAATACCTATATTGTAATTTTTTAAATGAAAGGTATTTGAGTGATTAGATTTATGTAAAGATCAAGACTTGAAATTGGTTTTATCAAGATGAAACAGCTGTTAGGCTTTAAAGATTTATATTGTGTTTATTTATCTGTCTTAAATCTGGTCAGATATAAAATGTCCCAACTCTTATTAAACTAGCTTTTCATTGTAAACGATGGAACTTTTGGATTTACTGGAATATAGAACGGAAAAGTACTGTTTTTATAACTTGTCTTTTAGTCTCAAGATATCCCAGAAAGATTTACAAGCACAAATTGCATTGCAAAGTATGCTGTGAAAGAAGTTGATTTTGTTATAAAGTGGGATTACTTCTGGTCTTGGAATTCTAATTGTTTATGAAACCATGATAGTTATTTTCAAATAAAAGCCGCCTGGTAAGATTCAACAGACCTTCCCACAGAATAATAAAGGTTTGTCAGATGATGTGGACGGTTCCAAAAGTTAGAAGCAGCTAGCATTTTTTGTTGGATACTTGAGGAGTTAGGTGCTAGAAAGGCTCCCTAAGTCTAATCAAACCCATTTCTGTGATGGAGATAATTGGTGCTTTTGATGCATATATAAGATCATAGGGAAATAAATTCAATTGAAGGATAAAATATAACAATTTATTCAAAAGCATTTTAAAGATTATTGTTAATATTCTAAAACCAGATACTCTGGTATTTTCCCGGTTCAGCATATAGCTGTGCAAATATGGAATTTCTTTGCTGCTCTAAATCTGTTAGTAGAAAGGGGGAACTTTTTTTCCTTAGGATATGCTGATCAATTTATGAATGTTAGGTACTTTTAAATGATAGAGAAAACCTCTTTCATAAATAAATATTGTAATAACACTGACCCTGTCATTTTAGGAAATACTAAACCAGAAGCTCCTTGTGGGAAGGGCTGATGTCTTTCATGTTAATATTTTCAATCCTCAGTTTTATTCCACAGTTTTTATGTAATGTTTTGTAGAAATTAATTGAAAGCCATCTATATTATGAACTCAAATTACACACCCCAATTTTGAGTTAAATAGTACTAAATATGCAGAAAGCAGTTGTCAGAAATTAGCATGTTTATCTTTTTTTTTTTATATTTCCATATATTTGCAGACAACTGATGATGCTGGAGAAATACACATTAAAAGTAGGATGAGAGTAATTTCCTGTAATGTGTATTTTAATCTTACAACACTAATATTTATTTTATTTTGCTTTTTTTAGAGTGGAAATATGCCTTGAAGTAGGGTCAGGGTCTGGAGTGGTATCTGCATTCCTAGCCTCTCTGATAGGTCCTCAGGCCTTGTACATGTAAGTGTAAGTATATCAAATTTATCCACATCCTCCGCTAAGAAATTCACTAGGGGTGTGACTACTTGAATGGAATCATTTTTGTAAATAAATAATATATATCTGAAAGGGTCTATTTAAGTGTAGTAAGGACTCATTGTAAATTATTCTTCCCTAAAAATTGTAACTGCATGTTCAAAACTGTTCCAGCATGCTACATAATTATAGAAGCAACAAAACAATTTTAGGTCATTTCTAAATTTGAATTTTTTTTTAGGTAAACAGTCTGATTACCGGAAAAAAATGAAAGCTACTTAAATTTTTAAAGAAAATTTGAGAGTATGGAAACTATAAAGAAGAAAATAAAAATTACTTCAAAATTTTATCATGGTCCAAATGTGTTTCCTTCTTTTTTTCCTCATTTTCTATGTTTTTCATTTAATATTGTATCATGAATGTTTTTCAAAAATTCCTTTTAAGTTTCATTTTGTGGGGGGTACCTGGGTGACTCAGTTAATTGAACATCCATCTCTTGATTTCAGCTCAGGTCCTGATCTCACGGTCATGGGATCGAGCCCCAAGTCAAGTTAAGCATGGAGCCTGCTTGGGATCCCCTCTCTCCCTCTCTCTCTGCCCCTCTGCTGCCTTCTCTCTCTCTCTCTCTCTCTCTCTCTCTCTCTCTCTTTCTCTGTCTCTCTCTCTCTCTCACTCTCACGCTCTCTCAAAATAAATAGATAAACTTTTTTTTAATCTTAAGAAATATTTCATTTTTGGTGGCTGCATAGTATTCATTGGATTCGTAATTTATTTATTTTTACATCGTCAATCTCAATGTTTTATTTTATTTTATTTTAATTTTTTTTTTAACATTTATTTATTTTTGAGACAGAGAGAGACAGAGCATGAACGGGGGAGGGGCAGAGAGAGAGGGAGACACAGAACCGGAAGCAGGCTCCAGGCTCTGAGCCATCAGCCCAGAGCCCAACGCGTGGCTCAAACTCACCGACGGTGAGATCGTGACCTGAGCTGAAGTCGGTTGCTTAACCGACTGAGCCACCCAGGCGCCCCTCGATGTTTTATTTATTAAAGTTTATTTACTTATTTTGAGAGAGAGAAAGAGCAGGGGAGGGGCAGAGAGAGAGAGAGAATCTCAAGTAGGATCCACACTACCAGTGCAGAGCCTGACACAGGGCTTGAACTCACGAACTATGAGATCATGACCTGAACCAGTATCAAGAATCAGACACTTGGGGCGCCTGGGTGGCTCAGTCGGTTGAGCATCCGACTTCGGCTCAGGTCATGATCTCACGGTTCGTGGGTTCGAGCCCCGCGTCCGGCTCTGTGCTGACAGCTCAGAGCCTGGAGCCTGCTTCAGATTCTGTGTCTCCCTCTCTCTGTGCCCCATCCCCGCTCATGCTCTGTCTCTCTCTCCCTCAAGAATAAATAAAACATTAAAAAAAAAAAAAAAGAATCAGACACTTAACCAACTGAGCCACACAGACGCTCCTGGATTCATAACTTAATAAATTCCTTCAGATGTGTATGCATGTATATTTTTCTACTCTTGCACATTTATGTCAATATAACAATCTTTTTCATTAATATGACAAGTCTTTGTTCTTTTCCTTCACCATTATTAAATCATTTTCATTTTTTTCTAAATTTGCTTTATGTAAAAGCAGTGGAACATTTTTAAATTTTTCAGTAATAGATGTACCTCCAGGATGTAAGATACAGTTTTCTTTCTTTTCTGTTTATAGGTGCACTGATATCAACCCTGAGGCAGCAGCTTGTACTCTGGAGACAGCACACTGTAACAAAGTCCACATTCAGCCAGTGATTACAGACTTGGTAAGCTGTTAATCCTTGTCTAATAATAGTTCATTTCCTTTTCAAATAATGTTAAGATGATTTAGGTCAAAGAAGCTTGAGTCATAATTAACTTCTAATCCACTAAATAGTATACCCCATCATTTTCAAAGTAAATTCTTGATTGATGCAGTCCATCTTGTCCACAGTTCAAAGGGAATTTCTACTGGTTTGTATGGATCAGTCATCTTTTGGATAGAAGTGACAGAGTATCCAGTACAAACTTAAGTAAAAAGAGTGGGTGGCTTCAGGCACAGCTGGCTCCAGGAACTCAAATGATAAGACAGGCATCTTTTTCTTAGCTCTGACCTTCTCTCTCTATTGGTTCTATTTCTAGGTAGTCTTTAATTTCATGGTAACAGGATACTTGTGTGTCCGTATCTTATTCCTCAGCAAACAGCTTCTTCACCACCACCCACCCCCAACCCCCCTCATGGTAAGAAGCTCTTTCTATTCAGTTAGTCTGACAAAAGCCCCAGAATGAGTATTGCTTGGATCAACTTGGGTCATATGCCATCTCTCAATCTCTCACTATGGCCAAGAAGGATTGAAATATGGAGACGACTGGTTTAGGCCCAGTGATTTGCATGGGATCACTGAGGTGGTTTTGCCCTTTAAAATTTTAACTTGTTTCTTTAATGTGTCCATAATTAGTATTAAATATGTTTTTGATATAATAATAAAACTTTAGAGATACAAGAAATTAAAAATATCTTTTTTTTTTTTTTTTTTTTTTTTCGACATTTATTTATTTTTGGGACAGAGAGAGACAGAGCGTGAACAGGGGAGGGGCAGAGAGAGAGGGAGACACAGAATCGGAAACAGGCTCCAGGCTCTGAACCATCAGCCCAGAGCCCGACGCAGGGCTCGAACTCACGGACCGCGAGATTGTGACCTGGCTGAAGTCGGACGCTTAACCGACTGTGCCACCCAGGCGCCCCAAGAATATCTTTTTTTTTAAACAGAGGTAGAAACTGAGGTGAGATTCATTTTTTAAAGTCACATAACTAATAAAGTGATAAATCCAGAATTTTAAAAAAAGTGGTTTTTTTATTTTTATTTATTTTTTTTTTAATTTTTTTTTAATGTTTTATTTATTTTTGAGACAGAGAGAGACAGAGCATGAATGGGGGAGGGTCAGAGAGAGAGGGAGACACAGAATCTGAAGCAGGCTCCAGGCTTTGAGCTGTCAGCACAGAGCCCGACGCAGGGCTTGAACTCACGGACTGTGAGATCATGACCTGAGCCGAAGTCGGACGCTTAACCAACTGAGCCACCCAGGTGCTCCAAAAGTGTTTCTTTTTAAGCTTTATTTATTTTTGAGAGAGAGAGAGCATGAGTCGGGGAAGAGCAGAGAGAAAGGGAGACACAGAATCCGAAGCAGGCTCCAGGCTCTGGGCCGTCAGCACAGAGACTGATGCCGGGCTCGAACTCACAGACCGCGAGATCATGACCTGAGCTGAAGTTGGACGCTCAACCAACTGAGCCACCCAGGCACCCCGATAAATCCAGAATTTAAATCCAGATCTTGGGAATCTAAGTGTAGGTGTCTCACAACTTTCAGGACATGGCTCGTGGTAGCCCATGCCGGAGTCAGCTCTTCATGCTGACGTGTGGCAAAGAAAGAAGAGGTGAGCATGAACATAGGTATTATGATCAATATACAAAACTCTACGTTTGTTTATATTCAGAACACTAGGCATAGATTATCACAATAAAATCATTGTTTTGGGTAACTAAGCCTACCTGTTTACAAAGTAGTACTTTTGCTTTGTTTCTTTTTTTAGTTTTAGAAGAAAGACTTTTTCAAATGCATCGTATGCCTTTCCTTACATTCCTAAAACAAACTAAACGTAACTACCTTTTACTGACTCAGGGCCGTTAATGTGCACATCATTTATCATCCTGTGCTGTGATAAAGAGGCTTATTCAGGTGTTTCTGCCTTCACGCTGAGGGGCTATAGCCTGCAGAGATTTGAGTTCTTATTTCCTCTCCTCCTCATCTTCTCCTTTTACCTGCTTTATGCTGTCTTATTTTACTGCTACCTGTTAGTGGCATTTCCTCTCTCTCTTCATGTGCTCTGTGCTAGAATACCAAACAAGTGATTTAGTTAGACTTGTATTTAAACTAAGAGTTCAGGGGCTCTGAACAAGTACCTCTCATGAATAAATAGCACATGTTTTGCTATACGGATTTAAAACTTCTTGTCAGAGGCCTCTTTGCTTACTTCCCAGTTCTTGGATCTGTTCTAATGCCCTGAGACCACACAAAAGCTGAATATGAGTGGGTGAGGGATGCCTGTGATTAGACTTTATATCAGTAATTTTCTCATTTAAATCCATTTTCTTTTAAACTACATTATTTTCCATGTTGTTTCCTTTATTTAAATCCATCAGTTTTTTCCTTTATTTAAAATCCAGTATTGCAATGATTATTAGTATATAGTACCTCAGGGCCATTGTAAACAATTGCAAAGCAAATTCTTTTCTAGTTTCCTTACTGAACATTTCTGGAAAATTACCTTCCGGACTTCTTTTTACAATGTGAGAAGCTTAATTTCTTTATGGAATTGAAAATAAAGCTCTCGGCTGTTACAGATGTATTTCCTCACTCTCCAGTGTTGCTCCTAAAGGGAACAGCAGATTAACCTTAGTCATCTTCTACTTGCAGACAAGGATGCATCTTCATTACTTTCCTCAAAAATGGCACTTTTCTCTTTTGAAAAGAATGGAGAAAAAAAAGTTACCTTACAACATCTCCTCAAAGACACTGTTCCAGTATTCTCTTTGAACTACATAGTTAACAGGCTTAAAAATGATAAAAGTAGTATTTCTTTTAGAAACAGGGTAAAATGGAAGCTCTAAGGCAGTGTTTCATAATGTATGTAAATAATAGGCCAGTGATGTGCCCAACATTAGAAGGTATGGCTGAGTTTTAAATAACTTTGAATCATATAATGTCAAAGCTGTTTCCTCTTTAATTCTCTTTCAGCCATTGTGATTACATCCAGGAGAAGGTCTCAGTTTGTTGTTGTTATTTAACACCTTTTAAACACTTACAGATGTCTCTCTAATAGAGACAGATGGCTTGGGTCACTCTCAGCCTGGCAACAGTAATGATTAACTGTAACTTTTTTTTTAATTCTTATCTCATTTATCCTTGTAGTCATTTCTATTTCCAGAAATTAATAGTGATTTCCCTTTACAGCAAATTTATTTAACAACAAAAAAAAAGCCCATTTAAAGAAAAATAGTAAAAAATGGTAAGTGCGTGTGCATAAATGGGGAAATTGCAAGAATGTTAATGAGAGAGCTAACACTTTGGACACTGCCGTGAAGTACCTCAGCTATTCCATCTCAAGAAACAACCTCAGAAGTCATGGGTGAGAGTCTGTACAAAGTGATAATTGAAGGAAATGGCTTTAGAGGTGAGAATCCACCCAGATACCATGTTTTCACTTTACTGTGCCTGTGAAGGTGCAGGGTGACACGACCAGACACGATTTTTTTAAAATACTTACTTAATTCAATCATCAGAGGAGTCAAAGGAAGAAGACTTTAAATCACATCTTACCCTGAAAAATACCCTAAAAAGACATTTTTTTTTTTCAACGTTTATTTATTTTTGGGACAGAGAGAGACAGAGCATGAACAGGCGAGGGGCAGAGAGAGAGGGAGACACAGAATCGGAAACAGGCTCCAGGCTCTGAGCCATCAGCCCAGAGCCCGACGCGGGGCTCGAACTCACGGACCGCGAGATCATGACCTGGCTGAAGTTGGACGCTTAACCGACTGCGCCACCCAGGCGCCCCAAGACATTTTTATTAAAAAAAAAAAAAAAAAGACATTTTTATTGCGGTTTCACAGAAAATTGGAACCCAGTTTAAAGATTTACAAAATGCCAAACAATTAATGTTTTCAGTGTCTCTTCCACTCTTTTCAGTCCTTTCTTTGGTCTCTAATTGTTCCAGCCAATACATTTATGAGTCATTAAAGAATTAGAAAGTAAATATATATATATATATATATATATATATATATATATATATAGAATACATTACACCTCGATGATAGAAAATGTTAAAGTTACAGCTATAGCCTTAAAGTGTGTGCATATCTATGTAGAACATAGGAGTGCTCGCTTTCTTATTTAATCTTCTAAAAGTGAACCCAGTGTGTAAGCATTAGCTGTTGAAAAACAGAGGCTTTCTTGAACATTTTCTGTTCATTCTGATAAATAGTTTAATTTCATATTTTTAGGTAAATGCATATAATCTTTATATGCATGAATGAAAATGTAAAAATATTTATCTCTATCTCTGTCTACATTTTTGGCCCTCTCACACATTGTTCTCTACATGGGAGGAGAGTATTTTTAAAGATATATTTATTTATCTGTTTTAATTCCGAGTCCAGCTTAACATTCTGACTATTGAACATTTAGGTCAAAGGCTTGCTACCAAGATTGAAGGAAAAAGTTGATCTTCTGGTGTTTAATCCTCCCTATGTAGTGACTCCACCTGAAGAGGTAAGATGTGGAACAAAATTTAATTATTAATGTTTTCAGCTATTTTCTTTATAAAATCAAATGAACTTCATTATGACATTAGTCAACTGCTGATTAACACAGACTGCTCTGATATTACTCACAATTGTCAATAATTGAGTATGTCGGGAGACGTAGGAAGGGAATCTAAAACTAATGAAATATAGTGACCCATATTCATCCTTAAAATTCCCATTGAAGTCAGGCCGTGTGTCTTTTATCACAAATGGCAAATTTGCAAAAGAGCATTTCTAATCATCCTTAAATTCATATAGTAATTATTTCTGAAAGTCTCAGTTTTCCTCCTTTCACAGGTGGTGGGGGAGGATTCTTATTTCAGGTAGGGAAAAGAAATCATCTTGGAACAGATGATTTGGAAAATCTTCAATAATGAAGAGGTAAATCAACCATTTCCCAATTTAAAGAGAGAATGGTCAAGGCAGACAAAGTTTAGTAATGGACTAAGGCTAGCTTAACTAAATCATGGTCTACAAATTTCTGGCAAGACTGTGAATGCAGAGGAGATTCTGGAAACATGGGGATGCAAACAGGCTTCCTTTCTTCCACATTCCCATGACTGAGCTACGTACTTGCTTCTCCTGAGCCTTACAGCTGCTGGGACATACAGATAATTGAGTGTAGACAGCACCTTGGGCTATTTTGCAGTCCCAACAGAGAGAGCTAGTGTCATAATTCCCGTGAGCTGAGCTATTAGCTGGGGAGCAGAATCACAGTGCAGCACAACGAAGATCTCCTGGAGCCTAAAAACATATTTTACAAAATAAAACCTTAGGAAAGGAATTAAAAGAGAATATGGCCTCCGTGAAGACCTGCATTAGTGTTCTGGAAACCAGATGAAAGATTTCAGTGCATAGAGCATGAAGACAAAAAGAAGGAAATCATGAAAGTAAAAGATAAGAGACTTAGAGGTTAGATCTAGAAGATATAAAAATAATAGTTAAGTTTGTGTCTATAAAAAATTTTGGCTATGCTTAATAGTATATCTAGAGACACGAGGTTAGGAACCTCTGGCTTGTACCTGTGAGCTCTAAAGAAACAGGAGCAGGTCTGGCAAGGCTCAGGTAGCAGGCAAACAGCAGACCACCAAACATGACTCCTCCTTGTAAAGGTGGAAACCCTCCCTTTGTGGCCTTAAGAATGTGCCTGGTGCCAGGAGACCTTCCTGTAGGAGCATTTCTAATGCAAGCAGATACACCTGGCTGAGCATCCCTGGGGAGGCGTATGAACAGGGTCTAGCACAGAGAGATCCTGGTCCATTCTGGAAGAGAATGACAGGAGACAGGCTTGGCACAACCTGTCATTCACCATGCACTCTGTCCACAGACCACTTTACCTGATAAAATGTCCAGGGAATGGGCTCCACCAAAATAAGGGGGTAAACCAAGGAAGAGGAACACACGAGCCCCAGAAAAAGAGGTGATTCTAGGAATGCCAGGAAGGGGACATCTCCAGGAGGAAGGAACTGATAAATTTCCCAATATGATTAACTTTGTGGAAATTGTATTGAGAAGTGTACGGTAGATATGGGAATAATTTAAATTAGATACAAAAAAAAGTAAGTAAATGAACACTTTGGCTGCCCATCAATAGCTACATTAAGATACGCTAACTTTTCCATTATAAAATCGTAGACAGCCATTAAAAGAGTAAATTAGAACCATACCTGATCACATGAAGAGCTCTCCATAAAGTGTTGATGATTGACAAAAGCAAGATATGGTGCAAGAATGTAGAACATAATCCTGTCTTTGTAAAACATGGACAAAAAGGAAAAACGTGTGTGTATAAGATGAGGGAGGAACAGACCAGCAAAACAGTAAAAGGGGAAAGTGCAGTTCTTTCTAAGGCAGGTATATGAACATATTTCCCTTATTTACAAAATAATATATGTATATAGTTATAGGCATAAATTTATTTTAATGGAGAAACATGCCATTTTATATGAATAAAAGCAACAGGCATGATTTATACAATTAATTTAAACTATAGATATGGAAAGAAAATAATTGTTAGGGTTAAAACATTTCTTGAATTCTTTAGTTTTGAAACAATATACAATAAGAATCTAAAGATTTTTAATACTGTATGAACTCTCACGGGTTTTGCTTCTACAGTAGAATTAGATTGTTACAGGAAGAAAATGCTTTGGTGAGCCTTTATATATTAAATGGATTCCTTAAAAAAGGTCTATACGATTCATACTTTAATCTAGAAAAGAGCCAGATGCAGTGGGGCATTTTGAAACTAACTTCCTGCAAAGTAGATATTTTATAATATAGGATCTCTCTTTTAGTTTCTTCCTGATTGTTCTATATTAAGTATAAGAATTACCTATGTCTACCAACATAAGCATTGCAGAAATAGTAACAGCTATTAGTAAGCACTTGATATGTACAGGGCCCTGTTTTCAAACTTTAAATATATTTCTTCAGTTATTCCTAAAAATGGAAAAAAATTATTTTTATAATTTTACTGTTGAAACCATTGTTTTCCTGGTTTTATAGATAAGGGAGGAAACTCATAAAAATTACAAATTTACATAAGATCACATGGCTAGGAAATGGTGGGGCTCAGATTCAACTTTACTGCCTCCTGGACAGCAGTAAAATACAAAGTGTATACAGTACTTGTTTGGTAAATGTTCCTTGTCAAAAAGATTCTGTTTGTGATTCTAAATGTTAACTGTTTGTGATTCTAAATGATTCTAAATGAATAGATACAAAAGTCTTTTTTAAATGCTCACAGGTGGGAAGTCACGGAGTAGAGGCTGCTTGGGCCGGTGGCAGAAATGGTCGAGAAGTCATGGACAGGTTCTTCCCACTGGCTGCAGATCTTCTGTCACCAAGAGGATTATTCTATTTAGTTACCATTAAAGAAAATAATCCAGGTAATACAGACCAGTTTATCTTTTCACCACTGACTTTGCTGAAATCGTAATTTAATCATGTTAAAGAGTATAATTTATAAAGTAGCCTGAAATATTGTCAATATAATCACTGACAACAGCTCATACAAACATAACATTCATCTTGAAAGAAGAGAGAGATTTTTAAGACATAGTTTTTCTTGGTTTTAGAAAGTACTGTTGTTTTTTTTAAGGGGGGGTGCATTTTTCCCCCAATTAATATTCAGACACAAAATCTGTAATTTCTTCTTTTAACACCTCATCCTGAATATTTTGAATTTTGTCTCCCCCTTGTAATCTTCATGCCCTTGACAAGTTGTGCTACGTAATGTTCAGTTCAGGTGAAGTTCCATCATGAAAGCTATCTCATGGTATGGATGTTGAGATCTTGGTTAGCTTACTGTGTAACTAAACTGACCTGAGTCCTTCTTCTCTTTCTGTACACAAGTTTGATTTTTATCTTTACCTTATGTTCTCAGCCCCTTAAATCACATCATGATGACTAAGTTTTGTTTCAGTTTGTTTGTAGCTCCATTTTCTTAACTCAGTCTTTAGTATTATTTATTTACAAAAGGGAAGATGTTGCTTTTTTCAATGTGCCCAAAAGAGATAAGTTACTTCCTTCCACTCTGTACTGTCACTATACATTTGCCCACCTTCACTGACTTTTTTCATCCCAGAGGAAGCGTGTGAGGCCAAGATTGGAGCCAAGCAGCTGAACAAATCACTTGCTGTAATGACAAGTGTAGTTCATGTTTCTGTTGAGTTCAGAGTAGCTTCCACGGCAGGGCAGGGGCTTTCAGTCTGATTGAGACTCTCAGCGACACCTTGAAAATACAGAGTGCTCCCATCTGACTCAAGTCCATTTTAATAGAAATTTACTTGGAATACATTGTTTTCGCAGATGAGTAGAACTTGCAAATCGTCTGTCTTTATCATCTTATTAAACTGTTTAGTGATCATACCATCTTCACCAGATGGTTTTAATTGGATTTTACCTTTTGTTTTAATTTTCATTTTAGAAGAAATTTTGAAAACAATGACAACAAAGGGTCTACAAGGGACTGTGGCACTTTCCAGGCAAGCAGGCCGAGAAGCCCTCTCAGTCCTGAAGTTCACCAAGTGCCGTGTATTGTGCTGAATGTGCGTATATTGATAATATAGATGATGTTGAATGTATGTATGAATATATGGAGAGAGAGAAGCGGAATATATTCAGCATGTTGTGAAACTGAAGTCATTTCTTGGTTAACAAGCATAGCATTGTCAGGTTATATAGAAGAAGGTAGAAGGATATAGCATTCCCTTTTACCCAGGTATCAAGTCTATGGAAATTTTTGCATAAGTGCAAGTAAATGCGTATCCGAGATATATTATGTGTATTTTACATATAAAACCTGAATGTGAGTCACCTATCCAGCCACTAAACATGAGTTAGGTTTGTGTGCACTGAATGTGAAGGGGTTCATAATGTACCATCAAGTGAAAAAGAGCAAATTACAAAAACAGGATTATCCTGTATGTATAATTTTAAAAAACCAACAGAGAGGGCATGTCTATATGTCTATATAAGTAAGTCTCATGGGGAGCCTGGGTGGCTCAGCTGGTTGAGAGTCTGGTTCTTGATTTTGGCTCAGGTCATGATCCCAGTGTCGTGGGGTTGAGCCCCATGTTGAGTTCTGTGCTGAGCCTGGAGCCTGCTTGAGATTCTCCTGCCTCCCTCTACCCTTCCCCACTGCTCACATGCTCTTTAAAAAAAAAAAAAAAAAAAAAGTCTCAGAAGGGAAATGGCAGGAAGGAACAGAGGGACTTTCACTCTTTTATGGGTTATTTGCACAACCCCAGTTACTTGTATAATTTTAAGAAGGTTTTCATTATTAAAAATTTTTTTAGGGGCGCCTGGGTGGCGCAGTCGGTTAAGCGCCCGACTTCAGCCAGGTCACGATCTCGCGGTCCATGAGTTCGAGCCCCGCGTCAGGCTCTGGGCTGATGGCTCAGAGCCTGGAGCCTGTTTCCGATTCTGTGTCTCCCTCTCTCTCTGACCCTCCCCCGTTCATGCTCTGTCTCTCTCTGTCCCAAAAATAAATAAACGTTGAAAAAAAAATTTTTTTTTAAATTAAAAAAAATAAAAAAAATTTTTTTTTTAATTTACTTTCACTTGCTCATTGTCTCCATTCTATTTCTATTATTTAGAATGCCTCCAGCCTCCATGTTTCTCACTGGTCAGATTTTTCCTACCTTTTATGCTTTTGTCATATACTTCTATCTTCTTCTTGCATATATCTTGCAAACTGCTATACATTTTTTCTTAGATCAAGGAGAGTTGTATATAAACAAACTCACAACTCTTAGATTAATCACACTTTTAAAAGCTGACAAAGGGGTGCCTGGGTGGCTCAGCCGGATAAGCGCCTGACTTCGGCTCAGGTCATGATCTCACGGCCCGTGTGTCCGAGCCCCACGTCGGGCTCTGTGCTGACAGCTCAGAGCCTGGAGCCTGCTTCGGATTCTGTGTCTCACTGTCTCTCTCTGTCTCTCTCTGTCTCTCTCTGTCTCTATCTCTCTCTCTCTCTCTGCCCCTCCCCTGCTCAGGCTCTGCCTCTCAAAAATAAATAAAGACATGAAAACAAAATTTAAAAACTGACATGCATCTTTTAGGAAATGTCAAATTACCTTTACTAAGTTTAGGAACCTCTTCTTGCATAACTTCTACACCATTTAAAATAATATTTATCAAAATCAAAGAACAGGACTATAGGATCTGAGTGAGCAGAATCTAGAATTAATTTTTAATTCGGCTACGTTTAGCGTCACTTGGAGAAGCTTTTTAAGATTATAAATTCCTGGGGCGCCTGGGTGGCGCAGTCGGTTAAGCGTCCGACTTCAGCCAGGTCACGATCTCGCGGTCCGTGAGTTCAAGCCCCGCGTCAGGCTCTGGGCTGATGGCTCAGAGCCTGGAGCCTGTTTCCGATTCTGTGTCTCCCTCTCTCTCTGCCCCTCCCCCGTTCATGCTCTGTCTCTCTCTGTCCCAAAAATAAATAAACGTTGAAAAAAAAAATTAAAAAAAAAAAAAAAAGATTATAAATTCCTGAACCCCACCACAGACCCGTGGAACCCTCTGCTGAGCAGCCCAAAACCTGTACCGTTTAAAATGTGCTTCCCCCTGTTACTTAAGGTAGCCCACCAAATTTTAGAACTACTGTTTTAAATAGCATTCTTATTTAATCCTTATTTAATCCACAGAAGGAGTGAAATTACCTTTGATGTTCAGAAAGATTAAATAACTTGTTCAAAGAAGCTCAGTAGTGAAGGGTCAGGCCAGTATGGCAGCACTTAGACACAGGTCAGATTCCCAGATGCTTTCTTTCCATTTGCTTGTGCTGAAAGCAGCAAAGATGCCAAAATTAGTATTTACTTAAATCTAATATCTGAAAATCTATTCTCCTTCCCAGAAATAGTGCCATCTGAAATCTTACAGCCAATCTCTTGTATCCCAGGGGGAAAAAAAAAGGTTATGAAAAGCTTAGAACTTTATTGTGAGCTTGGGGAGTGGGGTCTTGAATATTTTCAGATAATGTTTGAAACACTTTGAAATTAGCATAGAGGACTTCTGTCAGCTTAAATTAGAAACACAGAAATAACTTCAAAAACTCCAAAACCTCACTTGTATAGTTGTTATGGAGTAAATTGTGTCTCCCCAAAATTCATATGTTGACATTCTAGGCCCCAGTACTTCAGAATGTGACTGTGTTTGGAGACGGGGCCTTAAAGAGGTGATTACGGTTAAATGAGGCTGTTAGGATGGGCCCTGATCCAGTCTGGCTGGGGTTCCTACAAGAAGAGGAAATCCGGACATGGAGACACCAGGGCAGGCGGTGGTTGGTGCTTGGACACAGAACAAAACCCTACAAGATGCAGTGAGAAGGTAGCTGTCTGCAAGCCGAGGAGAAAGACTGCGGAAGAAACCCAACCTGCCGGTGCTTTGCTCTGGGACTTCCAGGCTCCAGAACTGTGAGAAAATACATTTCTCCTAGGGTCATGGTGACTAGAAGACTAATGCAATAATTAAAGACAGGGAAATACCTACATTTCTACAAACAAGAGAAAGCAATACTAGTGTGAAAAGTGGATGCTACGTCCTGGTGGTCAGTAAGAACCATGGCCCTGAGCCTTCAGGAGGAGAGTTGCAAATCCAGCTCTTTTTGTGTTAAAAAGAGCTGTTAAATACAGGAAAAAAAGAGGACCTGTAAAACCGCATCATTTGGCCCAAGGGAAGCAACAAAAAAAAAAATTTAGTACCTTGAATGAAAAGAAAAACAGTAATAATCTATGAGAAATCAGACCCTGGGTCTGTGCTACCCTCTGCTGTAGGATTTAATTCATATCTATATGAGGCAACAATATTAACGTGAAAAAACTAACATTAAAATGATCTAAACTGTTGATCATGGAGAAGCTACAATCAATGAGAACAGAAGGAAAAATTAACAGAATTGGACACCTAAGGAATATAAACAGTGGAATTGTTACGTTCAGATTGTGGAATGTTTGACGTGTTTAAAGAGTTAACATAATCAAAGAAAAGCTCACAAGAAGATACTGTTTGGAAAGAACAAATTGAAGTCAACTTTTAAAAATGAGAAATAGAGACATGGAAGTGCATTAGCGTTAATTTATACTCACCAAAAATACACAGTGTGTTTTAAAACTGTTAATATTCCATTCCAAAATTTAGTTGTAGTTCTTTTTTTTTTTCTTTTTCCCTCATACTTTCCCTCATTCCTTTTTCTGGGGAGAAAAAGGAATACAAATTGAGACAGGACTGAAAAAAGAGAAAAATTAGGACAGGACTGAAATGACTCAGGAACAGATGAAGAGAGGTATAGCCATTTTAGGAACCCTTATGAATAAATGTAAATCATCCTATGTGTAGTTGATTCATACATGCACTAAAATTACTTTACATATAAAATAACACAATACATACCAATGTCTATATCCATCTGTTTTCATTTTTCTTTTTATGTAAACTTTGTATTGAGGTGGAACATACCTTATAGACTGTATATGTTGTGTCTAGTTCGATGGATTTTTATGAAGTCAACATCTACTTATACTACACCCAAATCAAGAAACAGAACATTACCAGCATTCCAGAAGCTACACCAGATTTCATTCCCAGTCATGAATGGGAGATTTCCCCAAGGGAAACCATCGTCTGGCTTTTTGTGTTAGTTTATTTCTGCATAGCTGACGACTGTAACTTTACTGGTGTTGGTGTTAAACAACACAAATGTATTGTCTCCCAGTATCTTTGGGTCAGGGCCGTGGGTATAGTGAGCCGGATTCACTGCTTAGAATCTCTCCAGGCTGTAGTAAAGGTGTTGGTCCTGGCTATGATCTCATCCAGGGCTCAAGGTCCTTTTTCAGGTGGTTATAGGACTAAAGCTGCTGTTTTCTGGCTGTCCGCTAGGGACAATTCTCACCTACAGGCTTCTCTCAGATCTTTGTACCATAATCACCTCCACAGTTCACAAAATGGCTACTTGCTTCTTTATGGCCAGCAGTAGAATTTCTCTACCTTCAAAACTACATGAGGGCCTAGAGGCCCTTTTAAAGGGCTCACCTGGATAGGACAAGTTCACCCAATATAATCTTCCTTTTATTTTTAAAAATTTTTTTATGTTTATTTAATTTTGAGAAAGAGCATGGGGGGCAGTGGGTGGGTGCAGAGAGGGAGGCACAGAATCCAAAACAGGCTCCAGGCTCTGAGCTATCAGCACAGAGCCCGATGCGGAGCTCAAACTCATGAACTGTGAGATCACGATCTGAGCTGGAGTCGGACATTCAACTGACTGAGCCACCCAGGCACCCCCCTTTTATTTTTTTTATGTTTATTTTTAAGAGAGCAAGAGACAGCATGAGTGGAGGAAGGGCAGGGAGATAGGGAGACAGAAAATCTGAAGCAGGCTCCAGGCTCTGAGCTGTCAGCACAGAGCCGCACGCGGGGCTTAAACCCACGAACCGCAAGATCATGACCTGAGCTGAAGTCAGATGCTTAACTGACTATGCCACCCAGGCACTCCAGTGTTCCTTTTAATTAATTAATTCAGACTCCACTGTTGAGTGACCTTAATTACAACTGCAAAGTTTTTTTGCCATTGCCATTTAATGTAACGTAATGACAGGGGAGAAATCAAGTTGTATCCACAAGTCCTACCCACAGTCAGAGCGTGGGGATAACACAGTGCATGTACACAGTGGGAGTGAACCTTGCAGGCCATCTTAGAATTCTGTTACGTTCCTTATACTATAGATTAGGTCTTCCTCCTTTGAACCTATGTCCATGAGTCATGAATTCTTTCACTCAATAGTGTTTTTATGAGATTCTTCTATGCCGTTGTCTATGGCAATGATTTGTTCATTTTCATTTTTTAGTATATTCATCCTTATTATTTCTATCATATGACTATATCAAAATTTATCTATTCTACTGTTGAACATTTGGATTCCTTCTACTTTTTTTCTGTTGTGACCACATTTGTATCTTCCAGTGCACATGCATTTGCATTTTCTGATAAATATATACCAACAAGTTTATCTTATCTTAAATAAGAACAGTTTTTCCAGAAGTTATTTTCTAAAAATGAGAAGCAGAATTCCTAAAATCAAAACCCACCATGGACAGGATAAATAGCTAAAAATAGAATTAGTGAACTGGAGAAAAATTCATATAGTGCCACCCACAGACACCAAAGGAAAATATGAAGGAGCAATAATGATTATGAAGGATAGAATGAAAAGGTCTGGCAAAACAAGAGTCCCGAAAAGTATGTAAGAAAGGCAATATTTGGAAAGATCATGGGTAATATTTTTCCAGAATTGACTTTTAAAAAGGAAGATAGATTCTAGAAGCACAAACAAAAAGAAAATATGCTAGACATATAGCAGTGACATTTCAAAACATCAAAGGCAAAGAGCTCTTAAAAGGTAATCAAGGAGGGATGGATGCCTGGATAGCTCAGTTGGTAAAGTGTCCGATTTCAGCTTAGGTCATAATCTCGTGGTTCATGAGTTCGAGCCCTGCGTTGGGCTCTGTGCTGACAGCTCAGAGCCTGGAGACTGCTTCAGATTCTGTGTCTCCGTCTCTCCCTGCCCCTCCCCTGCTTGCATGCTGTTTCTCTCTCTCTCTCTGTTTCTCTCTCTCTCTCTCTCTCTCTCTCTCAAAAATAAAAAATTAACATTAAAAAAAAAGGCTTTAATCAAAGGGAAGGTATAACTCACTCTCCAGCAGGGGCTGGCAAACATTTTCATCACTAAGATATTAGAACACAGCCATGCCAGTTCACTTATGTGTTGGGTGGGGCTGCTTTGGCCTCTAGTGACAGAATTGAGTAGTTACAGCTTAGACCCCAGAAACCATATGGCCCACAAACCACAAAGTATTTATTATTTGTCCCTTTAATATGTTTGCCAACACTGCTACAAAGAAACTATAAAGGAACAACAGATCTCTTGAACATCCTCACAACAAATGAAAGCCGGAGGCTAGTGGGATAACATCCTCAAAGTGTTGGGACTAACAGTCTATTTTGTTCCAACAAAACTTGCATAAATGAAGGTTTAGTTTTGTTGTTGCTGTTTTTTTGTTTTGTTTTTAGAGAGAGTACACACAAGCGGGGGAGAGAGACTGAAGGAGAGAGAGAATCTCAAGCAGGCTGGTGCTGTCATCACAAAACCCAATGGGGGGTTGGGGGGGGCGCTGGATCCCACGACTCTGGGGTCATGACATGAACCAGAACTAAGAGTCAGACCCTTAACTGACTGAGCCACCCAAATGCCCCACAAATGAATGGTTTCTAAAAGTAATATTTAGAGATAAAAATGACAGAGTTTACCAACAAGAGATCTATAATAAAGAAACTTTTAAAAGACGTATATCAGGAGAAAGGAAAAAACATCCCAAAAGTCTCAAATGGAAGAATTACTGATGACAAATAAAATGGAAAATATGTATATAAATGCAAACAAACATTATATAAAATACTACTAATAATTATAGTGTGGTTTCTGTGGTTTGAAAATAATAACTAAAATACTGAAAACAGTTGCATATAAATTAACTAGGGCATTTGTTAAGGGTGAAAGTATTCTAAGTCCTCTTTGTATTATTGTTCAGGAGGTAAAGATATGACTTAATTTTTTTTTTTAATTTTTTTTTTTTAAACGTTTATTTATTTTTGGGACAGAGAGAGACAGAGCATGAACGGGGGAGGGGCAGAGAGAGAGGGAGACACAGAATTGGAAACAGGCTCCAGGCTCCGAGCCATCAGCCCAGAGCCTGACGCGGGGCTCGAACTCATGGACCGCGAGATCGTGACCTGGCTGAAGTCAGACGCTTAACTGACTGCGCCACCCAGGCGCCCCGGTATGACTTAATTTTGATATGCATGTGTGGTAGGCTGAATAATAGCCCCCAAGATATCCATGTTCTAATCCCTAGAGCCCTGTGAATGTTACCTTATATGGCAAAAGGAACTTCACACATATGATTAAGGATTTTGAGATGGGGAGATTACCCTAGATTATCCAGATGGGCCCTGAGTAGAATCACAAGTGTCTTATAAAAGACAGGAAGAGGGAGGTTTTAAATCAAAAGAGGAGAGGGTATTATGATCATGCTGCTGACTTTGAAGAAGGAGCAAGGGACCACAAGCCAAGGAATGCAAGGAATGAGCTCTAGAAGCTAAAAAAGGCAAGGAAATGATTCTCCCCTAGAGCCTCCCAAGGGAGTCAGGCCCTGCTGACACCTTGGTCTTGGACCAGAGAAACCCATTTCAGACTTCTGGCCTCCAGAACTGTGAGAGAGTAAATATCTGTTGTTCTAAATCACTGAAGTTGTGGTAATTTGTTCCAGTAACCCTAGGAAACCAATACAGTATGGTCAGAGTTCAAGGGCAATTATGAGAATAGTAGAAACAGGACAGGTAAGCAGCAAATTAGAAAGCAAAAAGCCTAATTAAAACAAATTAGAAAAGGGGGCAAATCCAAAGGTAAAGTGATAGGGGGCGCCTGGCTGGCTCAGGCAGTACAGCATGCAACTCTTGATCTCAGGGTTGTGAGTTCGAGCCCCATCTTGGGTGCAGAGATTACTTGAAAATAAAATCTTTAAAGAAAAAAAAAAAGATAAAGTGATATAATTTAGAATACCTCCGTTATCCAAATAATGGAAGTAAGCTATGTAAATAGATATTATGATTGATTTTTTTTTTTAATTTCAATTATAGTGATGATAAAAGACTTGAAGTGTAAGTACATTTTAAGACTGGAAATAGAGGGATGGAGGAAGATACATCAGACAAACCCACAAGGTGAGATAGCTACATTAATAGTTGACTGTACTGGGTTGAATAGTTCTCACCACCCCCCACCCCCGCCCCGCTCCCAATTCATGTCCAACCAGAACCTATCAGTGCGATCTTATTTGGAAAGAGGGTCTCTGCAGATGTAATCCAGTTAAGAGGACATTAAGGTAAGGAGAGGCCAGCATGGTGGAGAAGTAGGGGGAATCCATGCTTCCTATGTTCTCAAACAAAGAAGTGTAGAAGCCAAAGGACTCTGAACACCAGAGCCTGGGAGGAAAAGAGACTGAATCTACTAGGAAGAAAATGGGGAAGCTGGAAAAAAGTTTAGGTGGGTAACTGCGAACTGGGGGAGATAAAGGCTGCGTGGGCATGGAGCGGAGGGACCCCCTTTGCAGAAAGACAAAGGGAAGAAGAGAAACAGTGGCTGGGAAAGTGCAGGACCCTATCTGGCCAGGAGAGAGACCTCGGACTGAGGCTGAGAGGGATCCCATCTCTAACTGGGAGGTTTTCTTCGGACTGGGGCCGGCTCCCTGTTCACACACCTGGGGAGGAGGGGAGCTGGGCCTGGGTGCGGTGGTAGGTCAGGGGCTCGGTCCGCAGCTGGAGAAAGCGGTTCCCTCCCTGGAGGGCTGCGCGATAGCACAGAACTACCTGCGTCTGCCACCCTGGGGGCTCGCGGGGGCAGCGGCTCTGAGTCCGCAGTAGGAGAAGTCGGTCCTCCCAGAAGTGTGGCGGCACAGACAAAGCCAGCCGGGGCCACACATCGCCGCACTGAGAGGCGCTTTCCCAGCGTCAGAGCGCACTGAGCGGGACTTTGAATCCTAGCCAAGTGCGGGGTCAGGGGAGTTGGCCAAGCGAGAAGGACCGACCCGTCCGTGCCCGCCGCACAGTGAGGACGACTCAAACGGAGTCCACTGGGTGGGCTCCACGGAGAAGAGACTGGGGATCACCATTCCATTCCCCACCCCCACCCCCACCCCCACCCCCCACCACGACCAAGGCGGGGCCTCAGGGATCACTCCCGGACCCACAGTAGAGGTGGGTTCAGAATACGCCAAACCACGCCCCCTTGCACTGGGTAACTGCTTACCCACCCGAGGGGCACCGACCCTGCGGACAGCTCCTCCCGACCAGCGGCGCAGCATTGCCTGGATTAACTCTAGGTCAATTCTGGATATACAGCTATATTCTCCCCCGCCCACCCGCCCATTTCTCCTCCTTGCCTCTTCCCTCCCCTAGGCTGGTTACTCTGGTTATTGGTCTGTCTAAACAGACATATTTAATCCGTTGTCTTGACACATGTTCTACACCTCCTTCTTTACGCGCCTTTCTCTCTGGAATAATCAAGCCTTAGAGTTTCTCTGTCTGGGTAACTGTATCTTCGTTTCGTTTTCCCCGCCTCCTTCTTTATTTTCCTTTCTCTCTCTCTCTGGATTAAGCCTTTTAGTCTCTCTGCCTAGTCAATGTTTATTTTTTCTTTTCTCCCCCGCTCCTGTCATTTGTCTCTTTGTATGTTCTCTTCCATCAGCACCGCCTCCACCCTCTACTTGTAGTCGGTGTTTGGGGTTTTTTTGTTTTTAGTCTTTAGGTTTTTGTTTTTGTTTATTTGTTTGTGTTATTTGTTTGTGTGTTTGCATGTTTTTGTCTCCTGTTTGTCTGTTTTCCTTTACAGGGATACTCCAAGGAACAAATCAAAGCACATCTGGTGGAGGGTCCAAAATATCACTACGAGTAGGGTAATAAAATAACCAAAGTCACAACAACAGAGAGCAAGTAACAATCCCTGAGAAAACACCTCCTGAAGGGCCAGGCCCAGGACAGTGTATGACCCTCCTTTAATATAGCAGTGCTCACAGGTGCAGAGCACACAACAAGCTTTTAAAACGTGTAAGGGACAGAAAACTAGCCAAAATGACAAAATGGAAGAATTCTCCTCAAAAGAAATTCCAGGAAGTAGCGACAGCTAATAAATTGATCAAAACCGATTTAAGCAATATAACAGAACAAGAATTTAGAGTAATAGTCATAAAATTAATTGCTGGGCTTGAAAAAAAGCATAGAGGACTGCCGAGAATTTATTGCTACAGAGATCAAGGGACTAAAAAATAGTCGTGGTGAATTAAAAATGCTATCAATGAGGTACAAAATAAAATGGAGGCAGCCACAGCATGGATTGAAGAGGCAGAGGGGAGAATAGGTGAATTAGAAGATAAAATTATGGAAAAAGAGGAAGCTGAGAAAAAGAGAGATAAAAAAATCCAGGAGTATGAGAGGAGAATTCGAGAACTAAGTGATGCACTCAAAGGGAACAATATCCATATCATAGGAATTCCAGAAGAAAAAGAAGAGAGAGAGAAAGGGGTTGAACGTGTACTTGAACAAATCATAGCTGAGGATTTCCCTGATCTGGGGGAGGAAACAGGCATTGAAATCCAAGAGGCACAGAGAACTCCCTTCAGATGTAACTTGAATCGATCTGCACAACCTATCATAGTGAAACTGGCAAAATACAAGGATAAAGATAGAATTCTGAAAGCAGCTAGGAATAAACGGGTCTTAACATACAAAGGTAGACACATAAGGGTAGTAGCAGACCTATCTACTGAAGCTTGGCAGGCCAGAAAGGAAAGGCAGGAAATCTTCAATGTGATGAACAGAGAAAAACATGCAGCCAAGAATCCTTTACCCAGCAAGTCTGTCATTCAGGATAGAAGGAGAGATAAAGGTTTTCCCAAACAAACAAAAACTGAAGGAATTTATCACCACTAAACCAGCCCTACAAGAGATCCTAAGGGGGACTCTGTGAGTGAAATGTTGCAAGGACCACAAAGGACCAGAGACATCTCTACAAGAAGCCTGAAACCTACAGACAACACAATGACTCTAAACCCATATCTTTCAATAATAGCACTGAATGTAAATGGACTAAATGCTCCAACCAAAAGACATAGGTATCCAAATGGATAAAAAAAACACCAAGACCCATCTATTTCCTGTCTACAAAAGACTCATTTTAGACCTGAGGACACCTTCAGATTGAAAGTGAGGGGATGGAGAACTATCTATCATGCTAGTGAAAGTCAAAAGAAAGCTGGAGTAGCCATACTTATATCAGACAAACTAGACTTTAAATTAAAGGCTGTAACAAGAGATGAAGAAGGGCATTATATAATAATTACAGGGTCTATCCATCAGGAAGTGCTAACAATTATAAAATGTCTATACACCGAATTCGGAAACACCCAAATATATAAAACAATTAATCATAAACACATAAACATAAGCAACCTTATTGATAAGAATGTAGTAATTGCAGGGGACTTTAATATTCCACTTACAACAATGGATAGAACATCTAGACAGAGAATAAATAAAGAAACAAGGGCCCTGAATGATATACTGGATCAGATAGACTTGACATTCCAAAGCAACGGAATATACTTTCTTCTTGAGTGCACATGGAACATTCTCCAAGATAGATCACTTACTGGGTCACAAAACAGCCCTTCATAAGTATAAAAGAATTGAGATCACACCATGCACACTTTCAGATCACAATACTATGAAACTTGAAATCAACCACAGGAAAAAGTCTGGAAAACCTCCAAAAGCACGGAGATTAAAGAACATCCTACTAACGAATGACTGGGTCAACCAGGCAATTAGAGAAGAAATTTAAAAATATATGCAAACAAATGAAAATGAAAATACAACAATCCAAATGCTTTGGGATGCAGCGAAGGCATTCCTGAGGGGAAAATACATTGCAATCCAGGCCTATCTCAAAAAACATGAAAAATCCCAAATACAAAATCTAATAGCACACCTAAAGGAAATAGAAGCAGAACAGCAAAGACACCCCAAACCCAGCAGAAGAAGAGAAATAATAAAGATCAGAGCAGGAATAAACAATATAGAATCTGGAAAAACTGTAGAGCAGATCAATGAAACCAAGAGTTGGTTTGTTGAAAAAATAAACAAAATTGATAAACCTCTAGACAGGCTTCTCAAAAAGAAAAGGAAGAGGACCCAAATAGATAAAATCATGAATGAAAATGGAATTAATACAACCAATCCCTCAGAAATACAAGAAATTATCAGGAAATACTATGAAAAATTATATGTCACAAACTGGACTACCTGGAAGAAATGGACAAATTCTTAAGCACCCACTCACTTCTAAAACTCAAACAGGAAGAAATAGAAAATTTGAACAGACCCATAACCAGTGAAGAAATTGAATCAATTATCAAAAATCTCCCAACAAATAAGAGTCCAAGACCAGATGGCTTCCCTGGGGAATTCTACCAGACATTTAAACCAGAGATAATACCTATCCTTCTCAAGATGTTCCAAAAAAATAGAAAGGGAAGGAAAACTTCCAGACTCATTCTATGAAGCCAGCATTACTTTGATTCCCAAACCAGACAGAGACCCAAAAAAAAAAAAGAGAACTACAGGCCAATAATATCCCTGATGAATATGGATGCGAAAATTCTCAACAAGATACTACCAAATTGAATTCAACAGCATATAAAAAGAATTATTCACCATGATCAAGTGGGATTTATTCCTGGGCTGCAGGACTGGTTCAGTGTTCGCAAATCAATCAGTGTGATACATCACATTAATAAAAGAAAAGATCAGAACCATATGATCCTGTCAATTGATGCAGAAAAAGCATTTGACAAAATAAAGCATCCTTTCTTAATAAAATCCTTCAAGAAAGTCGGGATAGAAAGAACATACTTAAACATCATAAAAGCCATTTATGAAAAGCCCACAGCTAATATCATCCTTAATGGGGAAAACCTGAGAGCTTTATCCCTGCAATCAGGAACACAACAGGGATGTCCACTCTCACTGCTTGTTGTTTAACATAGTGTTGGAAGTTCTAGCACGAGCAATCAGACAACAAAAGGAAATCAAAGGCATCAAAATTGGCGAAGATGAAGTCAAGCTTTCACTTTTTGCAGATGACATGGAAAACCCGATAGACTCCATCAAAAGTCTGCTACAACTGATGCATGAATTCAGCAAAGTCTCAGGATACAAAATTAATGTACAGAAATCAGTTGCATTCTTATACACTAATAATGAAGCAACAGAAAGACAAATAAAGAAACTGATCCCATTCACAATTGCACCAAGAATAATAAAATACCTAGGAATAAACCTAACCAAAGATGTGAAAGATCTCTATGCTGAAAACTATAGAAAGCTTATGAAGGAAATGGAAGAAGATACAAAGAAATGGAAAAATATTCCATGCTCATGGATTGGAAGAATAAATATTGTTAAAATGTCAATACTACCCAAAACAATATACACATTCAATGCAATCCCAATCAAAATTGCACCAGCATTCTTCTCAAAGCTAGAACAAGCAATCCTAAGATTTGTATGGAACCACAAAAGTAATATTGAAGAAGAAGCCAAAGTAATATTGAAGAAGAAAACCCAAGCGGGAGGCATCACAATCCCCGACTTTAGCCTCTACCACAAAGCTGTCATCATCACGACAGTCTGGTACGGCACAAAAACAGACACATAGACCATTGGAATAGAATATAGAGTCCAGAATTTGACCCACAAATTTATAGCCAACTAATCTTTGACAAAGCAGGAAAGAATATCCAATGGAAAAAAGACAGTCTCTTTAACAAATGGTGCTGGAATAACTGGACAGCAACATGCAGAAGAATGAAACTAGACCACTTTCTGATACCATTCCCAAAGGTAAACTTAAAATGGATGAAGACCTGAATGTGAGACAGGAAACCATCAAAATCCTAGAGGAAAAACAGGCAAAAACCTCTTTGACCTCTGACACAGCAACTTCTTACTTGACATGTCTCCAGAGGGAAGGGAAACAACAGCAAAAATGAACTATTGGGACCTCATGAAGATAAAAAGCTTCTGCATTGCAAAGGAAACAATCAACAAAACTAAAAGGCAACCAACAGAATGGGAAAAGATATTTGCAAAGGACATATCGGACAAAGGGCTAGTATCCAAAATCTATAAAGAGCTCACCAAACTCCACACCTGAAAAAACAAATAATCCAGTGAAGAAAGGGGCAGAAAACATGAATAGACACTTCTCTAAAGAAGACATCCAGATGGCCAACAGGCACATGAAAAGATGCTCAACATTGCTCCTCATCAGGGAAATACAAATCAAAACCACACTCAGATATCACCTCACACCAGTCAGAGTGGCCAAAATGAACAAATCAGGAGACTATAGATGTTAGTGAGGATGTGGAGAAACGGGAACACTCTTGCACTGTTGGTGGGAATGCAAACTGGTGCAGCCGCTCTGGAAAACAGTGTGGAGGTTCCTCAAAAAATTAAAAATAGTTCTACACTATGACCCAGCAATAGCACTGCTAGGAATTTACCAAGGGATACAGGAGTTCTGATGCATAGGGGCACTTGTACCCCAATGTTTATAGCAGCACTTTCAACAATACCCAAATTATGGAAAGAGCCTAAATGTCCATCAACTGATGAATGGATAAAGAAGATGTGGTTTATATATACAATGGAATACTACTTGGCAATGAGAAAGAATGAAATCTGGCCATTTGTAGCGACTTGGATGGAACTGGAGAGTGTTATGCTAAGTGAAATAAATCAGGCAGAGAAAGATACCATATGTTTTCACTCATATGTGGATCCTGAGACACTCAACAGAATACCAAGGGGGAGGAGAAGGGGGGAAAAAAAGTTACAGAGAGGGAAGGAGGCAAACCATAAGAGACTCTCAAATACTGAGAATAAACTGAGGGTTGATGGGGGGTGGAGGGGAGGGGAAAGTGGGTGATGGGCACTGAGGAGAGCACCTGTTGGGATGAGCACTGGGTGTTGTTATGGAAACCAATTTGACAATAAATTTCATTAATTAATTAATTAAAAAAAGTTAAGGGGACATCATACTGGGTTAGATTGGGCCCTAAGTCCAATATGACTGGTGTGCTTGTAAGAAGAGGGAAATTTGGATGTAGAGACGCAGCTATGGAAAATGCCATGTGAAGATGAGGTGGAAATTAGGAGTGATGAGTCCTCAAACCCAGCAGTGCCAAGGATTGCCAGCAACCACCAGAAGCTACAAGCAAGAAAGGATTCTTCCTGGGGCACCTGGATGTCTGAGTTGGTTGAGTGGCCAATTCTTGTTTTGGCTCAGGTCATGATCTCATGGTGAGATTGAGCCCTGAGTTGGGCTCTGCGCTGACAGCGTGGAACCTGCTTGGGATTCTCTCTCTCTCCCTCTGTGTCCCTGCCCCTCCCCAACTCATGTTCTCTCTCTCTCTCTCTAAGTAAACATTAAAAAAAATAAAAATGAATGGATTCTTCCCTAGAGGCTTCACAGAGAGCATGGCCCTGCTGACACCTTCACTTGGATCTCTAGCCCAACAGGAGTCTGAGAGGATACGTTCCTGTTGCTCCAGGGCACCTGCTTTGTGGTGCTTTGTTACAGCTGCTCTGGAGCCTGCTTCGGATTCTGTGTCTCCCTCTGTCTCTGCCCCTCTCCCTCTTGCACTCTGTCCCTCTCTCAAAAATGAATAGACATTTTAAAATGTTTAAGTAAATGATATAAAACTTCATACATTTGCAAAATTTAAAATCTGCTTCTGAATAATTCATAGGTCAAACAATAATAATGGGCACTTTTTAAATTACTGAATGATAAGAAAATTTCAGTATCAGAATTTAGGGAATGCAGTGGAAGTAAAACTGAGAAGGAAATTTACAGCCTTAAGTGCTTATTAAGAAAATTTATTTTAATGTTCATTTATTTTTGAGAGAAAGAGTGCAAGGGGGAGAGTGGCAGACACAGAATCCAAGGCAGGCTCCAGGCTCCGCGCTGTCAGCAGAGCCTGACGCAGGCTTGAACCTACAAACTGTGAGATCATGACCTGAGCTGAGGTCAGATGCTCAACCAACTGAGCCACCAAGGCTCCCCATTAAGTGCTTATTTAAAAGAAAAGAAAAGAGGAGGGGAGGGAAGGGAAGAAAAAAGGAGGGGGGGGAGGGGAGGAAAGGGAAGAAAAAGAAAGGGGAGGGAAGGGAAGGGAAGGAAAGAGAAAAGAAAAAAGAAAAGAGGAGAGGAGAGGAAAGGAAAAGAAAAAAAAGAGACCGAGAGAGAAAGAAAGAAAGAAAGAAAGAAAGAAAGAAAGAAAGAAAGAAAGAAGAAAGAAAGAAAGAAAGAAAGACTCAGAATTAATATACTAAGTATCCAGTTTGATAATTTAGAATAAGTTCAGGTAGAAAATGGGAACTATAATAAAGATAAGTACAAAAATCAATTTTAATAGACAATAAATGTCAAAAGGTGAAATTTGAACAGATGAAAATCTGTTTATATTGCTACAAAGAAAAGGCACAAATGAGAAGATGATATTATGAACACTTTGATGCCAGTAAGTTTTTCTTTTATTATTTGTTTTTTGAGAGACATAGTGTGAGGCAGGGGAGGGGCAGAGAGAGAGGGAGACACAGAATCCGAAGCAGGCTCCAGGCTCTGAGCTGTCAGCACAGGGCCCGACGCCAGGCTCAAACTTGTGAACTGTGAGATCATGACCTGAGCCGAAGTCGGATGCTCAACCTACTGAGCCACCCAGGTGCCCTGATGCCAATAATTTTTAAATGGAGATGAAATGGACAACATCCTAGAGCAATGGTTCTCAAACTTCAGCGCTCACCTGGAATCACCTGGGAGCCTTGTTAAACCACAAGATTCCTGTTAAAACACCGTTGGAGTTTCTTATTTACCACGATTTGAGATTTGTATCCTAACAAGTTCCCAGGTGTGGTAGATTTAAATAATTGTCCCCAAAGATATCAGGCTGTAATCCCTGGAACCTGTAAATTAGTACCTAGATGGAAGGGTGAATGTTACTTTATAAGGCTAAAGATGTATTCAAAGGATCTTGAGATGGGGAGACTCCTGGATTATCTGTGTGGGCCCTAAATGCAGTCCCAAGTATCCATACAAGAGGAAAAGGAAGATACGACCAGAGAGGAGAAGGTTCTGTGACCATGGAGGCAGAGATCAGAGTGCCTGGAATGCCAGCAGCAACCTTGTCTGGAAGAGGTGAGAACAGATCCTCCCCTAAGGCCTCTGGAGAAAGCATGGCCATGTTGTCACCTTGATTTTGGCTCAGATTTGAAACTGATTTCAGACTCCAGGGCTCCAGAACTATGAGGGAATATAAATTGTGGGAAGCCACCACATTTATCATAATTTGTTACAGCAGCCACAAGAAATGACATACCAAATGACAGATGCTACTGGTCTTGGAGGAAAACTAATGAGAACTAAGAAGCGTAAATAATTACATGCTTATTATGAACACCCCCTCAAAAAAGTTTAAAAGTTCAGGCACAGATGGTTTTACAGGTGAGTTTTTCAAAATTTCCAAAGAAAAGATTATTTCAGTTTTATACAATTTCTTCTAGAGAATCGAGAAAGAGCACCTGTAGTAGCAAGGGTAAGCTAACGCTGTAGCAATCTCCAAATCTGTATGGCTTAATGAAATAAAAGTGATTGCTTGCTCAGGTCACGGTCCAGAAAGGTTGGGGGGAGGGGGACAGCAGAGCTCTGTTGCAGGCAATTATGCAGGAGCCCAGAATTGCCCCTCCTGTGACACCGCCGTTTCCAACGTGAACTTCCAAGGATGGGGGATGACCTGTGGGAGGTTTTTATGGGCTAGTTTTCTAAGTGACTTCCCTCACTTCATCCTTAATGACATGGCCAGAACGCTAACATGACCCCAGCCTAATTGCCAAGGTCCGCAAAATTAGTTTAGCCATCTCAAGAAGGAGAGGAGATGGAGGGGTGTGGTAGAGCAGTAGCTAGCAGCTGTGGCTCTGGGGAGAAGTCTCCTGTGTTGTTCTCTGTGACTCAGTCCTGCCTTGTCTGTGCTTCCCCTTGGCCACATTTGACATAGGTGTTACCTGGTGCCACTGTCACATACAGCACATAACCTCTAAGTCACCATGAAGAAGGAAAAGAGAATGGAGGATGACCCATGGGAGATTTTTATGGGCATAGCGTACATCCCTTCTGTTCACACTCCAATAGTTAGAACATCTTAGGGGCCAAGAAATTTTTGCCATCGGCTCTCTACCCACCCAGGGCTGTTCTAAGGCACATTCAAGAGTTCAAGAGTCACAGGGGTTTTGTTTTGTTTTTGCGGAGGTGGAGGGAGGGAGAGGAAGGGGGAGGGGACACTGGGTTTCTTTGACGATAGATTTCCTCGAACAATAGGTTTCTGATCCATTTGCTGACAGTCCCTTGTGCCAAACACCACATCCAACTTATTTGTTCCTAGGCATAGTTCTCAAGCCTGCTTTGTAACTTAACTTTACACCTTTGCCTTTCTCTCAATTAAGTGGTGGAAACTGGATGGGAAGATAGCACTCTTGATCCAGTCTTAATAAGACTGTGTTATTACTTACTATTTGAGATCTAGAGGCTTTTCAATCATTCAGTACCTTGCATTTTTAGACTCCCTGTGACTTTCCATTATTTCCTGTAAACCAGTGTGTTTTTTCCTATAACACTGCCAAATGTAGTCAACGATCAACATACACTACGGTCAGTTTACCAACCTCTTCTCCTAAAGCTCAGCTGGTACTTAAATGTTGTCAATCACAGTTTTATCCATTATTTTGCCAAAGTATAAGATAAGTTACCATCTATTCAGTTTCTGTTATCGTTTCTTCACCTTTCCCTAACCCCGAAATGACTAACCCAATATGACATCTCTTAGGATTTTATCAAAATGGCAGTCCACTTCAATGTACCAAGTTCTTTATTAGTGACACACAATACAAGTTTTTTATTGCTTGTTCATTTTATAGTGTAACATGTTTGTCTAGGGGGTGGAGAGTGCTCTGTTCCACTCAGAGACTCAGGGTTCTTCTATTTTGTACCACTATCACATTCAGCTTTTAAGTAAACATGGTTAGGGAAAGAAAAGAATGGTAGATTATGCATGGGAGATTCTTATGAACCAGAACTGGAAACAGCTTAACTCACTTCACATTCCATTGGCCAGTTTTCAGTCAGATTGTTACCAAGAGCATATGCCCAAGAAGAAGAGATGATTCTTTCCCAACTAATTGTATGAGGCAAGTATAACCTTAATAACAAAACCAGATAAGGATCGTATAAAAAAAAATAAAACTTCAACAAACTAAGTCTAGAAGTATATATAAAACAGATGATACACCATGACCAAGTTGAGTTTATCCCAGGAGTGTAAGCATGGTTTAATAGAAAAATCTATAAATTCCATTTATCATTCTAATAAAGGCCCCAAATCCCCCACCACATTATCACCTCAACAGATGTGGAAAAAAAAATTTTTTTTAATTTAATACTCTTAGAAAACTAGGATGAGTAAGAACTTCCTTAACCTGATTTGACCTTTATACCAAAAATTACAACAAATATTTTTGAGGAGAAACTCTGGAAATATCCCCTTTAAAAATCAAGAACAAGACAAAGATGCCACCTATCACCACTCCTATTCAACACTGCCACTGGAAGTTCCAGCCAGCAAAATAAGAAAAATAAATGAAAAAGGATAGGAAATGAACAAAATTGAGATTATTAGCAGGTGATATGATCAGTTACCAAGCAAACCCCAAAAAAGCTACAGAGAAAATTTTAGCAATAATAAAGAGCTTAGTGGGGTGGCTCAGTTGGTTGAGCATCCAACTTTGGCTCAGGTCTTGATCTCACAGTTTGTGAGTTTGAGCCTCGCATCGAGCTCTGTGCTGACAGCTCAGAGCCTGGAGCCTGCTTCAGATTCTGTGTGTGTCTCTCTCTCTTTGTCCCTCTCCCACTAGTGCTCTGTTTCTCTCTCTCTCTCTCTCTCTCTCTCAAAAATAAACATTAAAAAAAATAAAGAGCTTAGGAAAGTGGTTGCCTATAAGATCAATACTCAAAACTTATTTGTATTTCTATGCACTAGTTCACCAAAAGAAGAAAACTTGTTTTAATAAAACTATTTACAATGAAAAAATAGTCACTGTGAAGTGAATCTAATGTACACACAAGACTAGCATGCATACATTTTAAAATTTTGATTAAAAGACATTTTAAGGACTTAGAGGGGTTACTCAAGAATGTTCAAGAATAGGAAGACTTGAGGGATGACTGGGTGGCTCAGGTGGTTAAGTATCCAACTCTTGGATTTCAGCTCAGGTTAGGATCTTGTGGTTCATGTGTTCAAGCCCCACATTGGACTCTGCACTGACAGTGCAGACCCTGCTTGGGATTCTCTCCCTCCCTCTCTCTGCCCCTCCATTGCTCATGCTCTCTATCTCTCTCTAAAATAAAACTTAAAAAAATTTTAATAAAAAAATGCTTAAATGACAAGAGAAAAATTACCATAATATTACCATATTATTAGGAAAATGCAAATCATGACTCAAATGGGATCTCATTTTAGAAAACTAAGAAGTCTGACAATCCCAAGTATCAGTGAAGATATGCGACAAGGGAACACTTACTGCTGTTAGAATGTAAACTGGCTCAACTTTTCTGCAAAGCAATTTGGCATTATCAAGTAGGGTGAAAGATAATAATACTGTATTATCTAGAAACTCCACTTCCAGATATTGATACTAGAACACCAACGGGCATATACAAAAATATTTTACAGCAACAAAATACAAAAACATTGTCCATAATAGGAAAATCCGGAAGCAACCTTGACCAAATTAACTGGTCCAAAAAATGGATAAATTAATAGTGGAATATATAAGTGAAAATGAGTGAATTATTCATCAACATAAATAAATTGCACAAAATATTAAACAGAAAACTCAGGTTGCAATATATATCAAAAGATATTTAATAGTAAAAAAATTCATTTATGTATTGCTTAGAGATATATACATACATATAGTAGGCAGAATGGTGTCCATGCCCCCTACTCCCTGGAACCCATGGATATTACATTACATGGGGACTTTACAGTTGTAAAGATATGGACCTTAACATAGGGAGGCTATCTTAGGTCACCTGGGTGGACAGACTCTAATCACATGAGCCTTTGAAAGCAGAGAACTTGCTCCAGCCTCAGCCTGAGAGATGCATATTGAATTAGATGCGCACATGAGGTATGAGGCTTCAAACATTGTTAATTTTTTTTTTTAAGCTGACTGGTGACTACATTAATGTTCATGTTTTCATTATAGTTATTTATTCCTGCATAACAAAATGCCACCACCACCACCAAATAGCAGTATAAAACAACGAATATTTATTTTGGAGGGTCAGAAATTTGAGAGCAATTTAGCTGGATGATTGAGGCTCAGGGTCTCTGAGGTTATAATAAAGTGTTCAGCTAAGGCTGCAGTTATGTGAAGACTCAAATGGGCATCAATGATCCACTTCCGAAATCATTCATATGGTTGTTAGCTCAATTCAGTTCCTTGGCTTTGGACCTCTCCAAAGGCTGCTCACAGCATGGATTCTCCCAGAGCAAAGAATCTGGGAGTGAGAGACCAAGATGGAAGCTGAGATCTTCCATAACTTTATCACAGAAGTAACATAACATCACCTCCGCTGCATTCTGTTGATCATGTGAAGCCCTCCAAAGACCCCATTACAACATCAGCTCAGCATCTGGAACCTCATTATCTTGTTTCTAACCTATAGCACCTAATGGCCCTATTCTATTTGGGTTTTTTTGTTTGTTTGTTTATTTTGAGAGAGACAGTGTGACTGGGGGAGGGGCAGAGAAGAGGGAGAGAGAGAGAGAATCCCAAGCAGGCTCCATGCTGCCAGCACAGAGCCCCATGCAGGGTTCAAACCCGTGAAGCCATGAGATCATGACTTGAGCCGAAACCAAGAGTCAGATGCTTAAGCAACCTAGCCACCCAGGTGCCCTGGCCCTATTCTATTTAAGGTATGTGTAAATCATCATAAGTATGCTCAAGCAGAGGACCCAAGACGAGGTGACTGGCACATTTAATACAGCACCAGTGTAGAGTGGGGCTAAAAACTCAGGACTAGGAGTGGAGGAGACCCCTCAGGTGTGGTTCCTCAACTATACCAAGGGCAACAACTCTTCCTCTGTAGATCAGTACAACTAAAGAGACCAATTGTCTGCCTCCCCCACACCCAGCGTTCAATGCTGGACCGAGCATACAGTAAGTGCTGTGAGTATTACTGGTCAAAAGGAGAGAAAATGGAGACACAATGATGTCACTGGTCCAGAGCAGTTCTGAAATTCAGCTGGGCAAATGTTTGAACATCCTCAATTTGGATTCAGTGCTACTGTGGCCCAGATATGACTCTCCATGGCTCCTGGTCCACCCATCTAAGCACTTGGTTTGTCCTCTGATTTCTTTTCTTTGTCATTAATGGTAGCATGTGACTGCATCTGAGTAGTTTTCTCAGGCTGGTTCCTGCTTTAGGGATGTTTAGAGGTCCAAAACCTCTTTTCATTGTTGGTATGTTCTTCCGTCCTTTTCAGTCCAAACTATTTCCACTGATATAGTCCTCTTTAAAATTTTAAGGTCTTCCAACAATCTTTTGGGGGTTAGCTCCATTAGTATATAACACACACAGAAATCTTTTCAAGATAACTCCACTAAGAACCTTGGCTTGTGCTGCGATGTCTTAAAGTTAATGCCCTCAAGCTTCCTAGAGGCCCTATTATCTGCATCTATGAGGCACATCTGTCAAATCTTTAGAGGGCCTTCATTCTGACTGAACATGCTCTGAGGCAGCATCTTTGATCTTTCTGAGGTCTTAGGAAAGAATATTATAGTCATACCTTTAGCTTCAGGCCATGGTTTCCCAAGCATGACCTGAATTTTATTTTTCCTTGAGATGGCGAAGTAGAAACAACTTGAGTTTTACCACTGTCCTCAGATATCTTTACACTCCAACCAGATTGGCCTGGCTCACTGGTGTAGGCAGTGGAATTGGCCAGAAAGCCTCACACTTCAAGTAAAGAGTGGGAAAGGAGTGAGATATAGATGACCCCTCTCCGTGGTCACTGGGGAGGCTTGCTTGTTTCTAAACCTACAGCACTCAGCTGCTGTGGGTAACCACAGGGGTGCTTTCACAAACAAGCTATAATAAGGCTCTGGGAGTGAACGACCACATGAAGGCCCATTGGCTCCAGTAAGCCAGTACTAGTGGAGGTTCTGAAGGACACTGTACTGTCAAGAAATGTAAAAGATCTAAACTTTTGCCATACTTGCAAGGTGACTAGCCTCAGTTTCCCTGTTGGCAGAAGAAAGTATCTGGGTCAGAGACAAAGAACTTCATTGCTCAGCACAGCAATTAGTATGCACATCAGCGTATCTTCATCAGTTTCTCCTTGCCCCTGAATCCTATGGGAGCAACATGGATGGACCCAGACAAAAACCTGCACACACAGTGGGGTGCATTCTAGGAGAGAAACCCTGAATTTAGGAAATCCTAGTTTTTCATTATGGGCATTAAGCATGCCTTCCCTTTGCTGTGGAGAGGCACCATGTTTCTTTAGAGCTCTTTGCTCCAGAAGTGTCTTCTCTTTGCTTTGGAGAGACTATTCCAATCTGCCAAGGATGTTCACTACACACATATTCTCAAAAATACAATCTAGAGCAAAGGTAGTTTGTGCCTTGCATGCAGGACATGAAGAAATCCAAGAGACCAATGAAAAATTCTCTTCCAGGGGCACCTGGGTGGCTCAGTTAAGCATCCGACCTCAGCTCAGGTCATCATCTTGTAGTTCATGAGTTCGAGCCCCGTGTTGGGCTTTGTGCTGACAGCTCAGAGCCTGGAGCCTGCTTCGGATTGTGTCTCCCTCTCTCTCTGCCTCTCCCCTGCTCACTGTCTCTGTCTCTCAAAAATAAACATTAAAAAAAAAAAAAAAAAAAAAGAATTCTCTTCCAACATGCCTCTTCAGCCAAGAGGGGTATGTGACTCATGAGACATAGCAGTATCACAGTTTTGTGGCAAGAGACCTGGACACAGGGTCTTCTGGCACAGAAGCTATTTCCCATGCATGACCCTGCCACAATAGGGTAATGGTAGGCATTCTGTTAGAAGGATGGGTTCAGTCCTATTTTTCCAGACGAAGGACACCACAACTGGGTCGACACCAAAGCAGCTAGTTCAAATGGGTGAAGAACAGGGAAATCAAACTGTTTACCATTGCCAGAATTCAGGACCCACTAGTGAGACTCCTGCAGCTTGGTGGCCCTACTGGAGCCTTCATTTGTAGCTTCAGGGTGCGATTCATGTTTCCTTGATCTAGTTTAAGGGTTGGCACATCACAGCTCACAAGCCACATCTGGCGCACCACGTGTTTTTGTAAATAAAGTTTTATTGGCCCACATGTTCATTCACTTACCTTTGTGATACACTTGCAGAGTTGAATAGTTTCTTGTAAAGCCTAAAATATTTACTATCTGGCCTTTTACAGGAAGTTTGCCAACGCCTGTACTTGGTACTCAGGAAGGAAACAGAGCAATGCTTCTCACCCCTTGCTGCACACTATGATCTCCTGAATATATTTCAAAATGTACTGATGCCAGGAGTGCCATCACAGACCACTGAATCGGTATCCTGGGGAACTGACAATTAGTATCTTTCCAAAACTCTCCATATGACTCTAATAGGCAGCCAGGATTGATAACCACAGGATTAAAGGCTTTGGGAAGGGATGCCCATATCCTTCACAGGTGCAGCGATGGCTGTAGAAGTCTGGGCAACTCCACTGTCTCAGAGTAAAATAAAAGGGGACACTTCACACTGTCAAGGACTAGGCTAGCCCTAAACTGGCCCCAAGGATACACATATTGGATCCAAGAAGAGAGCCTGAACCAACGGCCATGAAATCCCTTGCTCTGTAACTGAGCATCTCACCACAGTAACTGCCATAGGAATCAGAGAATTGATAGTTTGTGGCAGTCTATACTCTCGGGAGGGAGGCATAGCCTGTGTTGATGGGCTAAGTCAGTCCTTGAGCGCCTGGTGGACCTATTCTATTTAAGGTGCAAGTAATCATTAGTGAAGTGTGCCACAGCTCGGAGTGCTGGTAATAAAGAATCTGAAAGTGAGGACGTAGACTTTTGAGAGCTGATCATAAAAGGCATTACAGCTTCTGCCTTACTGTCTTGGATCACTTTCTCTAGAGTAATCCAGAGTGTGAGGACGCTCGAATGGCCCATGGAGATGTCCATGTGGTGAGGGAGCAGCGTCCTGCCCACAGCCATGTCGGTGAATCATTTGGAAGAGGACCCTCCACCCCCAATCACGCCTTCACATGATGACTGCAGGTACAGCCACAAGCTGACCTCAGTTTCATGAGTCCAATTCAGAACTATCCAGATAAGCCATCCTCAAATTCCTGACCTACAGAAACTGTTAGACAATACCTAGGTGTCACATGTGTGTTGTTTTTAACTGCTTCTGTGTTTGGGGGCGCCTGGGTGGCTCAGTCAGTTAAGCGTCTGACTTCAGATCAGGTCATGATCTTGTGGTTCATGAGTTTGAGCCCCTCGTCAGGCTCTGTGCTGACAGCTCAGAGCCTGGAGCCTGATTCCAATTTTGTTTCCCTCTCTGCCCCTCGACCCCCACCTCAGAAATAAATAGGGGCGCCTGGGTGGCTCAGTCGGTTGAGCGTCTGACTTTAGCTCAGGTCATTAACTCACAGTTCGTGAGTTTGAGCCCCACATCAGGCTCTGTGCTGAAAGTGTGGAACCTGTACCCTGCTTTGCATTCTGTCTCCCTCTCTCTCTGCCCCTACCCCCTCACGCTAGCTTTCTCTCTCTCTCAAAAATAAACATTAAAAACATATTTTTAGAGAAATAAATAAAACATTTTTAAAAACTGCTATGTTTTGGGGTATAGTAACAGATAATAAAACCATCAAAACAAACAGGTTTCTATTCAGTGTTGAGCTTTTTAACTTAATTTGTAACTTGCACAATATTGTCAGATGTTGAATCTTCAACAGAATGAATTTCCAGAAAATTTATCTAGTTCCTTGAACTGAATTTTTAAAATTTTGAACCAATTTTGGCATTCATTTAACTGATCTCTTTTGACATATCTGATGACATTAATAGAAAACTGGCACCGTTTAACTCCAAAGATCTGCTAACGAATGAAACACATCCACAATTATAGCTTTGCTTTTCATATGTGAAATCAGAAAAACTAGAACAGAAAATGAAATTATTTTAGAATAATCACTTGAATTGCTCAAATGAAAAGCCATGCTTCCCAAAGTTATGTATAAATGTATTTTCTGCAGTACCATGCGATAAAACCATTGTCTTTGAGCAGTCATCTTAAAATAATCATAGTTTTGAAGTAGATGGTGCTATTTAGTGATTTGCTAAGTGCTGCTGTCTCCCTGGTTCCTATGGTGTATGGTAAATGCCATTTTCTTTCATTAGTTTTCTGACCGAGTGTAAGTAAAATGCAACCAAAATGTAGAGGACTTGTTAGAAAAGGTTTGATGCTTTTCGGGGACATTCACAGTAAATTACAACAGCAGCTCAAAGTCTCAAAAGTATCTAAAGCCTAATTTATGACAGCAGCAAAGAGAAAAGGAACGCACTGCTCTGCTGAAGTACATTGTTTAATATCAGCTGGAGAGTTTATATCATTTAGTATAAGGAGTGTGTGTGTGTATAAATTAACTACAGGCTATTTGATGGCACAGCACAGTCTGGATGTAATCCTAAATTACATAGTCACCTCAACCAATCTTAAATTCACTTCTGCTTCATAGCTTTCTTCAAAAGAACACTGTTTTTGGCATAACCCCGCTCCATCAAAATCTGTATGTGCATTCTCTTCACCGTGGGGCCTTTCGTTATGTCCACAAATTCTTTGCCACTCCTCCCTTCAAAAGGTGGAGCCTACTTCTGCCCCCCTTGAGCGTGAGCTGGACTTAGTGATTCATACCTTAGGAGGACAGTATGCCAGAGGAAAAACAGTGCCACAGTGAAGTAGAAATCATAACCACAATGAAATCCATGTAGAAATTTATTTCAAAAAGTGAAAATAAAATAGCCAAAATGCTTCCTATATTTTTGAAACAAAGAATAAAAAATCCTCACTTTTAGATAACTGGGCCAAATTAACAATCATATTGAAAATTGTAAGGTGAAAAAGCACCACATATCACCACTTGTGGAATATAGTTCAAGAAGTATATAGAAACACATCCCCCAGATGCATCTATTAGAAAAAAAAAATAAAGAAAAGTAATAAGTAAACATTCAACTCAACAGGTTACAAAGAGTATAAGGATAAACTATCAGAAAGTATAAAGAAATAACAGAATTAATAAAACATAAGAGAATCTGAGCAGTTAAAACAAAAACGTGTTCTCTGGGAAGATTAACTAGATAGACCTCTAATAAAGTAGACCAAGAGAAAGGAAATGAGGCACAAATAAATATTAGGGATGAAAAGATCACATTTGCAAATAGAGTATAAATATTAAAAACCTTAAGAAAATACCATGAATAACTTTATAGCAACAAATTTGAAAACAGATGGGTAACTTCCTAAAAAAATAAAACTTGTGAAAAACTAGAACAAACACTTTAAAGAGTCTCTGACATTTAAAGCCATTGAATTAGTTGAGTACCTGCCCATTCTCCTTTCACTCCATAAAAGCACCAGATATTTTATAGGTGAGTTTTACCAAACATTCAAGAACCCTAATGTTTTAGGGTTTTTATGATTCTAGTATATCATTGATAGCAAAACCAAACAGAAACAATGTAAGAAAATTATAGGTTAATCTCACTTATGAATATAAATACAGTACAAGAAAGATGATCTTGGGTTGATTTTATTTGTGAACCAAGATGCAAAATTTGAAAAAATATTTTTAAAACTCACAAATATATTATTAGTAATAATAACATTGATCAAGACCAAGTAGGCTTTATCCCAAGAACACAAGAATTGTCCAACATTAGAAAATCTATTTATGTAATCCACCTCAAGGACAGAGGAAGGCAAAAACAAAAAACAAAAAACCTTGCATTTCAACAGATGTAGAAAAAGCATTTGATAAAACTCATCATCCATTCAGGACTTTAAAATATAAGCAAAGAACAGAAAGAAACCTTCCAACACACAGTACGTACCCCAAATCTATACATGTATATCGTGGTTAGTACTTGAAATATTCCGTCATAAAGCTAATCAAGAAACAAGGAAGATTGCTCACTGAGAGGTCCTGCCAGCACAGTGAGACAAGATGTGAAATTCTAGAAGCACTGCCCTCAGAACTACTGGCAAGTTGGCTATGACAAAGCTCCACATTAGGCGTGAGGAGGTGTTAAGGAAAGCACTTTCCAAAAATTTAATTATAATCTTGTGACAATTAACCACAAAACCACGGCTAGTAAGACATGTCAAGATGTATATTCTTCTGTTGATAGAAAATATAACCTTTTCAGTTCTGCTATTAGGGAAGAATTTAGCTCTGACAACAAAGAGTTCTGTTTGATTTCTCTCTTTTCCAGCAATGGTTAGAATCCTAGCGACAGAGCCTCTGGAAGATCTGGCCCAAGTAGTAAAGCAATTTATTCAACATTTCCTAGCACCCTAACTTGACTGGCTCACCTAGAAAACAGACAGTGTGACATGCTATTCGTGACAGATCCTCTAGCACCAAATCTCAAGTTAAAAATATTTTTCAATCTCTATAAAACTATCGACACAGATCTGTCGAGTCTGGTATGGGAACCTGCCAGCCCACCTTACACTTGTCACCTGCCAGAACAGTGTCGTCAAACTTTATTGCTTGCAGACCTCTGAACAAATTTTGGGAAAGTATGTACCGCTTCACATAGTCTTAAATTGGTAACTAACATGTACCATCATGAGTTTAAATAAGATAGCTGCCCTAACAATTTGATCAGCACAACAGCAATCTGATTCCACACCCCGGCCTCCCACTATCAACTCTAAAATAACATGAGAACAAACTCTTGAACAGTCAGACGTTTAATTAACATCGTTCATTGGGTCAGGATTTTTATTCCACTTTCCTCACAGAATTATGGTATACTTCAGTGCTTAAAATATTTTTATTTATCCCTCTATAATACTATACTGTAACAACATATGAATGTAAATTGAAATTTAAAAAATTAACTGTGACCGGACTAAAGGTATTAAAGATAACTTTTTTGTAAGTTATTAACTAACTACTAGAGCACAGATGATAAAAACATGAAGAGAACAAAGACTAAAACGACAAAACAGGGAAAGATCTAAGACACAAATGTTACACATGTTTCATGGTGAAAAGTCCTCACTGAGTAGGGCTGGAGAGAGAGAACGGAGCAAAAGTGCCATTGGAGAGTTCATGCATATTCATCTATCCTTCGCACTGACTGTAAAGTGCTCAAAACTAGCCACAGCATCACTGGCCAACCCGGACCGTGGAGTGGAACCACAATTTGAGAACGGTGAAACAACAACTAAGAAACCTAGGCCCAGCATGATTATAGAGCTTTTTATAACAGCCCTGACCTGCTAACTTCTGGACTTCATTTACAAGGAGAGAAATTTCTTGTTTAAAGCACATTTACTTCGGATTTTTTGTCATTCAGAAACAAACCTTATTGAGTTCTCAAGTACTTCTCCCCAAATGAAAGAGCATCAACATCCCTCTAAAAAGCAGATCTTGGGGCGCCTGGGTGGCTCTGTCGGTTAAGCGTCTGACTTCAGCTCAGGTCTTGATCTCGCGGTTTGTGAGTTCGAGCCCCGCGTCGGGCTCTGTGCTGACAGCTCAGAGGAGCCTGTTTCAGATTCTGTGTCTCCCTCTCTTTCTGCCCCTCCCCTGCTCATGCTCTGTCTGTCTGTCTCTCTCTCTCTCTCAAAAATAAACATTAAAAAAAAAATTTTTTTTTTAAATAAAAAGGAGATCTTGCTCTAATATCCAGTCTTGTGTGTAGATGTAAGGTCTTACGACTCAACAACAACAAAACATTTTTAAAACGAGCAAACGATTTGCATAGATATTTCTCCAAAGAACATACACAAATGGTCAATGAATATACAAAAAGATGCTCAACACCAATGGTCATCAGAGAAATTCAAATCAAAACCACAATGAGACACCACTTCACATCCACTAGGATGGCTATGACTGGGGAAAAAAGCAAACCAGCACGTGTTGGTGAGGATGGAAGATTTTGGAACCCTCATACACTGCTGAGAATATAAGATGTGGCAGCTGATGTGGAGAACAGTTTGGTGTTTCCTCAAAAAGTGAAACATAGAACTACCAGCAATTCTAGTCCTAGGTATATACCCCAAAGAATTGAAAACAGGTACTCCTAAAAATACTTGTACATGAATGCTCATAGATGCACTATTCACATCAGCAAAAAGGTAGAAACCTACTCTTATTGCCCATTAAGAGAAGAATGGAGGGGTCCCTGGGTGGCTGTCGGTTTGGTGTCCAACTTCAGCTCAGGTTGTGATCTCGCGGTCCGTGAGTTCAAGCCCCGCGTCGGGCTCTGTGCTGATAGCTCGGGGCCTGGAGCCTGCTTTGGATTCTGTGTCTCCCTCTCTCTCTGACCCTCCGCTGCTCATGCTCTGTCTCTGTCTGACTGTCAATAATAAATAAAGGTTAAAAAAATATTTTCTTTAAAAGAGAAGAATGGATAAACAAATTGTGGTATACATATGCTATGGAATCCTATTCAGCCATAAAAAAGGAATGAAGTGCCGATTTGTGCTCCAATGTGGATGAGCTTTGAAAACATGCCAAGTGAAAGAAAGTAGACACAAGGTCACATGTTGTACAATTCCATTTATATGAAATATCTGGAATAGGTAAATCCGTAGAGACAGAACGTACATTGGTGGTTAGGGTAGGGTGGGGAGTAACTGCTAATGTATTAAATGTTACTAAACCGGCCATTTAAAAATGGTTAATTATATGCATGTGAATTTCACTTCATTTTTTAAAAAGGCTAGCAAAAACTTCTATAGAACTGACAAATCTATTAGGAATAAAAGAGCCTAGTAAAAGTGAATAAAAGACTGTTCTACAGCCAGTAACAAGTAAATCGGAACCAGTTTTAAACCTGTTTGATCATGTGTAACTTGCCTCAGTTTAATCTTAGTTGATCACTGACAACTTGTATCAGAAGCCATTCAGTGACAGTCTCATACTTTGAAGGTCAACCAATCAACAATAAACTTATCAGTAATCTGCTGAAAGCCACCTGACCGGCATGTCTTGCCAGAATAACTATGTTTGTGAGGCTGACATCAATTTTCTCCACCTCTGTAACCAACACAACAATCCCTGACTCAAAAGCCTCATATGAAATTAGCAGTTGGTTACTCAAAATGAAAGGTCTAACCAGCATCACTCTCCCTTTCCCAGTTCTTGCTTTAGTTATCAGGTGGTAATCTTGATCTCTTCTTTGGACAATTCTCACAAGATTAGTTACAATACCTCACTTGACAGTATTCCAATGGATTCTTGGACCAACAGGAAAGATCAGTGGCTTCTTGAGCCCCACACTCCCAATAGTTCTCAATTCTGTTGCCAGATGAGTTTCTCAAAAACAGTCTGAACTTTGGGCAGTTTCATTGAGTTCTTATTGCTGAATTTATTTCATCTAAGAGTTCTACTAAACAAATAGATCTTCATATGATAAGGTACTTATTATACTTTGTTTTGTCCACATGATAATCAGACCTTCTGATTTAGAAGTGAACCATTTGGTAAAGATTTTTGCCATTAACCTACCTATGCTCCCACCGCTTGTTTTCATCATTTTTGTTCATCTATTCATACAAATTTATACAAAATGTTGTATTATGTGTTGTTTTGCCCCTTATTGTCTTGTGTGTGTTGAATGTATAAGGAAGTGCTTCATAGGGAACAGATGGAGGCATAGGCTAAGACTCCAAATCAATATAAATTGGCCCTAAAGACTAATGGTCCATTAGACTGATGACAATTGGCTGCTAAAATGATGGGTCAAATTTTGCCTTGGGTCATCTGTGAAATCTTCATGAGTATTCCTCAAGGCCGGGCAATTTGTAAAACAAGTTCACTTTGTTTAGTCTGTATCTCAGGATCATCAGTGTTTGGGGTCACTGATCACCAGCTCCTCCCTATTCTCCGCTTAGCTGGGCAACCCCATCTACCATTAACAAACACCCTTTTGATAAATGCACTGTCTTTTTCTTGTCATTGATTTGTCTATGGCAAAGGCACAACCTCCTCCTGACAGTCTTCACACTACAATTCTAACTCTTGTGCTTAACTTGGCAAAAGTTTGCTACAAAATGACTCGTATTACTTATAGCCATTATAAGGACCTTCTCATCAAAATTAATATATTCAAAGGAGCTCTAGAAAAATCGGGGGGGGGGGCCTAAAATATGCAACAGTCAACTTTTGATTGATATGTGGAGGCCTCAAAATGAAACAGTGACTCACTGCCATTCAAACGTTCTGAGACCGCCCTCCTGGCACCTTTTTTCTACCCAGTTTTATCTTTACCATCCATTCAAACTTTCTATCCTTCTGCACCTTCTTTTACCTCCAAAAGAAGTGATCTTTTGCTCAAGGTTCTTTTTAGGGAAGATCAATTACATCATATCATAGCCCTTCAAAACTACTGGGACAGAATGCAGATCTAAAGAAACTAATATTTGATCCTTAGCCTGGAATCAAGTAGAGAGCTATAATAAATAAAGGATTTTCTTAATCTTAAGAAGACAAATCTGCTGTAGAGTTCAAAATTTTATAGATATTGATTGTCCTGGAGTCTGTACCAACCAGTTCACTTAATTATTAGATACTCGGATGGGAACAAAATAGTTAAAAGCAGCAAAACGAGGGTGCCTGGGTGGCTCAATCAGTTAAGTATCTGACTTTGGCTCAGGTCATGACTCACAGTTTGTGCATCTGAGCCCTGCACTCGGTTCTCTGCTGTCAGCATAGAGCCTGCTTCAATCCTCTGTCCACAACCTCCTCCTACTCCACTCGTATGCGTGCACGCTCTCAAAAATAAACATTAAAAAGAAGGCAGCAAAACCAACGACAAAAATACCAAAACTAGGAGATGGTTTAAATAACCCAGTTCTTCATAATTCAAGGTCTGACCTTGAAAGGGAAAGCAAATAGGAAATGTAGTACATAAGGCCATTCCAAGAGCCTCTCCTTTATGGATGGATTGGACAAAATTCAAAATTATAAACAAACAAGATGAATTAAATAGCAGATTCCGAAAACTGACCCAGGAAAAATTTCAACCAATATTCTGGGGTATCCTCAAGAACTAATTTGTAAGGCAGATGGGCTTGTCCTTTTAATTTCAAAAATGGATTTAAAAATGCCAATTTCAAAGATGTCACTTAACATTTCAAAAAGCTAACAAATTTCTGGCTTTCAAGATGTTCTGTGTTCTATAAGAATTAGAAAGCTATGATTAAGGATACCATAAGCAGAAGGGCCATGGGAAAAATTAATGTCCTATGGCAGCTAAAAACAGGGCAACTATCCAAAATCTCTTCGGTAATGTCACTCCAGGAGACATTAGCACTTAAAACTTTCCCGACCTTCTTCTAAACTAGGAAGACAGGTCTACAAATAAAGGTGGGTGACAAAATGCAGATATGGGTCACTTTATCCACTAATAATTCCACAGAACACCAGATCCCTCAAGAGTACTACAACCACGCAAAGTGTGGAAATGTCTAAATCTATAATGGTTAATCTGGGACCAATATCAGGATACAGTCCTTTCTTCATGACACAACCATGTAATAGGTAAGGTTCTATTTAATGAATGGAACTGCCAGGTAAAATTTGCAGCAGGATTATTTTTTATATATGATCAAATTATGGCTGATTTGGACATATAACCATACTGTGTACGTGTGATTCAAAAAATAACCAAATGATAAGCTATGATCCCAGAATTCTTACATGCTAAAGACTTTCAAGACATAGGTGAAGGCGAGCCTGGGTGGCTCAGTTGGTTAAGTGTCTGACTTTGGCTCAGGGCATGATCTCACGGTTCATGGGTCCGAGCTCCACGTTGGACTCTGTGCTGACAGCTCAGAGACTGGAGCCTGCTTCGGATTCTGTGTCTCCCCCTCTCTCTGCCCCTCCCCCACTCACACTCTGTCTCTCTCAAAAATAAACATTAAAAAAAAAAGACATAGGTGAAGTATTTGGAGAAGTCCAGATTGATTCATCCTAGATTATCATAAACCTTTCTTTTTTGTATGTACATGTAAAGCCGGGCCTGCACTACAAATTTTCTGAAATCTAAATACAGATCAATTATTTCTGATGAAAATTTCACATCTGAATTGAAATGTACTGTAAATTTAAAATACACACCGGATCTCAAAAATTTAATAACTAATTCTTATATGGATTACATGTTGAAATAGTATTGTGGATGCTGAGTTAAAATGTGCTATTAAAAATTAATTTCACCTATTTCTTCTTACATTTTTTAATGTAGCTACTAGCTAACTTTATTTTAATTTTTAAAATTATTTTTATTTATTTTTGAGAGAGAGAGACAGAGCGCAAGTGGGGAAGGGGGAGACAGGAAGGGAGACACAGAATCCGAAGCAGGCTCCAGGCACTGAGCTGTCAAGTTCACAGCCAGACGTGGGCTTGAACTCGTGAACTGTGAGATCATGACTCGAGCCAAAGTTGGATGCTCAACTGACTGAGCCACCCAGGCACCCTGCTACTAGCAAACTTCAAAATAACATATATATATAAAGGGGAGCCTGGGTGGCTCAGTCAGTTAAGCATCCAACTTCAGCTCAGGTCATGATCTCGCAGTTCAAGAGTTCAAGTCCCACACTGGTCTCTCTGCTGTCCCAACGAGCCCGCTTTGGATCCTCTGTCCCCCATCCCCCCCACCGCCGCCCTTCCCACACTTGCACACATGCCTTTCTCGCTCTCAAAAATAAACATTTAAATAAAAAATATGTAAAATAACAAATATGGCTCCCATTATATTTCTATTTGATAGTGCTTGATCAGTCCATGCTCTAAGGCAATCAACTAGGGGTCATTTTGCCAGTCAGGGCACATCTGGCAATGTCTGGACATTTCTGGTTGCTACAGCTGAGATGCTGAACTGGCATCTAGTAGACAGAGGCCAAGAATGCTGCTTAACATCCTACAATGCACAGGGAAGTCCCCCAAAGAATTATGCACCTCAAAATGCCCAAAGTACTGAGGTTGAGAAACTAATTGTTTGTTCTTCAGCAGTGTGGCATACATAAAAACAAACAAATACCATTGTCTCTTAGTAGCTCATCCTTGGATCCAATAGCTTATTTTCTTACATCAGAGAAACTGCAGCCTAGACTAAGTTGTTGAAGACATCTTCACATTTGTACTAAGTTCACCTTTAAGTCTGATTATCAACCATAGCTCATATCACAATTTGCTGAAAGCCTACCTCTTAAGATCAAGAATCAGACAAGGGTATCTGCTCTCAACACTTCAACACTGGAAGGTTCTATCCAAGGCAATTAGGCAAGAAAAAGAAAGAAAAGGCATCCAGATTGGAAAAGAAGTAAAACTATCTCTATTTGCCAGTGACATGATCTTACATATAAAATTCACACAAACACATACACACAAACCTATTAGAGAAAATAAGTTTAGCAAGGATGGATGGTAGAAGATCAATATGCAAATTAAATCTGATGGTACCACATAAAGTATATTATCACTTTCTCTTTCTCATTTTACCATCCACTGGTTCAGCTTTCTCAAATCCAGAAATGAAAAGAGAATCCCATGATCCTGGTTCTGCAGTTTGAGAAGGGTCAATGCCCAGAAAAGACATTCTGAATACTGCACTAGTAAATTCTTACAAATACTGCTTGTTAATGGGTTTTGTTTTAAAGAATGAAAAGGAAGACTACCACCTGGATACACGATACACCACGGTCTTTTAGAATACTGTAACTTACCAGAAGCCAAACAGGCTCAAGTGAACAAACCTGTGGTCTTTTATAAGGTCTCTTTTTGTAAGTCTTTTATAGGACACATCACACTGTTAAAAATAAAAGAGGAAATCAACAGCCAGTATATATTTGAAATAACATATCAATTTAGAATGCCACAGATACAGAGGTTTCTTAATTTCCCTGGATACCCCTAATAAAATCTGGATACGAATTATACCCCTAATAAAATCTGGATACGAATTATACACATTATTTGATGCTTCGGTGCCCCTCAAAGAAGTTGCTATCCTTAAAAAAGAAATCCACAGTAAACAACAACAACAACAACAACAAACATTATCAAAGCTATTGAATTAGCAGCCCTCCATGCTAAACACCCAAAGTCTTTTTGAGCCCAAAGTCTTTTTGCAAGGACCTTTTATAAAACAAAAAGACAAATTCATGGAGAGGTTCAAGCATTCTGTCACAAACACACAAAATTTTTGCTTCAAATTTTGAAACAAACAAACTGAGAATAATTGAGTTGGAAGACCTTAAGGATAAGATCTGGCAAAGCCAGAAGGGCCACCTGGTTACACAGATAAAACTTAAAATGGGCACTTGTCAAATTCTTCCATAAATCAACTTATTACAGTGAGGACAAACTAGCCACAATAATAAGCAAGAGAAAGGGAGTACTTGAACTGCAGAGAATATGGCTCTCCAAGGAAAGTCTTGAAAGAACAAGAATAGAGGACTTCTTACCTACTCTTCAAGATTAATTATAAAGCTATTTTTTCAAGAATAAAGAATCTGTGTAGAATTAACACAGATAAGTAGGCCAATGGAACAGAATACAGAACCCAGAAACCAATTCACACGTGGAAGAGGATTTGGTAATATAAGAGAGGAGGCACTACAAAGTTAATGGGGAACAGGCATGCTATTTGATAAAGGATGCTACGAGAACTGGTTATCAATATGGGATAGGATTTGTGCCTTATAACAATCACAAAATTTAATTTCAGGTGAATCAGGCATATTTTGAAATTTATATCTTTTGAAACAAAATAGAATTTTCTTTTAACTCAGGAGAGGAATAAATTTTTAAAACCTAACACAAAAAAGGCTCAATCATAAAGGAAAAGGATGATAAATCTGACTAAATTTAACTGCAAAATTCTATATAATTAACGACAGACCACATTAAAATGAAGCCACATACTAAAAGCAGCCATGTAATAGAGAAAAACAGGTATATAGATAATAAATTCACAAAATAATGACCAGTAAATATATGAAATGAAGCTAAGGTTTCTGGTAGCCAGGGAAACAGAAATTAAAACAAAAAGCTACTATCTCACAGCTCTGACTAGAAAATTTTAAAAATCTGGTAAGACTAAGTAGTGGTGATAAGACAAGAAAACCAGAATTCTCTTAAACTGTCACTGGGAGTGCAAACTTGCGTACCACTTTGGAGAGCAATCTGAGAATGTCTAAAGTCAAAGAGTATACATATCTACTAGCTAAAAATACATTTGAGGGACGTATGTCTGGAATACCTAGCACATCCGCATGAGCAAATGTTATCAAGAATGTACACATGCAGCACGGTTCTAAAAAGCAAAAAGTTGTAATTAAAATGACCATCATTGGGGGAATTGGCAGGTAGACTAATATACTAAACAACAGTTGAGTGAAAAAGCTTACAAAAGATTACATACAACAGGCTCTCGCAAAAAAAAAAAAATTAATAAAACTGCTATATAATTACTTATGGATGCAAACACATGGTAAAGTATAAAATCTTAAAACAGGAAAGGTCACACCAACTTCAGAACAGATTAGCTCTGGGGAGGGAAAGAGGAGATGGCATCGGGGAGGAGTACAAAAGAGGAATATTTTATTTCTTTAAAAATCAGAAGCAAATATGGCAAAATAGTTTGTGAAGAGTACAAGGGCATTTATATTATTACTCTGTATATTTGAAATATTTTATCATTAAAAAGAATCTTAATGGGCACATATGGTATAACAATAAAATAATAACATTAATCATTCACACCACAAAAACTTATCAAGTAATAACATTAATTATTTAAGCCACAGAAACTTATGTACATACATTAGAGCATGTGATAAGAGTTAAAAATAAATTCTAAAATTTGCAATTTACATTAGGGTTTTAAATTAATAATTTTGCTAATGGGCTTTGAATCTCATGCAATTTTTTAACGTCCTTACACTAGAATTTTAAGGGATGCTCTGCAGAGTTGTTAAAGCTATATAAACAAAACTTTAATCAATCATATTTTGTATTTCAGTCTTATTTTTGAAAGCCTTTTCTGTAGTATATAAACAGTAACAAGCTTTACATATATTTACAAGTCTCAAAGACTAAGAGTCCTAAGTATGAAGAGTAGGTATTCCACTTTATTATAGTGTTTCACCAAGAGCCTGATGCCCTAAATACAAATGTGGAAAAACAATGCTCCATTATTCCCTTTTGTGTTCTTCTTGAGGTTTGGATCAGAAGCCAAGAAGTACCAATACTGGAAAAGTTATAAACAAGGTCTTATTATAAAACCATTTTTAAAGGAAAAGTGTGTAACTTTCACAGAGGAGTAACACAATCCTTTGGGATTACTATGTCAGAGAAAGACGTAAAAGAATATTTTAAGAAAGGGGTTAAATAGAGGTAGTAGAATTTTGCTATCTGTTCTTCACTTACTGACTCCTTGAGTCTCAAGGCTATAAGATAATAAACACTACAGAGAAAAATCCAAGAGACAGATAAAACTGGGTAGGATACTGCATCTACAAATTCAACTCAAGAGGGTCCATAACTCATGCATAATACTTCACTCTCGACTACAATACTCTGACCACATTCATTCTAGTTCAATAATAACCATTTTACCCAGTTGATGGTAAGCAGTGATTTTATTTAACATGACTTGCTTTTTGCCAATTAAACATTTGCAACAGAGATGATCAGCTGATCTTCAAGTAAACTTGCTACTAGATATGCTAATATTTCCCGTGTAATGGAAGACTGCAAAAAATTATTCCAAGTTCCAAACTTCCACATGTTTATATCTTGGGCACAATTTTTTAAGGGTAACAGTGCTGTGGCAAAAGGCAGGTTCCCACCTACTTCATTTCAGCCCATTATACTGAATTTTACTTAGTACTAAAATTATTAACTTGTACTTCTAAAGGCTGGAAAAAATAAGCTCCCCCAAATCTCTAATTTAGTGTAATCTTGGCCAGTAAGAATAGCAAAGATTGCTTACAAAATTGAAAGCCTCCTGCAACATTTTATAATTTTTTGTTTTTTCCACCAATGTTAAATTTCAGAAATACTTATTTCTTCCCTCTCAACAGAGGTATAACTACCACTCTGCTTCCTGAGTGAAATAATCTAATTTTTGCTTCTCTCAAATTCATATCCTCTGGAGACTCACTCAAACTGAGTAATAATAAAGTCACTGACAGATCTGCAATTCAAATTTCATTAATACATGGAAATTCTTCCACAGCAAAAGGTCAGTGCTGTGAATTTTCTGAATTTCATAACCCTTGATAAATGGAGACACCTTAAAGTTCAGTTTACACTCTTTGCTATAGGATTTCAAAGCATGCTTCAAATAGCTTATAATAAGCTATATTAATAGCTTAGCCTCATTTTATCATTAAAATAATCTACAAATATCCAAATACTAATTAATTTTGTTGTCATAACTAATAAATAAGTCTTAAAATATCTGTAGATAGAAATCAACCTTCTCCATTCATTTGCGTCAGTTGGACTTTTAGAATATAGATGAACAAACTGTTGTTTTTAGTATAATATAGTTGTACAGTGCTTTCACAAATTCCAATTCTGTAATTTAGGGTTTTTCCGTATTTATTTTTAAATATACAAAAAGATTAAACTATTAATATAAATATTTTCTCTCAAATATGTAATATTCTTATGTAAAAGAAAAGGTTTCCAAACATTTACAAAGCAATCTAAAGATAAGTAAACCTGATTTAGGATCATTACATTAACCAAAATAATTTTCCAGAGAAGGTCTCATTTAAAAGGAACGCTCACTGGCCTCCTCACATCAATACTTCAAGGTGGATCCAAAGCCACACTCTGCTTGATTTACTTCAGGGATCACTTCCAATGGAAAAAAATTTTCAGAAAAAGGTCTCACGACAGAGTGGACAAGTGGATTTGTTGCTAGACGTAAACCATTTGTACTGAAAAAGAAAAGGTTTTGAATGTCAAAAGAACTTTTTAAAGCTGTTGTATTACATATACATCTAAAGTAAGCTTAACAATGATAAAGTGGAAAAGGGAGAATACCAAAATTTTAGCTTCCTCCATTCATCTCCAAGATCAACACAACTCAGTATTACTTCCAAAGGCTATAGTATGATGCTTTCTACCTACACACAGCCACGGAGACATGTGAGGAAGACAAGACCTCCTTATGAAGCAACTGTACACAGCCGATGATTAAAGAAAGAGAGCAAAGAGCTCTGATGCCAGCTGGCCCCTGCTTCCAATTTTTTCAGTCTCATTTACGCTACTGGTCTCAGTGAACTACTAATTATCTTTTGCAGATTTTGAAAAATCATTTTAATATTAACTACATTTAAGAGTTTAACATTGTTTTCTTTCCCAAAATTAGATATCACACATATAAAATATACAAAAAATATAAATAAGCTAATTTCTCTTTGGACTTACCAAGCAGGCTGAATGGAACTTCTTCTTGCATGTTCTACAGGCTTTTTTTGGAAGAGAATAGTTGAAACCATGAATGACTGAGAAACAGATCATGCAATCTTCAACACCCTCAAAACGTTTGTCTACATTATTTTTCCATAATGCTAGGCCTTCCATAATGCTTCCATTCTGTTAACAACAACAAAAGAAAAAGAGAGTAAACATGCCCTGAAGTGCACCAAAGTTATTTTTATTCAATTTCATAAATTTTAAAATTAAATTTTAATTTGGAGAGGAGAGAATCTGCTTGGCTGTCTTCACACCTCCTGTTTTCTGAATGCTGGTTTTTAAAATGACCTCCCAAGTTTCAGGAGCCAGATATAATTTCTCTTCACTAAAGACAGACTTGAAAGAAAGGCTTCTGCATCAATACATCAAGCTTTATAGTATCAATGTGTAAACAACTATAATTTGTTTTAAAAGTCAAAGATCTCTGAGTAGTGGGATTTCCCTAATCACAGAAGGACAGGTGAAATCTTAGACTAAAAGTAGCTCCAAAGACATTCATCAGTCTGGTATCTTACAAGAAGATTCCCTCTCAAACAACTTCCGTAACACTACATATTGTTCCAGGTCATCCACAGTGCCAGTGGAGTAGAGTCAATCCCTCTCAAACACCAGGAAAGAGATTGTAGAACCTTAAAAATTAAAACAGCTTGGCAGGTTCAAGTCATTTAGGCATATATGTGTGCTGATCCAAGGAAATACAGTGTATCGGTTTCAGCCTCAAGCAGAAGGGATGTATTTTAAGTTTGCCCTTTCAAAGAGCAGGTCAGCAGTGCTCTATCTGGGAGGTCAATGTGGACACAGACACTTACTTGATGGGTGAGGTAAGTGCTCAACTGCAGCATCCAGTTCCGCCACTGCTGAACAGCCACTCCCACTCTCTTCCCACTCTCCACGGTTATTGAGCCCAGTGGATAATTTGAAGGCAGCTGTATAATAAGCTCAATAACTATGTCCTCAATAGCGTAAGTAGCCATCACTTCTCGAGTAGTAGCCCGAGCTTTAACCTGCAACATGGGAAAGGTAATACTTTCTTGCAAATTTCTTCCTTTTGTTCAAAAAACATCTTGATAGGATAGTCAGTCTTCATTCAAAGACAACACAGGTAAGCACGCTGGTTTATTAGACAAGAGGTATTTAGTAAATAGGTTTATATTTTAAAGTGATTTTCATGAAATTCAAAGTCAGTTTCAAAAGAAATTCTGCTCATAAAAATGTATGTTTTACAGTATTTGGCTTATCACATAAGTTTGTGAACAGACCAATGACAGAATGAGTTTTTAATTATTCCTTTTCTTCCACACAGGATATCAAATATCACTTCTATTTCAAAGTCTCCCAAGTCTTTCTCTGCCATCGCATTCTCTCGAGCTTTAAAGCCAACCATCAACTGTTGGACTATTTCCACCTACTAACCAGCTACAAGTTCAAAAAATCACCACAAAATTTCTAACATTCCTCTCCTTTTATGGAACAGTCCCATTGATACTACCTCACTCAGGTCCTCCTTGTTACTCATAATGTCTACACCAGTGGTATCTCCTGGCTATGCATTTGAACCCAAGCTCCATGCCAACAGCCAGTACTATACATTGCAGTCAGAGCAATTTCACAGATTAGAACTCTGACAGCGTCACTTGCCTCAAAGGAAAGTTTTCAGTGGCTAAATAGGACCAAATTATTTTAGACTATTATTTGAGGCCTTTCCCAATATGGCCTAATTCATCATGGAAGCAGCTGGTTCTCTATTTACTTTCAGGAATCCTACTGCGCACGAATAGCGGCTTATTCGTCATTTCTTACAGTCACAGAAATTACATTCTCATCTCCAAACTTTTTGCTTTTGCAATACTGCTTCTTCTATATTCAATCCCTTTCCCCTCATTGTCTTGCCCACTTCAAAGTAATCTTTCTCCATAAAGTTGCATCCAATCTCTTCGCCAGATGAACCTTTCCCACTCTGATCGCAGAGCACTCTTCCCCTTAATGAGCCACACTTTAGTTTCCAGTTGCAAATAAGATTATCAGGATCACGCTTTCCCCTTTATCAGATTATATGTGATTACACAATAAGGATCTGGCCTACTAAACCATTCATTTCCCAAGTGATTGACACACAGTGCCTGGAATGGTTTTCCAATATATATTTTGAACGAACTAACAAATGTTCAAAAACTTGATGGGGGTATATGAAATCATAACACTTTTTGACAATGACAATGACAATGACAATGAGATTTGACACCTAAGAATCAGAAAACAAAGTAGACAATTTGTATAATTCTGAACCACTGGTTAATATTGTGATGATATACACTACAAATGGCAGACATAATCAATATTCAAACAGCTTTCCTGGAAAAAAATTCAAGATAATACTAACCGTCATGCCATTAAATAGTTGTGTACTTGTTTGTACAGAAGAAATTTCTTGAAAAGAAAGAACACTGCTGACATACTTGCTTGTAAATCTATCTACAATATTGAAAACACGCTTCTCACTACTATTCCACCACAGCCTAACCATGGCAGGTAAGTCTTTTAGTGTCATATGATAGACTGAACAAGCCAAGTGTGGGATATGGTATGGAAGAGTTGCTGTTTCTGAGGAAAAAAACAAAGTCTTAGTTAGTAACAGGTATTTCTTACATAGAATAACAGACTAGAACATCATTTTTAATTCCTTAACGCTAGAGCCAGAGCTCATAAAATAAACATACCAAAGACACCAGAACTCTGGAGCATTAGCTTTCTCTCATACGTTCAAAGTGAACCATTAGAATGGCAAAAAAGAAGCAAAAAGGAAGATTCCAGCTGATAAGGAAAACTCTGCCTAGAAATAGCATTCTGTATTCCACATGACAGATCATAAAAGAGGAACATTCATATTTTAAAAAAGAGGACCCCACCCCCTGCCCCCGGGGGTGGAAAAAAAATTAAATAAAAAGGAGGAAAAGTTTAAAGACTGTCTTTCTTATAAGTTATGAAAAGGAGTTTGGCCCCTACACTTTCCCCAGAGCTCACTGATGTGTTATACAAAAATCCTAGAATATCCACTTCAATACTCGTAAGACATAGTACCCTCTTCAGATCTCCAAGGCATTTAAAAAATTCCAATTGCAAGGAAACCACTTAAAACACTATAGTACAACTAGATGCATGTATATCTATCCCCTCAGCTAAAATCTGAGCTCATGGAGTGAAAGAAATAAATTTCATTCATCTTTGTTTTCCCAACTGAAGGCTACTTGTATATAAGTATATATTATGCTTTTAAATATAGACTATTTACTTATAAAGACTTATAAGACCACAGACTTATTTAAGACTATAAGACTTATCTAAGACTATAAGTCTATAAGACTACTCATTTATAAGTATATATTATTATTTTATAAAACATTATCATATAGTTGCTTACAGAATATTGGCTTACAGAATGAAAGATAACAATCTCAACAAACTAGGCTTCAAAAATGTAAATTCTTACCCTTACCCACAAGATCTAAGTGTATGTCCTATTTAAATGAATATGGAAAATCGTGTCCTTCAACATTCTTGTGGCCACAACTCACATTTGGGGTTATTCTCCAAACTTGCAAGAATAAAGCATAATAAATACAACCCAATATGGACGTAGTCTCCACGAAAAAACACAAACACACGTCTTACCTCTAATACTCAACTGGAGCTCTTCCGTAAAGAATGTTTTAGGCTCCTTATTAGAGAGCTCAACAGCTGTCTCTGCATAAGTCGGATTTTCTGGCATCAGCCTGAACAGGTGATAGAGCAATTTATTCAAACTTTTTGTTTTTCGAAGGTACATTGAATACAGAGCCCGAAGCTGGTGGGGAGTAAAGAATTTTTGTTAGTAAACCCAATTAAACCAAGAGAAGCAGTAGAGAAGAACAAACCAAAATAGAATAGATTGTACAACACAATGAAAAAGGCATTAATTTGAACACTTAGAATTACAAGGAGGAGTCCTACAAAGTATGTGCCACATTCGTACTTTCCAAACATGTCATTTGATGGCACTGCTCCCTTTCTTTCTTCACAAACAGGCAGAAGTTTTCACTATCCCCTCATTATTAGACATATGCTTCCAACTTCTTTCTCAAACTACCTCCCTGTTAGCAAGTTCACCTCTACTTGGAGTCTCTCAAAATCTACTCCCTACTCCCCAGGGGATTTTCTCCCTCTCCCTCCCATGTCTTCCACACACCCCTTCTGCACCATAGGCCTTTATCTTTCAAAATCCTGCTTAAAACTAATCCCATTTTTATGACTGACCTCACACCATATCAAACACTCCACCAGCTTTAGTCACCATAACCAAAAAGTGGAAACAATCTAAATGTCCATCAGTGGATAAATGAATAAACAAAATGTGGTATACTGATACAATGGAATACTATTCGGTCATAAAAGGGAATGTGGTACTGGGGCACCTGGGTGGCTCAGTCAGTTAAGCGTCTTGGTCTCAGGTCATGATCTCACCATCCGTGAGTTTGAGCCCCCTATCAGGCTCTCTGCTGGCAGTACAGAGCCTGCTTTGGATCCTCTATCTCCCTCTCTCTGCCCCTCCCCCACTGGTGCTTGCGCTCGCGCGCGCTCTCTCTCTCTCTCTCTCTCGCTCTCTCTCTCTCTCTCTCTCATAAACACTGAAAAAAGGAATGTAGTGCTGATACATGCCATACATAGCATGCATGAATTTGCAAACATCATGCTAAGTGAAATAAGTCAGACACAATGAAAGACCACATATGTGAAATGTTCACAACAGGCAAATCCACAGAGATACAACATAGATTGGTGGCTGCCAGGGGCTGGCTGGAGGGTTTGAGAGGAAATGGCACAGTTTGCAAATGGGTAAATGTTCCTTAATTCAGGTGCTGACATGTTCTAAGATTAGATGGTGGTGATATTTACGCAATTCTGTGAATATAGCAGAAATACCAAACTGTATACTTTAAGTAAGTAAATTTGATAGTATGTGAAATACATCTCAGTAAAGCCATGAAACACACATATGCGCATAGCTTTGTTCCAGTTCAATCTGGTTCACTGGGAGTTTTGTTTGTAAGAAAAAATTTTTAAAAAACCAGACTTAGGACTAATAAGTTTTTTTAAAAAAAATCCTCAGCTTGTTTTAGAATTTATCTAATTAGTGCTATTAACATCAGTTATTCTGGTTTAATATCTACAGCTCAATTCAAGTTCCAGGCTCAGTACGTGCTGCTCTACAATTCTTTGTAGAGCTTTCCCTAAACATGTAGGTCAATGGTTTAATGAAAAAAGTGATGCCTAGTTCTTTTCTTTCTTTTTTTTTTTTTAAGAGAGGGAGAGAGAGAGCGCGCGCTCAAGTAGAGGAGGGGCAGACAGAGAGGGAGAAAGAGAGAATCCCAATGAATCCCATGGGTTCGATCCCATGAACTGTGAGATCATCACCTGAGCTGAGATCAAGAGTTAGATGCTTAACCAACTGAGTCACCCAGGCACCTGTGCATGGCCATTTTCTAAATTTCTGAATATAAGACAATAAGAACAAAATTCCTACACGTGGAAGCCTCACTTTCCTCCAACTTTTTAGAGATCAACAGTATTTTAAGAAACAAATGTAAAAGCCCAACAAGGAGTTCTTGAACTATATCACCAGCAAATAAAATTATCTCAAGTCACAAACATTAAGTGGCAGGCTTGAAGAAAAATAAAACTATTTTTTTAAAGTTTATTTATTTATTTTGAGAGAGAGAGAGAACATGCAGGAAGGGCAGAGAGAAGGGGAGAGCGAGAATCCCAAGCAGGCTCCACACTGTCAGTGCAGAGCCAGACATGGGGCTCGATCCCATGAACCACGAGATCATGACCTGAGCTGAAACCTAGAGTCAGACGCTTAACCTACTGAGCCACCAGGCACCCCAGAAAAATAAAACAATTTAAATATCTAGATCACTGTTGCTTCTCTGATTTGACTTTCCCCTTAGATATAAAAATAAAAAGATGCATTTGTTCATGTATTTGTATCAGGATCTGAGCTATCAACAACAACATAAATTATAACTTAAGAAATCTGAAAAAAATCACATTTGAAAAGAATGCCATATTTAGTCACATCTTAAATATGAGGTAATAAACTGTCGGTTATTCGTACTGTCAAAAAGCCACTGTTTATATTTAAAAAGTCCTAAGTTTATTAAACTGACTCAATCAGTATTTGATTAAAACTTTTAAAATGGGGAACTGCCTAAAGAGTGAAAAGGGAAAAAAAAAAAAAAAAACAACACACACACACACACACACACACACACACACAAAACTGTAGTAGATTTTTCCAGCTTCCCTCCTAGACAATGAGGTCTTACTTCCTAAACATGAGACAAGAGAGACATCTAGCGGCTGCTAGAATTTGGGCAAAAGAGTTCTCAGATATTTTCACCAATGAGAAATAATAGTTTGAATTACACAGGTAACATTTCACAGATCTTTCTCTAAACACTGATTTTCAAATAAGGTATATGCCCAATGATGTTTTGACTAGAACCTCCACAAGAGTCAGAAGCTAACCAAAGAAAAAACCAGCAAGATAGAATTCTTTTGAAATTATTACCATGGCAATACAAAATTAAATTATATAACTTTTGTTCCCTGCAATAAAAGGACTTGGTGGCTACATTCAGTTAAAAAAAAACTGATTCAAGCACATTCCAGAGATTAATTACTTTTGCAAAAACTGTGTGTGTTGGCGGGGGGGGGGGGGGGGGGGGTGGGTTGGAGGGGAGATCAGGAAGTAAGGGACAGAAATAAATTTAGCAGAATATCTGAAGTTAGCCAGATAAGATTAGATTAAAATGTGAGGCATTTCCCCCTGTTTTTCAAAAGGAGGGGAAACAAAGGGTTTAGGACAGTAACAAAGAAACACATAGAAGACAGAACTGTCAAAAGTTATTGTATCTTTATTTACCTGAGATGAAGCAGCTTTGAAGAAAGTAAGTATTAATTTCCAAGTGAGGAGATATCCCAGAACATAGCAGAAGTCTTCACTCAGTGGCTTAATAGTAACTATCTGTCCAACAGGAATACACCCCAAAACATTTTCTAGTAAGTCCTCTTGAGTGTTAAGAAGAGACATCAGCGCTGCTGGTGGTGACCTAAGAATCAATGGTCAAACACCACAATTTCCTCCATAACTTGTCTTTTAAAAAACTGATGATTTCCCACAAACCATTTTTGGGTTCCTGGGTGACTCAGTTAAACTTCCAACTCTTGATTTCGGCTTAGGTCATGATCTCACAGTTCACGAGTTCAAGCCCCACATCCGGCTCTGCACTGACAGCATGGAGCCTGCTTGGGATTCTCTCTCCCTCTCTCTTTCTGCCCCTCCCTTGCTCATGCTTACTCACACTCTCTCTCTCAAAATAAACAAACTTAAAAAAAAATTTTTTAAGTCCCCTTATAATTCAGTTTTAACCTCTAATTTTGCATAATGGCAATTACAGAATCTGGGAGACATAAAATGTATGAATGTATATAAAATACATAAATATATACTTTTTCATATTTATTTAACAAATACATAGGATGTATATATATATTTTAAGGTTTCTTTATTATTTTTGAGAGAGAGAGACCACGAACAAGGGAGGGGCAGAGAGGGAGAGAGAGAATCCCAAGCAGGTTCTGTGCTGTCAGCAAAAAGCCCAAAGCAGGACTCCAGAGATCATGACTTGAGCCAAAATCAAGAGTCAGACGCTTAACGAACTGAGCCACCCAGACACCCTCAAATACATAAAATATAAACATAAAACATAAGTTTTGTATTTATAAACATGTAAAATATTTTTCATATTTGTATATTTTAATTAGCACTTAAAAGAAAGACCCTTTTAGAAAAGATATATTTCAACCTTCTGTTTTATGGATGGGGAAAAAAAAATTCACACAGCCACAAAGGCTAAATGATTGGTCTCAAGTCCGTCAGCTATAGGAAGGGGAATGATGAGGGATACCGACTCCTATCAGGTCCCTAGAAAGGCATAAAAGCGTAAGATGGTGTATGTCTTTTCAGGAAAGTAAATTCAATATTCAAATTAACTCATGACAATGTAAGTTAATTTTCTTCTTTCCTAAACTAGTGCACTCTTTAACACTTTCGGATAAACTTAGGAGATTCTCAAAAAGTGAAATACTTATGTATATCCTGTCAAATTCTGACACTGTAGTTCAGTTCTCTCTCACCTCTGTAATGTTTCTTTCCTTGTGGCCTCCTTTTCCCAGCCCATAAACACAGGTCTTCAAGCTTCTGCCCTTAGGTTTTTACCTTCAACACCACCATCCCATGTACCAACCCTTCTCTATTCCACACCGACAGTGACTAGATTTGACAAATACCAACTCGGATATCTCTCCACTTTCCACACTGCCCTCCATGTACTGTTACTGTTTCTAGGATGGTCTGCACGTCTGCTTGCTTCTTTGTATAATTTGATTCATACCATAGCCAGAATCAGCTGGTACAGTTCCCATCTTCTACCAAATATGCCCCCAACCCCAGAAAATGTAATTTTAAGGCCCTTTTATTATCTTAAGTACCCTTCCAGCTTTATTTTCCACCATACCTTCTCTGATTACTCCACATATTCACTCACTTATCCTTTTATTCAGCAAATGATCGGTATTTATGGGTCTGCTTTAGGCCAGGAACCATTCTGGGTGCTATGAATACAGTCGGGAACAAGAGACAAAATTCCTGACTTCACAGAGCTTCCACTCCAGTGGAGGACAATAAAAAATGTGTTGAGTGGCAACTACTCAACACCCCCAAACATATCCTGAATATTCATGCCTTTATGCCTTTGCACGTGGTATTCCCTTAACTTACATGGCCTTCCCCGCCCTGCTGAAGGGCTACCTAACTTTAAAGATCCAGCATCAATGTCTCCTCCTCCAGAAAAAGTCTTCCCTGCTGGTGCACAGCAGCTGTCTCTCTGACAGCCTGCTGCCTATCTTCTTCCATACCACCTGCCACATACTGGCTACTACCATAGAGGAATACTGTCTATAACAGATTATAAGTTTCTTAAGGACAAGAAGGATTACTCAACACCATAGTCTCCCATTAGCATTTAATTACTACTCTGCATAAAGTGGGTGCTCAATAGATATTGGAATTGATACAGTTTCCACACCTATCATGTGGTCAAAGAAAGTTTTGCTAAAATGTAGCAAATTGAAAATATAACTTAGGAACAATTAAGGAGAGAAACTATCTTTCTGGCTGAATTCTAGATTTCATTTATATCTTACAGAGAACTTTAAAAGATATATTGAATATATACTCTAAATTTCGAGCTTTTGCATTTATCAATCTTCTGAAGTTACAAGGTAGATTATAAGAATTAAAAAAATTATTTAAAAAACTTACAAGGCTGGTTCTTCTTCTTCATCTCCGTATGACTTCAGATTATCCTGATCATATTGTGGTAATTCAGGCATCAATCTGCAGGTCAGAATATATTTCGTATTATATTAAATTGTTCATTGTTAAATCATGCTCAAGAGCAGAAAGACCAATACTTACTTTGTAATGAGGATATTTTTAAATGGTTGTTTTCTGAAATAACCAACAATGGCCAGGACTATCTAAATGGAAAACTGTGTATGGAGAATAGTGACCTACATGATCAAAACTTTGGCATCCCTGTTATTAAAATGCATGATCAAGTTTTGTGTTTTGTTTTTGGTTTTTTACTTTGACTTTTTAATGACTAAGAGAACTAATATATTCTATTTTTTATACCACCACCACAATAATTCAATTGGAAGAATTCTTACTTGTATAGCATATGGTAAACAGCAATTTGCACAGGCCGAGCTCTGTAGAGGAGTAATGGGGCCAAAGTATTTAGCAAAGTCTGAAGATATTCTGGTAAGTTTGTTTTTTGGCCAGCAACCAATTTTGAAGGGAGTTTTTGACTCAATAGCTGGTCCTTTGGGATATATGTTAATGTTTCACACATGGGCTTCAGCACTGCATTCTGGAAGGATGTTTCAGATGTATCTTTGCTTTCTCCTGATGACAAAAAGGAAAGAAATATGCACATCCCAACACAAAGTAAGTAATACAGCTTGACTGATTCACAGAATGTCAGATGTCATTATTTAAAAAATGTTTATTTTTGGGAGAGTGTAAGTGGGAAAGGGGCAGAGAGACATGGGGACAGAGGATCCAAAGTGGACTCTGTGCTGACAGCACAAAGCCCAGTGCAGGGCTTGAACCCATGAACCACGAGTTCATAACCTGAGCTGAAGTCAGACTCTCAACTGACTAAGCCACCCAGGCGCCCCCAAATGTCATTTAAGAAAATGAAGTTAAAAATTGACAAACATTAGTACTGTCCTAGCTAGAAACTGTCATTTTAACAGGTGATCATAACTGTTTAATAACTTCTATTAAAAAAGAGAGAAGTTTGGGGCTCCCGAGTGGCTCAGTCGGTTAAATGTCCCAACTCTTGATTTCGGGTCAGGTTATGATCTCATGGTTAGTGAGTTCAAGCCCGGCATGGGGCTCTGCGCTGACAGTGCACAGCCTGCTTGGGATTCTCTCTGTCCCTCTCTTTCTGCCCCTAGCCCACTTGTGCTAAATAAGTAAATTTAAAACAATTAAAAAAAAAGAGAAGTTTGAGTTATAAATAATCTATTCATGTTATCCGAATTACTATTATTTTAATGCAATAGACTTTGGATAATTTGTTATTTTTCAATTCTTGACTGTAAAGCAGAAGCATATGTGATGCTTCTAGATGCCAAGCTTTTTCTCAGGCTCTTTTCTTAACTATTCTGTACTATTTGACTTAAACATCCAAAGTATTTGTTTTGAAATTTTCAACCAGTCATTTGCAATGAATCTCACTATGATTCCCCTTCCACTTGCCTGTAACAGTCACCAAAAGAGGTAAAAGCAAATTGTGGATGCCTTGGGAAAAAAATTCTTTCCATTCACTGATTAGATTCACGGGGAGATTGCCAATGGTGTCCAGAGTTGTGGAATCAAAAAAAGCACTGAGCTCACAGGCCAAATCACAGCTGACACAGGCAAACAGTTGTACAAGTGGAACAGAATACAGTGTGTGATTCTCCCTTGTTGTCTGAAGAAACAAAAATATAATAGGTAAGCAGGCATCTGCCAGAACACCACACATCAAGGCAACAAAGAAAAGGCTCTTTCATTTCTCTAAACTTTAAAATAAAAAGCAGCTGAAGTGTAGAGTCTCTGGAGACACACATTTTACATCAAAATAGTTTTTTTTAATTAAATCCTAAGAATCAGAATCAATCAATTTATTCTGAAATACTCTTTTTTTATTTCTAAAACTATGAAAGAAAATATCAATTACCATTTACCAAGTAAAATATATTAAAAACATTTATAATCTCAGGAGCCTAACTAATTGGGCATTATTAAGTCTACTTTAAAACAAGTAAACTGAGGCTCAAGCAGGTCAGATTTGAACACCCTAAGCCACACACATAGTAGCAAACGCAGGGGAGATTCAGAACAGTCTAACCCTGATGAATTGCTTTGTGTGTCCATAAACATCACACTTGCTTTGTGTCATAAAAACAACACTAATTCCCCTGAATTTGCTTTATCTTTAACTTATTACTGACACAGTACATTTTATGAATAATTTAAGAGTCAAAAAGATCAAAAGAATAGTTACGAAAGATAAAACCTGCAAGGGCTGCACTACAAATACTACGTTAAAATGAGCTGATGGAGAGAACACTTTAATAGCAGGGGATTCGGTCACTCAATGATACTGGCAGACATTAAAACTCTATCACTTTACTGTTCTATCAAACGGTACCTGGTGACAAATACATCTTTAGTGTTTAAATGTTTGCAAAAGAGCTAATTACTATCATTACTTGAAGAGTAAGATTAGTAATTGGTTCTAGTATACAGATATGCATGAAGACCCAACAGAGGTGATGACACATCGAGTTAATTTACCTCCAACCAAGCCAACATGGAGCACATGATGAAGTCCCATTCACTCTCTGCCAAAGGAGATGAACAGTATTTCAGGAACAAGGAAAGGAACCGGATTATTTCTATATTCACACCTAGTATCTCTGGACTTACTTCTGATAGATTACTGTGATAAAGACAAAAGCAAAACAAAACAAAAGAATTATATGCACATTCAATTAGAAACTATTTTATCTTAAACCTTACTTATAAAAGTCTGGTTTAAATGTTTACCATCTTGTTACTGTACAAAACTGTGATTATAAGATACGCAATTCTAGATACACATTGTAATGGGGGGTGGGGAACACAGTATAAAATATCACCTACCAACTGAAAAGAAAAACATCTTCATGATCTTTCTTCCAGGATATTAGAATTTTTAATATACCATGTAATAGCTCCCCATCATCTATGCTTCTGGTTTGCAGACAAGAGTTGAAAATGGCAAGATGTCCAAAACCTCCTAAAGTAAAATTCAAAATGAAAATTAACCCACATCTATCTATACATATTGCCTTAAACAAAAGTCTTGTCTTACAGATGTAGAAATTATTGCTTTCTCTGATAAAACTGGTGTTTGAAAAAAACTAGGGATGATCACTCTCTTATCAAAGGATAAACAAGTAGGACACTCCTGCTAAGGCACAAAGTTGTAAAAAAGTATAGAACAGGAGAGACATCACCGAGGATGGTGACATAGGTTGTTCCTGACTTTGCTCCCCCTCACAAGAAAAACAGCTAACAGCTATTCAAGAACAAGGCATCACTGAGAGACTGCTATGGGTTTGAGGCTGAAGCGCCCCTACACCTCTGAGGCCAACACAATATGCATTAGGAAGGGAAGAGAACAGCTCTACCCTGACTGCGTTGCCCCTTCCCAGGAGAGTGCAGCACCGTGTGGCACGGTCTCCCCTGAGACTCTGGCTCCTTCGGTAGGAAAAGAGAACCCAGTGGGGAAAACCAGCACGCCTCATTTATTTTGAGTTGCTTTCTGGGAGCCTCTACTCTGATCTTGCCCCACTGGGACTGTGGGGAGTCTGTGACAAAGAATGGGGAGGTGACTGTAACAACCAGCACATAGATCTTGGCAGACCAAGTTCACAGCTGCATTGCCCAGTTGTAATCCTCACCAGTGGCTTTTTTATCTGTAGAACCAGGACAAGGATGCACTCTGACCAGTGAACACAGTGGGGTACAGATCTGCCTGATTCTGATCCTGGAAGTTTTGCCCACCCCAGAGCCCAGTTTACCCATGCCCAAATAAGCAGCTGAGTCACAGCCCCACCCACCGTGGAGCATCTTCCAGCCCCATCAGACCAGAAGGGCCGGAGACAACTCCTGAAAGCTGTGTGGCCCGATGGCACTCGAGCCAAGAGGGGGCTGACCAGGGCTAATCGCCCCAGAGCAAAGGCAGTACTGTGCCCTGAGGCTTCCCCTGCTACACACAAGCACAGTGATTAATTCCCAGACAGGCTGAGGGTAGCCCCTGGCCCCTGCCAATCACAGAACGTGTTTGGGAAACTGAAGAGTAGCCTAAAGCGGCCTCTCTCCGTCCCAGCCAGGCAAGGGAGTGGAGACGTAGCCCCACACGTGGAGAGTCTTTAGGCCCCATCTGACCGGAGGGCTAGCAAAAATTCCCGAAAGCTGTACAGCACAGCAGCACTACAAGTGAGAGGCGGGCGAGCAGAGCTGATAGTTTACAGAGCAAAGCCAGTGGCCCTGCTCAGTCAGGGAACTTGAGATGTACTTCTGTTTGGGTTAAGACAATCAGAGCCTTACTGGCTTCAGAGCTACTTCTGTCACTGTGCCCAGGCAGAAAATCTTCATATGTAGCTCCACGCTTTGCCAAATACAGCCTTTGGCTGGTATGACCACAGAACCTAACTAGAGCGCACGGGAAGCTCCATAACCCGTCCACTGGGCTACAAAAGGTGACACCTGGACAGAAAGCAGAAGCCGCGGCCTCCCCCATCTGCAGGGCGTCACCTCCTAAGGGAATTCTGTGCACATTCTTGCCAATTCAGGTCCCCCAGCAGTGAGCTGCACAGACTCTGGACTTTGTCCTGCTGCCCTGCCAGGGCAGGAAAGCTAATTCACAGCCCAATCTGCTACGAATACAGTACCCAGTCCTAACTATCTAGTGAGTCTGACCAGAGAATCCAGGCAACTACAGCACCCTCCTACAGCCTCAGGTACGGAACCAAGCCACAGTTCTGTCCAACTGTTCTCCCCAAGCCTGTCCTCAGAGCTCAAACAGCCTTGTCCAAAAGCAGACTAACAGCAGGCTCTACTTACAAAAGGACGGTGCCAGCAGACACACCTGAAAACCCAAACTGAGCTGACTGATAAAGAACGATCTCTGCCACAACCAACCTACAAATCATAACGTTTGGAAGAGGAGCACAACTGAATGTGCAGATACCACCGTAAGGAAAAAAAGGATCACAAATAATCAGATAAATCTGACACCATCAAAGGAAACTACTAAAGCTCTAGCAAATGACCCTAAAGAAATGGAAATCAGTTAAACCGGCAGACCAAGAATTCAGAATAATTCTCTTAAGAAGGTTTTTAGCAAATTACAAGAAAAGACAAGTAAACAAAGTTAGAAAAACAATGCATGAACAAAATGTGAAGTTTGATAAGGAAATAGCAACCATCAAAGCAAACAAACAGAGGGGCGCCTGGGTGGCTCAGTTGGTTAGGCAACTGACTTCAGCTCAGGTCATGATCTCACAGTTCGTGAGTTCGAGCCCCGCGATGGGCTCTGTGCTGACAGCTCAGAGCCTGGAGCCTACTTCAGATTCTGTGTCTCCTCCTCTCTCTACCCCTCCCCTGCTCATGCTCTGTGTCTCTGTCTCTCAGTAATAAATAAACGTTAAAAAAAAAAATAAAAAACAAAACAAACAAAAACACCCCCCAGAAATCCTGGAGTTGAAAAATACAGTAAAATGAAATGAATTCAATAGTTTCAAAAGTTGACTGAACTATGCAAAAGGATCAGACACCTTGAGAATAGGACACTGGAAATTATGTAGTCAGAAAAGCAAGATGAAGAAAGAAAATGCCTATAGGAATTATGGGACACAATGAAAAAAGAAAACAACTACAATATTCACATTATGGTAATTCCAGAAGGAGAAGAGAAAGGGACAATAATTGTATTTAAAGCAATAATGGCCGAAACTTCCTGAACCTGCAGAGAGAAATGCACATCCAGATCCATGAGGATAATTACTTGGTAATAAATTGAATGTGAATAGGGTTACCCTCAGTCATATCATAACTAAATTGTCAAAAGTCAAAAGAATTTTAAGAATAGCACAAATGATAAATTTCATATAAGAGAACTCCCATTAGAGTATCAATGGTTTGCTCAAAAGAAACTTTTCAGGCCAGGAGAGAATGGGATGACATTCAAAATACTGAAAGAAAATGAATGCTAACCAAGAATTCTATGCCCAGCAAAGCTGTCCTTCAGAAATAAAGAAGAGACAGAAAGTTTCCTGGATAAAACAAAAGCAAAAGGAGTTCAATACCATCAGATCTGTCTTACAAAAAAGGCTAAAAGGAGTTGAGTTGAAGTAAAAGTACACTGGTTAGCAACATAAAACATAAAAAGGTAGCATAAATCTCACTGGTAATGGTAAATAAATAGAGTTAAATTCTACAATATGACAACAGTGGTACATAATTCACTTACAACTCTAGTTAAAAGGTTTCTTCTTTTTTAATATAGTAAAAATGGGGCAGCTGGGTGGCTCAGGGTTGGTTAAAGGCCCTACTTCTGCTCAGATAATGATCTCACAGTTTGTGAGTTCAAGCCCTACATCGGATTCTCTGTCTCCCTCTCTCTCTGCTCCTCCCCTGTGCAGTCTCTCTCAAAAATAAACATTAAAAATAAATAAAATAAAATAAAATATATTAAAAATAACCATAACTACAATAATCTAGCAATTATATAATATGAAAAAAACTGCAAACTGAAACAACAATGGTAAATTAGCAATGATTCTAATTTAAAGTCACCAGCTACATTAGCCCCTAAGAGTGTCAGCCTGTTCTTTGAAGCAGCCATTGACTTCTCCTCTCTAGCTATCAAAGTCCTAAATGGCATCTTCCAAAAGAAGGCTGTTTTGTCTACATTGAAAATCTATTATTAGTATAGTCACTGTCATTAATTATCTTAGCTAGATCTCCTGGATAACTTGCTATAGTTTCTATATCAACATTTACTGCTTCACCTTGCACGATTATATTATAAAAATGGCTTCTTTCTTAAATCTCATGAACCAACCTCTCCTAGCATCAAACTTTTCTTCTGCGGCTTCCTGACCTCATTTAGCCTTCTTAGAATTGCAGAAAGTTAGGACCTAAAGGGAATGTTGTAGCTGGTTTGATCTTCTATCCAACCACTAAATCTTCTCCACATCAGCAGTAAGGCTGTTTGCTTTCTTATCATTTATGTGTTCAATGGAGAAGCACTTTTCATTTCCTTCAAGAATTTTTCCTTTGCACTCACGACTTAGCTGCTTGGTGCAAGAGGCCTAGCTTTCAAGCTATCTTGGCTTTCAACATGATTTCTTCACTAAGCTTAATCATTTCTAGCTTTTTTTGTTTTGTTTTTTAATCATTTCTAGCTTTTGATTCAAAATGAGACACGTGACTCTCCTTTCACTTGAACAGGCAGAGGTCCTTGTAGGGTTATTAACTGGCCTGGAACAGGCAAACCGAAGGAGGAGGAGGGAGACAGGGAATGGCCAGTTGTGGAACAGTCAGAACACACCACAACACTCATCAATTAAGTCAGATGTCTCACATAGGCATAGCACATGGCACCTCCAAATAATTACAATAGTAACATCAAAGATCACTGATCACCAGAAAAAAACATAATGAAAAAGCTTGAAATACTACAAGAATTACCAAAATATAACATATAAACATGAAGTGAGCAAATACTGTTGGAAAAATGGCACTGATAGACTTGCTTGATGAGGGTTGCTATAAGCTTTCAATTTACAAAAAAACAAAAAACAAAAAAACAAACAAAACCCAGTATCTGCCAAGTGCAATAAAGCAAAGTGCAACAAAACAAGGTGTGCCTTTACTTTATATCAGACAAAACAGACTGGAAATGATAAAAAGAGATGAAGACATTACAATGATAAAAGGGTCAATTTTTCAAGAAGATAGTATAATACTAAATATTTATGCACCCAACATTGGAATACCTACATATATAAAGCAAAAACTAACAGAGCTAAAGGAAAAATACAGTAATACAGTAACAGTTGGGGACTTTTAATACTGCACTCTCAACAATGAAGATAGGTTATCCAAAGAATCAGTAAGTAAACAGTGGACTTAAACAACACCAAATGGACCTAACACACATAAAAAGAAGAAAACAGACTCCTATATCCTAACATATATGTATTTATTTAGAACATTTATGCTTCTGTTCTATCCAACAACAGCAGAATACACGTTCTTCTAGGACAGACCATAGGCTGGACCACAAAACAAGTCTCAGCAAATTAAAAAAAAACCCTGAAATCATACCAAGTACTTTCTCTGACCACAATGGCATCAAACTAGAAATCAGTAACAAGAAGAAAATTTGAAAATTCATAAAGAAATTAACACTTTCCTAAACAACCAATAGATCAAAGAAGAAATTAAAGCAGAACTAAAACTTTGAGATAAACAAAAATGGAAACACAACATACCAGAACTTGTGGGATGCAGCAAATGCAGTCCTAACAAGGAAGTTCACAGTAATAAATGATTACATTAAGAAGCAAAAAAGATCTCCAAATCAACTACCTAATTCTATGACTTAAGGAACTAGAAAAAGAACAAACTGAGCCCAAAGTTAGCAGAAGAAAAAAAAAAAAAAGATTAGAGCAGAAATAAAAGAGAGAAGAGAAAAATAATAGGAAAGATTAACGAACTGAGAGTTAGTTTTTGAAAAGAAAAAAACTGACAAACCCCTAGACAGACTACCCAAGGGAATAAAAAAGAGAAAGGACTCACATCAACAAAATTGCAAATGAAAAAGGAAACCTTACAACTGATATCACAGTAATTCAAAGGATCATAACAGGCTACTATGCACTATACATGCCAACAAATTGGACAACCTAGAAGAAATGGAAAAATTCTTAGAAACATACAACTTAACAAGACTGAATCAGGAAGAAACAGAACATCTGAGTAACACTAATCAAAAATGAAGAGAAGGCCAGGACCAGATGGCTTGATTGATGAATTCTGCCAACTATTTAAAGAAAAATCAACACTCATTCTTCTCAAACTCTTCCAAAAAATGGAAGAGGAGGGAATACTCCCAAATTCCTTTTATAAGGCCAGCATTATCCTGATACCAAAATCAGGAAAGGATACTACTAGAAAAGAAAACTACAGGCAAATGCTCCTAATGAATACAGATGAAAAATTTCCAGTAAAATATTAGCAAACTGAATTCAGCAGCACATTAAAAGGATCATTCACCATGACCAAGTGGGATTTATCCCTGGAATGCAAAAATGTTTCAACACATGGAAATCAATATATATATCACAGTAATAAAATGAAAGAATCATACGATCATTGCGATACACAAAGAAAAAAGCATCTGACAAAATTCAACATCCATTCATAATAAAAACTTTTAACAAATTAGGCACAGAAATAACATATATCACAATAGTAAAGGATATATATGACAAAGCTTCAGCTAACATCATATTCAATGGTGAAAGGCTGAAAGCTCTTCTCTAAGATAAGGAACAAGACAACAGTGCCTGCTCTCACCACTCCTTTTCAACATAGTACTAGAGGTCCTCGCTAAAGCAACCAGGCAAGAAAGAGAAATAAAAGGTCAGAATTGGAAAGGAAGAAGTGAAATTGTCTCTTTACAGATGACATGATTTAATATATAGAAAATCCTAAAGACTCAACCAAAAACCTGTTAGATCAATGAATTCAGTAAAGTTGCAGGATACAAAATTAACATACAAAAACCAGTAACATTTCTATATAATAACAACAAATTTTCTGCAAAAGAAATAAGTAAATCAATCCCATATACAACAGCATCAAAAACCAAATATTTAGGAATAAATTTAACTAAGAAAATGAAAGTCCTACTTTGAAAACTATGGGATATTAATGAAAGAAATCAAAGAAACAAATAAATGGAAAGGTATCCCATGTTCATGGATTAGAAGAATTAATATTATTAAATTATCAATACTACCAAAAACCATCTATAGATTCAATGCAATCCCTATTCAAGACGCCAATGACATTTTTTTACATAACTAGTAAAAAAACACTCCTAAAATATATACAAAACCACAAAAGACCCAGAATAGCCAAAGAAATTCTGTGAAAGAACAATGCAGGAAGCATCACATTTCCTGAAACACAGTATAATAGGGCATAAAAACAAACATACCAATGAAACAGAACTGAAAGGCGAAAATTAACCCAAGTACATATGACTAACTAATAAATGACAAGAGATCCAAGAATACTCAATGGAGAAAAGATCGTCTCTTCAATAAATGGTGCTGGGATGACAGGCTATTCACATGTAAAATAGTAAAACTGGTCCCATATCTTACATTACTTGCAAAACTAACTCAAAATCAATTAAAGGTTTAAATATAAGACCTGAAACTATGAAATTCCTAGAAGAAAACAGGGGAATGAAGCCCCTTGACATGGGTCTTGGTAATTAATTTTTGGACAGGACTCCTAAAGCACAAGTAACAAAATAAAAAAACAGACAAATAAGACTACATCAAACTAAAAAGTTTCTGCACGGCAAAAGAAATCATCAACAAAGTGAAAAGACAATCTACCAAACGGGAAAAAATATTTGCAAGCCATATATCCAATAAGGGATTAATATCCAAAATATATAAAGAACTCATACAACTTGAGAGCAAAAAAACAGCCCATTTTAAAAGGACAAAAGACCTGAACAGACATTTCTGCAAAGAAATATATTTCAGGCCAGCAGATATATGAAAGGATGCTCAACATCACTAGTCATTAGGGAAATGCATTAAAGCTACAATGAGATATTACTTCACACTTACTAGAAGGGCCATCATCAAAAAGATAGGTAACAAATGCTAGCATGGCTGTGAAGAAAATGGACTCTGTGTGCACTGTTGGTGGGACTGTAAAATGATACAGCCACTATGGAAAACAATAGGCAGCATCCTCAAAACATTAAAAACAGAACTACCATATGATCTAGTAATTCCATTTCTGGGAATATAGTTAAACCTCAAATAAGGTGGGAATTAGGGGCACTGATCTCCCCACCCCATGCTCTTGAAAATCTGCATATAACTGCTGACTCCCCAAAAACTTTACTACTGTTGACTGGAAGCCTTACCAATAACATTGACAATTAACACATATCTTACATGCTATTTGTATTAACTATATTCTTATGGTAAGGCTAAAGAAAAGAAAACGTCAAGAAAAGCATAAGGGAAATACATTTCTAGTATTTATTGAAAAAAACGTGTATATAAATGGACCCACACAATTCAAACCCACATTATTCAAAGGTCATCATATAACCAAAGGAAACAAAAATGCTAACTCCAAAAGATATCTGCACCCCCATGTTCACAGCAGTATTATTTACAATAGGCAAGACATGGAAACAATCCAAGTGTCCACCAATGGATGAAATGGAAAAGAAGTTGTGGTAGATATATATAGAATGGAAAACTATTCGGTCACAAAAAAAGAGGACATCCTGCCATTTGTGACAACATGAATGAACCCTGAAGACGTTATGCTAAAGTGAAATAAGTCAAAGACAAATACTATATAATCTCACTCATAAGTGGAATCAAACCAAACCCAAACTCATAGAAAAAGAGATCAGACTGTGGTTACCAGAGGTGGAAGATCAGAGGAGAGGGGGCTTGGAGGAAAGATGTTGTAGAGTTACAAACTTCCAGTTATGCGATAAAGAAGTACTAGGGATGTAATGTACAACATGTTGTATGATATATAGGAAAGTTGGTAAAAGTTAATCCTAAGAGTTCTCATCACAAGAAGGAAATTTTTTTCCTTTCTTTTCTTTTTATTATATCTGAGAAGATGGATGTGACCTGAACCTACCAAGGTAATCATTTCACAATATATGTAAATCAAACCATCATGTTGTGCATCTTAAATTTACACAATTATGTACATCAATAATTTTTCAATAAAACAGAAAAAAAAAGTATAAAATGTTAAAAAAAAAAATCACAAGTTTTGGGGCACCTGGGTGGCTCAGTCAGTTGAGCGTCTGACTTCAGCTCAGGTCATGATCTTGCAGTTTGTGAGTTTGAGCCCCGTGTTGGGCTCTGTGCTGACAGCTCAGAGCCTGGAGCCTGTTTCCGATTCTGTGTCTCCCTCTCTCTGCCCCTTCCCCACTCATGCTCTGTCTCTCTCCGTCTCTCAAAAATGAATAAACGTTAAAAAAAATTTTTTTTTAAAGAAACCACAAGTTTTCAGCATGGCAAGGGTCCAGGATGAAAGCAAAAAGAGGTAAAACTGGAGAGATCAGTTGCCATAAGACTGTAAAATGTTCCATAGGCCAAACTAAGGACTTAGGTTTTTATCCTGTAGGTAAAAGGGAACCAAGGAAGAAAAGGGGGAAAAATGTATAATGTATTTAATCCTCCTTTAAAGGCAGAGGAAGAATTTTTTTTTTTAATCTTCCTGGCAAAATAGAATAGGCAGCTCAAGTATAATCAGAAACAATGGATTTTCTAATAACTAAATAGTGAAAAGTACATTAGCTAATTCTGTTTCATTACTTTGGCTGAAAGAGCAAACCCAGTTGTCAAATCTCAAAAACATTCCTCCTCCTCAGGGGCTTCCACACAGCTAGGCACCTCGTGGTCTGTGTGACACTCAGCCCTGTCTCCTGCCCCTGCTTCCCCTCTGCCATCCTTCGGTTAGTTATAACCTGTGCGGGAGAAACCACCCACACTCCCATTAGGTAATTCTTCTCCTCTCCACACAGCCTGTCCAACTGCATCCCCCGTTCCACGACTGCAAATCCCAGCCTTAAGCGAACGCAACTATAAAGCTTACTGCCCTAAAAATTTGTTTTTGACATCAGCTGGCCCTAGGTGCCATAAAGTAATTCTTTTTGACAAATGTTTGTCGATAGGCATATTCTTCATCCACTACTTCAAACTTTCATTACCTTCTTAAAATCTGCAATCCAGCTTCCACTCATCAAATGACTGAGCCCAAAGAGACATAAAGCTAAGTAAGGAACACATGAAGTTCCCTATGTTTTCTTCATTCACATCTGCCCCCCGCCCCCACATTTCTCCTTAACTTCTCTCAGAAGAAAGTCACTCCACCTACACAAGGTCAGCATCTTCTAACTAGATCCCATCCCTCTCATCTCCTCAGTGGGAACTATCATCAATGACTCTGTCTCTATTTTCTATTCCTCCTCCTCTACACCTGTTTTCCCTCTGACCTTGAATTCGCCTCCAGTTCTCACCTTCTTTCTACATCCCTTTTCACCGAACACTTAGAACTATCTGGCTCTATTTTCTCACCATTCTTCATTCCCGTAATGCCAAAGCTAATGGACACTTTTCAGTCCTGAATTTTATTTGAACCTCTGTGGCATTTAACACGGGTGATGAATACTACCTAAAACTTCTCTGCTTCTCTTTATCTGTGGCCCTTATTCTTAAGTCTCCATCCACCCATACACCCCTTATATTTACGTACTGGTGTTCCCTTGATATTCTTCTCACTCTTCACTCTCCCCAGACAAGCTCATTCTTATTTATAAATTAGACTACCACCTATATGACGTGGGCTTTGAAAGGAGTATTTCCATCAAGTCAACAGACAATCTCCATTTGAGTATTATTCCAGAGTCACCGTAATCTAATGTTTTCAAATTTTAACACTGGCTCCCTGTGTACCCCTGCCCTATCTTCCTCCCAACCTTCAAGTCTCCTTTAAAGGTTCTCTCATGCACGGTTTAAAAAACAACAACAACAAAGGTTTTCTGTGAGGACTAATGGTATTTCCTTCTATCTAATTAAGATATAGAATCACAGAGCCATGCCAATTCTATTTTCTTAATCTCTTTCATTTCCAAATCCTCTCTTCCATCTATACCTTGATTTAAACTGTTTATCTCTCATTAAGTCTATTCCAACAGTTTCTGTCTTATAACCCAAATCTCACTTCCCTCATATCCACCTTTCACAGTTATCAAAATAATTTTTTTTGAATGAATGAATGAATGAATGAATGAGAGAGAGAGAGAGAGAGAGAGAGAGAGAGAGAGAGAGAGAGAGAATCCCAAGCAGGCTCCATGCTCAGTACTGGGTCCAACGTGGGGCTCAATCTCATGACCCTTGATCATCACCTGAGTCGATATCAAGAGTTGAATGCTTAACCAACTGAGCCACCCAGGTGCCCCTCAAAATAATTTTCTTTTTTTTTAATGTTTATTTTTGAGAGAGAGAGAGAGAGAGAGAGAGAGAGAGAGCGAGCAAGCGGGGGAGGGGCAGAGAGAGAGGGAATCACAGAATCTGGAGCAGGCTCCAGGCTCTGAGCTGTCAGCACAGAGCCCAACGCAGGGCTCGAACCCATGAACCACAGGATCATGACGTGAGCTGAAGTCAGATGCTTAACTGACTGAGCCACCCAGGCGCCCCTTACAATAATCTTTCTAATGAGATAGTCTTACTACTCTCCTACCTAATTTGAGCCAACAGCTCCTTAGTGCCTACCTCTTAAAGTCCAAACTCCTTAACCTACAATGTTAGGCCTTTTCCCTACTATTTTCCCAAAATTCAGCTTCTTGTACATCCTAACACCCTTTGTCCCCAGCCTTCTTCCTGAAATGCTAGCCAAACTGAACTCTCAACACTTTTTTGTTTCTGTGTACCTGAAAGGCCTATCCCCAATTATATCCACACGGAAAACTATCCTTCATCACTTAAATTTTTCTCTTTGTGAAATCGCCACTGACGCTGCAAAGCAGAGCGGGGAAACTTGTTTTCTGCTGCTTTGACACACAGGCCATTTTTCTGATACATTGGTTACCACGATATAACTTTATGTCTGTCCTTTCCACAAAAGGAACTGCCACAGAGCCATGTTCAGTAAATGTTTATTAAATTAATAAACAAACTAACTAATAGAGTACAGAGTGTCCAAAAAGGTTTAAAATACAACGAAAGCTATTCTCTCTGTTACCTTTATATGTTCAATCAGTGGTTGACTAGGGAGAAATTGAAATTAAGCATAGCTAAAAATGCTATACATGGAAATAATTAGAGGACATTGGTGGTTTTTTTGTTGATACCTGTGGTTTTAGTCTTCCCTAAGGCTGTAGCATTTCTGTACTGCAAAGTGGTAACTGCCACTCCCCAAAGACACCCATACTACTGACTGTCAACGTGTTATGTAGCAAAGTACAAAGTAGGAATAAATCAGCTATAATTCAATTTACCTCTGCTAGATCTGGATTTAGATATTAAGCAATAATTAAAGAAATATTTATTATCAGGCACTAACCATTAGTACTGCAAAGATCTTCCTTAGTCCAGGCCAAAAGGGGAGGTATACATTGAGCAATGAATTCTTTCTTGTCTTCTTTTGACAAAAACGGACAGAGACTTTGAATGGTATGCATATTGCCTTCTGTTAGTGGGAAAAACCTGTTTAAAGGAAAGGAAAAGTATGAATTATATTTATCCTAAATATGCCGTTATTTCAGAAAATTCCTGCTCTTCAAAATATTCAAGAAGACTAATAACTCCACTATATAAAATAACTGTATAGGAAAAAAAAAAAAGAAACTATGAAAAGAGATTGACAGCTGCTGATTCTTAATGATGAGATTGTGGATATTTTTTACTGCTTCTCTTTTTTACATGTTTCTAATTTTTATTTATTAAAAAAATTTTTTTACTGTTCATTTATTTTACAAGAGAGAGAGAGAGAGAGAGAGAGAGAGAGAGAGAGAGAGAGAGAAAATGAGCAGGGGAGGGGCAGAGAGGAGGTAGAGAGAGAATCCCAAGCAGGCTCTGTGCTGTCAGCACAAAGGCCAACGCAGAGCTCAATTCACAAACCGTGAGATCATGACCTGAGCTAAAACTAAGAGTCAGACGTTTAACTGACTAAGCCATCCAGGCAACCCCCCAAATGAACTATTTCTAAGCGTACAGTTCAGTAGTGGTAAGTACATTCCACCTGGTGTGCAACCAATCTCCAGAAGTCTCTTCCTTTCACCAAACTGAAACTCTACCCATGAGGGGCACTTGGCTGGCTCAGTCTATACAGAATGCAACTCTTGATCTTGGGGGTTGTGAGTTCAAGCCCCACACCAGGTTCTGAGATTGCTTAGAAATAAAATCTTAAAACAACAACAACAACAACAACAACAACAACAAACAAACAAAAAAAACTACCTATGAAACAAGAACTCCTCATTTCCTCTCACCTCAGGCCCTGGCAACCACCATTCTACTTTCTGTCTCTCTGAATCTGACTACCTTAGGTATCTCCCAGAAGTGGACCATATAATATCTGTCATTTATGATTGGCTTATTCTATTTAGCATAATGTCCTCATGGTTTATCCATGTTGTATCATGTGCCAGAATTTCCTTCCTTTTCAAGGCTAAATAATATTCCATTGTATGTATATACCATATTTTTGTTTATCCATTCATCTGTCGATGGGCTCGTGGGTTGCCAGAAGTTTTCACTTTTACAAAATCACTTCTTTTATAGATTCTGGGTTTTTGTGCTTTGCTTAAGATCTTCCCCATATCAAGATTATACAGAGCTTCTTAATTTCCTTTAATACTTTTATAGGTCTGCTCTTTACATTTAGCTTTCATTTGGACTTCAGTCTTGTGTATAATGTAAGAGAGAGGCACCTCACTATTTTTTTCAAACACATATCCAATTTTCCTAACATCATCTAATATTCACTCACCTCACCGATTTGTGGGATTTATTTATTTATTTACTTATTTATTTGAGACAGAGACAGACAGAGACAGAGCACGAGTGGGGGACAGGCAGAGAGAGAAGACGACACAGAATCCGAAGCAGGCTCCAGGCTCTGGGCTATCAGCACAGAGTCCGGCGTGGGGCTTGAAGCCACAAACAGTGAGATCATGACTTGAGCCAAAGTTGGATGCTTAACCAACTGAGCCACTCAGGCACCCCACTCACCTCACTGATTTGAAAGGCCACCTATGGCTCAGTTTCTGGATTCTGTGTCTTGATCCACTGATTTGTCTATTCACCAATTTAATACTGCTTAATTATTGTATTGGTAAGACAATTCCTTTTCACTTTTATCTTTCAGAAATTTCCTACCTATTCTTGAGCATTTTTTCCTTCAAATGCATACTGTGTTTAGAGCAGTTTGTCAAGTTTTTCAAAATATATTGCTGGAATTTTTATTGAGATTGCATCGCAATTACAGATTGATACAACCATTTTTACAATTTAGCTTCCTACCTTTTTTGTAATCTTTACTAAAATTTCATAATTGCATTTTTGTTGTTAAATTTATTTCTAGGTATAGTTTTGTTGTCATTGTGAATAGAATCTTTTTTCCCATGACATTTTTAATTATTACTACTGAATAAGAAAGTTTCTGATTTTTCTGTCAAGTATATATATCCATATTAGTAATTAATTCTAATACGTCTCCAGTTAATTCCCTGTTACTTTCATAATCAGAAAAATTAAATTGTGCTGAATAAAAAAGCTAATATCGAAAGATCATATGCTGCATGATTCCATTTATATAACTTAACTAAATGGTAAAAAGAACAGATTACTGGTTGCAAGAGATGAGAATGGGAAAAAGAAAGGTGGCCTGGCTGTGAAAGGGTAACACAAGAGGTCCCTGTGGTAACACTGTTCTGTCTATTGGTCTGTGGTGGCGTCACACATGGGATCTACACAGAACACACACACAAATAAGTACATGTAAACTTGGTCAGTGGATTGCATTGATGTCATTTTCTTATTGTAAACCTGTATTAAGGTTATGCAAAACAGTACCACTGAGGGAAACTCAATGAAGGGTATATGGAATCGCTTTATATTAATTCTTACAATTGCTTGTAAATCTATAACTACCTTAAAATAACAAGTTTAAAAAAATTTTAAATAAGAAAAAATTGAAATTTATTTCATGATTTTAGTGTACAAGATCATATACATATCATTTCAGAATTCTTCTTGGTAAACCAGTAAATTCAAAATGCCTCTTGGTAAATTTCAACTAAATGTTTGAGGTTCAGCCTCTCTAATATGACCAACTCTAGAACTCTAGTATGCCCAACCCCACAATCTATTTCTTTGTCTTAAGAACACATTTATTGCATTTCTAGAATATATTTCAATAGGATGATCCTTACTAAAGCAAAGGATAAGTAACTTTCCCTATCACTTCCAAACAGCAAATAAAGTAACAGAAGAAGGATATTAGGGAGAGGTAAAAGAAAGATTTCTACCAAAAAGATTTCTGAGGAAAAGAGAGCAAGTTAACAAAATGCTAACTTTTTAAACCAAGTACAAAATTCCACAACAAAATATTATAAAGTTTAAAATGCTTATATGAGAAGGTGTGTCCCAAACCTAAAATAATTTAAATTGTTTTAAAGTCTTTAATCTCATTTCCTTGAATTTCCGCATTTCTTAAACCTTGTTTCCTTGACTGATATAGAGATTATTCATTAGTTGGGCTTGCCAAAGTGACCAAATACAGCAAATTACAAAGTATAAACATTTTAAATCAGAATACCCTTCTTTTCTCCTATAATGCCGTTTTACTTCATCAGATGAAACACTTCGGGAAAGGATCAACTTAGCAATAATAAGAGACCAAAGGGTGCCATTTTCCATGGATCTAAAAAAAGAAAAAAAAAATCCACTTTCAAAATGTTTACAACTTTTACCATTTATCTGGATTCCTTTTGCGGAATTAAATCAATCACCTTGTGAGGGTATCAATTCACTCAGGGCTTTTGCCCCCGAACAGCTGCCATTACTGAAAAGACTGGGAGCCTAGCTTTCCAACACTCCTTTACAACTGGTACTGAGCTCTCATCCCAAAGCCCTTCAAATCCTAATAGAGGAGAGCAGGTTTGAGGATCAGAGACGGTAGCCGGAAAAAGGACATATCCCAGAGGACACCAAGCCTGGTTAATGTTGAAGAACCAAGGAGGTATTCATATCTACTGGGGGAAAGTTCTGAGTGTCCTAGAGTATGTAGATGGAGACTGCAGAGAAAAGCTCAGCCTGGGACCTCTGATAAGGCAAAGCATATTCAAAACATCACAGGCAAGTGAAAAACAAAGAGAGGCAGTTCAACACAGTAACTTCAATAAACTCCCGTCAATTAAGGGGAAGGTTTTGTGTTTATAATCTTAAGACATATCTGTAACAACATGCAAAGTATAAGGTTTGAGAGTAGCGGGAAGGATGGATCACAGATGACAAAACAACTTCTACAAGGCTTCTATGTCTTTCATTGTCATCTGCCCCATTCCTCAATGTAATTTATGGATTTAAGAACACAGGCAAAGTTCAAATATCTCCCTAGATGAATAAATCAAGTACTCAGAATCCACGAAGTACTTATTATTAAGAACTGGGTTTAATTTAAATCAACCCTCTGAAAGATTAGCATGAAGTGAGCTTAACATTTTACAGAAACAAAGCCAAAAGCCAGTAAAACAATCATATAAAAACGGAAGCTGAAAGGGATTCTTACCTGTTAAATAGCAGCTGTAAAAGGCCAGAGGTATTACCAAGTCCACATAAGTTATCATATGTAATATTCATCTTTTGAAGCATTTCACAAAATCCAGTTAGAAAAATAGGGGGATTGTCTAATTCTTCATACCACTGCAGTGAATAGAGCAGTTCTGCAACTACAGAATGGACAACACATTATCAAGTGGACTCTGTGAAGGAACTTTTGATCATTTTCATTTCACCGCCCCATTTTCAAATACTGCTACGCCTGCCAGTCTCAAAATATCTGTGAACTGATTTCCAAATCTGCTTTGAGACGTTCAGTGATAACGAAAACTGAGAACATTTGTCTGATACAAAATGCCACTCTTCTCCCAAATCTTATTTGGTCCCTTTTCTAATCAGTGAACAATGTGACAGGCCTAAGTTACCAGAGATAATGGAAGAATTTCCTACTCTTTTTGCCACAGGTGGTAACAAGTTACACACAGGACAAACAACTAAGGGCCCCAAGACCTGAGATGAGAAGTTCAAGCCAATGTGTTAAGAAATGGGAAACACCATGATATAGTAAACAGGGCATGGACCTCGGTGAAAGACTGGTCTGGACTCAAATTGAGCTGTGTGCATAGTTAGCAATTAGAATACTAAAATCTAGCTCAGGGACTGCTGTGAGAATTAAATGACCAAGAATCTCTCACAAAACCTAGCACATCATAGGTTTTAACACACAATTATCACAAGTCTGTTTTATAAAGCCATTTATGGACTTTGGAGTCAGAAGACTTGAAACCTGGTTTAAAAATCTAATCCTATCCCTTACAAGCTAAGTACCTCTAATCAAGTCAAGCTAAGAAAACCAGGTAACAAAAACCATAATAATAATATCTGACAGGGTTGATAAGAAGCTTAAATACATAATGTTGTCAGTTTGTAATTAGTAACACACGCCACAAAAACACACTATTGCAACTGCAGGCTAATCTCCTTGCCCTTTACTGCATGTGGAGTTGGCAAATCAAGAAGTATTCCAGCTTTCTTCCACAGGGCATATATTTTCCTCTAGTAACTATGCTACAGCTGAAGTTTTACAAACAAGACTGACAGAGAAATTATGCAAAACTTCTACCTTTAACACCATTTTGTTTAGGTCACACTGCTACTTACAATTCTACACCATTTCCTGGAATGGGGGAATTTTAAGTCCTAAATCCCCATGGGATTCAACATTTGGACCTCCACTTGCCAGGAAAAAAATATATATCTACATACATACCTATGTATCCCTATCAACACGAAGGTATAGTGTTTTAAATCACAATCCATGATGAAACACTAAACTCAACCATTTTCTTTAGAATTATGCGCCATAGGACCTAGTACTGATGTCTCGCCAGCTTAAGTAACTGATCTTGTAACAAATTCTGCTCTACAGCTAACAAGATTATAGAAAATTTCAGTATGTTTTCACCCGATTTGCAATTTACCATTCGTCATTTAAGTAACCTCAAGTTTCTCGTCACTACAATAGTTAATAGGAATGGAAGATTCTTGATTTTTTAAAGATTTAAATTGCAGAGTAATCAAAGTATTTCAAAATTATACTTAATACAAATTATTTCAAAACAATGCTATTATATCTGAATGCTCATATATACTTACTTATTTTCTCAAGCTCATTATTTTCTAGGACTATTTCCTTTTTCAGTGCAACTAATATCATTTTGCTCAATAATGCTGAAGTACACAAATGGCTGGGAAGTTTCTTTGCATCTTGTTCTTTAAAATCTGTTTTGAAACACTCATAATTCAAACTCAATCTTCCTTCTAAAAGAGGTCTATGCAACCACTATAAAAAGAATACATTCAATTATATACAAAAATCATTAGATATTCTAAATTATTTACTATCTCTGCAAGTAAGACAGGGAACAAAAATGAGCTTATCAATCTTCACAATGTTATTAGAATAACTTCAAAAATGAAGTTATTACTAGTTTATCAATAAAATCACAGAAGCCTAGAAGTTTGGGTTTTGCTTCAGGAAATTATCAACATGTGTATTTCTTTAAGACTCCTTCAGGACAGAACTAGATCTAATTCACCTCGTACCGTGGCAACTGCCAGTGTCTCACAAACAACAAACATCCAATATGTGAGAATTCAGAGACGTAAAGGCAAAGCAAGATACTCGTTTCATTTACCTTTTTTTCTCCCAAGAATAAAACAAAAGATATTCATTTTGTTCAATTTTTTCCCTTCTCCAGAATAAAATTAAAATGTTTAAGCTTGCATGAAGTCCAAACTTCAGAACGAGATAAGCACTGTCCAATCTCAAACATACCTGCATTGGAAGAGACTGTCTCATCTTTTCCCATTCACTGTTGCTTGGCATTACACTTCCAATATAAACTCCCAGAAGATTAGTATCTTCACTTTCTAGAAGCATATTTAGCAAGTCATCAACAGCACACAAGAGGACTTGAAGACTGAAAATAATGCAAACAATGTGACAATCATGGTTATGCTATGACTAACTTGAGCACTCTGGTACACACTAAATACTATGGCAGGGAACACTTTAACTGAACAAAAAGACCAGTAAAAATGAAACTAAGCAAGTCCTTTACCCTGTATCTGACATACACACCATCAAATTGGGGATTTAATACATTTATAGTTTGAAATTGAGTGCTGCTTGTGTATCAGAATGAAGGGAACTTGACCTATTTTGGAAAAGGTATTTCAGAAACACAACTACCTCATTATATGGGGGGAGAAGCCATGACGATCAGAAAAAGATATGACCCAACCCTAAAAGTCTCTGGATGTCTTCTCTTCGTTTTCACTTCTATAAATGGATTTAGGTATGTGGTGTGAAATATATTTGCAATTCAACATCTTAAAACAGAGGCTACCAGGGCCCCAAAATTAAACAATGAAGAATAACCACGATGTGTGGTAGTCATGGGAGGTTATGGTTATAATCCATACCAGCCCACAAGACACAGGATAGCACTACGATCACGTCACCAGCATAAATTAGGAGTCCAGCAGATACAACAAATCATTCTTGAATTGAGTTTAAATTGATGATCATTAAAACAAATTCCTTTTGGAAAAATATTTTTGTCTGGGTCTTCTCTTAAGAGTCCCGTAGATTTCTTACATAACAAGTCATTTTTCATAGATAGGCTGTAATTTAAAGACAGTGATCAGGTATTGAAGAGATACTGTGCAAATGAGTACAAAAAAAGTTACCTTTTGATATCCAAAGATGAAGACTGAACTTGGTTCTTCAGCCACAGAGCAGACAAACATAGGAAGGTACTCTGTTTACATGTACTGCCAGTTTGGTGGGTCAATAAATTCACACCAGAGAGCCAAGTATTTTTCAGTTTACAGACAAGAAAGTCTAAAATCAAGATGTCAACAGTAATTTGTAATCCCTGCGAAGCAACTATAACCAGTACAAAGTGTATGAAATAGCTCAATGCAGACCTGAGATTTTTAAGGTACCGTTAAAAATGGAAAATATAAAATTATCATTTAATTGCCAAAACAAAATAACTATGTCATAAATATGCAATAATACAAACTAGCTCATGCCATATAAATGTAAACATGTTAAGATTTTTAAAGTTAGCTCTTTTCTACTCTTATTTACAAGAGCATTGTCCTTTTGGAGATGTGAAAAATATTACACCTTTTCCGAACAGAGTAGTATGAAAGAAAGGGTTGGGGAGGAGGGCTCTCTATCGATACTAGTGTTTTTTAAAATGCCTTTCATAATTAAGTCTCAACATATAAGGCAATATAGTCCTTACAAAGGCAATTTCAGTTTTATTTTGATATATACCAAGAGTGAATAAGAGAAGGACATATTAATATACCCTCCTTTATGAATGTGGAAACTGGAGCATCAAGAAATTAAACAACTCGCCAAACAACAGCTCCTAAGTGAAAGGGCTAAGATTCTAACTCATCTATCATAGCCCCTTCCAAAACTGTTTCTTTGATATCAAGAAAGAATTTAGACATAAGGTCTACATATACCTTTGACTTGGTTTCTAAAGCTGAAAGTGTTTAAGATTTGTAGCCCTCTACTCAAAATGCTTTCAACTTTCAAGTACGTTATGATTCAATTAATAAAGCCTGGGCACTTACACTATGAAGGTCAGAGCCGGAGATTCCCAACAAAACATTTGAGCAGTAGGCTATTACCTGGCAAATGTGTTTTTTCTTTGTTCTGAGCACATAACTGAAAGAGAGTTAATAATAAGTCTTCAGAGGATGGCATTAGCAAGCATCCTTTTGCTGAGCTGAAATAGTTATAGGCCACATCACAGATAAAAGACACTGATGAATCATTATTTTCAGCTTCTGACAATTCCTTTACTTTGGATAAAGTTTCATGAAGTTTAACAATAATTCTTTCAACATATACTTCTCCAATCAAGTAATCTAGAGAAAAAAAGTTCACACAAACAAAAAATTAAAAAATATTAACAGTGTGTTTTTTAAAATCTTACTTTGGGTTAACAACCACTTAAGTTTTTCCATGTGTTTAAAAAAAAATTATGTATTAGACAAAAGAAAATTGTATCAACAAATCAATCTGATCTCTCACATATAAAAACTCTCATGTAAAAGAGCAGTTGTACATTAAGTTAAAAAAATAATTTAAAAAAGCACAATGCTCTATACAATTAGTGAATAACTTTGCTAAACTCAAAACCCTTTAAAATGTAAAACTTTTTAAAAATATTAAAATGTCTTCCAAGTCATGCTACAAGGCTTAAATATTTAGGGTGCTTACAAAATTAAAATAGCTGCATGAATTAAGTCTTGTTATTCTCAACCAATAACATACAGACTTTGTAACATGGAATCCCTTCCAAAAGTGAAAACTTTATTGCCTACTAAAAAACAAAAGCCCTATTTCTGCTTACCATTTTTAACATGTTGGGATAATACCAAGCTTAGAAGAGCCCATCTCTCCGAGAAGTAAGAATCAGAAGATACTGTGGATTCCAAGTCCTTATGACAAAGATGATCTGCCAGGGTTACCAATTTCTCTCCAAGGATATCTCCTTTTAGCCAAGGAGTTACTAAAGCATGTTTATCTGAACTAGAACATGCCTAAAACCATAAAATTAAAGCAAAAATTTTTAAGATCAAAAAGCATATCTGCCTATACTACTTGTGCCATATTACCTCCCTTCGTCATCAGACCCCAACACTAGCCCCCACTCCTCCTCAAGTTCTAAGGCGGCTGATATCGTCTCTGTTCCCCACTAAGCCTTGCTTACATACATTTTCAGGCTTTTTTTTCAGGCTATTTTCCCAACCATAAATATTCTCTCTCTTCTTTATCAAAATCCCATCCATTCTTTGAGAATCATTACAAAGCCAACCTGCTTTATGAAGGCTCCCCCATCCACTCAAGCCCATACTCGTAACTGCTTTTCTCTGAATTTCTAAAGCACTTACTGGATTTTATTATTATTTATAATGTTTCATCTGTGTATGTCTTGTTTCCAATGAGATTGTAAGTTCCTTGAGAGCAGAGACTGTCTTAAATTTCTTTGATACCTGCTATCAACACTGCAGATATGTTCAATGAATAACGAATGGATGAACTTTGAAGACAGATTTTAAAATGCTCTATGTATTACATTTTTGTTCATTAATTTTACTAAAATTAAAGAACAATATTTAATAGTGGTAAATACTTCAATATGAACAATGGGACATATTTCCCCAAATTCTCTGCAATAGTAACTGGGGCCAGATAGCTAACAGCAACTGGTTTATTTTCATGGGGTGGGGAAGCAAGAAAAAAAAAAAACAAACACAAAAAACTGTAAATCCACCCCCAAAAGCATGCTGATCCATGTTCCCAGAGCTTCTTTTGCTTTAAGGGCTGATAAGAAAGGAATTTGCAACTTGGTTCATTTCAAAGCAATCTGGAAAAAAAAAAACAAAAAACCAAGTGCGGATTGGGTAGTGCCTAAAAACTGTTTGTTCTTTATTAAAAAACTGTAGGTAACCTGGGCTTTTATTTTGCCCAAGCTTTTCCAATCTTCTGGCTTTATGATCCTGGACAAATCTCTTAACCAATTTGGGCCTATTTCCTATTTTAAAAATGAAGATTAACCTAGAAAATCACTAACGGCCTTTTCTGATTACAAAATGCAGGTTGTTTCTAAAGAAGCTGAGTTTATGACTCTGATCATAAAGTATAAAGTTGCATAAAAACAAAGAAATCTGGAGTTTAGATGGCTATAATATCGGTTTTCCTAACACAGTTTACTAAATAAAACCCATTTATTTTATTGAATCTAGGAAATAAACTTTTGAGTAAAATGTCTCTCAAATTAGAAAGATATGATGTACAATACTCATTTTAACATATCCATAGAAAGAACCTCACCAGCTTTAAGGGGATGGAGACATCAGTTAGTCATGGAAGTACAGGAGGCAAACACTGGCTATGAACTTCTAAATACTGCCCAGGAAGAAAATAGTCTTCCCAAAGGTTAGGAGTATTTGAGCTAACCAGCAGGCACATTCCTAAGTTGCAAATGGGTATCAGTCTTCTCTTATCAAATTACTAACTCCCTTTGCTCTAATTCTAGACTTACCAAGTAGATTTCTGATAATTTGGCTTTTCATGTAACCTGCCTACAGAGAGAGAAGGTACTGGGTAAACTAATATAAATGCTGTACTTCATACGTTCTATTTCTCATTGAAAAACAGTAAATTAATATTCTGTATTTATTTTGTAAAAATAAACTATTGAGGGAAATAGGGAGTCAGTGTTCAACAGGCACAGAGTTTCAGTTTTGCAAGATAAATTCTGGAGACTGGTTCACAATGAGAATATACTTAACACTACTGAACTGTAAACTCAGAAAGAGTTAAGATGGTACATTTTGCTATGGGCTTTTACCATAATTTAAAAAGAAACTTGTAAATTAAGGAGTTATCTGTGTATGTGAATTTTAAAAATAACAAAAAATGCTAAAAAAGAATTTTAGGTAACTTAACAGTGCAAAAAAAAATCCCCCCATTTCTATGGTTGAAAAGTGTTACATCACTTACATCTTCATTGGGGAAAAATACTTTAAAACTTCTAAATTGCTTATGTTCCTTGATTTCTTTTCATTATTTTCATTATTAATTTTCTTATTTAGTCAAGTGGCAATCAGACAAAGTCTGAAAGATTTTAATTTGTCTGTATAGTATTCCAAAGCAGGACAAATTTAATTTCTGAGGTGTTCGAGCCAAAGCTAAAACCTCTCAATCTACTTCTATAGAACAAAAAATAACTAGGATAAGAGTAGAAACCTGTAGTCTTAATTTAAAGAGAACCAAATATTTAGTTCTCCCTTTGTTATCTTCCCAGGAAGATACTGGATTTACCAGAGCCTTTTCAGTCTTTGCTGATATTCCTAACCAGAAAAATAATACTACAGAAAAGTAAACACCTAAACCTAAAGCCTTCCCAGGTTATGGGAAGAAAGCTACAATAATAAAGAAGTTTTCTAACACAGACACTTGACCACATACCAGCATGTGAATATGACTAGTTTTAACTTCTCTGTACTCATAAATGCAAAAAAAGGAGGAAAAGAAAAAAAAATCCCTAAGATACCTTTTCAATGACCTGAAGAATAGAATTCCATTTCAGATTCCCCTGAAAGAGAAAAAAGAGTTAGAAATAAATTTTTAGAAGGAAAGAAGTCACTATGTAATCACAAAAAAAGCTAAAACATTTCTAGCTACTCCAGCTTTTAGAAGTATAGACTAGGGTGCCTGGGTGGCTCAGTCGGTTAAGCGTCCGACTTCAGCTCAGGTCATGATCTCACGGTCCGTGAGTTCGAGCCCCGCATCGGGCTCTGGGCTGATGGCTCAGAGCCTGGAGCCTGCTTCCAATTCTGTGTTTCCCTCTCTCTCTGCCCCTCCCCCATTCATGCTCTGTCTCTCTGTCTCAAAAATAAATAATCGTTAAAAAAAATTTTTTTTTTAAAGTATAGACTAAAATGAACTATTGGGACCTTATCAAAATAAAAAGCTTCTGCACAGCAAAGGAAACAATCAGCAAAACTGAAAGGCAACTGACAGAATGGGAGAAGATATTTGCAAATGACATATCTGATAAAGGGTTACTATCCAAAATGTATAAAGAACTTATCAAACTCAACACCCAAAAAACAATCCAGTGAAGAAATGGGCAAAAGACATGAATAGATACTTCTCCAAAGACGACATCCAGATGACTAACAGACACATGAAAAGATACTCAATATTACTCATCATCAAGGAAATATAAATTAAAACCACAATGAGATACTACCTCATACCAGTCAGAATGGCTAAAATTAACAAGTTGGGCAACAACAGATGTTGGCAAGGATGCGGAGAAAGAGGATCTCTTTTGCACTGCTGGTGGGAGTGCAAACTGGTGCAGCCAGTCTGGAAAACAGTATGGAGGTTCCTCAAAAAAATCAAAAATAGAACTACCCTATGATCCAGCAACTGCACTACTAGATATTTATCCATGGGATACAGGTGTGCTGTTTCGAAGGGACACATGCACCGCAATGTTTATAGCAGCACTATCGACAATAGCCAAAGTATGGAAAGAGCCCAAATGTCCATCAATGGATGAATACATGAAGAAGACGCACTGTGTGTGTGTGTGTGGGTGTGTGTATGTATGTATATACATTACAATACAATGGAGTATTACTCGGCAATCAAGAAGAATGAAATGTTGCCATTGGCAACTATGTGGATGGAACTAGAAGGTATTATGCTAAGTGAAATGAGTCAGTCGGAGAAAAACAAATATGTGACCTCACTCATATGAGGAATTCAAGATACAAAACAGATAAACATAAGGGAAGGGAAGCAAAAATAACATAAAAATGAGGGAGAGAAGGGGCACCTGGGTGGCTCAGTTGGTTAAGCGACCAACTTCAGTTCAGGTCATGATATCGCAGTTTGTGGGTTTGAGCCCCGCGTTGGGCTCTGTGCTGACAGCTCAGAGCCTGGAGCCTACTTCAGATTCTGTGTCTCCCCCTCTCTCCACCCCTCCCCTGCTCATGCTCTGTGTCCCTCTGTCTCTCAATAATAAATAAATGCTAAAAAAAAAATTTTTTTTTTTTAAATGAGGGAGACAAAAAACACAAGAGACTTAAATACAGAGAACAAACTGAAGGTTGCTGGAGGGGTGGTAGGTGGGGAGATGGGCTAAATGGGTAAGGGGCATTAAGGAGGACACTTGTTGGGATGAGCAATGGATATTATACATAGGGGATGAATCACTGGAATCTACTCCTGAATCATTATTGCACCATATGCTAATTAACTTGGATGTAAATTGAAAAAAAAAAGTATGGACTAAAATACTTAGCCTTTCATTGCCGAGCATTTGTCACCTCACCATACTTACTCAACACATACCCATAAGCCTCACACACTTCCCCATCACAATCAAGAATATACTGCTTGCCTGTGCTTACTTTGTCAGCACACAGACTAAAATTGGAAAGAATATACTGCTCTTCTTTAAATAGTCAAGAAACGACTCAAGAATAACCTCCATGCAGGTCTCATTCTACTCACTTATAATTAGTGTAGCGATGTAAGCCACTATAGTTTAAAGAGATATACAACAATAATACCTCAATGAGATCATCCAAGACATACTTTCTTTCCATATTATTGTCACAGCAACAGAGGGCACTGTACAAAATGTCCACCAAGAAACCAGCATCCTTCCTTTGATCTTCATTTAGCCAACCTATCAGTTTCTGGTATAAAAACTGTACAGCAGGATTTTTTTCCACAAGTCTGGCTATTTCAAGACGTTTGGCTTTGACAATACTCTGTTTTTCATCACCTAGTAGCATTTTAAATACTTGGGTTGAAGAGAAAGAGCTGAGCAGAGTGGAAAGAAACTTTAGATGTTGCTCTGACTTTTGCTCATTGACATAATTAATACTCATCGCTGCTAGTTTACAGACCAAGTCTTCCAAAGGTTTCTTCCTTAGTGGCGATACAAGGTCTGAACAATTATGAGAGAGAGAAAGTTCAGTCATTAATTCAGAGCCTTCACTGTTTTCGCCTTCGGAGGAGACACATTTTTCGTTCTCTTTATTACTTTCAGGCAGCTCGTCAGCAAATCTAACCTTACCAACTTTTTTTTTATTTGACTTCAGTGAGCTCTTCGGCTTCTGAAGGACCTGTAACAGGTTAGAAACACCTGACACGGATTTCACATCAGCTTCTGGCTCATTGATTTTCTCCACACAGATCTCTGACAGTCTTTCCCAAAAATTCAGTAGTACTTTGTCCAAACTGTGAGCTATTTTATCATCTTTTTCCACATCTGCTTTGGCTTCCCAGGAACTTAAGGTTTCTGCTAAATGGTTAAATAGCTGCCCATCTTGCAATCTTGGATCTTTGAGAACTGCATCAATAAAAGGAATCAACTAAAAGAGAAGGCAGAAATATAAAAGTTCAGTTTTCAGGGGAAATAAAATTTAAACAAAGTATTTGTAAAACATTATAAAGTTCCACATTTAATAACTGAAAAACATGGATGTTCCCTCCCAAAACTCTGAAGAGTTAACTTGAAGATCATTTTCGTATCATACAAAGAAGTTAATGATTTCACTGCATTCCCCTAAATTACTTTTTATGATATAGTTAACCAAGATTATTGATCATTAACAAATAATACAGTTTTCTTTGCATTTTCTGAACTTAATCCAATTTTTTACTTTTTTCTAAACCAATGTGAAAGAACCCACAGAATTTGGAATTCTTTTCCTTAAATTACAAAGATAAGCTAACTGAGACATAAACTAGGATCTAGGCTTATATAATTTCATTAATTTCCTAACATAAGGAACCATATTCCAGAACCTGCTCTCATCACTGGTTCTAAAAACCAAGCACAATTGTTCACACACAAAAAATAAATGTAGTTGAATATTTTAGAAGTAACAAGATGATTATTGCGTAATTTATACTTAATATAAAAGATCACAAATGGGGTGCCTGGGTGGCTCAGTTGGTTAAGCATCCGACTTCGGCTCAGGTCATGACCTCATGGTTTGTGGGTGCAAGCCCCATGTCAGGCTCTGTGCTGACAGCTCAGAGCCTGGAGCCTGCTTTGGATTCTGTGTTTCCCTCTCTCTCTGCCCCTCCCCCACTCGCGCTCTGTCTCTCTCAAAAATAAAATAAAAAACAATGACGACAACAACAAAAAAAGATCACAAATAGCATCTTCAAAATTATGTTTTGTGTTGCGACTCTATAAAAGTTAAGGCTTGCACATTCAGAGACTAATTAGTACTCAGGCATTATGGTATTATTCTAGCAACAACAGTACAGAATTTTTATTTGTATGGTCAGAAGTACACATTACTCAATTTGTAAATTATAAGAATGAAATTTTTATAAAGCCTAATTTAAAAACGGCAACAAGATACAATGAGCTTGATACTTTGCAGTCAGTGTGCAGGGGCATGATGATTTCTACATTATAAATACCTGATCACTGATGAGCATCTCTTCAATCTCTTCCTCACCTAAGTTTTGCTGCATTATAAAACGTAAGCATTCAAAAAAAGCTGATATTACTGCTGAGCACTCTGAAAAGCTGGTTTTGATTCTCTCTGTTGACAGCCTAAGAAATAATAAACAACTACAGCTTACTCTTTCACAAAACAATAAGCAACTCAGAAACACCAAAATAAACACACGGAAAAGGCATCACACCAAAAGAAGAGGATTTTTTAAAACAAAATTCTTAAACTAAAAACTAAGAACAAAAGGAACTTGGAAAGGTGTGGAAAAAAGCACATTTTCAATTAGGTGTCAAAAAAAGATAATACATATTTATTTTCCAGTCAGGAACAAGTCCATCTGCAAATTTCAAAGAGACGACTTAACCAAATAAAGCTAATAGTGTAGGAAAAAACAGTTCTGTAAGCATTAATAAAAGCGAGTGTCTTTTATTAAGTTCAACAAATACACTGAAATAATTTTTTTTAATTGTGACTTTAAATAGCTATCATATTTAAGCTTATGGAAGTTTTAAACTCTTCACTGGTTCATTTTTACCATTTGGACATTTGTATTTATCAACATACCAAAAAATGCTCATATAAAAAAAAGTCTATTTCAATCTAAGGCCCTTACAATAGTCATTGCACTTTCTGTTGTGCATGACCACTGAAGCCTTGAAAGTACCCAAGAAAAAAATCTCAATTGAAATTCTATGAAAAGTTTAATTAAAAGTGTTTAATGAACAACAAAACAATTTGGAGAAATTTAAATAAGAAAGACCATAATGAGTATGTCATTTTACCCATTTGTGAAACCAAGAAAAATCTCTTCTGCTCTAAAGATCAAGAATTGAAACTCCTTACCCTGCAACTACAGAGGTGAGGAAATTTTTGAAGAAATCCAACTTTGGATCTGTAATGGACTGAGGGAGTTTGCTGATAAATGGCAAAAGATAAGGATATATGATGGTAGCCAAACCCCGACCGCCTTCACGAACCACAGCTGACAGCTTTGGAAACACACTTTTTTTTGCATTTACATGAAGCCAACAGTCCTAACCAAAGAAAAGATGGTTAAGAATAATTAGAGATCATTAAATACTTCTCCCAATTTAGACACACACAGGCTGTCAAAAGTAAATATCAAGTATTCTACCTAAAGAGGATAAATCTCTCACCACCACTGAAAACTAAACTCGGAAATTTTAAGAAACTTTTTATTACATATAGTAATCATGTACCCCACATAGTGAGAACAACATTGATCAGAAATAATTTAACTTAAAATATTTATATAAAAGCTGCTTTCCAAAAGGGACACTAATATCTAATCTTAAATATAAGATTCAGATAAACTGACTTCACTGGACTACATAAAGTTTAAAGAATAATTGATACTGGCTGGCTAAACTGAAAGTAAAACAAAAACTCTATGCTAATTTTATGGTCAGTTTAAGATTTATACCAAGTTTTGGATTAAGTATTTTATTTCCAAGAAAGCATTTTCCAGTAAGTTTTAGGTATTATCATCTGATAGGCTCTGTCTCACATCATATCTAAGGCTTCTAAAATACAAACTAAGACAAGTATCTCAAATGTACTAAATGTTACCTTTCTTACACACCTCAATAGTTGTAAGTGTATAAAGTACAGCTTCCCAGAGAGCCGGGCATACAATGGGGTCACTGTCATCAATGCTAAGTAGAACAGATGGGCTCACTTTGGATGCTTCATCTTTCATCAACTGTGGAATACGCTGGCACAAAGCAGAAACTAACTCAAAATAAGCTGAGCGGATCTAAAACAAAAAATGAAAAGCTGGATTAAATTAAAGCCTAGTAGAGCTATGATAAGATTTTTAATTTAATAGCTGATAGGTTATTCATACTAACCCTCCCATTAGTAAAACTAAAAGGGCTAGAAAAAATATCTTTAAATCTTCCGTCGAGTATCAAATGGCTGAAAGGACATTAGGAATTACCACATAAAAGTGAAGGCAGAAAGAATTCAACTTTCGATTTCTCTGGCTGAAGCAAATACAAATCCTCTCTAATGGCCAAGGCATTCACCTGGGCCTCATATTATTCCTATTAATATACTAGGCCACACCAAGTTAAATACAGCCAAAGAAAAACTAAGAAACCATGAGTCACTATCAGCAGAAACAAAAGATGACACAGAGATCTGAGACTTTAAATCTTAGGTTTACCAGTTACAAATTCCTTATCCACAGTTCTTATTATATTTAAAGAAATACAAGTTTATAGAAATCTGAAAGGAAAAGGATCTTAGAAAAAGCACAGATGTGAAAAAGTACAAAGCACAATTCCTATTCCTAAAAATAGGCAGAAAGACAGATGATACATTAAAATTCAATTTTCAGTTTAAGAGCAGAGAAAGTGAACTGAAAGTACAAAAGAAATTATCCACCAAGAAGCACAGAAAGACAAAAAAAGGTAAAAAAACCACCAAGGATAGTGTGAGAGACAAGATAAAGAAGGTTTAACATATATTTAAACGGAATCCCAAAGGGAGAGAAGAGAGAACGAAGCAAAGGAAATATCTGAAAAGGTTAACAGCTGAGCATTTTGTAGAGCCAGTGAAATACACCATTCTACAAATTCAGGAACTCCAACAAATCCTAAGCAAGATACATAAAAAGAAATCCACACTAAGACACAGAATGGTGCAACTGCAAAAAACAAAACAAAACAACAACAAAACTCCCACAAGAACAAAGAGTAAACCATAAAAGTAGCAGAAGAAAAAGACAAACTACCTTCAAAGGAAGGACAGTAAGACTGAAAGACGACTTCAATGACAACAATGTAAATCAGAATACAGTGGAATATCTTCAAAAATAAATTAACTGCCAATATTCAATCCTGTACCCAGTAAAAATCTATTTCAAGAATGAGAGTGAAGGAATGCCTGGCTGCCTAAGTCAGCAGAGCATGAGACCCTTGATCTCGGGGTTGTAGTTTGAGCCCCACGGTGCATGTAGAGATTACTTAAAAAAAAAAAAAATCTTAAAAAAAAAAAAAGAGTGAAATAAAAACATCTTCTGATAGAGAAAAAAAGACCATCATCAGCAGACCAACACAAAAAGAAATTCAAAGACGACTTCTGTATTGAAAGTAGATGATTCCAGAGGGAACGTAAGAGATGGAAAAAAGAATAATGAGCAAATAAAGCAACAAATATGAAGATAAATCTAAATGAAGATTGAGAATACAATAATAATGTTTTCTGGGATTAAAAAAAATACACATACACATGTATTTAACCCCACAAAGTACTTTATTTCTGCATATTTTATATAAAATATTACCAAATGATGTTAGCAGTGTATTTAAAAAGATAAACATACAGCACGACTAGGCTGGAAAATAATATGATCATTTAAACATATGAGAAAGCCAATCAAGAAAATTTCATCATTATTTTATGACAAAAATACTCAGCAAACTAAAAATAGAAAAGCAATCTTAAACTTTATGAAATCTACAGCAAGCATCATAATCAAAACGTAAGAGTTTACAACTATTTCCATTAAAGTCAGGAACAGAAAAGGATGCCAGCTATCACCACCTCCCTCAACATGGTAGTGGAGGACCTAATTCACACACAGATAAGGAAAAAATAAAAAGAATTGGAAAGTAACTCAAACATGTAGCATAATCATAGCAAAATAACAAGCTATAAAAAATATTCAAAAAGATGTAAACACTATCAGAACAAGAGTTTGGGAGAGTTGCTGAATATACAATTTACATACAAAAGCATAGTATACATCTACCAGTAGAAACAAAAAAATGTAATTAAAAAACATAGTGACTGTCACAATAGCAACAAAACCATAAACGCGTTCAGGATGGAACATATTATAAAAATAGTACTCTGAGATGAAAAGGGCCTAACACAGCCTAAAAATTTTGGAAGAAGAACAAAGTTGGATGGTTTCTAGACTTATTATAAAAAAATAATAACTAAGAGAATATGGTATTGGTGTAAGGATAAACATATAAATAAATGGAACAGAATAAAGACTCTAAAATTTAAATCCAAGATATAAGGTCAACTGAATTTTGACAAAGGTGCCAGAGTAAGGAAAAGACAATCTTTCAACAAATGGGATACTTCTATGAAAAAAAAAATTGATTTGACTCTTACCACTACATCATACACAAAAATTAATTCTAAATGAACCTAAACTATAAAACTTCTAGAACAGAGAAAATCTTTGCAAACTTGAGGTAAGCAAAGATTAAAGATAAGAAATCAAAAGCAAGAACCATAAAAAATCGACAAACCGGACTTCATAAAGATTAAAAACCTACTCTCTAAAAACCATTAACAAAATGAAAAGTTAAGCCACAGACTAAAAGAAAACATTCATGATTCTTTATCTGATAAAATACTTATATCCACAATAAGTAAAGCACATTCATAACTCAAAAATAAAAACCAAAAACTCAATTTTAAAATGGGCAAAAGAGATAAATAAATAAATAGGTAAGTGAGCAAAAGAATATTGAGTAAAAAGACTGATACACTCACAGAACAACCATAGGTTCTGGGAATAAAACGCAAAAAACAACTGAAGACAAATCAAAATATGGGAAATCAAAATATGGAGTAAGCAATCCACACAAACAGAGCTTGCATTCTGTGCAGCTGTGCCTGGAAGGTGGTTGCGGTCACCACCGCAGAGGCACAGGGACAGCTACAACTCCAATAAAAAGCCTCGTTGGAGGAACTGGAAGAACCAGAAAGAAGAGCCCAGGGTAACCAACTCGGCAAGAGAGTGGCAGGAACTCTAGGAGGGAGCGAAGGGAACCCCCACATTTCTATGTATATGGTCTAAAACAACTATAGTTGACTCTCGAACCATGCACAGGGTAAAGTGAAAGCTGTTCGAAGCTAAGGCGGAAAGAACTGAGCTGAGATCTGAGATGCTGTCCACAGCAGGCATGACAGTTTGCAGTTAGAGTCTATCCAAGTTAACGGTCTACCAACACAAAAATATCAACACCCTTGGGAGCAATATAAAACAATTCAGTCTCTAAAACATAACTTTCAGAGTACAGCCCAAGTGTCTATGAACAGGATATGATCTAAAATTACTGAAATATGAAGAGCCAGGAAAACGTGATCCCATTTCCTAAGACAGTAACTGAGATCAATCCCAAGAAGAACAGATGTTATTATCAGACATGAACTCTAAAGCAGCTATTAAAACTACAATCCGTGAGGTAAAGGAAAAGAGAACAATGAATAAAAATAAATAAATAAGAAATAGAATGTACAACACCAAGAATCAACCTTAATGTAAATAAACTATGGACTCTGGACTTCATCATTTATCAATGTAGGTTCAGGGGTGCCTGGTTGGCTTCAGTCCGTAGAGCATGTGACTTCTGTCCGGGTTGTGAGTTCAAGCGCCACACTGGGCATACAGCTTGCTTAAAAAAATGTAGGTTTATCAATTGTTACAAATGTAGCATTCTGGTAGGGGATGCTTATAATGGGGGAGGCTAGGCATCTGGGAGGGGAAGGGATGGGAGGGCATATATGGGAAATCTGCATCTTCAATTGTGCTATGAACCTAAAACTGCTCTTAAAAAAGTCTTTAAAAAAAAAACAACAGGAAAATTCATCAAAGAAATAGAAAATACAAAAAACCAAGTAGAAGCTTTAGAAATAAAAAAAACATATTAAATTCAAAAGTGAGCAAAAGACTTGGACACCTCAAAAAGATATACAAATGGCCAAGAAGCATGTTAAAATATGTCCAACATCATCAGCCATCAGGGAAATGCAAATTAAAATCACAATGAAAAATCTCTATCCCAGAGGTCAGTAAACATTTTCTTTAAAGAGCCAGACAGTAAAATAGTTTAGGCTTTGTAAGCCATATGGTCTCTCTTCCAACTACTTAGCTTTGCTTTATTAGCATGAAAGCAGCCACAGACAATACAAAAAACTATTTACAAAAACAGGTGTGCCACATTTTGACCCATAAGCTGTATATAACGTTTGCTGATCCTTGAATCCCACACCCATGAAGATGACCTAAATGAAAACAATTGATACAAAATCAATCTCATACACCGCTGACAAAAGTACACAACCACTTTGGTAAATAGTTTGACACCTTCTTACAAATTTAACATATATGTACTCTGAACCATCAATTTCCTCCCCTTGCCCAAGAAAAATGAAAATCCATGTCCATAACAGAGACTAAACAATAAAAAGGGATGGACTGCTGATACATGCAACAATGAATAAATCTTAAAAACATTATAGTGAGCAAAAGAAGCCAGAGACAGAATGTTTGGCTCCATTTATATGAACACCTGTATGTCGGTAGCAACAGAAAGCAGGTCACTGGTTGCCTACAGTAAGGGGAAGGATGACTCAAAGAACCCATTTTTGGGTGATAAAAATGTTTAGTATCTTGATTGTAGTGGTTACATGGGTATGTACATGTAGATGGGTAAATACATTGGTCAAAACTTGTTAAACTCTATGCCTAAAATGGTTACATTTTGTTGTGAGTAAATTATACCTCAATAAAGTTGGTTTAAAAATTATTCTAGGATATTTTTTATATACCTGAATACACTGGGATACGACAGGCTCATCGTAATATCAGGCTCAATAACTTTATAAAGAGAGCAAGCTTCCCCAAATCATTCACTTTTTTGAGGAATTCAATAAATTTACTGTAATTTATAGGGAAGAATAAAGTCACATTCTACGAATTGAGCCAGCCAGATGCCCAGAAGAATGAAGTTCTAAAACAATTTGGTCAATCTTGAAGATGAAGACAAAAAAAGTGATTCACCTGAGCAGTTATCAGGATACATCATAATGTCACATTAACATGTGATATTAAAATGGAATGGATACAAACTTCTGGTACTGGCATAAGAAGAAACAAAGACCAATGGACCAGAAGGCAGAGTTTAGAGACAAACTTATGAACATATGGAAATTTAATGTACCATATTGGCAGGACTACAAATCAATAGGGAAAGAATGAATAGTTCACTAGGTGATTTTTAGGAATACTGACTTACTACACATGAAGAGAAAGGTGACTAGGTATCTACTTAATGCTGTATAAAAAAAGGTACATTTATTGATGGATTAAAGATTTCAGGGGCGCCTGGGCGGCTCGGTCAGTTGAGCGTCCAACTTCGGCTCAGGTCATGATCTCGTGTTTTGTGGGTTTGAGCCCCGCGTTGGGCTCTGTGCTGACAGTTCAGAGCCTAGAGCCTGCTTCAGATCCTGTGACTCCCTCTCTCTCTGCCCCTTCCCTGCTTGCGTTCTCGCTCTCTCTCAAAATCAATAAACCTTAAAAAAAATGTATTAAAAAAACAAAGACTTCACATGAAAAGTAAAGGTATTAAAAAAAGATATAACTACTAAAACACAAGAATGTTTTTCTGGCTTAAAAGTGGGAAAGGCCTTCATATGGCAAAAGCAGTGATTTTGATTACATGAAAATTACAATGTCTTTCTAAAGAGGACACAGGAAAGGTAACAAAGTGGGAGATTATTTGCAATGCCTAAAAACAACAAAAGGACAAGTATTTAGGATACACAAAGAACTCTAGTAAAATAAAAAAAGAAAACTTCAAAAGAAAGGGGAGAAAGACATAAACAAGTAGTTTATAGAAGAAACACCAAAATTCAAAAAGCTTATAGAAAGATCCTAAAAGTCACTAGTTAGCAGAGTAATGAAAAAAAAATTTTTTTTTGAAACCCTATTAGACTGATAAAAATTAGGGAACTAAGGATTCTAGTCCTGGCTAGGATATCAGGATACACAGGGCTCATCAGGCAATGATGGTTGAGTGTAGAGTAATGCAGCCATTCAAGAGAGCAATCTGGCACCACTCAGAAAATTAAGTATGCATATCCTCTTTGACTCGGCAATTCAAAAGCTAAGAGAATTTCAGAAAAAGAAATCCTTGCAGATTTGAAGGCACATGAATGAAGATGTTCACTGCTGCACTGTCTGTGACAGCAGGGAGTTGAAGGCAATCAGTGCATCTATCACTGAGGGAATGCAGAGGTAAAATAGAAGGGATGCAAATTTCTTAATCTTACATAGTATTTAGAAGGCCTGATCAAATACTCATATAAGGACATGATAGATTTAAAGTATTTTTGTACTTTTAAAAAAGTACTGAGAACTTGGGGTACCTGGGTGGCTCAGACAGTTAAGTATCCAACTCTTGATTTTGGCTTAGGTCATAATCTCACAGTTCAGCAGATAGAGTCCTACATCAGGCTCGGTGCTGACAGCATGGAGCCTACTAGGAATTCTCATTCTCTCTCTCTCTTCCCTCACCCCACCCAAGTAAATAAACTTAAAAAAAATAAAGTTAAAAAGTACTCAGTTCTTAAAAAGCACAGGTAAAAAATACATTCCAAAAGGCGGTGATGTACCCAATAGAGAAAGTGTTACAGAAGCTTCATTCAGGCATGACTTCTAGTGCTGTTGTCTTTGTCAATGTTAATGAATCAACAATATCTATTAATAAGATGTCTTTACAGAGACACACATAAAACAAGGTTTCTTATTGATTGACCAACTGACAAAAATGTTGTGACCAGAGACTCACAGGCACCCAATCCTATATTTCCCCTAAGGGTAATGCTGCAGTATTCACTTAGTCAATATTCATGGGTTCTTCATATAAGCTAATTACCATGAATAAGAAGAATCAACTATACATACAAAAGGACATACACTAAGCACATTTAGAATGGTTAGCTAGCGGAGGATGGAGAAGGAGACAGAGACATAAGGGAAAAAAAAAAAAATGCATGAAATTAGAAGACCTTCATGCACACCAACAATTTTAAGTACCATGAACAGAACAGTGTGATAATACAACTCTGAAGTCTAAATAACTAAATAAAAAAGTGAAAATACATTAACATTGCAGTAAAAGAGGCAATTCAGTCCAACCACAAAGATGTGTTTGCAGAGTTTTAAACCTAAACAATAAGCATAAAACACAAACATAAACCAACAAGATCAGGGTGGAAAAAAGGAGTCACAGATGTTTACAATAAAAGATTAAGATACCTGAGGTATACTGTGTTTTCCATATTTCCAAAACTTATTCTGTGATAAAAGAGACTTAAATTTTTCCTCCAGAGAATCAAGCTCATTATCAGGTAAGAGGCAAAGCAATTTTTTTAATGCCAATAAGGAACAAGTTACAACCCGATAGAATTTAGCTTCTCTTTCTTCCTCTGGAACCGTTCTTGATGTGAAAAGAAAATAAACATATATAAGAATTGAGCATAAGCCAAACTACATACTTGGCACTTCTATTTTAAATGTTTTATCATTAAATATCTACCAAAGTTGCTTTATTTTTATTTCTGCATTCTATTCGTCCTGTGCCAACCCTCCTCCCTTAAAATACAAACAAACACAAAATTTGAATCACATATTTTTCAACTAATACAAGGGGAAAGTAGATGAAAAGCTGTGGCTTGAAAAAAGTGGGCAATATACTGTTCTCAGTAGCAAGTAATAGGATGAGTCTAGGGAATGGATATCAGTGCATCTAGGATTACTTGCCATTAGGGACTCCTAACAGTTTGACTAGTATGCAAAAGTAAATGGGTGATTTTACCACTCTCAACAGAACTATTCAGAGTTCTTCCACTAGTTCAACCGGACCTTAAAATGATTCCTGCTAGGACAATTAAAAGGTAAATGTGGGAAAAATATAAAAACATCTCTTTTTAAACAACCAAATGTGTAATGCCCAGATAATTCAAGTTAAATAGCAAGATAACTGCAAGTAAAAACACTTAAAATAGCACCTGGCATATAGCATTATAGTAAGTATTTTCATCTCTACTTTAAGAATCTCTTTTTTAAAAATGTCACATTGAAATTACCATCTTGTTACGGATGAGCGAAGCCAATCCTTAACGTGAGTTACATAGATATAACACAACTTACTGTGGATCACTGAGTGTATCAGGTGTTTCTTTTATAAGATGATCCTGTAGCACCTACACAGGAGGAAAAATCCCATGAGCCTTGAGATTTTATTGAACTGTCAATGGTGAACAGTTAGAGCATAAACCTCGTCTTACTTAAAAGCTCTTACCCTTTCCCTGCAAAATTAGCAAAATTAAGCAGCAAAACTAAAAGGTTTGAATTTTACCTATTTTTCTTTCCCTATGAATCCCTAAGGTTGACTGGGGTAAGAAAAAGAGGGTACTTCTGAACATTTCCAGTACCCATCAAGAATCTTCCCCTAAATACTCCTGGTCTCTTGTCTCTCCATTCCTCCTGTACACAGCAGTGAAGTAGAATTCCCAATTAGTAAGTTTGAAAGAGAAATTCAGGCTGTTTTCCTCTCCTCTCTTTTTGAGCATCTCCCTGCGCATAAGGGAGAACACACATTGTGCTCTGTTCCATCATGGAGGAAAGTCTAAGGTTCCATTCAAAGAGGGTAAGTCTGCCTACTTCCAGCATGCAGTACTAGAGAACTCACTATTCTAGTATCACTTTTATCAGCAACTATAATAGCTAACATTTACTGAACTTTTCCATATGCCAGGTATTGCTTTGAGCACATTTCATCCATTAACTAAATTAATCCTCACAACTGCTCAATGAAGTACAAGTTAATTTCTACTTTAATAGATAAAGAAATAAGAGGCACAGAAACTTACCCAAGGTCATGCATAACTAATGACAGAATGTGACAGAAACCCAGAGCCCATGTTCTTATAGACAGTATGACATAATGCCTGTAAATCTGACATTTTGGTCTCAATGGCCAACCCCTCTCTAAAAAACTGATTTTGAACTTAGGAAAGTTCAAGCCCAATATCTGTAAGGAACTGTGACATAACCAACTAACGGAAAAATAATGCAGGAACTAATCCACATATTCAATGATCAGTTATCCATCCATAACAAAGCCAAGAAACAAAAAACCAACCAAACAAAAAACTATGAACAGCCAAAATGGTTGTCTCAAAATCCATTTTCTTAAACTCTTAGTGTCCAAACTCATGACACTTCACTCTCACAACACTTATCACTTGATATTTCAAATATACCAATGATTCTTGGGTTGAGAACTCCCTTTGAGAATATGATTAAAGCTATAAACCCTCTCCCTAGAAAAACAAACTTGGTAAACTTGAAAAATGAAAAATGGAAGAACCAAGAACTTAAATGGGGAACTAGAATGCACATGTGTGTGTGTGCAGGGGAAGAGTTAGGTGAAAAGATCAGATAGGTAGGCCGGGACCAGACCATGCAGAGCCCTATAGGCCAGGATAAGAAATCTGGACATGTAAGTATAATGGGAAGCCACAGAGAGGCTGACTAACTGAAATGAGGGATGGTGTTTAAAAAAGACACAGGGTGCTACGGAAACACAGAAGTACTAAATAAAGGAATGAATGCCAGCATGAATTTTTTAAAATCCTCAATTTCCCCATCATTCATAGTACGTCTACTTTTATTTCTTGAGAGAATACTAATGAACTCAGTTGTCTGGTTTTTCCAACCCGTATATTAGGAATAGCAGATAAAGGGAGAAGAAATGAAGGACAGTATAAGATACAAACCGAAAGCCACAGAAGTTATGGCTGACATCAGTCTTGCAAAAGTGTTGCAAGAACCCTGGCCAAGTGTTGGAGAAACTTTCATATCTGTTAATGACAATATAAATTTATATGGCCTTTTGAAGGACAATTTATCAATATAAAAATATTTTTAAATGTTCTCATCCTTTGACCCAACATATATGGTTACTAGAAATTCTACTATCACTCCGACAGGGTATGAAGAAATCTATTCAAAAATGTTCTCTGACGCAGTATTTGTTATACTAAAAAACAGGGAAAACCCAAATGTATAATATAAAAGGAGTTAAATAAACTGTTGTACATCCATACAAAGGAATATCAGAAAACCAACAGAAAGAATGAAGTATATCTGTATACTTGTATTGATATGGAAATATGGGGAAAAATAAATTTAGATTTATTTTTTAGGGTATAGATTTATTTTTATTTACATTTATTTTTAGGATTTAAATTTAGATTTTTTTTTAGACGTACTCTTTTTTCAGATCACGTATCATAAAGTATATACCTAAATTTTTAGGTAGTATGACTAGGATTTACATAAATTAAAGATGAAAAATTTAAATAACTTAGAAAGATCCAATCCAAAATGCTAATTATGTTAAAAATCAAAAATGGTCAATTTTGCGAAACACCATTTTTGAAAGGCAAACTTCCATTAAAAATACTTCACTTACTCGTTCCTTTATAATGCCAGGCAAAAGAGCTGTTGTTATAATATGCCTATATCCCTTCAATACTTGAGAAAAAAAGTACAGAATCACTCCAAGAACTTACACTTGTAATTTCATCCTTACAAAATGCTATGGCTTCAGGTTGCTTGCTTGGAGGGAAAGCTGCTTCAAAGGCATCCTTGGCTGCAGATGCAGCTGGCGTGTAAGTATCACACTGAGCCATTAACCAATAGCCCATTAAACTTTTTAAATAAGGAGCCAAGTGTTTCTTTACTTTAAGGATAAGCTTTTCAAAAGCCTGCTGCGTGGCTTCTCGAACCCGGCGATCGTGATCCTATTGAAAATATAATATGGCTTAAATTAGCTCTAACCCATAAAAACATATACAGACATTTCCAGATATGCTATGATGACCCATTAGTAAGAATTCACCTATGTGCAGAGCTAAACCAAAATTAATTATTATGTGAAAAAAATTGATTAATCTTTCCTTTTCCCCTTCTCGCAATGATAAAAACTATTCAAGATAGACTATTCAAGGTTAGGCCTTCAATATTAAGCAATTCACTCTCATTCTCTTCCAGCAAATATACAAAGAAGTTAAACTGTCAGAATTTACTATAACTAGAAAGTATCTAGGTAATCCTCCAGTAATCACATAAGTTTTGAAAACCCAGACTTCAAACACACTTTATACAACTTAACATGATCCAAACTGCATAATATTGACATAACATTTTATACTCCTCACCAAAAATGAATCATGTACATGTAATAGTTCTCATGACTTCAATCAAAAACTGTACAACGAGATAAACTAGTGTAAGTTTTTAATACTTACAAGTGAAATTTTGCAGAAAATTCTTGGCCAGTATGGAAGAACTCCTTTTACGACTTCTGTGTCTCTCTCTGTACACATGGTTCCAAATTCCTGCATAGCCTGAAAGTAAATTAGCAACATTACTAAGAATCAACCGCCATCATATTGGCTATTTATTAGATCTTTTCTGTGCTAGAAACAGTCTATTTTATGTAACGGGAGAATGCACTGCTTCTGTTTGTGCCATATGGGACTAATCTGAAGGGTTCCTTCACAGCATACTATGATAGAAGCTTCTCAATTTAAAAAAAAAATAAAATATACACAAACAAAAAACTCAATTTAATATTATAAGGTCAAATTTCCCATTCTCTAATGGGAAAAACTGCACAGCCAGAATTCCAAAATGGTTCAAATAAGTGCAGAACGACAAACAAATTTGTAATCCAGAAGATAAATGGTAAACTAAGCTTAAGTCTATGTGTCAGAAAAAAGGACAATTGTAAAAGAACTTATTAGTGATAAATGATTGCTCATTTTGCTTTACATAAAATATACCAATTGACATGTTGTTCTAACAAAAGAATTTTCTTGATCATTTTTATAAAAAACAACATAAAACTTACTTTTAACTTTGTTGTGACATCTTTCTTAGAAAGTTTCCGCAGCACCATTCGGAAATCAGAATCTACAAGACTGTCAATTTCTTCAGCTCCCTGAATAGCAGGAACATAGCCGAGGTCATTCTGTGACGTTCCAAAACCAATAAATCCAGGCACTGTTCCCTGTTCTTTGGCAAGGAGTTCTGCAGCTCGGCCACTGTTTGAAGGCTGATAAGAAAGTGGGGGGCAGGGGGAGATTCAGAGTCTAGGAAGAGTTCAAAATTTAATTTTGAGTTCTTATCCTTCACAATTCCCAGAGAGGAACAAGCTTTTATTTGAGAAGTTTTGTTTGCTAGTTTTTTTTTTAATAAAGCCTCTCTTTTTAAATGTTTTTTTAAATTTATTTATTTTGAGAGAGAGAGCATGAGTGTACACACACACACACACACACACACACACACACGACTAGGGGAGGGGCACAGAAAAAAAGAGAATCCCAGGCAGGCTCTATGCTGACAGTGCAGAGCCCAATATGGGGCTTGATCTCATGAATCAAGAGATCATGACCTGAGCTGAAATCAAGAGGCGAAAGCTTAACTGACTGAGTGACCGAGGAGCCCCAAGAACTTTTTATTTCCTAGCCTAAGATTTTACCCACTGCAATGTTCCCATCACTAAGAATCTATTAATAATTATCCTGGGAACCATTTTCTGGTTTGCTAAACATCAGAAAAATGTTTACTAAACTGGACACAATCCATTAGTGGCTCATGATATTAACTTAATGGGTCAAGACAGCATTTCAAAAAAATAGAATAAAATGTTAAAACTCAGAATGAATCACATACAGTAAGAATAAATACTACTTTATAAAATTAATTTCCAAATTTGTATAAAGAGTATATACACACAAATGTGTACTATGTAATGATATAAAATTGATTCATAAATGAATTATATCTTTTCATCCATTCAACAAACATTTATTAAACAATCACCATGGGACCAATCTAATGATAGCTATTTCTAAGACTAGGAGTTCCTAGAGGGCAGACACACTCATTTCTACATACCCAAAGTTACTCTAACTTCTTTGAGCTATAATGGTCACAAATTATATTACTATGGACATAAAATCAATACAATGGTCAGGATATATGATACATTCCTTTGAACCATAGCCTGTGGTTTGTTAAATCGATACACAATATGGTAGCTTCCTAGTACAAAAAGTTAATAGGTTGATTGCGATAAAGAAAACATTTAAACTGCTAAAGAAACTAACATATCCATTGTTAGCTAATAGAAAAATGCCTCAGTTCAATGTCTAGCATGACGTTACAACCCACGTATTCATCTGTTCCTGACCTCTCTAAAAGAATGGCTGAAAGGTGATTCAATTTGCTCATACCTAGCAAAATTGTGTTTGGGAAACTCATTTGTCAAGGAATAATCTCGGCTACTTTCTAAACTGAATGACCAGAAATGAAAACGATAACATGAATTACATTTTTTTTTCAAAATAGTAGCATTTAAGACTAATTTCAAAAAAAGTTCTCTATTTTGGAACTTTATTAAAATGAACTAACATTATTCAGTTCGCCTTTCTCAATACTGGTACATGAATAAAGAGCTACAAAGCAAGTTAGTGAATTATAATACAATGTTGAAAACTAAGTATGATGACACTGGACATCAGAATTTTATCTATAATACCATTTGTAAAGTTTTATTATAAAACAGAATAATGAACTAGTATAAAAAACTAGTTAATGCTAAAAGCTAAAGGAGTCAAGGCTAAATTCTGAACTGACCTGAAATACCATAGCTGCTAGAGGTAACTGGGTGAAGAAAGGTATGAGATTTCCAATTTCCAATGGTAGAGTAACAAATTATTTTTAAAATAGACTAATTGTGTCTTTTTATTCAATGTTTACTTTGAGCTTAAAATACTTACTGTTTCTTATTACTTCCTCTACTGTATATTAAATACTTATACCCACAGTTCAAAAATTAAGAACCTTGATTTTATTCCTTATACTACATGCACTTCATTTTTCTTTCTTTTTTTTTTTTTACTGAGAGAGAGAGAGAGAGAGAGAGAGAGAGAGAGAGAGAGAGAGAGAGAGAAAGCGCACATGAGCAGGGGAGGGGCAGAGAAGAAGAGAGAAAATTCCAAGTAGGCTCCACGCTGTCAGCAGAGAGCCAGACGCAGGGCTCGATCTCACAACCGTCTGTGAGATCGTGACCTGAGCCAGAACCAAGAGTTGGGCTGGACACTTAACTGACTAAGCCACCCAGGCATGCCCCTACTTCACTCCTTTGTGCCTGTCTTCTAGAGGTATCTGAGGTGGCAATCCTGACTCTACAGTTTAAAGGCCAAACTCTGGAAGATTTACAAGATCTTTCAGCATCTGGCCTCCACTTCTCCAAGGTGTATCTCCCAACACTCTTTTCTTCCCTTGTCACAGGTCCTCCCCTCCTCTCCCAATTTTGCTGCCACCACTGATGTTCCAGTCCCAGAGTGAATTCACAGTTCTCTGAATAGGTTATGCCCTCCACAATCTGATGTTTGTGCAATCTCTTCTCTTTGCCTGAAAACCTTTTCTTTCTTTCCATTGCCTGACAAACTCTTACTCATCTTTCAAAATACACTCTTGTTTTCAACCTTTGTCTCCCGCAGGTCAAGTACCATTCTTTTTCTGTTCCACTGGTTTCTTTCTACTCACACCTGTATCATAGTTCTTTAATATATTATAATCATTTGCTTACTTATATGTCTCTCATCAGACTAACAGTTCAAGAATAAGAAACATCTATCATCTTTGAACACATGGCATTCAGTACTCAAAGTCTTCTGTTGAATGAAAGACTGCCACTCTGAGGTTCAAACCTCAACTATGCAACTTCCTGGCTAATGAACGTAGGTAAATTAATTCCTCTAAGCCTCCGAACCATTATCTTTAAAATGAAAAAAAAAAAAATAGCAACTAAGCTGTTACTTGGGTTACTGTCAAAATTAAATATAGTTTTTAAACCATTAAAATTGATTGCAGCGAGAAATCAACAAAGGATGCTAAAACAATTAGGTGAAAGTTTGTGAGAGAACAGGTTATTCTCAGTCTCAAAATACCACTCCCAGTGTTATCTGCTAATAGCCAGTAGAAAAAGATACTCTTATAATGGACATCACATTAACCAAGTGATTAAATAACATCACTAATAAGACACGCAAGCATCATGTGCACCGGATCCACTGATGATGCTACATCACCTATGAAGCATTCCTATCAAAAACTGTTTAACCTGAATCTAATCAAAGGAACAATTAGACAATTCTAAATTAAGTAAAACAAGTGGCCTAGACTTTTCCAGACTGTCCCTGTTATAGAAGAACTACCCTCAAAAAAGAAGCAGCAGCAGGAAAAAAAAAAAAAAAAAAAAAAAAACCACGGGAAAACTACCTAGAACTAAACAATAACTGAATGGAATCACTCCATCCTTGATTGGACCTTTGGTGTTTTTTAAAATGCTATATCTGATAACAAGTTATAGAGAACATTATTGAGATGACTACAGAAATCTAAATAGTGTTCTATGTTATTAGATAATAGTATTTTACTGAAGTTAAATTTTCCGCATGTTGTAATTGCTCAAGGTTATGTAGAAGAATGGCATTTGTTTAGAATATACCTGCTGAAGTACTCAGGAGCTAAGTGTCATGATGTATGCAACTAGTTCTCATATGGTTCAGCAAAACACATATATTTAGAGAGAGAAAACAAGTGTCCCCAAATATTAACAACTGGTGATTCTAGGTAAAGAACACATGGCTTGTCACTCTAATATTTTTGCAACTTTCCCTCATATTTGGAATACTTAAAAAATAAAACAAGAGAATTACTTAAATAAAAAAGCCAAAATCCAATGAGAATGCAAGTGTTTAAGCAGTACCCGCACAAGGCAAGTCACTATTACTGTTGGTACTATCTGCCAAAAACAGACTAAATGACAGATCTAAGACAATGTTGTACTGGTATCACTAGAATTTGATCAGAAACAGGGAAAAAGCACTCCCATAAAATTGGACTGTGCCATAACAAACCTAGTACCATAAAAATACATTATGACATCCCTAATCATGTAGGTTTAGTCCACTTGTGGCTATTCTTTAAACAGTATTTAGCTAGCGTCTACTCTATGCCAATCCTTGTCCTACGCTCCTAGAATAACAACAGCCTTCATGAAAACACCTGACTTCATAATACTTACATCCCAGGGAAGCAAGACAGTACATAAAGGGAGACAGTAAATTACACGGTATGTGAGAAGTCCTAAGTGCAAAGGAGTAAGATAAAGCAGGAAAGGAGCACAGGGAGTGGGAGGAGGGCTACAATTTAAAAACAGGCGATCATGAGAGAGCTCAATGGGGTGTCTCCGGCAATATTTGCAGCCACCTAACAAAAGAGCGTTGGGGAGCCTGCCAGGCAAGGTCAAGGCTCGGTGACGAGGTCAGTGTGGCTGGATGGAGGGAGCGAGGAGGAGGACGTTGAAGATGGTGCCAGAGACAGGAAGGGGCCAAAGGCAGGCCACATACCATCGTCGGGGATTTGGCCTTTACCCCGAGGAATGTGGGGAGCCCCAGGTTTTTGAGCAAATGGGCGACATGAGTCGAGATGCCCCGCACACCAGGCTCACTTTAAATGCTTCCTACCCAACTCCCTTGTTCCTAACGCCACTCCCCCCACCCGAACCCCTGCTACCCCGGCCAGGTAACCTTCCAGTTGAGACAGACACTGAACCATTTCTTAATGGAAACTGTTGGGGTCTGTGCTCAGGCGGAGACAGCTCTGGCACGGACCATCTTTTCTCTCGCAAATCCCCAATCTCCTCGGAGGCAACCCATTCCGCTCGTGGGGACGCACACACAACCGGGAGGTCACACTCGACACGCAAACACACGCCTCCCCACAACCGCGCTCCACAAGCCCTCCGGCCGCGCGCGTGGTGGAGCCAGCCGCTTCGAGAGAAGAACTCCTCCCGGTCGGCCGAGCCACTTCGCACTCACCCTCAGGTTCCCCTTGGTCCGCTGCTTGTTCTTCCCGCCCATGGTCGCGGTCTCAGCCACACTCCCAGCCTGCAGCTCCCAGGTTGACACAGCCGGGCCACAACTTCCGGCCCCTAGCGCCGGAAAAGGACCCACTGGAGCGACTTCCCCGGCCCTCCCCTTCCGCCACCCACCCCGCCCTCCTGCCTCCTCACTTCCGCTCCCGCCTTCCGCCGCGTCCTTGACCATCTGCCTTGGGAAACGTCACAACTAGAGCCACGCCTGGACGAGTGACGTCATCCATGCCCAATAAGAGGCCAAGCCAAGCACCGATGCTCCAAATCCTGTCTTTCGCGCTGTCCGGGGGCTAGGTTTGTCCCCTATTTAGCGGGTAGGAAACTGGTGTGAGTCACGAACGGGGCATTTTTCTCCTATGGTAGCAGAAGAATGACATGGTCGTGGCTGTGGAAAGATAGCAAAATGTTAAACCTTCTAAAATGCAGTTATTAGCATCACCTGGGCATTTATTAGAAATGCAAACTGTCAGATCCACCTCAGGACTATTGAATCAGATTTCTCATGTTTTAATGTTTATTTATTTTTGAGAGAGAGATACAGACAGAACACAAGTGGGGGGAGGGGAGACAGAGAGAGAGAGAGGGAGACACAGAATGGAAGCAGGCTGTAGGCTTGGAGCTAGCTCAGTCAGCACTGAGCCCCAAGCGAGGCTTGAACCCGCAAACCGTGAGATCATGAGCTGAACCGACTCAGCCACCCAGGCACCCCCAGATTTTGCATTTTTAACATGATTCCCAGGTCTTGTTAAATTTTGAGAAGTTAAAAAAAACAAAACTTGAGAAGTTATGCTCCAGGTAATATTCTCTAAATCCCCCCCTTTCATATCAAAAGTGTTAAGTGCAGTTTTTGGAAGTCTATAAAAATTTGAAATGTACAGATCTTGTACTAAGTGATTTTGCTTTTTCAATATTGCTAGTTATTGTATCTCATGTCCACACATTCACCCCTTTATACAAACTATTTCTCCTTTATTCAGCTGGCTTCCTGTTAGACTCCATCAACAGTGGGGACTAGAACGATACTGACATGAGGAGAAGCGACTTGCTCCGTTCTGTTAGCATCAAACCAGCAGCACTGCTTTGCTCCACCAGCATCAATTCATTTAGGGGCAGTTGGTTTCACTCTGCATCTTCTTCTTTTTTCCAAGAATCTATCACCCTTATTGTCCACCTCAGGAGTACCAGCAGTGGTAGCCAGGCAGGAACCTTCCCCTGAGACGTCTGATTCCTAGTTCCGTGGGACACTTCCTCTGAGCTCCAGACTTCTCTAAATATAGCTTGTTCTGTAGACTGGAATTCAGAATCAAGTAAATACTTCACAGGATTTTAGCACAAAAGTAAAAAAATTTAGAAACTGTCCCTAAAAAAAGCAAAGTGAAACAAATACACCTGTATATCAAAGTTGATGGCTTTGTAACACAAAGAGGAATTATTTCAGTGGACTCTAGAGCACATTTATTTGACTATATATCTATATGGAATATACCTGACAAAAACACTTAAAAAATTCTTAAACTATTTTCAGTAATTATAATAGCATAATAGTATCAGTACTATTATTGTGAAATCAAATCAAATAAGTAATTATTACAAAGATACACGGAATTCTGGAAAGTGATGAAAATATTCTGTATGTTGATTGAGGTAATGGTTACAACTATGTGCATTTGTCAAAACTCATAGAATTCTACTTGAAAAGGATGAGTTTTCATCTAAATTCCTATCTGATTTAAACAAGCAAATATGTAATTATGTTAATGCCATTGGGAACCAAGAAAAAAATACAAATATAAAATGAAAAGGTTTAAGATAGGGATGCCTGGCTTGCTCAGTCAGTAGAGCATGCAACTCTTTTTTCTTTTTCTTTTTCTTAGAGAGACAGAGTGTGAGAGGAGGAGGAGAGGGGCAGAGGGAAAGAGAGAATCTTAAGCTGGCTCCAGGTCTAGCACTCAGCCTGACATGGGGCTCAATCCCACATGACCTGAGCCAAAATCAAGAGACAGGAAGCTCAACCAACTGAGCCACCCAGGCACCCCAAGCATGCAACTCTTGATCTTAGAATTGTGAGCTCAAGCCCTGTGTTGGGTGTAAAGGTTACTTAAAAAATAAATTTAAAAAATGGAAAAACAAGGCTTGAAATAAAATTTATACCATATACAAAAGACCCACTGCCAACATCATCCTCCATGGAGAAAAACTGAGAGCTTTTCTCCCTAAGGTGAGGAAAACAACAAGGATGTTCCACTCTCACCACTGTTATTCAACCTAGTGTTGGAAGTTCTAGCCTAAGCAATCAGACAGCACAAAGAAATAAAAGGCATCCAAATTGGAAAAGAGGAAGTCAAACTTTCACTTTTTGTAGATGACATGATACTCTATGTGGAAAACCCAAAGACTCCACCAAAAAACTTCTAGAACTGATCCATGAATTCAACAAAGTCACAGGATATAAAATCAATGTACAGAAATAGGTTGCATTTCTATACACCAATAACGAAGTAGCAGGAAGAGAAATGAAGGAATCGATCCCATTTACAATTGCATCAAAAGCCATAAAATACCTAGGAATAAAACTAACCAAAGAGATGAAGAATCTATACATTGAAAGCTATAGAAAGCTTATGAAAGAAATTGAAGAAGTCATGAAAAAATGGAAAAACATTCCATGCTCATGGATTGGAAGAACAAATATTGCTAAAATGTCAATACTACCCAAAGCAATCTACATATTCAAAGCAATCCCAACAAAATAACATCAGCATTCTTCACAGAGCAGGAACGTACACTCCTAACATTTATATGGAGCCAGGAAAGACCACAAATAGCCGAAGCAATCCCGAAAAAGAAAACCGAAGCTGGAGGCCTCACAATTCCAGACTTCAAGCTCTATTACAGAGCTGTAATCATCAAGACAGTATGGTACTGGCACAAGAACAGACACATAGGTTAATGGTACAGAACAGAGAACCCAGAAATGGACTCACAAGCATATGGCCGACTAATCTTTGACAAAGCAGGACAGAATATCCAATGGAATAAAGACAGTCTTTTCAGCAAGTGGTGCTGGGAAAACCGGACAGTGACATGCACAAGAATGAACCTGGACCACTTTCTTACCCCATACACAAAAATAAACTCAAAATGGATGAAAGACCTAAACGTAAGACAGGAAGCCATCAAAATCTTAGAGGAGAAAATAGGCAACAATGTCCTTGACCTCAGCCGCAACAACTTCTTACCAGGTATTTCCCTCCAGAGGCAAGGGAAATAAAAGCAAAAATGAACTATTGAGACATCATCAAAATAAAAAAACTTCTGCACAGCGAAGCAAACAATCAGCAAAACTAAAAGACAACTGACAGAATGGGAGAAGCTATTTGCAAATGACATATCAGATAAAGTTAGTACCCAAAATCTATAAAGAACTTATCAAACTCAACACCCAAAAAACAAATAATCTAGTGAAGAAATGGGCTGAGGACACGAATAGACACTTTCCCAAAGAAGACATCCAGATGGTTAACAGACACATAAAAAGATGCTCAACATCACTCATCATCAGGGAAATACAAATCAAAACCACAATGAGGTACACCCTCACACCGGTCAGATTGGCTAAAATTAACAACTCAGGCAACAACAGATGTTGGCCAGGATGTGGAGAAAGGGGAACCCTTTTGCACTGTTCATGGGACTATAAACTGGTGTAGCCCTCTGGAAAACAGTATCCAGGTTCCTCAAAAACTTAAAAATAGAGGGGTGCCTTTGTGTCTCAGTAGGTTAAGCATCCGACTTTGGTTTAGGTCATGATCTCACGGTTCATGAGTTTGAACCCCCAGTTGGACTCTGAGATGACAGCTGAGAGCCTGGAGCCTGTTTTTGATTCTGTGTTTCCCTCTCTCTCTGGCCCCCAACCCCCGGCCATGCTCTCTCTCTCAAAAATAAACATTAAAAAACATTTTAAATATATCTTTATAGAGACACACATCGGAACGTACAGATAAAAAGATATGATGTCTGGGATTTGCTTCAACAAGTCCAGTGGAGTAAGGGGTAGGAGGAGAAATTTGAGTGTATCTATAAAATACTCTCTAGGTTACTGATACCATACTTTCAGACTTTTTCTCGTAATCTTCCTTTCCTTGGTTTCCTTTGATGACTCATTTGCCTCTACGGAGCTTTCAAATATTGAATATTGGAGTCCCTCAGGATTCCATTCAGGCCATTTACTCTCTTCATTCATAGTCTCTGCTTAAGAAATTTCACCCATATTCACAACTTTTCTCCCAAATTTATATCCAGTCCAGACCTACAGATGCAATTTCTATTGGAAGGGTTAGGCACCTGGGTGGCTCAGTCGGTTGAGCAACCAACTTCGGTTCAGGTCATGGGTGCTCTCTCTCAAAAATAAACAGTAGAAAACATTTTAAGGGGTGCCTGGGTGGCTATTGATTTTAGCTCAGATCATAATCTCATGGTTCATGGGTTCAAGCCTCAAACTGGGCTCTGTGCTCACAAGGTGGAGCCTGCTTTGGATCCTCTGTCTCCCTCTTTCTGCCCCTCCCGCCCCAAAAGTAAATGTTTAAAAATTTTTTAAAGAATTAAAATAAAAAAGGGCTTAATTTGAAGTCTTTTGGACACTCAAATTCAAGCTCCCCAAAGTGGAATTATTTTACCCCCAAACTTGGGTGTCTTGTATTGTTTATCTTGGTAACATACACCACAGTAAATCCACTTTCACAAACTACACTTTTGGAATAAACCTTCCTATTCCTCTCTCCCTTTTCCCTCTGTTCAATAACCCCTCAGAATCCTAACAACCTAACCTCCTAAATACCTCCCAAATGTTTCTGCATTTCAAACTCCATCACCATCTCTACTGTCTAAGCCAAGAATCATTCCTTGGCAATAGTCTCCTAACTGGTTTATAAACGTGCATTTTCCCTCTTCAATCTAGGATGCATGCTGCAGCTAGAAGGATTTTTTTTTTAAATAAAAATCCCTATAAGATCATGCATTACATGGCCCCAGCCCACCCCTCCAACTTGTCACGCCACTCTGTTCAGTACTTGTCAATCACAAGCCCCACTAGCCTACTTCATCTCTTAGGCCATGTCACAGACTTTCCATCTTCAGGGTCTTCACTCAGGCTACTCTTTTGCGGTGAAAGTTTCTTTGCCACTCCCTCTGTCCCAAATCCCCCACTCTTCCCAGGTTCAGCCGGGTCAGGTTCTGTTGTATGCATTCTCATGGATTGCTCTACTTATCAAATGGAAAGAAATAGTAGTCTCAATAGTTGTCAAATGCCTTACTCTCAAACCAGAATACAAACTTGATGAAGACTGGGTCCACTTTTATCCATTCCAGAGTGGGTAAACAGTTATCGAATAAATAATAAGTATTAACATAAACTTAGGGGAAACAAACAGCACTGAATTACTTGATTGTTGATTCTGTAGTTCCAACTACCACAAAAATATATCAAAAACAAATAAGTAGTATAAATATTGGAAAATATGCCACTGGAGTATTGGTGGCAAATTATGTCTATTTGAAAAACACAAGAATATTAATAAAAGAAGTACTCAAAAAACACTTTACAAATGCAGTCAGATCTCAAATAAATATCCAGTATTAGTACAGGTATTGATTTGACTAATAATAATGGAAAATATAATGGAAAAAAACAAGAATAAAATAATAAAATGTGTATTTCCTATGTGGGGGTGAAAAAACCATGAAAATGTACTGAGGAGCATAAAATATAATTGGAAAGATATCTCTTTCTGGCCTGAAAAATGAAATAATGGGAAAAGACAAGTTCTGGGTTCATGCTGACTTTCTAGCCCAGCTCTTCTACTTACTAACGGTGCAAATTTATACATCTTACTTAACCTCACTGATCCTCAGTTTTATCACCTGTGAAGTGAGATAATACTACATCTATATACTATATTTATCAAAAGGATTGCTGTAAAGAGACAGTCCTTGGAAAGGCACAAAGCCAGATAAAAATTTTTTAAAAAATAGGTTTATTTATATATTTTGAGAGAGAGACAGAGACAGAGACAGAGAGAATCCCAAGCCTGACCGGAGATTCAATCTCATGACTGTGAGACAAATGCCCTATGATTCTCCCATAAAACAAACAAAACGAACAAAAACCAGGTACCACCTACTACCCTAGAGTGGCCTGTCTCTTCCTTCCCTCGCTGCCCCCCCAGTGGGAGTTTACATCTGGAAAGCTCCCAAGGTTTTGAAGCAACAGAAAGCCTTCTCAGTTGATACCCCAAAGGAAGAAAACCATAAAGAAAACTATTGATGGATTTAAATACATTAAATTAAAAAGTGTTTTTTTTCCTATGTCAGAAAAAACAAGTAGACAAATGAGGAAATCTGCAACATTAACTGGGGGCTAATATGCTTACTGTTAAAAAAATTCTTACAAATAAGTATTTTAAGGCTGCCCAGTTAAGTAAAAATAAGTAACACATAAACAGGCATTTACTGCAAAAGATATATAATTGACCCACCCTAAGAGTTAAATGAAAATAACATAAAATGCAGATTTTTCATCTATAAAATTGATAAAATAATAATAATCAGTGTTGACAAAAATCTAGAGAAAAGGAAAATTCAGAACAATTGCAATTTTCATTTGTTAATCTTTCACAAGTACAATTTAACAAGACAAGTCCAAGGCTTAAGAGTGAATTTCCACTTTTGGAAATCTAAGGCGAAGAGAAAATAGATGCCCATACCTTTGTTGATTGGAAAACAAAAATAAAACAAAAACCAAAAAAGGTTAAGACCTCATAACATAACAGTGAACTGCTGAATTTTGCAGTACACTCAGCAATACAATTCTCTTTGACAATGTTGTTGAAAAATCTGTCATTGAGACATCTAAAATCTATTTTTTAATTATTATTTTTTTAAGTTTCATTTATTTTTGAGAGAGAGAGAGCACGAGCGAGTATAAGCTGGGGAGGCGCAGAGAGAGAGAGAGAGAGAGAGAGAGAGAGAGGGCACGAGCGAGTATGAGCTGGGGAGGGGCAGAGAGAGAGAGAGAGGGAGACACAGGATCTGAAGCAGGTTCCAGGCTCCAAGCTGCCAGAACAGAGCCAGACGCTGGACTCGAACCCACGAACCAGGAGATCATGACCTGATCTGAAGCCGGATGCTTAACCACTGAGCCACCCAGATGCCCCAAAATCTATTGTTTAATGAAAGAAGGCAATACAAAACAGTATGTGCAGTATAATTTAACTGCTTAAAAAAGAAAGTAACACATGGGGGCCTGGGTGGCTCAGTCAGTTAAGAGTCCTACTTGATTTCATTTGGGGTCATTATCTCAGCATTGGTGCCGTTGGGCCCTGCATCAGGTTCAATGGTAACAGTGCAGAGCCAGCTTGGGATTCTTTCTCTCTCTCTCCCTGCCCCTGCCCTGCTCGCGCGCTCTCTCTCTCAAAAACTAAATAAACTCAAAAAAAAAAAAAAAAAAAAAAAAGAATATACTACATATACACATAAGTAAAATATATATATATATATATATATATATATATATATATATATATATATATATATATAATAGAAAATGTTGTCTTCTTGGGGGCAGACTTAGGGTGGGTTTTATTTATTTTGAGAGAGAGAGAGAGAGATGGAATGCAGGCATGTGCCAGTGGGGGAGAGGGGCAGAAGGTGAGGGTGAGAGACAATCCCAAGCAGGCTCCACTCTCAGTTCAGAGCCCAAGGAAGGACTTGATCCCACGACCCTGGGATCACGACCTGAGCAGAAATAATGGTTTGAGGTTCAACTGACTGAGCCGCTCAAGCGCCCCTTAGGGTGGGTTTTATATCCAGTTATCTCTACATTTCCTATAATGATCATCTTTTCTAATAAAAATGTATTACATACGCATTTATATATGGGGGTGGGGAGCAAGACAGAAGAGATTTACAAAATCCAAACAGCCAAATGTGGGGGGTAGGGTGAAGGGCTGGAGGTGGATTAAACCTCCATTTAGGTAATTCCCTGGTTAAAATCTGGAGACATGGTGGACCTCGACTGCACAGCGCCCGGATCGCAGAGAGCATCGGTCCACCAATTCTCCCGGCTGCGGCAACCTGGAGAAACCCAGAAGAAGAATGCAGACCGATACCTCTTTTCCCAAAGATAGTTAAGTGCTAAAAACAAACAACAACAAGCAACAACAACAACAACAACAACAGTAACAACAGCACCCCATCTGGCAGCACGGCCGCCCCCGTCTGGCTGCGAGATCCCCAGGAGAAGGGTGAGCTCGCAGTTTAGGACTACAGCCCTGGGTCCAAAGCCTCCGCCCACAGCCGCAAGGCAGCGCTGGTAGCTGAGGTTCCGCGACCGGCCCCACGGGCTCCCACACTCACTAAGGTCTCCGACATCTGGCTAGCAGTTTCCAGGCAAGTCGGTACAAGGGTGGGGCGCCTGCGCGAAGCGTCGTTAGGTCCGTCCCAGCCGCGCTCCAGGTGAGCCGCGCGCTCCAGGTGCAGGGTCAGTGGAAGGCCATGGAGTCGGTCAAAGCCCCGGAGCATTTGAAGCCCTCTGGGGATCTGGGTGTCGGCAGGTAGCCAGTCGCTCGCCTTCCGTGCTCCTCGAAGGGTTCCGACTTTGATGTTTGATATTTGGTGGGGATGGCAAAAGATGTGCCTCCCTCCCTCCCCCATCCTGCCGGGAGCAGGTTGCCAAATTGTGCTTACGCGCGCGGAAGGCTTATTGTGTCCCTTTGCAGAATTTTTATGGGCTCAGCTGGTTCTAAATAGTTGTAATCGCTGTTGCAGGGGGTGGGTGCCTAGGAAGCAACACGCATCAGTCCTGAAATGCCATAAACTCTTAGCTGCCTTGCAGTCTTTATGGAGTTTCACGAATGACATATTTTTGGGTTTCTCTCATATCCTACTCAACAGCTTTCATAAAAAAAGGTCTGGAAGTTTTTATATTAGTGCTAAAAGTGGTCATCAGTTCTGCACAGCAGCAGATGCAGTTTTGTGTTAAAATGCAGTTTATCAAATTAATGTGCAGATGACAACAGTGACTTTGACTTTGTTAGTGCAAATTCAACTAGGATTGACGGGATTAATTTTACAATTCACAATTTTTTAAAAAAATTACTTAAGAATTGTTTGTACAGGAATTACTTTTACAAATAAAAGTGGACATGTGGACAATGTTTCCTGCCCACACTTTTATTTTCTAGTAATCCTTTGAACTTTTAACCTTAGTTTGATTTGGTACTAATAGTTTCTTTTCAGAATTTGACATTATTTCTTTGTAGATTATGTCCAGTTCAAGATATATATCAAATTAATACAGTCATAGATTGTCATTGTGGAATAAATGTACAAGCATTTTTTCCTATTAAGGATGTTTATATATCAAGTATGTAATCATTGGTAATAGTCTAAGGAAGCCATGTTTCTTATGCCTCTAACATTTTTTACTTAAAATTCTGTAATATTTTTGAGAGAGAGAGAGAGCACATGTGCAAGTGGGGGAGGGGAAGAGAGAGAGGGAGACAGAATCTGAAGCAGGCTCCAGGCTCTGAGCTGTCAGCACAGAGCCCTATGTGGGGCTTGAACTCACAAACCGCAAGATCATGACCTGAGCTGAAATGGGCTGCTTAACTGACTGAGCCACCCAGGCATCCCTCTTGCTATGTCTTAATCTAATGTCTAAATTTGACAGAAGGTCTCAAGGAAGAGAACTTATAAAGCTACTTCATTTCATTGTTTGTATGTTACACTTGAGATTATCTGTACGTAGAAATGTGGTATGTAAATTAAAATAATGTACAAAGACTGAAAAAGTTTCAGCATTTTGGTCCTGCTAAAAGTAATTGCATCATCTGGCCCCTTTGAAGGCTTCTAGGGATGTCAGATCCTTTGCTCTATAGGCTTTTTCATTCACATCTGGAAGTGACTGGAGGACTCACTCTACATGAACAGCTGGTCCATCTGACTGTTGTGACAGCAAAGGAAGGATTGGTATTTACAGGGCAACTGACATGACAATGGGCAGTAGGGGTGGAATCTGGAGAGGTGCATAAGTGTTCATCCAATATAGGCCCTGTGCTATAAATACCTTTCTGATTCTTATTTGTGTTTGTGTGAAGCAGACTAAAACATCTTGGACAAATCTGCCATGATGACCACTCTGTGACTTGAAGCCTTCTTGAGCACAGGCCACCTTTCCCCATTCTTTCTCTTGGTCTAACTACACCCTTAGGTAGATCCTTGGGGCATAACATCTTTGATGTCCTCTGGAGATACAACTGTTCTCAGGTATTTCCTCCTGAGTGGTCCTGCAGCATATACTCCCAGCCTCCAGGGCTGTAAAAAAGTAGGTCCTAGGAAAGATGGACTTGTGGAGATGTACTCATGTTGTGGCCATCCAAGACACGCTTCTGTCCCTTCTGTCCTTAAGTCCCCCTAATAAACCATTTCTTGTCAAGCTGGACTCATTGGCCTTTTCAGTCTTAGGGCCTTGGTTTTTGGAGGTCATTTTGCATATACCTCCCTTCCTTTTACAGAATGGTGTTTAACCACCTTTGTATTTAAGATCTACTCACATTGCCTTGTTAGTTCTACTTCATTCCTTCTGAATTCTACATAGTATTGCATCATATGTATCATATTACACTTACTGATTCACTTAGTGATGGGCACATAGGTTGCCTCCAACTTTTTACTAAGATAAATAATGTATTGTGTCTGCCCCCGCCTGCCCCCACCCATTCCTCTAACCAAGTTTGAATCTTCAAGGAATACTCATTGCATGGTACTGACTGGAGTGCTGGCAGCTAGTAAGTATTATTTAATAAGTATTTTGGGAACTGACTTATGGAGGGCCACAAAAACCAGGTAGTGTGTTTATTTGACTCTAGGTAAATTGCTGAAACTAAATTTATAGAAAGCCATTTCCAGTATGAAAAATGTGTTGATCCAGTTTGCCAAGACCAAATTTTGTAAATTACCAATCTGATGAGTTGTTGAAATCTGTTAAAAAGTTTGAGTTCTGGTGCCTCAGCCTTCTGTGAGGCGAGCCCAGGGACAGGGACAAGGGAAGTATACCAAAATAGAGAGGAACTGCCAACTCTGTTCAAGAAAAACTTCCACCTGTTTGTGTGTCAAATGGCTGGGTAGATGCAAAACTAATGCTTTGGGAAAAGTCTACTTGGCAATCTGGCTTTCAGCTGCTAGTAACAGGCACAGAAAATGAAATGAAACTGGTTTTATTTCATAACAAGCTGTCTAGAGATAGGCAGGGGCTGGTGTTGGATCGGCAGCTCAACAACGTGGGGACAGGCATCTCTGTGGTTTTCTTGGCCCTTCCTACCCTACTGCAGCTTCAGCCTTTTCTGTAGTGTCTGTGGCAGGAAGGGGAAGAAGAGGTGCCCTCGCTGCATCTGCGCTTTTGACCAGGAAGTCCCCCACCCAAAGCCGTGTGTTGAGACCACCCCTAGTGGAAGAGAGGCTGGGAGAGTGAACATCTAGCTTTTCCAGGTTCTTAGTGGAAGCAGGGCTGGGGGGACAGGTGGGAGCAGATGGCAAGCTGGACCTGCCTCTCCCTCTGGTGTAATTAATTTCTCTTTCAAAATGGGTAATTTCTATGTCAAGAACTTTCTATCAACGATTTTAAGATTATACTTAAAACAGTTCTCCTTTCAGTTATGACATCTTTTTAACAGATACATTTCAGCTATACTACCTTTTTTCCCTCTTTTCCCCCCCCTAACATTCTGGAAGGGGGCTAAAAAAGAATTACTTCATCTTTCAAGAGACAGTGGGGGGGGGGGAAGTCGAAAGGCCAACAGTGACAAAATGCTTTCAACTACTCCTCTGCCCAGTCATTGTCCTTCCACACCAAAGAACATCTGGAAAACATTTGCACAACCTTTGGAATTTAAAAACTGATACAGCTGACCGAAATCCATATGGTTTCCTCGGGCTCCATTCACACTGAATACTTTTTCTTCAAAACATGAAAATTTTCTTTCTCTTTCAATTTTGTCATTTGCACCATCAAAAGGAATGTCTTCTCGATGGCGAATTAAAATTCTCTTCCAGTTTAATTTTCTGAGTCTGAAAAGAAAGTTTCAAAGTAGAAATACTGAGAATTTGTTTTGCCTTCTAGAGCACTGAAAATACAAGTTATATAACAGACTTAGCAATGCCTCTTCCTGGAAGTAAAGAAACCTACTTTTATCTCACAGGGATTTGTTTTAATCAAATATGATACTGGTCACCATCCTATCCCCAAACTCATTTATTGCTACCGCCTCATATCAACATTTTAGAAATGTGGAAACTGCTCTCAGATTCTCAAGAGGACGTCTTAGAAATTCATTTAGGAAGTCAGTACAGAAATGAGAAGATTAGAAATCCCTTTGTTTCATAGGTATGCACAGTTTGTCACATCAGTAAGAAGAATCAGATCAATGGAACTGGAGGGGATCATAGCATATTGGGCAGCGGCTCAATTCAACAGTTATTTATAGAACATCTCCTATGTGCACTGTGTCAGGGAAGGGGGGGTGATGCCAACCATGTGTAAATTCTGTCTTATCCACTGACTTGAGACTGAATCCCCGTAAGGTACAATCCCAGGGATATACTAATTCCCTCATCTCTAGTATCCTATTTACTATTAAAATTATTGACCCAGCATACAAAATTTGTGAAAGCAAACCTTGACCAGAATTCTTCACAGGCACTTTGTGGGCCTTCCACACAAACAACACCAGGCTTCCCAGGCATGCTAAATCCAGAGAGGGAAAGCTCCTTTGCCCACTCTAGAATATTCTTTCTTTTGCATTTGTTGTAGATGTGATGGCTATAGATCCACAGTCTTGTGAGAATGAGATCAACTGGCTGGACTGTACTTCCTGGAGCAGGGCAAGGTGTGGTGTCTCTGCTGATATAGCCAGAGGCATGGTCTCTAACCCACTCTGTGGCATTCAATATACAGACATCTCCGAGACAGTTCTTTTGCAGGTATGCAGTTAGATCTGTGTTCAGCTGAGTCTGCTGAGATCTACTTAGTGATACTGATCTGATGGAAAAGATATGGAATACAAAAACTAAATCAATTTTCTTGCAACATAAAACAAACTTAAGAATTGCTTTCATTTTCAGATAAATTTGAAGTCTAATGTTGGCCAATTTCTGTAACATACCTGACAGTAATTTCAGGCAGAACTTCAGGGTATTTAAAGGGAAGAATACAGGCCAGAGAAAACATCACCTGATAAAAAAGGAAGAACATGTCCTAAGTGCTGTTTTAAGTCTTGATATATTTTAGTTCTTCCAAAAGCAAACTGAATTACCATTTCTTCCTCAGATATGTCCAGGTTCATATTGATAGTAAAGTAAACTTTTGAAGATCGTCCATCCATTGTCCTCTTTTCAATACAATCTTTCACTTCTGCTAAAGCCAGCTGGTCATTCACTATGAGCTCGTTTTCACCGGGGAACATACTGGCGAGCAGGTCTAGCTCAGAGAGCTGGGCCTCTGCCTGTTCAATCTCAATCATTTTTGGATATCTGTAAAATTCTAAGGAGGTGAGGATAAGAGAGATAATTTATAAATACAATCTTGGGAGAACTTAATAGATCAATATAGGTACTTATTGAAAGTGTATTTGATTTCTTCATAAAACACGAAATTTAAACAGATGTAATACACTAAGGATCCAAACCATAGGCCAATCCAGTGAAAGCCATAAAACTCTAATAATAACCAGGCACCAAGTCCCTCTGTATCTAGATAGTTGATCTGGCATCTTGAGCTACCACAATGAGCAATTTCCTTGAAGTAAACTAATTATGTAGTCAAGAGTCATATCAATGATATAGCCAGGAGAGAAGCTATGACTGGTTACTTTGGAAACCTAGAATGAATAGAGTAGAGTTAGTTATGTAGATGGTAAATATTTTTCTCTTAATATTAGTGTTTACTGGTTTTTAAAAAGCAGAAGACCGTGAAGAAGAGAAAATAAATGCTAATAATCCACAGTGCAAGTAACCCCTACTAACATTAAAAAAACAAACAAACAAACAAACAAAAACAAAAAAAAGGACGAGGTAAAAAAGTCCAATGGTAGAAGGTTGAAAAATGAAGATACAGTTTCTGCTGGTGATCTCTTCCTCTATCTGCCTAAGTCTCCTGTCCAAGGCAAAGAGTTTTGGTATTTCAGAAACAAAACATTTTAGTCATGACATATATACCTCTATAGAAAATAGATGGTGGTATAAACTTTAAATGTATGTAAAAAGTGAGATATATAATCAAAGTATACCCACAGGGATCACATATACATATCTTCCCCCCCCCCACTTCTTCCCCTCCAAATATATGTTGCAGATCTATTCACAGTCAGTACATAGGGGTTTGTCTCATTCTTTCTAGTGGTTGACTGTCAGACTGAATCATGCAGACATGTCATGATTTATTGCATTCTTTACCTATTGATGGGCACTTGGTTTGTTTCCACACTTTTGCTGTTATGAACACTTCTACAATAGAAGTTCTTTTTAGATATACAGTTTGGCAAACTGTTAATACTGTGTACTCAAGGTTAAGTTTGTAGAGGTGGCTTGCTGGAGCAATAGGTATAACATTTAAAATTTTGGCAGATATTGCCAAGTTGTCTTCCAAAAGTTGCCATACTAAAGCTTAAGTTTTTACATAGTAACCCCTCTCCTGTTTAAAAACAAAGAATTCATTTTTCATTTATTTAAGTAATCTCTATCCCCAACATGGGGCTTGAACTCACAACCCTGAGATCAAGAGTGGAACACTCTTCTGAGCAAGCCAGGCAACCCTAAGAAAATTCTAATAGTCTTTTTTTGTGGTATTTTGTTTGTGTCTGTGTGTACCACTCATGAGTTTTTAAGTAGGCATATTCATCAACTTTTGCTTTCATAGCTTCTGGATGTTGAGTCTTTGTTAGAGAAGTCTTCCTCATTCCAGGCTTATAAAGGTTACTGAGATGCTAATCAAGTAGGATTTTTAAAAAATGTTTAGTTATTTATTTTGAGAGAGAGAGAGAGAAAGTGCAAGTGGGGTAGGGGCAGAGAGAGGGAGAAAGAGAGAATCCCAAGCAGGCTCCACACTGTCAGCACAAAGCCTAACCTGGGGCTCGAACCCACAAACCGTGAGATCATGACCTGAGCCAAAGTCGGACATTAAACTGACTGAGCCACCCAGGCACCCCAAGTAGGATTTTTTTAAAGATAATTTTAATTGCATTTCCCGAAAAAGTGTGGGGACTTCTGATAAAACATGGAGGACGAGCCTTGCATAAATATTTCCCTTTCTCTGTGACCCCATTAAAATGAGAGTAAAAGGATAAATTCTCAAAGACAAAGGGAAAGGGAATAACAAAAGCTATTAACAAAATTTTGAAAGGTGGAAAGTGGCAAGTGAGTTATAACTAACTTAGATTTCAGCTTTCTTTCCTCTATTAGTTGCTTGGTCAGGTGGGTAGGGAAGTTGCAGAACTTTAGGAAGGCTTAGGAACCAGCACTAGGTACCTTAGAAAGCAGCTAGAAAACATGAATTTGTTGAAAGTCTAGAGTCTAGACTTAACTAGATTCTAGTTTAGGATTTCTCAATCTTGGAACTATTGATATTTCAGACCAGATAATTCTTTGTATGTATGGGTTTGTGTGGGGGTGAGGGGGCAAATCTCTGCCTTTTAATTACTGTATTTAGACAATTTACATTTAATACAATGACTGATATGTTAAGGCTTAAGTCAACTATTTTATTTTCTGTTTGCTTTCTATATTTTTCATTTCTTTGTTTTCTTTTCCCTGCCTTTTGTAGCTTGAAGATATTTTGGAATTCCATTTTGGTTAATGTATAAAGTTTTTGCATTTCTTTTTATAACTCTTTTAGTGGTTATTCTACACACACCTATATAAAACATCACACACACACACACACACACACACACACACACACACACACACACCCGTAAAACATCACCAGTGTCTTATTTTAACAGTTTGATGTGCAGAAACTTTATGTTACTTTATGTTCCTTTACCTTCCCCCATTTGTAATATAATGACCTTAAAATTTTCTTCTGTATACATTTAGAACCACAAGAGTGTTATACTTTTTGCTCCAGCCACCAAGTATAATTTAGAAAACTCAACAGAAGGGAAACCCATTTTATTTGACCATACTGTTGCCTTTTTCATGACATTTCCTCCATAATAATTCTTTTTTTGTTTCTTTTCCATATAGAGAACTTACTTGAGCCATTTTTTTAGGGTAGGTCTGCTGGTGACAAATTCTCTTAGTTTTCCTTCATGTTAGAATTGTCTTGATTTACCCTTCATTCCTGAGGATATTTTCACTGGATGTGGTATTCTAGGTTGACAATTATTTACTTTCAGCACTTGAAAAATATTATGCCTCTTTATTTTGGCCCCCAGTTTCTGGCAAGAAATATTCTCTTATTTGAACCTTATAGCTAAGGTTCATGTCTTGCTTGCTTTCAAGACCTTTTCTTTGTCTTTAGTTTTCAGAAGTTTGACTATGATGTCTTGATTTGAATTTCTTTGAGTTCTTTGTGCTTGACATTCATTCAACTTCTTGAATCTGTTTATGCTTTTTGACAAATTTCGGAAATTTTCAGCCATCATTTCTTCAAGTACTTTTTCAGCTCTGTCCTCTCCTTTTGGAATGACATGTTAGATCTTTTGTTATAGTCCCACATGTTCTTAAAATTGTTTGTTCATTTATTTTTGGCCTATTTCACTCCATTGTTTAGATTGTATAATTTCTATTATTGTGTTTTCCAGTTAAATGATCCTTTCCTCTGTCTCCTTCCTTCTGTTGTTGAGTCTATCTAGTGTGTCTTTAATTTTGGTTATTGCATTTGTCAGCTCTAACATTTTCATTTGGTTCTTCTTTATATCTTCTATTTCTTTACTGAGACTCTTGTTTATTTATTTTGAGAGAGAGAAGGGGGGGGAGGAGCAGAGAGAGAGGGAGGAAGAGAATCTTGAGCAGGCTCTGTGCACTGACAGTACAGAGCCTGATTCAGGGCTCGATCTCATTAACTGTGAGATCATGACCTGAGCTGAAATCAAGAGTCAGACGCTCAAATAACTGAGCCATCCAGCTGCACCACCCCCTGCTTTTTTTGCTTGAAGTGTGTAATTGCTCACTGAAAAATTTTAATGATAGGTGTTTTATTTTTTAAGATTTATGTATTTATTTATTTATTTATTTATTTATTTATTTATTTATTTAAGTAATCTCTATACCCACTATTGGGCTTGAACTCATGACCCCGAGATCAAGAGTCCCATGCTCCTCCAACTAAGCCAGCTAGGCAGACTTATGATGGGTGTTTTAAAATCTTTGTCAGGTAATTCTACCATCTCTGTTATCCTGGCATTGACATCTATTTTTTGTTTTTTTCACCTAGTTTGAGATTTTCCTTGTTTTTGGTATGTGAGTGATTTTTTTATCGAAATCTGGACATTTTAGGTATTATGAGACTGAACACTACTCAAATCTTTCATTTTAGCATATTTTTTCTGATACTGCTCCAGAAAGGAGGGTAAAAAAAATGGGGGACTTATGGCTGGGAGGGGTGGGAGTGCCTCCTTATTGCTACCCATGTGGCCTCTGCTAACACCATGTTGAGGGGATCCTTTGTTACTGACAGGCGGTGGTGAAAATCTGGACTCCCCACTAGGCCTTTTGGACATCACTGCAGCTGGGTGAAGGAGAGATGCCTTGTTATCGCTGCATGAGAGTGGAAGTACAGGCTCCCCATGTGGTCTGACATGAATGTGACACAGGTCTAACATCAAAACTGTGGTAAGGTCCTTCTTATCACCAGGCAGGGAGGAAAGTCCTGGGTCCCTAATCATATTGTTTTTGGTACCATCCTGACAAGGAGTGGGCACTGAGTGCTTATTACAGCTCAGTGACGATAGAATCAAGGCTCCTTTTGCTGGTGTGGGTCAGGTAGAGGCTACAGTGTTTTCTGTGCTATTTGCTTGGTGTAGAGCATTTAACTATCTAAATGTTTTCCATCTTGCTTGGCTGCACCTTTCTTGGTACTTTAGAGAGAGCAGGCTTTTTGGGGGCTTTAAAATTCTTTTTTGGTCTGTACCCTTGGTATTTCTGGTTTGCTGCTTCTTTAATCAAGTCTAGGATATTTGAGGCAAAAAAGAATACCGAAGGAAGTTACCACTGTGTCCTTCCTTGGGTCCCAAGGTCCCTAGTTGATCTGCCTTCTTCTCCACTTCTTTTGTGTTTGCTTTAGAAATAATGTTCAAGATTCCTAGTTGTATTTAGCAGGACAAATTAGGAAAAGTATACCTATTATGTTGTTCCAAAAGTGGAAGTCCCCCCAACATGATAATTTTAACTTATCAAATTGGCTTGTGTTCACACACACACACACACACACACACACACACACACACAAAGGTGGTTAACGTCTGGTAAGTGTCACAGAAGAAAAAGTTGCTATAGGAAAAACTGGTCTAAATATTCCAATTCTGTGAAGCTGACCTATAGAAAAAAATCAGACATTATATAAAAAAAAGTTTTTTGTAAGGATGCTTATTATTTACAATAAATCAGAAATGACCAAAGTGTTCAACAATAGATCAGTTAAATAAATATGTATCTAAATAGTAGAAAATCATGAGATCATTAAAAAAATGTATATTAACACTGATGTTCATGATACATGGTTACCTAAAAAAAGTAGATTGTGGAAGGATATAAACAATTATGGTCTTACTATTCTTGTTATATCATTACACATACATGAACAAAGTCAGAAAGAGAATTTACCAAACTATGAACAGTTGAATAAATGTGGGTGGAGGGAAGAAGGGAAGGACTGATTTGTATGTTTCTGTATTGTTTGAAGTTTTAGGATTACTATTTAGTGCTTCTGAATTCAGAAAAAAAGAAAGGTTACACATCTGAAAAGAAAAACAGAGCTCAGTCCCACTGCTGCAAAGGAAACATGGCTTACCTTCTCCAAGAGAATTTACTCTGTGAAATCAAACACCATTATCTTGGTTAATCCTGTCTTCATGGAATTCTTCTCACCTCTGGTAAATGTTTATTGAGTAACTACTATATGTAGAGCTTCATCCTTCATTCCTCCCTGGGGTTTTCTTTTTAGTTTGAGGATCAGGACGTATTATCTAATAAGATATATAACAATGAAGATAAAAAGGCTAAGCGTTAAATGACCAGTATAGGCATTATTGTGGGGATTAAGAGGAGTGCACAATCAATGAAATGGGCCATCAGGAAAGATTTAAGGAAGGAGACAGGATCGGAGTCGAACCCTGAAGAGAGGCTGAGACCAGTGGAGAAGGAGACATAGTGGGGAGAGAAGAAAGGTCTGTGAGGCAGGAAAGCACAATTAAATTGGTATGGGCCTGAACCTGTCCCTTCCTCACAACCCTGACCACCAAGGCCTGGTTAGGGGCTCATCATTTGGACAATTTTCTCTTGTGCTAGTTACTTTTTGTTTGTCCCCTAAACACACGCTTGGTCCTTCTTTTCCCTGCTCTGGACTCTGAAAAACTGACTTCTGCAGCCTATACCGTTCAACTTTTCTGCTTTTCTTATGGTTAGGTTCAGCTAATGCCCCGTCAGGAAGGAGGAGGATGGCAGGAGAAAGAGGCTAGGGTATTTCTTCACTACCCCTTTCCTGTTTGGGTGGGATTCTAACAATGGCTGTGACCCCTTCAGACCATAGCTTTTGTGGGCAGTCCTTCTTCCTCAGTGCCAGCAGACCTTTCAGGTCTCGGGGTAGTAAGCGTTTCTTTAAACCTGGCCACACCTCTGTAAACAGCCCCTTCATTAAGCGGTCTCTTCAAAATTTCAAAGTTGAGCGTATATCTATTTCCCTCTAGAACATTGACTTCTCTTACCTGGACTCTGCCTCCATCAACTCATGCTGTGAACTGTCATTATACGTATTGTATGCAGTGTCTAACAGAGGTCTCTGAAGACACTCAAGAGAGTACCGACTATCTAACAGAGAAATGTTCACATAATTTGTGATTGAGTGAGAGGGTTGCAGTCTGAGAAGAGGGGTCCGAGTGTGTTAGGTTTCCCTCAGTTGATGGCAAACTAGCCCAAGACCCTGACAGCTACTTAGTGGAGTGAATTCATCCCAGTTGGTGATCTGGCTGTTAGTTTCACAGACTGGTAGCACAAAACACCAGCACATGTAGAGGGGATCCAGGTCACGAAGGTGCCTTGGATGATCCATTATCAAGCCCTCTAGCAACATGTCTCTTCCGTTATTCAAATCTTCTTTATTCCATCCAATATAACTGATCATTTCTTTAATATCAGAAAATGGTATTTGGTTGACAATTGAGCTAGTTCACTGTATGGTACTTTTAAAGAATAAAAAAGTTCTACTTAAAGAGAAATGTCAATTACTCACAGGTGGCAGATCAGTAACAGTAATGGGTTCTGTCACAAACACTTCAAGGATTATGAGAATGACTAAATGTGGTGGGGTGTTAAGTTCATTAGGATTAACTGGATAGGAATCAGGAAAATGTGAGGCACTCTTGCACACAATAGGCTATCTCCACAGATCAGAGCATAAATCAATGCCAACACATCATTCCTAATCCCAATGATTTTTCAACTTAAAGTCATTAAAACATGGTTTATCAGGGTGTCACTGCCATGCTGGGGAAAAAAAATTACACAAAGAATTTTGGGCTTAAATAAGTTCTGGAAATGCTGAATGACACCAAGTTTAACAAGCTTCTTTAGGGTGACCATGAGTCATGCCGTTGTACCAACTTAGTTTAGCATTTATCTTAGACAAAAATAACCCCGTTTGGAAAGTAAATTATATGGGCACACTTTTTGTGTGTGGCATCTCAGTCTTTATTGTTACATTCCAATATGCATTGTGAATTTCTAAGAAGTTTAGGATACTGAGTGTCCCAAACCTATTTGACCCCAGAACATGTTTTTTTCCCTAGACCTTCTACACAGATCAGGAATCCCTGGTTTGTCCTCAAACCACCCCAATTTAAGTAGTTTAAATATTACCAGCGCTACTCACCATCCTTAGGCCTTTTCAAAAACTGTTAGAGCAGCAAATACTCCTCCCTCCCTTAAACACAATGTTTCCTTTACTAGTGACTTCGTATAATTTTATACCCTATTTCCATTTGACATGCTACCTTAAGCATTTGCTCTGTTATTAAAAAAAATATTCATGTAAGTATTTAAAATCCCCGACCTCACTGGAATTCCATGAATATCTTTTCTAGTCTGTTTTATTTTTTAAATGTTTATTTTTGAGAGAGACAGAGAGAAAGGAAAGAGAGTGCACAGAGGGGAGAGGCTGAGAGAGAGGGAGACAGATAATCCTAAGCAGGCTCTGTGCTGTCAGTGCAGAGCCCAACATGGGGCTCGAACTCAGGAACCCAACTGTGAGATCATGACCTGTGCGTCAGAACCAGACGTTTAACTGACTGAGCCACCCAGGTACCCCTAATCTGTTTTAAAAGGAATCCAAGAAACAACTGGGTAGATGGCTATTAGAGGAAATGAATTTACTTTGGCTTTTTATCATAGTGGCTTAAGGATGTACTCTGTGACTCAGACTGCCAACGTGCCCTTAGGCAGGTGGCTTGATTTCTCTGTGCCTCGATCTCCCCATCTCCAAAATGGGAATGATAGGGTCACTTGAGGATTAAATGATGATGTGTGGAAAGTGCTGAAAACAATGTGTGGCGATACAGCAAGTACTATAAAAGTGGTTGCTAGGATTGTTATTTGTTATTCATTCACAGATGTTTCTTGAGTCCCTATTGTGTGTCAAGCATTGTCCTTGGCATTAAGACTATGACAGTGAACAAGAATCACACAGAAATCTCTGCTATCATTGAGACTTAATTCGGTGGGAGAAGACCGTGACAACAAAAACCAAATATGTATGTCTAGTGGATAAAGACTGAAGAAGATGAAGGGGATAAGGAACAAGTGGGTAGGAGGGAGGAGAGAGTTGTTCAACTGTACACAGGGCAGTCAGGGACCACTTCTCTGCTAAAGGTGACTACAAGGAAGAGACTGGGAGGGACTGAAGAATGAATCTAAAGCATTAAGACATTGGAAGAATGGATTTGGCATTTATTTACGTAGGGAAAATGATGGAAACTTGAAGCCTGGTTTTAGAAATACTATGGAATGGGGGTGCCTTGATGGCTCAGTCAGTTAAGCCTGTGATTTGTGATTTCTGCTCAGGTCATGATCTCACAGTCCTGAGTTTGATGGGTGGCTCAGTTGGTTAAGCAGCTGACTCTTGATTTCTGCTCATGATCTCATGGTGTGTGAGTTCCAGTCCCGTGTGGGGCTCTGTGCGGACAGCATGGAGTTTGCTTGGGATTGTCTTTCTCCCTCTGTCATTCCCTCCTCGCACACACATCCTCTCTCTCAAAAATAAATAAACATTAAAAAAATAAAATAAAAAATTCTCTAACAGTACATTAAAAAAAGAAAATATGGAATGAAGTGCCTATTAAGACACCTATTAAGTAGAGCTATTCAGCAGACAGTTGGATGTAATTATGCACTTTATGAGGTATCCAGGTGGAGATGTAATTTTGGGAGTAACCAACACACAATAAAGGCATGTTTGTTTGGTCACTCAGGGAGTGAGTGAAGTTGGGAGAAAGTCCCACAGAGTCTGGAGGTCTGGAAGATGAAATGGAACCAGCAAAGAAGTTTGAGACCCGTGTGCGGACAACTCTGGGAGTGATGTCACAAATATATAATTTACTTGTCAAACTTATTTCCGTAGATGAGATTTCAGTGCAAACAAAAAAATCTTGTAGAGAATTTTCTGACTCAAGATTTCAATGAATGCTGTACAAACGTAGAATAAAACTTGAGTTTCCTAAGTGGAGTCATTCTTTTTTCCTCGCAAATTTTTATTTTACAGAGGGGATGGGGGCCAGGCTGCACAGGACCTGACACTGGGCAAGCGGCTGGAGCCCGTAATCGAAGCCCTGTGCGCAGGCGCCGTCGCCCCTAACACCTGACCCGCACGGGGGGTAGTGGCGGATGGAGAAGGGGGGGGGGGGGGGTGGTCCCGGCTGTGGGCGGCGTCAGGAATTGCTCTAACCAATGAGCAGCGTGTAGCCCGCTGGAAGGCGGTGCCACTACGTCGCCAAGTTGCCTTAGGGTAAGACAGGCCCGCAACACGGGAAACCCCCGGTGCGGCTGGGTGGCAGTAGACGGAAACCTCACCTGGAGCGATGGATCCCCTCCGTGCTGGAACCCCGGATTTTCTGGCTGCACGAACAGCTCAGGTCTCATCCAGAAGGAGCCTCAGGATTCCAGAGCTAGGCAATTCGAAGCCCACAAACTCCAGCGGGGCGGCCTACGGGAAGTGAGACGACACCCTCCCGGCTTGGCGCATGCGCGCGCTCGGGGCCGCGCGCCCCGGAAGCCCAGTGATGCTGGCCGGTTGGTCCTGGCACCTGCTGGGTGGCTGGGATTCTTGGCTCCGCTCTGTTCTCAGTCATAGAGTTCTTCTTATTCTACCCTATGGGGACTTGCCAGCTGCTGCCACTGTCACGGAGAAGTATTAGCACTGTTTCCTGGGTCAAGGAATGGTCTATTAAAGTAACTAACGCTCCTCAAATTCAAGCCTGTGTAGGAATCATTCGGTTTAATGTAGCTTGGGTTTCGGTATGTAGATATAGGGCCCCCTGTTCTGCGTTCCTAACATCTTCCCACACAATAGGGATGCTGTTGGCCCCTGAATGGCAAGGCATTAGGGAGAGGTGAGCCTGGATGGTGGTTGTGGCTGACGACCTTAGGAAATGCCATGTGCATGCATAGAACTTTATCTCGGCTAATAAAAGGGTAGTTTGAAGGCGACTCCACCATGAGGGTAATTTTTAGATTTTTCTTCACAGTCTAAATATCGGTAATGCACTTTTTTCTTTGTGATGTTATTTATTTTTAGAAATCTCAAGATTTTTTGGTAAACGCTGATAGTCATTAGTATTAATAACTCGCACTCCCCCCCCCCCCAATAAGATTAGTACATGTGTTTTCATGGCGTCATCTTTTACTTGGTGGTTTGTGGGCATTTTCCAATGTCATTAAATGTATTTTTTCTCCAAACTTCTATGAAAAATTTCAAGCATAAAGTTGAGAGAATTTTATAGTGAAACAGGAGCAATTCTTAAGGGTGTGGAAAAAAAGGGTGGGCGATTTTGCCCCCGGGGGGGGCAAAAATGTCTCAGAAGACATTTGGTAATGTCTGAATATATTTTGAGTTGTTACAACTGGAGGAGTGCTTCTGGCATCTAATGGGTAGGGCCTAGCCATGCTGCTCAACTTCCGCAATGCATAAGACATCTCTCTACAACAAAGAATTTGCTGGTTTAAACTGTCTATAGTGCTAAGGTTAAGACAGTGACACTGTCATGAATCTAGACACACTATCATAACATTTTATTCTACCAGCTTTGTCATGTATCTAATCCATTCATCCCATCCGTTTTGATCCATTTCAAAGCAATTTGCAGACATTAGCACACTTCTCCCTAAATACTTCAGCATGTATAACAGACTTAAATATTTGATTTTTTTATTTTGGGGTAAAAGTGAAATGCACATCTTAAATGTATATTGGTTGAGTTTTGACAAACGCATACGACTTTGTAGTTCAAACCCTATTAAGATATAGACCATTATTAGCACCCTAGAAATGCTCCTTCCTAGTCAGTCCCCCTCCAAACCCCCAACAGGGAACCGCTGTTCTGAGTTTTTCCTGCCATAATTAGTTTTGCCTGTTCACATGCATGGAATTAGTAGGTATTTTTGTATAAGGCTTCTTTCAGTATATTTTGAAGATTCGTCCATATTCTTGTGTCTATCAATTTTATTGCTTAGAATTCCATTATAAGACTATACCACAGTTTTCCTATTCTTTTGTTCAAAACATGAGCTGTTTCTAGTTTTCTGGCTATTATGAGTAAGGCTACTATGAACACTCTTGTAAAATTTTTCATTTCTAATGACCTTCAATAAGCATTAAGCATTTACTATGTTGCCAACACTTCTGGTACAAGAGGAGCCGTGAACAAGACAAAGATGTTTCATCTCTCAAAGCTTACATTTGCACATTTCTGTGTATGTATGGGAATTAGGGCATTGGGGGGGAGGAGAAATATGTAAGTAAACATGAGAAAAAAATACTAGATAGTGACAACTGCTGGGTAGTGGCATAAAATAAAGTGATGTGAGTGATCAGGTGGCTATATAACCTAGATTGCCCAGCCAATTTCTCTGTGAGAAAGTGACTTTTAAGGTGTGAACAGAATTACAATTACCAACCACAGAATATCATGGGGAGCAGAATTCCTAGGCAGAGAGAGCAGGTGGTACAATGTCCCCAAGGCTGTGTTTTAGAATGGAAAAAATAAAAATGCTTGTGTGCTAAGATACCTTAATGAAGAAAGCTTAAAAAAATTGTTATCAGCAGTAAAGAGCAGGAAAGCCAGATCCGCCCCCCCCCCCCCCCCCCCCCCCCCCCGCCAAGAGCCAAATGTAACCATTGTTACTCTGGACAATTCGACAGATTAGGACGCCACTATCTTAACCTACTTTTATCTGCTCACTAATATGGATGAGCATTTCTTCGTATCTTTTAAGACCAATTGTCCTTTTATCGTGAATTACCTGTTTATATCCCTCGCCTATTTTTCTACTGGCGCTTGCATCTTTTTTTTTTTTTTTTTTTTCCCAAGCGATTACTGTGTCTTCTGTAGAAGACTAAATAAACCCCAGGGCAGCGAGCCTGTTTGTTTAATTCACTTCACAAGGGGCTCGGCACGTACATATCTTGAAAACGAACACAGTAAATGTTTGAAAAATTTACCCTCCCTCGGCAAGATTGGTTCAAGACAATATACGTACTTAACTTTAGAAGTTGATCGGACAGAATTAGGGGAACTGCATGAAATGTAAATGTCACCCTCTTGGCCAGCCTTCAGATGTAATAGGAATAAGGTAACCCATCAAGGAGATTCCAATACTCTGACCACCATCAGGTACTTATGCTTCCGAAGCATTTAAACAACCCCATAGTTAACCAGAGTGGGGAAAACTGCTAGACTCCTCCAAGCAGCTGAATCTGAACTTCCGGAGGGAGCCGCGCGCAGGCGCCAATAAAATAGCGTGGGCTCCGCCGGGCCCTGGGGATAAATTACTTCCCATAATGCCGCGTACCGGAAGTTGTTGCTTTCTAGCGGTCACTCTGGCTTCGGCTCTGTCGCTGTCTCTGTCACCAGGAGGAAGACGGAGCTGGCTGTCCAGCCCAAAGGCCCATTAGGGGATGCAGCTATGGGCGCTGTCGCCGTGGGTGAGTTCTGTTCCCACTGACTCTCAGTCACCGCTCGCAGGACGTCCTGCGTTCCGAGAGCCCGAATTTCCTGCCTTGACCTCGTTCTCCTCTCGAAGGCTCCTCTTCCTTAAGCACGTTACCTGGCCTCGGCCCGGTACCGCGTTCTCATTGGTTTCATGTCCTGTCAGTTCCAGGAGCTGGCCAATGAGTTGTCGGTGCTGGCGCCCTGTTCGACCCCGGACCCCAAGGTTTCTCCGTGGGTGCGGAGCAGTTGGAAGGGAAGGGGAGGTGTGATAGGCGCCGCGCGGCCCTGAGCACCCTACTGGTTGCGGTTGGGTTTGCTGCCGTGTCCATATGGTGGTTAGTAGGAAAAGCAGGATCTGTCATCTCTCCGAGTCAGTGAACCTAGGGTAGGTCAGACCTGTGCCAAACTTGAAAGCCATATTTAAGACTTGCTGACAAAGTTTCCCAAATACTTCCACTTTTTTTTTTTTTTAATGGAATCGAGCAGGTATGGGAAGACTGGGAAGGGAAGGGAACTGGATTAATATGCGAGCTGGCAAGACCAGCTTTGATTTACATTTTGTGTGGAGTCCTGCAAAGAGTAATTTGGCTAAGAAGCTGACTCTCCTCTGAAGACTCGCCTGAAAAACTTAATAGGTTTATTGATGTTTTATAGCTGATGGTACTCACCACTCTCTTCTCTCGACTCATTTGATGCCCTTTAATAGCTGCTAAAGATTTACTGCAGCGTTTTCCACAGCTTTGCAGTGACCCCCTACTGTCCTCTCCCTGTACTAGTTACAATTAGTCTTTGAAGTTTTTCTTTGGAATCTGGGCTACTGCACTCCTCAAACCAGATTTGCTAGTTCTGTTGTCTTCACTACTGGAGACTTCTTCATTCTTTACCTTTTTGATTTCCCAGGAACCTGTTTGCTTCATTCTAATGTGTGCCTACCTTTGCGCCTTGTAATCACCTTTATGTCTCAGGTACTTATGCTCTTTTTCTATTTCCATGCAAGAAGTATTTCTGAGGACCTACTATGTACTAACAATCATTAGATGCTTTAGGCAATTTGGAAGTAATGCCAAAAACCTTTCTTTTTCTCCTAGAACTTTAGATTCCAGACAGAAATAACACATGTCCAGAACAAAGATTTAAGAAGCCGCCCATTATTGTATCAGGTTAGGGGACAAAATGAGTAGTGCACATTATAAAGATTGGGGAAATTCAGTGGAGAGATTTATTTAGAGTAGAATGGTTGTCTACAGTTTCATTGAAAAGGACAGCTTGGAGGATTGATGAGATTTGGATGGATGGAGAGAACTCCCAGCTAGAGATCAAAGGCCTAGAGGTGGGGCCGTGGTGTTTTGGAGGGGACATTAGGGGAGACCGTGGCTTGACTGGAATGTAAATAGTGGTGGTCTTGGAATAGAAAGATCCGTGTTTTCAATCCGTCTCTGCCACCCTGTGATCTTTCATCATTTTCTTTCTGAGTTCCTTCTTATAACAAAATACCCCACTTAAAGGGTTGTTGTGAAAATCAAATAAGATAACGTTTATGAAATGGCTTGGAAGATGGAAAGCACCATGCAATTACACTTTAGTGGTTTTTGGGGGGAAGTAATGAGAGTCAGGATTACTAGAGCATTGGGACAGTTTATAAAGGACTGTGAATGTACAGCTCAGGAGCATGGATGTGATGAAAATGGTATTATTAGATCTGGTACTGGGATGCAGCACAGATTAGAGCAGTTGGATTGGAGGCAAGAACTTGAGCACTATTTTTTTCCCCCCTAAAATCTACAATTCTGAATAAGATAAATTATGTAACATGTTATTTTAGGGTGACAAAATGTACACAAAGTATACCCTAGTTTTATATATATCCATATACTTTGTGTTCTTTTGTTAGTTGTTAGTTAATTCACGTATATTGTAGACATGGAAACTTGTTACATTTTAGATGATCCTTGGAAAGTTTAATAATTACTTGATGTGGCACTCATTTTCCACTATTTTGAATTAACTATATTTACACTAACCAATTAAGAGCTAGAAGAGGAATATTTCTAAGATGCTAAGCCAGGACAGGATGACAGCTAAGTATCAGAATTAATTGGGAAGTGTTTTCAAAATATATCTTCCAGGTCCTACTTTTCACTTATGTAATCAGAATTTTAATAAGCACTCCAGGTAAAATAACTATTATAGTCATTTAATTGACTTTGGCACTAAGTTATCCTATGTGAAGAACAAGTTTTTAAAATCATTATTATTTAGTTAGGTAGACCTGGATGTACTTTCAGCGCTTTTGATGTTTTCTAATTTTGAATTGTTGACTAAGGAGGTGAAGACTTGATGTGCAGCTAGATTTGTCATAGTCGTCCAAACTGATTTTGGCAATAACATAATAATGTAAACGGTCGAGAATGTGGTTGTAATAAATCCTCAGCTATTATCCATAGGAAGTCCTGGTGTGGGAAATGCGGAACAGTGGATCACTTTTAAAATTTTTTTTTTTTTAACATTCATTTATTTTTGAGAGAGAGAGACAGAACATGAGTGGGAGAGAGGCAGAGAAGAGAAGGAGTCACAGAATCCGAGGCAGGCTCCAGGCTCCGAGCTGTCAGCACAAAGCCAGATGCGGGGCTCAAACTCACAAAACATGAGATCGTGACCTGAGCCTAAGTCGGACACTTAACCAACTTAGCCACCCAGGTGTCCTGGCTTCAACTTTTTATATTTGGCTTTGAAATTTGTAAATTTTCTGACTCCCTTTAGTAGATTATCTTCAGACTTGTTTTAAACTTTTCTTGGAGAAATGATCAGTTTAGACTGCAGACCTAAGAAGCATAGTTTAGAAGGAAGGGGCATTATCCTGTTTCAAAGTGCCTACCACCATTCCACATTTATGTAGTGAGAAATTGAATTCCCAGTAGTGTGAAAGGGCTGAGATTTCTCAAGAAAGACAGGTTCTTTCCTGACCTTTACATTCATTGCCAAACTCTAAACCTTATTAAGAATCAGTTTTCTAAGCTATGAAAAACAGGGGTAATACTATCCTGTCTCCTTCAGAGTTCTTACTGATAATATGTGAATGGTCTTTGTACGTGACAAAGTGTGATGGACATGCAAAGTATGTGGCTTAGTTGTATTACTGTCTCCTAGAGAAATATAAAACCTACTTTTTTTTTTTTTTTTTGTCAAGCTAACTTTATCTTGTTTTCTAGATTGTTATTTTGTGTCAGTAAGTAATCCATAAAGTGCCAACATGGGAAAGAAACGGACAAAGGGAAAAACTGTTCCAATTGATGATTCTTCTGAATCTTTAGGTATATTTCACCAATTGAATCTTTAAAGTTATGTTTATATCCCTAAATGGACATATATTTTAATATGTACAAATGGGATCAAAGTGTACATTATCATTCTGTAATTGCATTTTAACTTAATGTTTATATCTATATGTTATTTAATAGTTTTGACAGCATTAAGATTTTTTTTAATGGTTATTATTTATTTTTGAGAGAGAGAGAGAGAGAGACAGAACATGAGTGGGGGAGGAATAGAGAGAGAGGGAGACACAGAATCTGAAGCAGGCTTCAGGCTCTGAGCTGTCAGCACAGAGCCAGATGTTGAGCTCAAACCCATGAACCATGAGATCATGACCTGAGCTGAAGTCGGACGCTTAACTGACTGAGCCACCCGGGCACCCCTTGACAACATTTTTAATGGCATGATATTCCATTGATGTAAGGACCATGGGTGCTGATTTCATAATTTAGGTAATTCCCCACTGTTATACATTTAGGTGATCTTTACCTTTTCAGTGATATGAATGGAGTGATCTTAAACATTTTTGTAGCTAAATCTCTGTGCACATCCAGTTCTCTTTTTAGTACATATTCTGGAAGTAGAATTGCTGAAATAAATGGCATACGTAGTTTCAAGGCTCTTTTGGTTCTGTTGCCAAAATGCCCTCCAAAAATATTGTAGTAATTTACAGGCCCGCTAGTAGTGAAATAAAGTGCCAGTTTCCCCACCCTTTATCAATACTGGCTACTATCATTTGTAAAGACCTGCTGATTTGCTAGTTGAAAAAGAGTATTTTCTTTTTTTAGTTTGTGTTCCTTTGGCCACTTGCTGGGATTTAGTAGTTTTTTAATATGATCTCATTTGTATTTATTTTCTTTTGGTGCAAGTTCATTGTGCATAAGCTAAATGTGCCACCTGACTGGTTTCTGAACCTCTGGGGTCCTTGAAACAACTGAAGAGCTTTAGAGTGGCTTGCAGAGCCCTTTACTGATCTGGTCCCAACAGGGGTTTTGGTCTCAGGTCCCGCTGCTCATTTTTACACACGTGTGACTGCCAGTCTCAGGAGACAGTATGACATTTTATACCTCCGTACTCTGTTCATGGGATGTGGCCTTTTCAGGTGTTTTTCCCTCCCCGAGTTCATAGCTTCAAGTGTGAGCTTTGAGGTCAGAAAGATGTGAGCTCAAATTTGGCATAGCCGCTTAGTAGTTATGTGATCTTGGGCACTAAATCTTAGTTTTCTCATCTGTCTTTGGGGATAGTAGTGTCTTTCTTTTAGGGGGGGATCTGATAATTAAATGAGATAGTGTATGCAAAACATTTAGTACAGTATTAGGCTCATAGTAAGTACTTAATATCAGAACATTTTATTACTGTTATTAAGGCTGTACAGATGTTACCTCCTGTATGTAAACTTTATTAATTTCTAGCCCTTCTTGTACTGCTCTAGCACATTTTGGAGATTCTTATGTGTTTATTTATTTATCTGCTTCTGCCAGAATATAAGCTGTTCAAAGAGAAGGGCTGCGACTTGGTCTTTTTTAGGTTCCCTGGCCTTTACCACAGTGCTGGCCCTGCGATAGTTTTATTGCATAGTTTATTGTATAGTTTTATTATTTATTGAAGGACCTTCTCCGTGAACCTTTTAAGATAAAGGGGATAATTAATATGATAAAAGCCTTAATTTTAAAGGAAATAGTTAAATAAATTGAAGTGATTGGAATTGGAATGGTGATGGTTGTACCTAGGAGTTCAAAAAACAAAATTTCAGATTTGTGTAAAATCTCTTTCTCACGTAATCATAATATTCAAACATCAAACAGGAATTTAAGTTTTTAGATTATCTAACAGTTAGTGGAGTAAATTCATTTTTAATGTTCACATGAATGGTAAGTTTTGAGATTAACCACGGAAAGCCATATTTTACCTCACCTACTCCTTTTTATTTGTCTTAATAGAACCTACGTGCAGACACATTAGAAAAGGATTGGAACAAGGTAATTTGAAAAGGGCCTTGTTGAACGTGGAATGGAATATTTGTCAAGATTGTAAGACGGACAATAAAGTAAAAGATAAATCTGAAGAAGAAACAGAAGAAAACCCTTCAGTTTGGCTATGTCTTAAATGTGGCCATCAGGTATGCTTAGGTTTTGATCAACATGGGGTTTTGTAAAACTCTTTGAATTTATTTTAGAAGGTATTACCTAAAATCGCAGTTTGGGTGAGTAGGCTGCCAGCTGGCATAGGCCCTGTTCCCTGAAGAACAAATCTGGGGACTGAGGTTTGTGTATAGGTGGTTTACTGCAGAGTGCTTCCTGGTACCACAACCTGGAGGAGAGTTAGGGAAGCAGGATTAAGCACAGGGAGAAGTTGAACTAAAGTGGAAGTGTGATGGGGCCTCACCTGATCCCATGATGAACTCTGGCCTTCAGAGAGGTTCTGAATTGAGGCAAGGGGCCAGGCTTTTGTACTTGTGCGTAGGCTAAGCATTGGATGCGGGATGCCCCTGAGAAGGGGGACTAACCTCAGGCAAGGCAACTCCATTCCACTGAGGATAATTCCTGGGGATGGACAGACTGAGCTGGGAGCTGTGAGCAGGCCACATTTATGGCAGCTGGGGGATGGGTAACTTCATCGTGGGGGATGGAGGGTATGTAGTAACAGAACAATTGACAGATATTGCCATGGTGCTGAAGGTCAGGGACTCTTAGTTTCTGTTAGTGGTGGCAAGTCAGGTTCATATTTTGGGCAACTGGGCTGCTAGGCATTCCTGTCATGAAGCTTTAAGATGAGGCAGAGAACTTTTGTTTTCCCTCTTCAGTTGAAATTTCTATTGAGATAATTCTAGATTCACATGCAGTATAAGAAATAATAGAGATATCTCTATGGAGTTTGCCCCATTCTCCAAGTGGCAACATTTTACAAACGTCATAGATGTCTGTAGAGTTTTGTCACCTAAGTAGATTCATGGATCCACCACCACAGTCGAGATACCAAGTAGTTTGAAATCACACGGATCTCTTTGTTGCCCTTTCTAAATCCTACCCACTTCTCCACTGCCATCTCTCGCCCAGGCCCATGACAGCCACTAATGTGTTCCCTATTTCTAAAATTTTGTCATTTCAAAAATTTTACGTGAATGGAATCATACAGTATACAGCAATTTTGGATTGGCTTTTTTCACTCAGCCTAATCACCTGAAGAGTCATCTAAGTTGTGTGCATCAGTAGTTCTTTTTTTTTATTGCTGAGTAGTGTTTCCTGGTATGGATATACCTGGTATATCACAGTTTGTTTAACTGCTCTCCTGTTGAAGGACATTTGGGCTGATCCCATTCCAAATTTGGTGATTACAAATAAAGCTGCTATGAACATTTGTGTACAAGTTTTTGTGTAAACTTAAGATTTCCTTTTTCTGGAGAAAAATGTCCTCAAAGTGCAATTACTAGGTCATGTATTAATTGAATTTTTAGTTTTTAAGAAACTGCCAAACTTTTCCAGAGTAATGTTTTTTTATTCCTACCAGCAGTGTATGAGTGATCAACTTTCTCTTCATTCATGCTAGCATTTAGTATTGTCATGACTTTATTTTAACCATTCCAATAGGGGAATAGTGATAGTTCATGGGTCAGACAATTTGACGATATCTGAATGTTAGCAAAGAACATATTTATTGTATTTGAAAGGTTTCACTGAAGGTCTTAAGTATATAGGTGAGTATATAGGTGAGAATTGTTACTTCAAATTTTCCAGAATACATTTCTTATTATATATTTTATTTTGCTATCTTTTTAATTCCTAAGGGTAAGACAGTATCACTATCAAGTGTTAACTTTTGTCCTACTCTAGTTACCTTTTGCCCTGTTAGCAGGTGATTCTCTCAAGACAGGGCATCTCATTCTTAGGTTTCAGGTGATCTCAAATGGTGTTATATTTTTCAAAATTAATGTCAAATTTCAACTCATTTATTTTAGAATCGAATGTTGAGTGGGATAAATTGTCATTAGTGTTGATATCGTAGTTAAAAGATTAGAAACCATTGACGAACATTTCCCCTTCAAAGTATATTTTTCATTATTATAGAAACAGGCCCACTTTTGTAGTGCAATCTGGTGGAGTTAGTTGGTGGCCTGGTTCAGATAGATACACAGGGAAGATATATCTTAGCAGTGATTTGACCAGCAAAAAGCAGAAAATCCAGTCAAGTTCTTTTATGAATAGACCTCTACATCTTGTAGGTGGAAATCTCCCATTTACTTGTTCAGTTAATGCTTATTAACCTCCTTCCATTTGCTACATTTTTTGGGTAACAGAAAGATTAATTCTGTTTTCTGGACTTTCAATATTTATGGTCCAGGGGAGGAAAGGATACAAACATTGGTAACTTTAATGTAAAGTGGAAGATAAAGAATGCCACAAGGCATTTACACCATGTTTTGTAGGAATTTGTTTACAGTAAGACTACAGTGTTTTCTCATCTGGGAGAATAAGCATAGGCTTCTGAGAGGAGGTGGCTTTTGAGCTAGATCTTGAAGACTGGGTGGGATTTGATACAGGAGAATATGGGAGTTAACCCTGGAAACATAGGTTGAGGTCAGATGGTATCAGGTTTGTTAATTAGGGGTTTCAAAGCAATTTGTAATTTTTGAATGGAGTGTATGAACAGAACTTTGTTTTAGATACCAATAAACTGAAAAATATGATTGTGAGGAAAATGCTTAGGAAGACGTTAAGTTGCTCACACCATACCTAGTGAAAGACTTCATTAGCATGGTGTAGTTGGGACTAGAAAGGACAAGTTGGAGACGAAGAGTCCTTTGAGTGCACAGTTCCTAAATACCTTCTTCCTGAGTTGTCCTCAGTTGCCTGTTCCTATTTAAGTTTTTACAAAATTTGGACTCTGTCTAGAATCTAACATCTTATTTCCAAAATTGTAAGAATGACAGTTTCTCAGGCCACTTCCTTGTGCATTAGGGATTATGAATTCTCTTGGTGAACGACTGTGGCTTTGAGGTTTCTGATTATGATTCTCTAGGGCTGTGGCAGAGATTCTCAGGAGCAGCATGCATTGAAGCACTATATGACACCAAGGTCTGAACCTCATTGTCTGGTTCTTAGTTTGGACAACTGGAGTGTATGGTAAGTTTCAACTCTTGTGCCTGTCGGTTGACTGGAAACTGTTTGAAGTATTGGAGAATTGGGAGTGTTTGAAATGTTTCGGGAGCAAGAAGGTTTAAATTTTTGTAGAATTTCTTTAAATACCATCACTTTTAGAAGGCTAGAGAATGTCATATTTGCGTGCCTTTTGCTTAGTATTGTACACGCATAGAAATGGTTGCGTGTAGAAGACATAAATCTTTCATCCTTTTGTTTTTCTTGCTTGTGATACTATAAATAGCATGTGGTCGGTTATTATTTAAAAATTGGGACACTGAAAACAAATTTCAGATGAAGTGAGAATATAGTAAAATTTTGACAGTTAATTTGCGTGAAAATCAATGTGGGGCTGGTGTGTATATTTCCTGTATTGTAACATCATCAAAACAAATTTTCACATCTTTAAAAACCATTTACACAGTGGTGTACATTGAACATCATCTGTCAGTTGTAAGATTTGTTAATTTTGATGATGTAGATCTATATTTTGAAATCTGTGTAGAAAAAAACTTTTGACTTTAATATTGTAAATAGTCATTTCAGTAAAATTTCAGTAAAATTTTTTCACCCTGTTTGTATATAGCCATGGTTCTGGCTAACCTTACTAATGGTCTCCTATTAGTAAATCTTGGACACTATGGATAGTCTTCTTCAAGAAAACACAGAATTTTTATTTTCACTTTCTTTAATAGGATAAATTGGTTTTTACACACTTTGGGTTCCAGGAATTATAATTTGTCCCCTTTTTTGGTTGACAGTTTGTCACTTTTCTTCTCTGTGATCTTTTGGGACACAGGTGTTACCTATGTGATGATGAGGTCCAGTATTGTAGTTCAAACAGATTGGGTCAGGTGGTTGATTATGTTAGAAAACAAGCTGGAATTACAACTCCAAAATCAGGTAAAATTATTTATTTCTCAATATACTCTGTAATGTTGACTTGTATATGTTACCTGTCTTATGAATGTATTTAGATTAATTTACCGTACTACTTGGCATTACATAAACCTCAATAACACTAATTGTGGTTTATTTCAAACTATGAAACTATTTTTGGTTAAGAATGTAAAACAGTGGGAACAGAGATAAGTATGTGTCAGAAGGAAATCTGAGGAACAACCTAGTCAGATGTGATGAAGAGTCTGTGATGAGTCTGGAGTAAGTAACGAACAGTGATGCCCTTTCTGTCGGGGCCTCGAGGTACACCTGCCTCATACTGAATGTATTTTGTTATATTTGGATGATATACAAGTGAAGTGCTTGTAACTCCTTCAAAAGGCCAGATATTTCACAGATTTTCTTCATACATAGTTAAATTGGGTTGGCATACATCATCTGCTGCTTTAAGCTTGTTTTGATTTTCACAGTCACAGAAGTATCTTTGGCACAGCCAGAATTGTTTGTTCCTAACTTCAGTATTTGTTTTTGACCCATGGAATTTCATGTAAAAATTTATTTCATGTCTGCATTCTTCACTTGATTGTTTCATACTCTAATTTCATAAAGTAGGATGTGCTTGCTCATTTGCAAAAAGCTTCTGTGTAGTAAAAAAGGGAAGATTTGTGCCAGACATAAACTGTTTGGTTTTATTTGTCAAACTGTTGCTTACATCACTTCTGAATTTGTTTTATTGATTTTTCTCTTTTGATGGTAATTTACTTATATTTGTTAGAAAACATTTAAAATGAAACAGCTGGTGAATAATGATGTTGGGTAAAATTCACGAATTCTAGTATTCTGTCCCAAGTATTACATTGCATTTGGTATAGTTGTACTACACATTTTGCCAAATCTTTTTTCTTCCTTTTTTTTTTTTTTAAAGCAGCAAAAGATGGTAACATTGAACTTGAAAATAAAAAATTAGAAAAGGAGAGTAAAAATGAACAAGAGCGAGAAAAAAAGGAAAACTTGGCTAAAGAAAATCCTTCCACGAATTCTGCTTCCCAAATAACTGTGAAAGGACTCAGTAATTTGGGAAATACATGTTTCTTCAATGCAGTTATGCAGGTGCCAATGTTAATTTTTCCCGTATTAAGAAATTTTTTCCCCTCATAATATAGGATGTTTTTGCATGCTTGTTACTTAACAGTATTTTTTTTCCCCCCAAGTAATTTATTTCTGGGTTTTTAAAGAATACTTAAGGAAAGGTTGACTTCGCATGACAGTAAAACACTGTGCTAAGTATTGGGGTGCGTTAGAGGCCATGCTGGTCTTGAATTCTGCCACTTGGGTGAGGGAAACACAGGATAACCTAGTACAAAAACAAATACTTGGTAGAGTAACTACTTCATGTTGGGTAGTAGGTAGTGCCCTTTTGAAGTGATGAGTAAACTCTAAACTGAAGTACTTATGAGCCAAATAAAGTAGGGAGAATAGCATGCCATTACTTTTTGTTTCCTGAGATAGATATAATAAAGCCTGCAGTGTTGATAGTGATTTTCTGTTTCGATAGAATGGACACTTAAGAAATACTTGAATTATTTAGGGGCGCCTGGGTGGCTCAGTCACTTGAGCGTCTGACTTCGGCTCAGGTCATGATCTCACAGCTCTTTTGAGTTAGAGCCCCACATCGGGCTCTGTGCTGACGGTTCGGAGACTGGAGCCTGCTTCGGATTCTGTGTCTCCCTCTCTCTCTGCCCCTAACCCACTTGCATTCTGTCTCTGTCTCTCTGGAAAATAAATAAACATTAAGAAATACTTGAATTATTTAAATATTTGAATGATGAAATAAATATTTGATTTGCCTTTAAATAATTTTCCTTTTCTTTTCCATTCTACGTTTCAGAATTTGTCACAAACACCAGTGCTGAGAGAACTACTAAAAGAAGTAAAAATGTCTGGAACAATTGTAAAAATTGAACCACCTGATTTGGCACTAACTGTACGTACTTTAAGTTTTTTTTTTTTTTTTTTAAGTTTATTGATTTATTTTTGAGAGAGCTTGCAGGCGCATGCAGGGGAGGAGCAGACAGACAGAGAGAGAGAATCCCAAGCAGGCTCAGCCCTGCCAGGGCTGAGCTCAATGTTGGGCTGGATCTCATGAGCTGGGAGATCTTGACCTGAGCTGAAATCAGGAGTCAGACGCTTAACCAACTGAGCCACCCAGGTGCCCCAGGATTTTCTTTTACAGTCAGTAATTTTCCTCTCTGAATATACACATTCTAAATTACTATCATTATTACTTCTTAATGTTTATTTATTTTTGAGAGAGAGCATGAGCAGGGCAGGGGCAGAGTGAGAGGGAGACAGAGAGTCCGAAGCAGGGTCCATGCTGTCGGTGCAAAGCCCAGTGTGGGGCTCGAACTCATGAACTGTGAGATCACGACCTGAGCTGAAGTTGGACACTAAACCGACTGAGCCACCCAGGCATCCTGCCATTCTAAGCTATTTTAAAGAATTGATGCTCATTTTCACCTTTTTTGTTTGTTTCGTTTGCTTTTGTTTTAGGCTACTGAGTTAAACATTTTCAGGCTAATAGATTTAGCTTTTAGATTTATTTGCTATGTGTATGTCATATTCTGCTGTGCTCTAGCGTTCAGTGTCCTTCTTGGGAAAGTTGTTGATATGCATGAAGCCCTAGGCGTACATTATTTTTTTTTAACAGCTTTTAAGGTGACTTAAATGCTGTGTAGCCAAATGAATTTTACCCTATCAATTTTTTTAAAAGTTTATTTATTTTGAGACAGAGATAACACGAGTGGGGAGGGACAGAGAGAGAGAGAGAGAGGGAGAGAGAGAGAATCCCAAGTAGGCTCCACACTGTCAGCATGGAGCCCGATGCTGGGCTCAAACTCATATACTGTGAGGTCATGACCTGAGCCGAAACTAAGAGTCTGACATTTAACTGACTGAGGTGCCTAGGTGTCTCCTACCCTTTTTTAATTATTCATATTTTGCTCTGGCTCTTTGAGTTCTTAGGTGGTAAGCTCCTGATACTCTAAAACTAAAACAGTAGAACTGAATTCTTCATCAATAGTCAGTGACCAGGAACTTTCTCTGTTATTCCTGATGTACATTTTGAATTTTTAAATGGGACAGTTTTGTCAGGAACACTGGCAATGCAGGCAATACTAGCTACATTTTCGTAAAATAAATGTTTCCAAAATTTGACTGAAGAAAGCAATTTTTATTCCCATATTCAGGAACCCTTAGAAATAAACCTTGAGCCTCCAGGCCCTCTTACTTTAGCCATGAGCCAGTTTCTTAATGAGATGCAAGAGACCAAAAAAGGAATCGTGACACCTAAAGAGCTCTTTTCTCAGGTCTGTAAAAAGTGAGTATCTGCCTTGATTCTGTTTTCAGTGCCTCAGTAAGATGCTGAGAATTAATATGAAAAACTCAGTAGCGTTAGAAGTCAACCCAGTAAATGTATTATAGTGTGGTTTATTTCTTTTGGATTAAAAAATATGAACTTTATGTGAGAATTAAATCTGCCAAGGATGTTGGTGAACTAAAGGGAAGTTTTGAGAAACTGCAACACTCTGAGATTTTGGATATGATCTTAAGATTTTTGTAAAAATAGTTTCATATTTTAAAAGACTCATCATTGCTTTTTTTCTTTCTTTTTTCTGTTTTGTTTTCTTTCTTTATCTTTTATTTTCTGTAGAGCAGTACGGTTTAAAGGCTATCAGCAGCAAGACAGCCAGGAGCTGCTTCGCTATTTATTGGATGGAATGAGAGCAGAAGAACAACAAGTTAGCATATTTCGACCCGTATATTTTATGATCCCATCTTCATTAACTCGTCTGTCATTTGAGGTCTTAAGGATTGTTAAAGCAATGAAAACTAGTTACTGAGGCCATCGTATTTAAAATTTTTTTTCTATACCAGTGTTTTCACCCAGTATGTTTTATCACTAGAATGAATGAAGAGAATTAGAAACGATTCTCCTTTTCATGATGCTCTGTTTTCCTTGCTGGTTAGGGCATTATTGTTCTTTGGGAGTTCTATCGTCCTAGCCTACACCAGAGAGCTCCAAAGCGTTGGAAAATGTTTCTCCCAAAACAGTTCCCAGTTGCAGCGCATTCCTACTCTTATTCTGAGTGTGATTTAACACAGCTTTTTGAATCTAGGAAGTGCGTTCGCTTTTAAGAGTCAGGGAGCATAGTTACATTTAGAAATTTCTGCAAATTGCCAGGATATAAAGTAAAGTATTGGGGGATGTTGAGTATAATTAATAAATGTAATAATAAGACTAGTGATAACAAGTGATAACTAATGATAATATTTAGTTTGCTCTTATTTTATGTCGAGCACTGTTCTCAGAATCTTATGTGCATTTCCTTACTTGGTCCTCACAACCTTTCTGTGAGGTAGATGCTGTTAATCATTTTCTCACTCCATAGATTGTGAAACTGGGATGTGGAAAAAGTGCATTACCTGGTTGAGGGTCACCCAGTAATGATGGCGCTTGGCTTTGAGGACCAGAGTCCCCTGTAGCTCTCATTTAAACAGTCTGCTTCTAGGACATGACATTTCAGTGGTCTTTCCAAAGGAGGTGGGCATGTGCTGAAAAGCTTTGGTTTGAATAGATTAAAATCCTGAAGTAAGACAGTGCCTTTGTTCAGGGGTTAGTGCTTGTTTTATAATTCTTTTTAGCTCCTTGAATTAATTTTGAAAATGTGGTTTTAGAAATACTATTTTTTATTCAGTAAGTTTGGGGAGCTAACTTGATCACTTTCTTGACTTGATTACATATTTTCTAAGGAAAACAAACTATAAACCTTTAAAAATTTAATAGTATATATATATCCATTTTATTACTTTTAGAGAGTGAGTAAAGGAATTCTTAAAGCATTTGGTAATTCTACTGAAAAATTGGATGAAGAACTAAAAAATAAAGTTAAAGGTAATGTCTGACTTTTTGAACTAAAACACTATAGTTGAATTCTTCTGTATCTTAGGACAAGATATTGGCACGTGTATTTCAAATTCACAGTTATTAACATACATTTTTCTTTATCACCATTGATTTAAAAAAATTATTCAGAATTCCAAGGGTGAATATTTTGGAAAAATTTAACTTTTGGTGTATTTTTATGCACTATTGTAGTGAAATTTTTAAAGGTAGAGCTAAGATGACATCACAGTTTTATATTCCAAAAGTTGACACAGTTGACCCTTGAACAATGCAGAGGTTAAGGGTACCAGTCCTTTCCCTGGCCATTCCCACACAGTCAAAAATCTACTTATATAACTTTGACTCTAAAAACTTAATTACTAATAGCTTACTGTTGACTGGAAGCCTTACTGATAAACAATAAAGTAACACATATTTTATGGGTAATATATATTATGTACTGTGTTCTTGTTCTTATAATAAAGGAAAGAATGTTATTAAAATCATAAGGAAGTTAAAATACGTTTTCAGTACTGTACTATATTTATTGAAAAGAATCGCACGTGGACCCGCACAGTTCAAACCCGTGTTGTTCGAAGGTCAACTGTATTTCTAATGAGCAGTGATATGTGAATTAGACTTGTCTGTGAGTTGTCAGTAGCTGGCTTATTAATTGTGGAACCAACTTTATTATTACTGTTTTGTGTGGCATTTAAAGGTTTAGGACAGATCAGTCCAACAGAACTTTTGTGATAATGGAACTCTTCCATATTTATGCTATCTGATATAGTAGCCACTGGCCACATGTGGCCATTTAACCCTTGAAATGTGACTAGGGTGACTGAGGAGCTAAATTTTTATTTTTATTTAATATTAATTTAAATTTAATATTCACAAGGTCTAGTGGCTACCATATTGTAAAGCACAGTTGTTTGTTTTTTTAAGTAGACTCCATGCCCAATGTGGGCCTTGAACTCTCACGACCCTGAGATCAAGAGTTGGATGCTCAACCAACTAATCCAGCCAGGCACACTTGTAAATCACAGTTTAGAATCAACACATAGCACCTGTTTGCCTCCTTGGTGTCCTTTAGGGCCAGGCCAGTGACAGAGAGAATCCTGCCCTGTTGGCACTATCTGTCATCAAGTGTGTTTCTGTACAAATGGGTACACCTGTCATTTGAATAAGGGTGATACATTTCTTGTGTTTAGAAAATTGGGTGACCAGGTAGTAAAATTGTCACCTTACACTAACTTACCAAGAAAACTTACCGAGATTATTTCTGGGAACATAGAAAAATCAAAAGAAAGATTTTGTCTGAAACATTTTCCTGATGGTTTTCTTGTGTTTTGTTTTGATTTTAAACGGAGTTCAGTCTTAGCGTTCATAAAACAAGTTACATGCATTTTCTCCTATGTTTGCTGCTGAATATTAGAATGGTAGAGCTAGAAGTGGTGTTGAATATCATGTAGCTTAGCCCCATCTGTTCATTTTACTAGTGGGGATATTGATAGATAGAAAGTCTCACTGACCTGCATGGTTTATTTTGCACTGACTAGATCTAGGGTGAGAACTTTTTCTTTTTACAAGACACGATTGTGTTACATTGTGTTTGTGCTCAAAATTGGAATATATCCTGCTGATGATAGCATAAAAATAAAAATTATAGTAATTATGAACAGAAAAAGCCTATGGGATCAGAATTAAAAATAAAATTTTAAAGTTAGGTAAGTAAATAGTTTTAACTTAGTTAGTTATATGAGGGTAATTGATAAACATTTTTCCCTTTATAGATTATGAAAAGAAAAAATCCGTACCAAGTTTTGTGGACCGCATCTTTGGTGGTGAACTAACTAGTACAATCATGTGTGATGAGTGCAGAACTGTAAGTTGCTGTGGTGTGGACTGGATCCACGCATTAAGATTAATGCAGTGTAGTTTGTGAGTTGTGTCCTTCAAAAACAGAAGTATCTAGTTTTATCTAGTTTAAGCTGTTCTTGGTTCAACTGCCTAAATCTGCATAGTTCTGTCCTGGGACTATGAACCCGCCCCTTAGATCTGAAAGGAGTTAGTTTAACATTTTAATTTATTTCCCCTAACCCTACGTTTTCAATGCTGTATAATTTTTCATTTTCTTAAGTCTTTATTTTAAAATGTCCCCCTCCCCCCATGATCTTACTATATAATGTCTAAAGTGAATCTTTTTCTTCTTTTTACTTTTTTTTTTTTTTTTTTTTTTGGGTTGGTTAAGGTCTCTTTGGTTCATGAATCTTTCCTTGATTTGTCTCTACCAGTTTTAGATGATCAGGTAAGACTTACTCAACTTATTTTACTTAAGTAGATTTTTTCCCCCTGTGTTAGATTTTATAACGGAAGCCTCGTCAATTTTTTTCCAAGTTTGTACATTTGCCCTTGTAGGAATTTTTAAACATATATTTAAGATAGAAGAATTTTAAAGATTTGAATAAAAATTAGGGTAAATATCTTTTTTTTAAAGAGGATAGTTGGTATGTCTAGAATTCTTTATAGATAATTAACTTGATTGGTATACATATAGGGAAGTGTTTTCTTCATATTAAAAGTTACTATTTCTTTTCATTATTTAAGAATAAACACAAATCCTTTAAAGTCTTCAGTTCATACACGTTAATAAGAGTATCTCAATTTTCAGCCATATCAATTTGGTTCCTATCAAGTAGTAGTTGGAGAAAAGAAAACACGTTATGAATGTTGGATAAATCATTATTCAAATTAATATGAATGAGGGGTCCCTTTAATCACTGTTACTTAGTGATTAAAGTCTTACCAAACTTACTTTATTTTCTCTTTTTCTAAAACTCTTTAACGTGGAAAGGAGAAAGATAAAAAGGGCTGCCTTAGTGGGACAAGTACATCACTGATAAACATGAAGTGCATTTAGAAACAGACACAGTTACAGTGTGATAGAGCATGTACCTAATAACATTCATTATATTCCTTTCTAGTTAACTTGCATGTAAAGTTGTCTTTTTTACTGTTTTGTTTGTTTGCTTGTTTTCTCAGTGTGTGAGGATTGCTTTCTGGTAATTGAGATGAATGAATTTTGTCTTGGATATATTTTCAAACATTGTGGAAAGTAAACGTAGTGTAAAATAGTAGAAAAATATTTAGGTAACATGAAATCTTTTCACCAAATAGTAGTTGTAAAATTTTATTTTTGGCCCATATTTTAAGAGTGGTAAGAAAAGTATAAATGATAAAAATTTGAAAAAGACGATGGAGGATGAAGATAAAGACAGCGAGGAAGAAAAAGATAATGACAGTTACATGAAAGAGAGGAATGACATTCCCTCAGGAACAAGTAAGCACTTACAGAAAAAAGCAAAGAAGCAAGCCAAAAAGCAAGCCAAGGTGGGTAACTGGGAAGAAAACTATGCTTTTCTAATTTTATATCTGCAACTGTTGCGTTTGAAGTCTGAGTGACTGAAAGAAAAGGTTGTGCTTTTTTGTTTTTTATCTTGCATTACTTGTGAGAACTTTTAAGAATTTTAGTTCATCTTAAACAATTTTTTGAGTTCTTAAAATTTAAAAATTTAAAAATCTCTAAAGATGTACAGTGAGAGGCCCCCACCAAGCCTGTCCTCTTACGACGTAGATGACCACTTACTTAGTTTCATACGTGTCCTTCCAAAGTTTTTTGGGAAATAGGATTAAATACAAATACGTAGTCTTGGTTTTTCCTGCTTTAAAAAATTATACACACTGTTCTGGACCTTGTGTTTTGTTTGTTTCTACTTAATTAGACTCTTGGAGATTTTTCTGCGTCAGGATACAAAGAGTCAGTTGTTTTAAACAGCTGTATGCTATTCTGTTTTATAGATGTAACCATAGTTCATTTAACTGCTCCTCTGTTGATTTAGGTTTGTAGTCTTTTGCTAGGTAATAACCTGTGCTCTGCAGGGAATAATCCTATACACCTGTCATCTGTAGGGCACATTTTGAGAAGAGGGATTGCATTTGTAATCTAACTGCCCTCCACAAAGGTTGTACCAATTTATATTTCCACCAGCAGCATACGAGACTTGCTGTTTCTCTTCATCCTCGACAGCAGTTATGTTCTATGACTTCTCCCAGTCTGATGGAAAATACTATCTCAGTGCAGTTTTATTTTCCATTTCGTTTAACATAAGTGAAGTATGTTTTTATGTTTGAGTCGTTTGTGTTCCCTTTCCTTTGCAGTATTGTCTTCTGTCCGTTCTCCATTTTTCTTTCATGGTTTAACTGTTTTTAGCCAAAACACATTGGAAAATGTGTCCTGCGTATTGTCCTTCAGTCGTCTGGAATTACACATTAGCCTCACAGGGACTGTCATTTTACCTAGAGTCTTCAGGCATTCCAGTGACAAGAGTGTGCTGAAATGCCTTCCCCTTCTGTGTGGAAATGGGCTGCAAATGGGAAATAAAATGCTTCTAGGAAGGAAGTCCTTTGTCGTCCTCTGTACATGAGGCTTCCTTGCTTCCTCCCCAATTTTGGGCTATTTGTTTCCTGGGATGTTCTCCTCCACCTGCCCAAAGCAGTCCTGTACTTGTGCATCCTTGAGTTTTCAGTTTGCTTTTTCTTCCCTCAGTGAACCTTTGACCCAATAATCATAACTCGCATGGGTATACCCATTCCTGTTGTGTGTAGAGTCAGACTCCCTGCTTGGTTCCATACTAGTCTGCTTGGGTGTAACAGTTACCGTCTCATCCACTGCTCTGTCTAGATCACTTCTCTTAGAGCACAGACCATGCCTTGCACAGTTTTATTTGCCCTGTGTAATAGTATTTTGATGATTGGTGATGGTTTATTCCTGCTTTAAATTAAAGAACTTTCTTCATAATTTCTTTGATCCCTGATAGTAAAGGAACTTTTAGGATCAGAATTCTGGGAATGAACTCTTCCTTATAAACTTATTTTGGATTGATAAGCAAGAAAACCTGATGTGGTACATGCATACTCTTTCTCTTCCTATTTTTAAAAAACGTTTTATGCTGTTTGCACAGAACCAACGAAGGCAACAAAAAATTCAAGGAAAAGTTCTTCATTTAAATGATATCTGTACCATCGACCATCCTGAAGATAATGAATGTGAGGTTGAAATGTCACTTCAGGGAGAAGTGGATGTTAAATCCAACCATATCTCAGAAGAGGAAATCACACATAAAGAATATTGCGTTAATCAGAAAGATTTGAATGGCCAAGAAAAAATGATAGAAAATAAAACTGACAATCAAAAATCCACAGAGGAAGTAGATATGAGAAATGTCAACATGGATAATGATTTGGAGGGTCTGGCCTCTTCTCCCACTGAATGTCCTAGGAAATTAAATGGTGCCTATCTGACAGAAGGGAGCAGTGGAGAAGTGGACATTTCCAGTGGTTTCAAAAACCTTAACTTGAATGCTGCTCTTCGACCTGATGAAATAAATATAGAGATTCTGAATGAGAGTCATTCTCCTGGGACCAAGGTATATGAAGTTGTAAACGAAGATCCAGAAACTGCTTTCTGTACTCTTGCAAACAGGGAAGCTTTCCATACTGATGAATGTTCAATCCAACATTGTTTATATCAGTTCACCCGAAACGAGAAACTTCGAGATGCAAATAAACTGCTTTGTGAAGTATGCACCCGGAGACAGTATAGTGGACCAAAGGCAAACGTAAAAGGTATTTGGAGTCTCTCACTGAAAGTGAAATTCATGTTCAGGGGCCCGTTTTGCACTGCATAGGTAGAGTACTGCTATTGTAGTTGTATCAGGATTTGGATGGCATCTGGAAGTTCCTTCTCCTGTGTAAATATTTTGGTAGAAGGATAGACAAACAGATTGAAGTGGCTGATGCTGTGTGGCAGCCTGACAGCAGATAGAGCGGGACAGTTCGCTCTCCAGCACCTCTTTCTGTGGCCAAATTATCCCCCTGGGATTTATCACAACAGGGTCCTTACCCTTACAGATAGTGGCTACTGCTTTGCATCCTCAGTTTCCTGTCAGCATTTGTGATGGCCCTCATCTCCTTTGTATCCAGGAAGCTTCACTTCATCAGTGTACTCATGAGCTATGCCCAGTGCCAGGTACTGGGAGGACAGTGCTTTCTTCTAACCTCCCTCAAATATACAGCAGAAAAATACTGACAATTCCCTTTCTCCCCAACACCCCCCCCCCTTTTTTTGAGCTTGAGTAAGTGGGGTAAGGCGGGATTGTGGATTCCTAAGGATTCTTCCTAGAGTTGTTGAAACATTTTAAAGGTCTAGTTTTTTATTTATTTGCATGTCAATACAAATAGTAAATTGTGTTGATTTTATAGCAGTTCTGTTCGCCTTAGAGCAGACATCAGCAAACTGTTGTCCACAGGCCAAGTTTGGTCTGCCATCTGTTTTTGTATGGGGTCTAGACGTGTTTTTATTGATGAACATTTGAAAGTGATCTGATGGTAGTACTAAGTATGAGCCCCAATTAAATGGTATCTGTCCAAAAATGATTTCATTTTTTCCCTCAGTAGACTGTAGTCGTACTCATTTGTTACTATATTTAGAATTACATCAGTGAAAAGTTGTGGAAATTTTTACTGATACCTACAACATATACTTAATTTTGCCTCTTGGTCCACAAAGCCCAAAATATTTATTATCTGGCCCTTTCCAGAAAGTTTAAAGATGATTGCTTGAGATGTTTGAAATGATTTTATAGTAAATGTGAATGCTTTAGAAATCTAAAACCATTTCCACACTGCTAAAATTTCTTTTTTTCTTTAGGTGAAAGGAAACATGTTTATACCAATGCCAAAAAGCAGATGCTAATCTCTCTTGCTCCTCCTGTTCTCACTCTCCATTTAAAGAGATTTCAGCAGGTACCCTTTTGTTACCTCAAATTTGTTTTAAATATTTAATGCTTTATTTGTTACTGTCTCACTATATTCCTGTGTTTCTTTGGTTTTCTGTTATTTCTTAATTCTAACTTTCAAAAAAGTAGGGAAGTAAGAAATATATACGGGTGTGACAAAAGCTTAGATGAAGATACCCGTCAAGGTGGAGGAGAAACTTAGGCACAATCCTTCCTCAGTTTTACTAGAATTCATGTTGCTCTTTTTAGTAAAATTAGTATCTCACTCTATCCTTAATTTCAGGTTAAAAAAAAAAAGCCCAGTGTACTAGCTGTATTTCACAGTTAAGAAATTAGTGCTATTTTTCTGTTGTGTGTGTGGTACGTTCTTTGTACTGACCCTTGATAAAAAGACATCGATACCTTGGATTTTCATCATTTTGGTGACCCTGTTTTTTTCTGGAAGACTTTTACTGTAAGCAGTACAAGTTTTAAACTCAGTTCCAAATTTCCAAAGAACCTTAAGAATGTATTCCCTCCTGTGGTTGTTATATGGGTTTGAGTAATTGGGTCGGTGTCTCTGAAATAAGCACTAAGCTTGGGTAGGGAGGGAGGCTCGAGAGGATGTGTTGTACAGGAAAGTATTTTCCAGTTGTTGAGTTTTAAGCACTTAAAACCTCTGTTCTAATGTGGCTTTTCTGGATGGCTAAAGCAGAAACACTGAGAATTTTCTCATGGGAGTAGATTTTTTTTTTTTCTTAAGTTTATTTAATCTAAGTTTATTTACTTAGAGAGCATGTATGCATGCTTGGGAGGAGCAGAGAGAGAGGGAATCCCAAGCAAGTTCTGCACTGACAGCGCAGAGCCTGAGGCGGGGCTCGAACCCACAAACCACGAGATCATGATCTGAATTGAAATCAAGAGTTGGATGCTTAACCGACTGAGCCCATGTGCCCTGGGAGCAGCTTTCTTAATCTGTTGGGGTGTGGGGTGTGTGTTTGGTGTGCACTTCGCAAAAATCATTTAGTGGTCAGAAAGAAAAGAGTCTCCTGAGAAGACTGAGCTAGGGTTTGATGCTGGTGTTCTTTTGTGCATTGGGGTGGGAGTACGGTTTACTTAATGTGTACAGCTTTTCTAGGAAAATAACTCAATCTGTTGTCTCTCTTTTTTAGGCTGGTTTTAACCTACGCAAAGTTAACAAACACATAAAATTTCCAGAAATCTTAGATTTGGCTCCTTTTTGTACCCTTAAATGTAAGGTAGGTGAAAGTGGTCTTTTTGGGAAAATGCTTTAAAGGGAAATCATAGCTTATTTACCAGATACTCCCAACAGTAACTCACTGAAGTATGAGGTTGATAAGAATGAATAGACTGGGTCTTTGATCTTTGTACCATTACAATTTCAAGATCTGTGATGAATCATTTGGAACATTACTAGGTTGTTAATTTCAGTTAATTTTTTGAATCTCTATTAATTGTGGCAGACATTGTCTTGGGAGCTGACGGCACAAAACTAAAGATCAGCAGATACATTAAGTAATTTCAGTTAAAAGAAATTTTTTTTTTTGGGGGCACCTGGGTGGCGCAGTCGGTTAAGCGTCCGACTTCAGCCAGGTCACGATCTCGCGGTCTGTGAGTTTGAGCCCCGCGTCAGGCTCTGGGCTGATGGCTCAGAGCCTGGAGCCTGTTTCCGATTCTGTGTCTCCCTCTCTCTCTGCCCCTCCCCCATTCATGCTCTGTCTCTCTCTGTCCCCCCCAAAAAAATAAATAAACGTTGAAAAAAAAAATTAAAAAAAAATTTTTTTTAATGTTTATTTGTTTTTGATAGCAAGCAGGGGAGAGGGAGAGAGAGGGAGACACAGGATCCAAAGTAGGCTACAGTCTCTGAGCTGTCAGCACAGAGCCCAATGTGGGGCTCGAACCACAAACTGCAAGATCATGACCTAAGCCGAAGTCAGAGGCTTAACTGACTGAGCCACCCAGGCGCCCCAAGTAATTTCAGTTTAATATGGTTGAGTGTTATAGACACAGAGCGGGGGTAGTATGCACTTAACCCCAGTATGTTGGTGGTTCAGGAAATGCTCTGTGAAGTAGACCACACCTTAACCACTCTTTACAGGAGTAAGAGTTAGTGTGATGGGTCAAGAGGAAATTCAGTTTTCCAGGCAGAGGGACCAGCCAGAGCAAAGACAAGTAAAATGACATGGTGGGGGCTAGGGACTAGCAGTAGAAGCAGTTGTAGAGCTTCTGGTACAAAGCTAGGGAATGTTGGGAGGTGAAGCCAGAGCAGTGAGATGCAATGAGGTTTGGAAGATTATCATGGTGAGCAACTTGGGCTTTATTAGGTATGCAGTGGGGTGCCACTGAAGAGTTTAAAGCAGTGGGGTGACAGCCAGATCTGTGTTATTATACGAGTTACTTGCTGAAGCATGGAAGTTGGATTTTAGGCAGGAGCTCTCTAGTTTGTAGGCTGTTGAATTAATTTAGTCAATAGATGGTGAGAGCTTAATTTAGGATAGGAGAGGGCAAGCTTGAAAGAATATTTCATGGGGTAAAATTATCCAGACTCATGACTTATACAGGCTCTGGAAGCTGAGGAAGAGGCCTTGAAATGGATGGTAAGGGTACACAAAAAAGAGTTGAGCATGATTCCTGAGGCCTGGCTTGAGTGATGAGGCATTTGGTAGATGGGAGTACCATTCATTGAGGTAGGAAATACAGGAAGAACAGGTTGGGAGGTAGAGAAAGGATAATGAATTTGGTTTTAGATACACTGAGTTTCAGGTATTTTTGAAATACTCAGGGGGACACATTTAGATGTGCATGTCTGAGGCTCAGGGCAGAGAGGTCAGGTCTGGAGATAAAGATTTGGAAATCAGTACATAGGTGATGGTTAAAACTATGAGGCTAGGATCCCCTGTGTAGAGCATGGAGAAAGAGAAGAGATGGTTAATGACAACTCTGGTGAGCATAGGGGTGTAAGAGGCATATGTAGAAGAGGAGGACACCACCAACGATCTTGACAGATCTCTGTGTTGAAGAATTTGGACAATTGGAGAAGCTGTAGGATTATATTCGGATTTCAAATGCTTCAGTATAAACAATAATTTGTGTGCAGAATTTGAAATGATAGAAATTCTCCTATCCTCCCTCCCAACTTAAAATTTTAAAATTCTCCAAGAAAGGTATTTCAGAGCTGGTGGGCAGAGTGAATTGTAATTGTTTTTATATTATCTCCATGGTGCAGGGCCACTTTTGCCAGTAAGCAGAAATACCTTTGGTTGGATTAGTTTGAACACAAGGGTATTAGGAATCCATTGTTTGCCTACATTGTCCTGCGCTCAAGCTTAAGGGAGAAGACTGGGTGGCCTCAAGTGTCAGCATATCAGAGAAAAAGATCTAGAAAGTATTTGTGGATTAGAAGGTATAGAGGTCATGGTAAAATTTTTAAGAAGTATTGGTGACTTCAGTGGATTGAGCAATGAATGACAATATTGGAAATAAAGCATATAGGTATGTTTGAGGCATTGTTGAAAAGGAAAAGTGGTAGATCAAGTTTTTTTTTTTTTTTTTTTTTTTTTAAGTCTGGGAAACTTAGGTGCGTTTGCAGAGCAAGAGGAAAATCTAGAAGTTAAAGATACAGAAAAGAGAGGTTTGACTGAGCAAGACCCTGGAGGAAGCCAGAAGGGCGGGGATGAGGACACTAAGTTGGACTGTTGTTTCCGAACAAAAGGGACAGGATACTTCATCTTCCTGAGAATGGGCAACTTATGGTTGGGTAGGTTTTATCTGTTTTCCTGAAGTGGGAGGTGAGGTCAGCTGCAGAGAATAATAAAGGTGATAAGGAGAGGCTATAGGAGTGGTTAAAGACTGGGCCCGTTGCTGTGAAGGATAGCTGTGGAACTAAAGAGCTAACTAGGGAACAGGTTCCAAGATTAGACAGTCACATGGGGGACCCTGATGAGTCCTCAGTGAGTTTACCAATCTGCAGGGATATGTAATTTTGCTTTCTGGCAATAGCAGCTGTTTGGGTGTGTGGTTGGGAAGGCTCATCGTAGGATTCAGAAAGGAGTTTTGTTTTAATTAAAAAAAAATTTTTTTTAATGTTTATTTATTATTGAGAGACAGAGACAGAGCAGAAACACAGGAGGGGCAGAGAGAGAGGGAGACACAGAATCGGAAGCAGGCTCCAGGCTCTGAGCTGTCAGCACAGAGCCTGATGTGGGGCTCGAACTCACGGACCGTGAGATCACGACCTGAGCCAAAGTAGACGCTGGACCAACTGAGCCACCCAGCCGCCCCTGGAGTTTTATGATCAGTGTGCTGGCAAGGCTGGTGGTGGGTGTTAAGAGAGATTATTTGTAAGACTGATACACATGGTTCAAGTTCTCCAGCTTTAATATGCATGTCCTTTGGGCATCAGTAGGTCTTGGGTGGGGGTCTAAGATTCTGCATTTCTAATAAGCCCTCAGGTAAATGCCGACACTGCCGTTCTGTTGCCATCTTGAGCAGTGAAGACAGACCTAATAGGGGAATGAGGCCAAGAGAGGCTTCCTCGGCCAGGAGAAAGTGAGGACTCCAGGATCCAGTTAGGTTAGAGAGAGGGGAGATCGGTGAGAGGAGAACTGGAAGAGCGGAAGCCTTGTGAACGGAGACTAGAAAAGTGGGAAGACTTGAAGTTGAACAGTTCTGGGTGAGGATCGAGTGCAGAATATAGGCCTGGCACTTAAAGTGGGATGGCAGGAGAAATCCTGAGAAGCTCACTGAAGGACAACTGAAGTCCCTAAGGAAGCAGACAGGACTTGGAGTGAAGGATGAAGTTCTTCTGTGAAGAGGGGGCCACAGATTAAAGAGACAACAGTATTATTGACGGATAATGATGCCCATTCAGGGGGACTTTTTACAAGAGAACCTAAGTGGAATAGTTGTCTGAAAGCAGCCCCAGCTCAGAGAATGCCTGTCCTTGTCACCAGTCAACCCTGTAGCATATGGGGTCTTAAAAGAATAAGCAGCCTCCACCATCTAGCTAGCGGAAGTGAACCCTTGAGAAGCCAAATCTCTGAGGAACGTTTGTAAACATAAGGGGTGGTTGGGGCACGACTTAAACGCGATCCTCTTGCTGTTAAAGGCTTACAGTCTCGGCAGGAACTGGAACGATAGAGCTGTTAAGGTATTTCGCAATTATCAGAGCCCAGGACTCCTATGGAAACTGGCAAGTTCGGTTACTGAAGTATCTGGGCCGGGAAGCTGCAATTGAGGCAAGTGGCCTCTGGTTTGTGATTCTGGCAGACCGCAACGGTGACTTTCTAATAAAAACCTAAGTGTGACACTACTCTGTAGGGGGAAAATAGTAGTCAAGGCCAGACTCATGAATGATTTTACATTCTCAAAGGTTAGAAAGCCTTCGCTTAAATTATCTTGCCCGTGGCATCTATAAACGGGACTAGAACTAACTTCTGAATTCTCTTCATTTTGAAAGAATGTCGCCGAAGAAAACACAAGGGTACTTTATTCCTTATATGGAGTCGTTGAACACAGTGGCACCATGAGGTCAGGGCATTATACTGCCTATGCAAAGGCAAGAGCTGCCAACAGTCACCTCTCTAATCTTGTTCTCCACGGTGATATTCCACAAGGTAGGAGGGCGTGGGAAATTCTGGCATTCAGAGGATTATGGCCAAACCAAAAAATAACGGAACTTCCCATTTATGTTTTCTCCTGACAGATTTTGAAATGCAGTCAACCAAAGGGCAGTGGTTTCACATCAGTGACACGCATGTGCAAGCTGTGCCGACAACTAAAGTCCTGAACTCACAGGCGTACCTCCTATTTTATGAGAGAGTACTATAATCGTTTCAAAAAGTGCTTTCTCCACAAACAAGTTTATAGCTTTTAAAGTGGCTCTAATTAATAATAAGCGAAGACTGACTGTAAAATCATGTTTAATAAAGAAGCGAAGACTCTAAGATCATGTTCACTTAAATACATGCCAGAAGAAATGTTTATTAAAATATTGAAGGGAAAATACCTAAAAATTTACAATGGTTTTGTATTGTCATAGTGGTTTTTATTCTTGCTTCCAGTTTCTGGAAAGGATTTTGAACCCCAGTCCTCTGTGCTTAAGTATGTCTGGTTGACGGGTTGTAACACATCAATAAATCGACTTACCCCCAAACCTTGTTTTGTTACTTGGAAGATGTAAAGTTGTGTTCTTACTCTACCACGTAACATTTTAAAATACGTTTGGCTAATGAAACTTCAAATGTATTTTTATTTTTTATTTATTTATTTTTAAATTTTTTGGTTTTCAACGTTTTTTATTTTTGGGACAGAGAGAGAGCATGAACGGGGGAGGGGCAGAGAGAGAGGGAGACACAGAATGGGAAACAGGCTCCAGGCTCCGAGCCATCAGCCCAGAGCCCGACGCGGGGCTCGAACTCACGGACCGCGAGATCGTGACCTGGCTGAAGTCGGACGCTTAACCGACTGCGCCACCCAGGCGCCCCTCAAATGTATTTTTAAAAAGTGTTGACTTTATAAGCAGACATTAGATAATGGCAGTAGTACGTACTTGGAAGAAGTCTCTTACCCACAATTCTGACACCACAGTGTACATAAGCTGGGGTGTAGGCCTGACTGCTCTTTTTCTGTGAACAGACCCAAAGTAGACACTCCTGCGACTCTTAAGTAATTCAGTACCAGGTCCCCTTAATGCCAGCATGCCAGAGAAAGTCTGCGAACTGTCCTTTTACCCAAGCAAGCCAGCATCTCGAAGTTGCGTGCAATCCTAAACCTCAAGGCTCAGCCTCCGCTCTCTAAACTTCCATTACTCTCAACACTTACTACCTAAGACCCAGTGAGTCTTACTGCTTCCAAAATTTCCTTTCAAATACCAAAAACATTTTTTAAAAAAATGTAACTTTTTATTTTTTAACGTTTATTCATTTTGAGTGTGCATGCGGGGGAGGGGGAGACACTCCCAAGCAGGCCCTGTGCTGTCAGTCCCAAGCCCAACCCGGGGCTCCATCTCACAAACAGACCAGGACTTGAGCAGAAATCCAGAGTCAGATGCTTAACCGACTGAACCACCCAGGCACCTTCAAAATGTTATTCAAAGACCAAAGATTATTACGTGATCAAGACATAGGAGTTAGCACATGTCCCATAAAATCAGTTGACCTTTCATAAGTTTTTTCAAACTCCTTCCTGATCTTAAAAAATAAGATCTACTTTACAAAAACCGAATTTCTATTAGATATGTTTTCAGTGGTATTACAACTGTCTTTATACTACACTACTAGACTATTTTAACTAAGCCATTCAACAAATGGGTATTAAAAACATGTCCTCTCAAGTCTTAGAATTCCCAGAGCAGAGATGTGAAAAAAACCCTGAAATCCAGTCTGGGGGTTGACAGACTTCCTGCAAAGGAACAGATATCGAATATTTTTGGCCCTGTAGGTCACTTGGTCTCTATCACGACTACTTCATTGCCATTTCCTTGCAGGAAACAGCCATAGACTACATGTAAATACAGAAGCACGGCTGTAGGCAAACAGGCAGCAGGCCAGATACACACAGGAACAGGCCCCTAATTACTTAAGTGGCTTGCCTTCAGTCCCACAGCTAATTTCATTACCAAGGTTGAGACAAACAGGTCATTTACATCCAAGAACAGTGCTCATCAGACTATGAGGCTTTGATAGCAACATGTTTATTTATCATCCAGCTGAGGATATAAACACAAAACACTTCTTAATTTAAGGAGAATACGAAAACATCAGGCAATTCCTAGACTATTACTACAAACGTAGTCTTCACCTACAGTAAAAACTAAGGCAGTCAATCATTTTGGTCATCATCCCAGTCTTTCTTCCCACTTGGAGGTTTGGGCCCACCGGCTGGTTTTGCCATGATGATCTGAGAAAACAAAACCATAAGCACATACTTAAAACTAAACCTTTAAAATGAAGAGAAAATACTTTTCTGAGGCTGATTCAAGATGAAGCAATCATCTCAACATAAGCGATCTGTTATAAACTGCTTATGAGGCTCTATCAACATTAAGTTGTTAGCTTCCAGCAAAGCGTTTCCTGCTTTTATGGACATGAACGGCCACACGATCCACGCACGTTAGTAAAGGGCATTTTGAGACACGCACTTCAAGAACTCAATGGCCCTGTGAGCCGAATGTGAAAAATATCTGCATGCATTACTAGTATAAATCCGTCAGCTCGGCACCTGATTTGCTACTTATATATGAAGTTCGTCTTGCCAACCATCTTTATCCCAATTTCCTTGTGGTTTAGGAGCTTTAGGTCCACCTGCCAGTTTTGCCATTATAATCTAAAGTGGTTGGTACATAAACAAATACGTATAAAAATTTAATACTGAAATTTCCTAGTACCTGTAAAATGAAAACCATTCAAGTGGTAGGAAGTGTGTATTCAAAAAACGTTACCCAAGTAGGTAGACTTTCCTGGTAACTTAAAAGAACACAGCAGGAAACCTCTAATTTATCTAGAATGCATTAACCGAGTACTTTGCAAATATAACCATCTAGCATTTTTAAAGGATTCGTTTGGAGAAAAAAGCGGGGTGGTGGCAACTCTGGGTTCAAATAAATTTGGGAGAAGCTAAATTAGCTTCCTCAAAGTGGAACTCTCAAACTCTAATCTACATTCTGAATCTCGAAACTGTAAACAGTATTCTTTGCTTCCCAAATTGACAGGACTGAGATCTTTCTGTACAACATCAAGGGGTTGGGGATGTGTCTCAAGCAACACTAAACTGTAAAACATCTTCACTACCACTTCCAACAGATTCAGCACCCCTTTTCAGAAGCTTCTGGAGGAAATCTAACCTTGAAATCCTTGGAGTAACATTTTACTAACTGAGATTAAGTTCAGACTGAATTAAAGGCACTAAGGACAATTTTAGAACCTAAGTGTAGCTTGATTAAAAAAGATAGCCAGAACAACAGTTCTCAAGCTGGTAGGCACCAATCATTGCAGAGCTTATTTGAAACATACTCCTGGGGTGCCTGGGTGGCTCAGTCAGTTAAGCATCTGACTTCGGCTCAGGTCATGATCTCATGGTCCGTGAGTTCGAGCCCCGCGTTGTGCTCTGTGCTGACAGCTCAGAGCCTGGAGCCTGATTCAGATTCTGTGTCTCCCTCTTCCTCTCCCCCTTCCCTGGCTCATGCTCTCAGAAACCAACATTAAAAAAAAAGATAATAAAAAAATTAACTCCTGGCCTTCTTCCAGAGTTTCTAACTCAGTGGGACTGCTTAGGGGCCTGAGGATTTATATATAATTTTTTGCGTTCTTAGGTTATCTTGATGCTGTTGATTTGGGGACTATATCTTGACAACTACTGAAATAAACACTCGAACAAAGATGAACCCAGCTCCACATTATCCAACACTTAAAACTTGATTTACATGTCCCTTTCCAGACTATATACTATGCAAAATTAGTTAGAACTATTAAAGAGTACAAGTTCACTATAGTTATTAACAAACTGGTTATTGATAGTCATGGGTTCTTCAGATCATGTATTTTAGCAAAGACCAGGGACACATAACAACGAACATCCTCTACTGTAAAACAGAGACTTCCCAGTTTAAAACCAAAACTGACAAGTGTCTTTGTGATCAAGGAACTTGTATTATTACAATTATTATGTCATTTGGGTAATGGACATTCAAAAAAGTTCCTCTATTAGAATTCTGGATTACCTCATGCTTCAATATACTCAGCTTCCCCTGTCCCTTTCTATTTTAAGTTTTCCCTATTAGCCACATGCTAATTTTTAAAACAACCATTTCCTTAGGTTTCTATTATCATTTCAGAACTCCAAAACCACATTCTTCCACTGAAAATTACCTAAATTTACTGATATAAAAACACCTATTAGTAAATCCAGTACATGAACATCCAATTTATTTCCAATGGGTTGAAATTGGACATCCAGCTCCATTTTCTGGTCATCTCAACCTAGGAAAAAATTGTTCTTCCTCTTACTGAGATGGAATGTTTGCTGTAATTACCACGAACTAGTCCTTGTTATGCCTAGAGTAAGTCTAATTTCCTTCTCGTTTAGTTTTTACCTACAACTTGCTTCTCCCAAAATTAATTTGGCATGATTTCCACCTAATGGATCTGCCCTAGGCCCCTTGCAATTGCAATTTTCCATTAAGTATTTACAAATAGTTTATTGCTTAATAATCAGTTCAAGAAATCTGCAAGAAAATGGATTTCACTGTTTTACTAGAAAACATCTTTTTGAAAAACTTTGAATTCAAGCTTATATCTGAACCTACCATTTTCCTCTGTGCCACAATCTCCCTCCCACTACCCTCTTGGAAAAAAAAAGGTCAAAAATACTATGATTTTTAACACTTTTCTTTTAGTTCCTTCAAGATATAATTTGTCACACCCAGAAGAACTTTAAACACATAGATTCTACCTCCATGCACAAGTAGAGGTTTCGTTTTCCTTAAAGTTGGTGGCACACATGTGTTTCAGGGCTTTATGGGCCTTTCACATTCCACATTACACAGTAAACTCCCTCTCCAGACTGTTTGTATAAAGAGATCCTTAGGCTGAAAAAAGTCCGAAAACTATAAACCTTAAGTTTGTTTTAACGATTCCAGTTTAAAAATGGCAGAAGTTTCTTTCACTGGAAAGATCCTTTCAAATTAGTTGAAATACACTAAATACAATTTAAAACTATAACAGAAAAAAATAAATGGGCGGGGGGAACTTTAGAAACACACTTTAGAGTAGAATGAGAACTGTGCTATATTCTGGTTCCATAAAAATACACTACTGACCTACATGAAAATTAGTACTTTTAAAGACCAAAACTTCACTTGTAACTCACCTGATCCACCCTAAGTACAGTGACAGCAGCATTCGTAGCCAGTTTGATAGCCCAGTATTTTCCCAAGTAAGTGTCTAGAATACCAGCTTCCAACATGTCCTTTACAGCGGGAACTTCAGCCTGTTGGTACAAAACAATTTTCACTCCATCACTTTAAATTCTTATGTGAAAATTAACTCAGTAACAAAACCCCAGGGCTCTCTGCCTGGAAGTTGCCAGGCAAAAGTCCTCTCCTACACACAATATAAAGACTATTTTAAGGAAAACCATAGACAAACTCTGTCAGAGCTCTTTGTTATGAAAATCATTTGCTTAAAAAATCAGAGCATTTTTGATTTTCTTTTAAACTTACTACTTCTATTGTTATATTACACACTCATGAAATCAAAGTTTAAATCCACAGTTTTTTTTTTTTTCCAAATACCTCAATATCTAATCCAACATTTTTATTTCCTTCTTGATGTACTGCATAAAGTTTAGAGATTACTTCATTGGCTTTCACTCCAGAATTTTCTGCCAGTGCCCGGGGAATAGCTTCAAATGCCTCTGCAAACTTCTTAATGGCATACTGTTCCAGTCCAGGACAGGTCTATAAGAAAAACGTGTTTAGTACTGTATTTTATTCAAGGAACATGAAGGAAGGCAATTTATACAGAGAAAGCTATACCTCTCCATATGACGTGATCTGTTTGGCTAATTCGATTTCCGTTGCGCCACCTCCGGGAACAAGACGTTTATCCTACAATATGTAGTTAAAAAAAAAAATTTTTTTTTTTTTTTTTACTAAGAAGCAATTTATAGTTTCCTAATCTTCTCAGACTCCAGTACTCCAACCAGACTAGAGGTACTGTTACTCAAATTCTAATTACAAACTTTGTAAAAATGGAATAATCTGGGCAAATTACCTTACTGTACGTAGGGTCTGGTATATGAAAGAGGAGAACCAAAGTGAGGAATGGGAGCAGCACACAATACCTCATCTGCATGTCCACAGATGTAGCACTAAGAACATGCTTAAGCAACTGAAGGTATATTTAACTCAAGAACCATAAACTGCCTTTAACAGTAATAAAGATCACTGCTAATACTAACCCTTGTGAGAACTTTGAAAGTATTAACACCGTCATCTACTGCCCTTTCTATATCATCCATCAGATTGTCTGTAGAGCCTCGAAGCACAATGGTAGAAATGGCACCATCTTCCTTTTCTGTCAATAAATTAAAAAATATTACTACAAGCAAATGAACAGCCCCCACTTAAATAAACATACTTTGCCATCTCCACATACCATGCTTAAAAACCACCACCTGTGTGTCTCCAACTTCTGAGAGATAAACACTGTCACAATGTCCCATTTCTTCAAGGACAGGAGGAGTCTGTAAGAAAGGGACTATTGTAAAACAAAGTAATTCCAATACATTCTACTATCTTTTAATGTTGTCCAAAATACATACCAATCTAGGAAGAGCTGTAGCACCAACTGTTTTACATAGTCTTCTGAGATCCCATTTGGAATTCAACCTTTAAAAAAACCCGAAGACCTTAATGAAAATTTTAACACCATTAGGTGCCACAATAAAATAGAGATGAAACAGGAAACCGTACACTGGTCCCCAAAAGTCACATTCTTTTGATCCTGAATTTAAGCTCAGAACAGGTCTGGACAGCACAGTGTAATCCACACACAGGTGTATACGGCAGTGTTCTAGAATTGGGAAAATTCAAGTTTCAGTACAAGGTCACAAGTTCTAGTTCTAAAACACTAAGGAAGGCCTGGTATACAGAAAACTTGCTATACTCTGGGCAAGCGCATGAGCTGTGAGGAAGAGGAGTGATTTATGCTGCAGATTTGGTTTGGAGGTGGGAACGGGTAGGTCAGGTGTCTGGTGTGCCCCACAAATGGGTTCAAAGGTTAAAAATGACATTCTTGATCCCACACTCTGACAGTGTGTACCAGGCTTGCGTCTGGTCTCTAATGTTGTTTCTTTTGTCTGGAATGCTTTTCCCTCTTCCTCTTCAAGTAACATGTTGATTGCTCCACCTCTCAGTGCAAATGTAAGCTTTCTCACGGGTGTTTCCTGTCTCTCTAGATCAAGTTAAGTCCTGCTTTTGGAGCCAAGATGTTATATTTGCCCTTTTGTAACAGGCATGAATTCACCATGTATTGAATGTGTTTTGTGTTTCACCAGCAAAGGGCCATTTACTATACAGGTTAATGGAACACAGCAGTCTTACCTCACCAACATGATATTGTACTTGTTTGCGTAATGAAGAGCCATGTCTGCCACTTTGCCACCTGTTACGATGACATTTGCACCGGTATCAGCTATAGCTTTGACTTGTGCATCCATGAGATTCTCTTCTCCCCTACTAAAATTCATCAATTCTTCAGCAGTCTTTATCAGCACTGTTCCCTAGTAAGACAAACATGCTCTTAAGAACCATTTTAGTACCTTGGTGGCCGAAGTCACGGGGTAACATTTTACTGAAGAAATATTTGGGGAAAATAATGAGATTATACATGCATTATGAAATACAAAGTATGTATGAAACTCAGCTTATTCCTAGACCCCCCCCCCCCACTCCCAAAACCGATGCATTTTCCTCTTTGACAGGCACTTTGATGGAGTAGTTGGGAGAAATACTTACACCTATTTTAGATATATTGGGCAGGTGTCTTGGCATTTGTCTTTTGACAAACATCAACTAGTGTACCAAAACAACCACACTGTGGTTCTGAATTTTTTTTCTAGAATATGGACTCAATGAGTCTTCCTGGCCTGTCTCCAACCTGTGGAACTTTTACAACTATGAACTCAGATTTTAAGAATTCTAGGGACAAAGACAGAAGTGACCTATAAACAAGAACTTCAAACTTCGTAACGTGTATTTTTAAAAACAAACCTATCACTTTCAAATTACATTGGCATATTTTGTTTCAGGATGCTATAGGCCCTCAATATTAAAATACATTAAGGAAGAGCACACAAGTATTTGTATTCAGTGAGCATTTTACTTGCCGAGCATATAAGAACATGCTGTATAAGAAGAGCTGTAAACTAGAACATAAACAACACTGCCACCATTTCACGTTTCAAATTTAGTATCTGAATTAGATATTCAGAAAAGAAAGGGAATCTGACTTTAAAAAGCAGATATAGGGGCGCCTGGGTGGCTCAGTCGGTTAAGCATCTGACTTCTACTCAGGTCATGATCTCGCAGTCTGTGAGTTTGAGCCCCGTGTCTGTGCTGACAGCTCAGAGCCTGGAGACTGCTTCTGATTCTGTGTCTCCCCCTCTCTCTGCCCCTCCCCCTTCACGCTGTGTCTCTCTCTCCTTCAAAAATAAATAAACGTCAAAAAAAAAATTTTTTTTAAAGCAGATATATAATCCTGGGGCATCCAGGTGCCTCAGACGGTTGAGTGTCTGACTCTGGATTTTGGCTCAGGTCATGTTCCCACGGTTTCAGGGGATCGAGCCCTGCGTCCGGCTCTGTGCTGATAGTGCAGAGCCTGCTTAGGATTGTCTCTCCTTCTGATTCTCCCTTGTTCTCTCTCAAAATAAGTAAATAAATACTCCTGTAACATATATATACACATACATGTATATATACACATACATATGAGTGTATATATCTGTATGCGTATGTGTGTGTGATGCTACAATCTTCCATAATTATGTAGTATTCACTGAAGAGCACAATCTCCACCTAAAAACTTAAAAATCATAAAATGTTAATCCGAACGGGCAACCCCAAATTTTTACTTTTAAGGTTTTGAAGTCTACATACCTTAGTTTCAGTTATCATGCCATCAAAAGGACAAGAATACACTGCTATTTTTGCACTTTTGACAGATGTTACATCACCTTCAGTTTCCTTCTTAAAAACCATGCCATGCAATACTGAAGAGGAATAGATACCAGAACCCTAAGGAATTGAATACCAAAATCATCAGTAATCTCATGAAAATAACATCAGGGCTCAGTTGTTAATTCTTCATGTACCAAAAATAACGTTTTCCACATAACGTAATATGCCAAGGGGTGACTCCTGGGAATAAGGAGTGGGGTGGTGGATGTAAAACACACCAGTCTACTTAAGGTAGAAACCACTCTGAGAATGAGCTATTAATGAAAGGGGGGCCTTCAGGGTACCAGGAACAACCAAGAACTGAGAATAACTCTTCTAAGTCATTCATTCACTCACTCACCAAATACCTGGTGCCAATGTACTAGGCACAGCTGTTAGCACTGGGGACAGGAGATGGAACAAAGCAGTACAAGTGTCAGAAAAGGCACAGCATCTATGCATGCATGAGCGTGCACACAGATACACACACACCCTTGTATTTACGTAAGCTAAACTCAACTCCAATCACAGGTTTTACTACAGGAAGCACTAAGTTTTTTAAATACAAAATACTCTTATTTCAATACTAACAACAGTAACATGTGAGTTCTATTATTGTAGATCAACAGAACATCTCATTCAAAACTGGTTCTGAAGGTTATGGTTTTAATTCAGCACACATGAAGAATTCAAAACACGTAATATTTGATGCATTATTCTCAACCTTCAAAGTTGTGATGGAAAAATGATGATTTCATAAGGAGATAATACATCAAACACCCTTTAAAATTTAATAGTAGTATTACAACCTCCAAATACCAAAATGTTACAAATGTAACAAAGTCCTAAATGTTCAAAATCTGAGGTAAAATTTGGGTTTTGATAAACACATACATTTTTTCTTTTTGCAAAATATAATGGACCTATTAGACAACACTTATGCATTTTCTAAACTTACCAGAATCTTACACACTCTGATGTTATCAACATTGAAATGGCCGGAATCAGGGAAAATAGACACTGTTTAAGAAAACGAGACACGTCAAAAGATGCATGGAGACAACAAAGAAAATATCTTAGTCTCATTAAAATATTTTTAGTTTGGATCTTTTCATTTACTGAGATTTACTCACCACATGCCTGAGCAATGAGCTTGGCCAGAAACACTTCATTGCCGTACTGTTTACTCATTATGGAGGTATGGAGCACAGAAGACACTTCATCAACATCTCGAAGATTTTTTGCAGAACAACAAACTAAATCAGGAAGAATCTCATGGGCTTTTCTGCAGGCTATTTCATAACCTTCTATGACCTTAAATGTAAAAAGCCAAAGTGTTTCTTCAGAAGACACAATTTTGACATGACTTTAAAATATAGCTTATTTTGGTACCCCAACGAATATGGGTATTTGTTTTCCATATAAAATGACAAAGCACACTTTGAGAACAGCATTCGTGGCAGGACGTGCTCATCACGAGTGTAGGCTTTTGTGATGGCCCGAAATTGAATGCTGTCACTTATTAGCTGTTAAGATCTTGAGTAAGATTTTTCTAAGTGTCACTTTCCTCATCTAAAATAAAAGAGAATTAATTTTCATTAATTTCTCATTACTCACACGATTCTTATAAGGATGGAGTAAGATACTGCATAGACAGCACATGTACTACAATGCCTGGCACAGAGTAAACTGCTCAATGTTAACTATTACTACAACGATGACTCTATACAGGCACAAATTAAATCAAAGTACATTACAAAATGAACACTTGCCTCCGAAACCGAGAGCCCAATTCTCAGAAGCTCTTCAGCTAGTTCCAGAAGGGCTCCAGCAAACACCAGCACAAAGTTTGTGCCATCTCCAACCTCTTGCTCTTGCATGTGAGAAGCCATTACGATCATTTTTGCAGCAGGATGCTGTACCTGGTAGAAGGGGTTTGAATTTTAAAGTGCAAAACATTTGATCCTGAAAGCAACATGAAGTTTTCCATTTTCATTTCTTTTAAAAAAATTTTTTTTTTATTTTTACATATTTATATATTTTTGCCAGAGAGAGACAGAGAATGAGTGAGTCAGAGCACGAGCAGGGCAGGGGCAGAGAGGGAGGCACAGAATCCAAAGCAGATTCCAGGCTCTGAGCTGTCAGCACAGCCTGATGCAGGGCTCGAACTCCCCAACTGCGAGATCGTGACCTGAGCTGAAACCAAGAGTTGGATGCTTATACAATTTAGCCACCCAGGTGCCCCTCATTTTCCATTTTTTCTTAAGCTAATACACTTCAATCTCCCTGTGGGCCAGGTAACTCCAAAATCACACTGCTACATACTATTCAGTGCGGTGGCCAGAAGACAGTCCCAATCCCTCAGAGACTATCAGCACAAATGCATCACTACAAATGCAAACAACCTGAAACCGCATCTTCTTTTGATGGCCAGTCACCCAGTACATACATCTCTGCACATAAGGTGCAGAAAATTACATGTCCACTAAGTTAAAAAAGTAATTCCAAAAACCAAACCTAGGCATTAAAAACCAAAATAACCACCTCATTTAATCATGAGTCTCAATGCCTATGTACATTTCTATTGTAAGGAGTACCAATTGTGGCTTTTTAGAAGACAGAGGTTTCTTTAAAAAAAAAAAAAAAAGGTATCAAGATTTTAAGTAGTCTATCCTTTGGATTTAGGGTTTAAAAACGAAGCAAGGAGTAACAACTGAGAGCGGTGAGAATACTACAAAGTTGACACTATGGTTTTTTGTTTTTTTTTTAATTTTTTTTCTTTTTTTTTTTTCAACGTTTTTATTTATTTTTGGGACAGAGAGAGACAGAGCATGAACGGGGGAGGGGCAGAGAGAGAGGGAGACACAGAATTGGAAACAAGTTCCAGGCTCGAGCCATCAGCCCAGAGCCTGACGCGGGGCTCGAACTCACGGACCGCGAGATCGTGACCTGGCTGAAGTCGGACGCTTAACCGACTGCGCCACCCAGGCGCCCCGACACTACGGTTTTTATTGAGGCAATATTTCCATCATGGCTGAATAACTCCTGAGACCACCATAGTGTCCAACATTAACACTCACAAAGACTAATTCCTCCTCATGGAATTAAATTTGTTTTGTTCACTACATTAACAATATTATTTAGTTATTTAAGCAGTCAGAGAAATGTTAACACACCTATAGTTTCATTTGAAAAGATTAAGCTACAATTCTCTAAGAGCTAAGTTCAGGACAATTTCTTGAAGGTGAAAACATCTTTCAACTACAGAGCAGCTAGACGAGGAACAGTTCTCTGATGTTCAGGTGCCAGACTTTACTTATAATTCTGCCTGCAGAATCTATTTTACACACTCTGCAATATCAAAACTGCAGGTAAGCAAAGCAAAATGCCACCATTTTTGTGTTTCATTTTCACAAAGCCAAAGACCTGGTTTAATTTTTTTTTTTAAACCACTGTTTTAAGTATCAGCTGTTTCTGCATTTTTGAATAACTCACTTTGGTGTCATACTCTACAGAACGAGATAGTATACTCAATTTGATATGGTTATGAGCAAATGTATTTTTATACAAGCAAGCCTCCGTAAATTAATAACTTGGGAGATTTTTAAATTTAAGCGGCTAAAAAGTTAAAACTACATAATGAATTTTCAAGTTGGGAAAAAAATAGTCCCTTATTATCCTAAGAGGTTTCTTCTATGTTAAAATATGTTTAATTTTGGGGGCACCTGGCTGACACAGTCGGTTAAGCGTCTCTCTGACTCTTGATCTCGGCTCAGGTCATGATCTCAGTTTCTGAGTTTGAGCCCCACACTGGGCTCTGCGTTGATGGCATGGAGCCTGCTGGGGATTCTGTCTCTCCTTCTCTCTGCCCCTCAACCTGCTTGTGTGCTCGCTCTCTCTCTCTCCCTCCAAATAAATAAATAAACTTAAAAAATATATACATATACACTCAATTTTTGACATCACCAAAACATTTCTTGGCTTCAAAGTAATGACCTACTTCTAGCTCTCTTAAAATAGTGGCTGCGTCGTTTGTCACAAACAACTTCTCCAGGTGGTTGATAACCATTTTGTTCATTCCTAAAAAAACAAAAAACAAAACACAGGAGAAAAAGTTAGGGGGGGAAAAAATCGCTCAAATCCGTCTCCAAATACCCCCAAAAATTTAGTCAAGAAATATAAACTTGTATCCATTTCTTAAGGTAACTTTGTAAAAACTCAACACATATTATCTACTCTGGCACCCTAATGGCACCCCCGTCATTATTCCTGTCCTTTCTAATCTCCTATAATGTTTACCTGGGAGGATGTCAATCTTCTCATAGTTTTGTTCAATAAATGTAAATTACATTAACGTAGAAAAGACCAAAAAAATCTAGTTTTGGGGTGCCTGGGTGGCTCAGTTAACTGTCTGGCTTGATTTCAGCTCAGATTATGACCTCAGTTTGTAGGTTCGAGCCCTGCATCAAGCTTTGTGCTGACAGTGTGGAGCCTGCTTGGGATTCTCTCTCTCCCTCTCTTGCTGCCCCTCCCCCCACAAAATAAATAAACATTAGAAAAAAAAGTATAGTTTTATTGCTTTCCATACATTTGTGTCAATTAAATTCAGTTGACGGTAGGAGGCAAGAGAGATTTCCTCCCTTACATCAGGTACCATATCTCAATAGTGAAAGCTCCGTAACTTTTCTATCCTCTCAATATGATAAAAATTAACATTTTGATTCCTATTTTTCTAAAGAGATATGAGTTGTTGATTAAAACCTGAAAACATTACACTGGTGGCAATAAACTATACAATTACTTTTGTATTATGGCTAAAACTCAGTTTATGTATCATATTCTCACAGAATAAGTTGGAAGAAGCTAGCACACAAAATTCTAGTATTGTATCTTTTAAAACATGAATTTAGAAATTACCGTTTGGTCCATATGCTGTACGAGTTGTTTGGGCAAGCTCCTTGCAAGCCTGTATGTTCCTGTATACAGCCTCTTCTAATCCTGAAAAATGCTGTAAAATAAACCAAAAACAAAAACACTTCTGATTAGACAAAACAGTGAAACACAATAATCTTCTTCATCTGTAAGATGGGGATAATAATAGTACCTACCTCACAGGACTGTTGAAAAAAAAAAATCAAGCAAGGTTTATGTATGTAAAGCATGGTGCTTCAAATGATCCGTAAATTTGCTCACTGGTTGAATATAATGACATTTTCAGAGACCACATGTATCTACTTACACGTCAAAACATAAAGCATATATAAAAATGTATATATATATACACACATATATATATATAAAATATAAAGCATGTACATATTTTTAAATGTTGTGAAAAGTGCAAGAAAGAATGCTATGATCGATCAGCAAAAGATAAGATATTTTAGGTAAAAATACCTCTTCAGAGTTTATCATTACTTTTTGAAAAGTTGAAATATGGTATATTTCTTTTATTGTTAGGAGCCTGATCATCATAAAACCATCAGTTTTCCGATCCCTGGGAAATCCCACTTAACAGACCTGCTGCCCAAATGTTTAGTATCCTGACTGCTGAACGCTCTTGTGAATTGCAACACAATTCCAATGCGTACACATTGAAAAATTGCCGAACTGCTCACAATACGAAAATTCTCAAATTTTACACTGGACTTCTTTTAGAATTGAGATTTACATGTAGCTTCAGATGGGTTTCGTGAGCTTCCAGTTTGTTCATGTAAACATTTTTATACAGTTGCTACACCCAATAAAGGAGGCACTGGTCACATGTGGTTAAATTGCAAGTAATTAAAATTAAAAATTCGGTTCTCCACTGCAGTAGCCACAGTTCAAGTGTCCAGTAGCCACATGCGGCTCACGGATACTGTATCAGAATGAATATAGAATACTTCCATCATTGAAGAGCTTCTAGGAGACAGTTCTATCCTAGGCCATAAGACGTGGCTTTTATACTGCTCATAAAAGGAACTGTCATCCAAACGAGGTGAATAATCATTACTTTAGAAGTAGTGTCTTCAGAGTCAAGGGTTGACGGACTCTTACGAAAGCATTTAGTCTGACCTGGCTTACACTCTAGTTTTTTCCCTTTACCCGTTCTCTGAGGAACAGCCATGTGATCATAAATCAGATCCCATCAATGGTCTGCCGTCACTCTTAGGATAAAATGTAAATCCCTCCTGAAGGCTACAAGGTCCTATATGTTCTGGTCCTAACCTACAGCTCCTCTAAAGTCATCTCTCACCATTTTTGCTTTCCCTTGATGAGCTTCAACCTCATTACCTCTCTTGCTGTTTTCTTTTTTAACAGGTCAAACTCATTTCATCCTCAAGGTCTTTATACTTACTGGTTTTTCAGCCTGGAATACTGCCCTCTTCAACCTTGGCTGATTCTTTCTGTCACTTAGGACTAAGCTAAAAGCTCTTCCTTGAACATCTTATTTACTGGTTCTATCTATTCCTGACTCTTCCCTTTTTTGGGGGAGGCAGACTTGTTTACTTCATTCTCTACTATAGTACTTCCTATCTAATCTTTTTATTTTTACTACAGTATTCTTTATTTCCTTTATCATTATTTGAAATTATCCTGATTTGATCGTTTATTTCAGCCTCAAAATAAAAATTATGAAAAAGTTTCAATCTTTTTATTTTTTTTTTTTTATTCAACGTTTTTTATTTATTTTTGGGACAGAGAGAGACAGAGCATGAACAGGGGAGGGGCAGAGAGAGAGGGATACACAGAATGGGAAACAGGCTCCAGGCTCCGAGCCATCAGCCCAGAGCCCGACGCGGGGCTCAAACTCACGGACCACGAGATCGTGACCTGGCTGAAGTCGGATGCTTAACCAACTGCGCCACCCAGGCGCCCCTCAATCTTTTTAAAGTAAGCAGTCCATGGGGCATCTGGGTGGCTCAGTTGGTTGAGTGTCTGACTTCGGATCAGGTCATGATCTCACAGCTCGTGAGTTCGAGCCCCGCATGGGCTGTGCGTTCACAGTTCAGGGCTTGGTGGCTGCTTCGGACTTTGTGTCTCCCTCTCTCTGTCCCTCCCCTGCTTGCACTGTGCGTTCTCTCTCTCAAAAATAAATAAACTTTAAAAAAAATTAAAGTGAGCAGTCCATGTCATTACCTGCAAAGATGTTTTACCAATATTTACATTAAACCCTGATACGTGATATGCTGTTATCCCAAAAGCGTATTCTGCAAACAATGACCTAGTTCCCTAAAACTGTTACTGTAAACTGCACGACAATAAATTAGATCTCTTTAACGAGGCATAGGGAATTTGGGGGGCAAATAAAGCCAAGATTTGATTTGAACACAAGAGACAAATTTATCAGCAGTATATATTAAGATGTTTTACACAAATTATGCTCTTGAAATACATTCATAATCTGGGCATAAAACGAAGTCGTTTTAATTAATTAGTCCAGGGTGTCTCTTACACTTACAAAGTCAGATAGTTACGAGTCAAAGGTACCATCTTTTGGTCAATTTAAAGATGAGGCAAGGAAGATCTGGGGGTTGGTTTTACATCAAGCCAGCTAACCTAAATTGGCATACAATCCATTTGGATTGAGTAACGTTTGTCCTACCACAACGCACTGCTGCGAACGAAACGGGGAGCCCTGTAATTCTCATCCCAAGGAAAACTGTCGAGAACTGGCCCCTGTCCCTCTTCTCTCCGGATTACCCCCTCCTTGAACAGTGTCAACTGGCTTCGCGGTTCCCAAGCCTACATTATTCGATTTCACCCTCAAAACACCCTTTAAGGGTCGAGTGGCAAGTCAGCCCGGTTTTAGGGGTGGAGGGAAAATGCACGAACGGCTTTCCTTTTGCCCAGCGAGGAAACACAGGATACGAATCCTGCGGCCTTGCCTCTCTCTTGCTCCTTCTGCCCGTCGACCCTTCCCTGCATCGGGGAAGAAAGAAAATGCCCGCTCGCCTTAGCGGCCGAATCCCCTCCTTCGCCCCCCTTCACCGAACACCTCCCTTTCTGGAATCTTCTCTGCCTCCGACCGCTGTACCCAGGGAGCACACCCGGCCCGTTACCAGGCCCTTCTTCCCTCTAGCCGCCGCAGCCCTACGTCGACTCTCCTCCCTCTCCCTTCTTCCATTCCTTACCTTCGCCCCCTCCTTAAGCATCTGGGCAAAGCCCGGGGCCTTGGGGACGTGAAGCGCCATGCCCTCTGCAAATCGCCGTTCACGCGCTCGCTCAGAAGATCCCGGAGGAAGCGAGGGGCACGCAAAGCCTCCTGGGAACGCAGCGTGCGGCGACCTTACGCTCCTCCTTTCTTTCCAGCTGAGCCTGCCCCTTCCTTAGCCTCCTGGTCAGAAGCCTCGCGAGAGAAAGCAGTTCCCGCAGCCAGAACTGAGTTGACGATCCTCGATCCTGTCGATCGGTTAGGGCACTCTCAGGGCGGGCTTTTGGTCTTCTGGCTGGCGCACGCGCAAGCGGTCGGGCCGTTATGACTCGTTCCGATTTAACCCCTTTGCCAAGACTCCAAGGTCGGGACATTTGATATTTGCCATCTGTGACCCACTCCTCTTAAGATTTAACTTGCACGAAATCTTCCAGACCCACCCACAATGTCAGGGCTGGTGTGCCCTTCCCCCCTCACCTCCAGGCAGAGCACCTGCCTCCCCCCCCCCCCCCCCCCCCCCCCCCCCCCGCCTCAAAATCTTTTTCTGAGCATCTGCTCTGTCTGTGAGAAGCGCGGGCGACTTAAAGGCGATAAATAAAATCTGTAAGAAGAACTACACACCGAATGCTCATATGTGCCGGGCTCTGTGTTATTTAGGTGCGACATTTTAGCTAAGGGTCGATCTTACAAGTTAACTATTGCTATCTCCATTTGATACATAGAAAAGTTTAATGTTAAACGTAGGATTCCTTTACGGATTGACTGACTACAAAATGCAAGTTATTTTTTTTTTTCTTTTTCTTTTTTAAATTTAGATTCAAGATAGTTATAGTGTAGTATTGGTTTCAGGAGTAGAATTTAGTGATTCATCACATAACACCTATTGCACATCCTAAGAAGTACCCTCTTTAATGCTTATCACCCATTTAGTCCATGCCCCCCACCCCCACCTCCTAGCTATCAACCCTGTTTGTTATCTATGTTTCAGAGTAGGTAAGAGTACCTAAGAGTATGATTTGCCTCCCTTTCTGTTTTTATCTTATTTCATCCCCTATGTTCATCTGTTTTGTTTCTTGAATTACACGAGTGAAATCATATATTTGTCTTTCTCTGACTGACTTATTTCATTTAGTATAACTTATTTTGTTTATTTCCATCCCCGTTGTTGCAGATGGCAAGATTTCATTCTTTTTGATTGCTGAGTAATATTCCAATGTATATATGTACCACATCTTCTGTATTCATTCATCAGTTGATGGCTATTTGGGCTCTTCTCATAATTTGGCTATTGTTGATAGCATGGCTATAAGTATTGGGGTGCCTGTACCCTTTCAAATCAGCATTTTTTGTATCCTTTGGATAAATGCCTGCTAGTGCAATTGCTGGCTTGTAGGGTAGCTCTATTTTTAATTTTTTGAGGAAGCTGCATACTGTTTTCCGAGTGGCTAACCAGTTTGCATTCCCACCAACAGTGCAAAAGAGTTCCTCTTTCTCCACATCCTCCCCAACATCTGTCCTTGCCGGAGTTGTTAATTTTAAATTTTTTTTCAACGTTTTTATTTTATTTTTGGGACAGAGAGAGACAGAGCATGAACGGGGGAGGGGCAGAGAGAGAGGGAGACACAGAATCGGAAACAGGCTCCAGGCTCTGAGCCATCAGCCCAGAGCCTGACGCGGGGCTTGAACTCATGGACCGCGAGATTGTGACCTGGCTGAAGTCGGATGCTTAACCGACTGCGCCACCCAGGCGCCCCCTGAGTTGTTAATTTTAGCCAATCTGGCAGGTGTGAGGTGATACCTCATTGTGGTTTTGATTTATATTTCCCTGATGATGAGTGATGTTGAGCATCTTCATGTGTCTGTTAGCCATCTGGATGTTTTCTTTGGGAAAGTGTCTATTCGCGTCCTCTGCCCATTTCTTCACTCATTATTTGTTTTTTGGGTATTGAGTTTGATAAGTTCTTTATAGAGTTTGGGTACTAACTTTATCAGATACGTCATTTGCAAATATCCTCTCCTATCCCATGGGTTGCCTTTTAGTTTTATTGATTGTTTCCTTTGCTGTGCAGAATCTTTTCATCTTGATGAGGTCCCAATATTCATTTTTGCTTTTATTTCCTTGCCTCCAGAGACATATCTAGTAAGAAGGTGCTGTGGCCAAGGTCAAAGAGGTTGTTGTTTGTTTTCTCCTCTAGGATTTTGATGGCTTCCTGTCTTATGTTTAGGTCTTTCATCCATTTTGAGTTTATTATTGTATGCAGTGCAAAAAAGTGGTCCAGGTTCATTCTTCTGCATGTTGCTGTCCAGTTTTCCTAATACCATTTACTGAAGAGACTCTCTTTTTTCCATTGGATATTCTTTCCTGCTTTGTCAAAGATTAGTTGGCCATACACTTGGGGGTCCATTTCTGGATTCTCTATTCTGTTCCATTGATCTGAGTATCTGTTTTTGTGCCAGTACCATACTATCTTGTTGATTACAGCTTTGTAATACAGCTTGAAGTCTAGAATTGTGATGCCTTCAGCTTTGGTTTTCTTTTTCAGGATTGTTTTGGCTATTCGGGGTCTTTTCTGGTTCCATACAAATTTTAGGATTATTTGTTCCAGCTCTGTGAAGAATGCTGGTGTTATTTTGATAGGGATTGCTTTGAATATGTAGATTGCTTTGGGTAGTATTGACATTTTTAACAATATTTGTTCTTCCAATCCATGAGCATGGAATATTTTTCCATTTTTTGGTGTTTTCTTCAATTTATTTCATAAACCTTCTATAGATTTAGGTCTTTCATCCACAAAATGCAAGTTTTTAACCATTACCTATATTCCTCTCTTCTGCTTCTTCCTGGAAATAGAAATCTCTTTTAGGAATAATTTCACACTGTGAAAGTAATCCATTCTTCTTGTAGAAAATACAGAAAATGTGAAGCAGAATGTTTTGGTTCAATATTTGTTCTTTGACGTGGACACTTGCAAATTGCTTTTTTTTTTAATTGGGACAGATTTGGTGTGCCTTGTGTAATAATCATATGTGTCCAGTGTATTATCAGTTATAACTTCTAATAAACACTTAAAATACATAATTATTGAAATAAAAACTTTTTCCCACCTTAAATCAAATGGTTTGTGAACCATCTGTTGGGAAACATTACAAGACACCAGGGCTTCTCAAAGTGTGGTTCAGGGACCTCTGAGATGCACCAAGACCTTTTTAGGGTCCATCAGGACAAAACTATTTTCATAAGACTATGACATCTCCTTTCCCATTCTTTTATTGGGGAGTTTTCCAGAGATACACAGTGTGTGTGATTAAAACAATTTGAAGCATTTTTTAAAGTTTATTATTTTTTGAGAGGGAGAGAGAGAGAGAGAGGATCCCAAGCAGGCTCCCTGCTGTCATCATGGAGCCTGATGTGGGACTCGAACTCCAGACCATGAGATCATGACCTGAGCTGAAATCAAGAGTCGGATGCCTAACTGACTGAACCACCTAGGCACCCCAAAAACAGTTTGAATGTAAAGGGCATGGGAAACCAGTTTTCTATTAAGCCAGATATAAAAGAGATTTGCAAAAATATAAAACAATGCCACTCCTGATTATTTGGTTTTGAAAAATAGAATATGTAGATTGAATATGTAGATTGTTTTGGGTAGTATCAACATTTTAACAATATTTATTCTCCCAATTCATAAACATGGATTAACCTAAAAACTGTAGGTTAACATGTGATGGGGTATCACTGTTATTTTAAGATACTTAAAAAGTTATCTGTTTTAATTTATAATACAACCAACATTGATAACTATAATCCACACAAACAAAAGCTCATTGAGAACTTCAATAATTTTTAAGAGTAAAGGGGTCCTGAGACTGAAAAGTTAGAGGCCCATTGCAATAGATCAGTCCTGAGCAATAGAACCATTTGAGATTTTCTCATGGATTAGATAAAATAGACAAACAATTTTATTCATATGCACCTGAGGATTACATATAAACATAACCAACACCAAATAAAACTGAAAGGGGTTAAAAATGACACTGATGAAATGTTATTAAAAATGACTAAGGAATCAAATTTGATGAGGACCATGGAAAATTAAACTTGAGGACAACTATTGATGAACCAAGTTTCCATGGAAAGTTTGTAATAAAAAATCAATCTCACATTAATTTTAGTAAATTGAAAAGGAAATGGAAATAACTGAAATCAATTAAAATTGTCTGTATGGTAATGTACCAAAAAATTAAATTGATTTAATTGCTAAGAAAAATGCTTTTTAGATGAAAATTCATTGCCTTTGTATTATTTGGGTTAAACTGTGTATTCATCAGCATGGAATCAAAACGTCGAGGGCAACATTTCCTCAGGATCCAAATAGCAGGTCAAATATTCTTCACTCGGGGTAGAAAAGAAACAAATTCTTTTTTAAAATTTATTTTGAGAGAGGGAGCATGAGCAGGGGAGAGGCAGAGAGAGAAGGAGACAGAATCCCAAGCAGGCTCCACGCTGTCAGCACAGAGCCAGATGCAGGGTTCGAACTCGCAACTGTGAGATCGTGACCTGAGCCAAAATCAAGAGTCAGATGCTTAACCAACTGAGCCACTCAGGTACCCCTAACATAGGTTCTTAATGTGGCTTCAAGGCCTAGGTTCTGGTCCCTGCTTATCTCACATGTATCTTCTCCCTCTTGGCCTTCTTCTCTGTCTTTTGACCACAACTGCCTGAATAGTTCCTCCTGTCTGCTTTACTTCTGCCTCAGGTGTTAGCTTCTGCTGTTCTCTCTACCTAGAATGTGCTTCTGCTCTCTTTTGGCTGAGTTCATTCTACTTCAGTAAACAGACACAAGTTAGAAAGCCTTTGATGACTCTCAAGACATTTTCCATTGGTTATTTTAATAGCTTCTGTGTTTCCCCTTCATAGCACATATCAGAATTAAAAAATTTTTTCTAATGTTTATTTATATTTGAGAGAAAGATAGTGAATAAGGGAGGGACAGGGAGAGAAGGAGACACAGAATCTGAAGCAGGCTGTAGGCTCTGAGCTGTCAGCACAGAGCCCGACGCGGGGTTCGAACCCATGAGCTGAGAGATCATGACCTGAGCCAAAGTCTGAGGCTCAACCAATGGAGCCACCCAGGCCGCCCACCTTTATCATAACTGTAATGATAAAATTAGTTATAATCTTTCCTAACCAGTAGGTGGTGCTGTGTCACCAGCACCTTACTGGACATGGTGTAGAGACCTAATGGATGACCAAATGCAAGTCAAGAATAGGAGACCAAAGAACGTGGAGGTGAAGTCTCTATTTGTCCCATCTGGACAAATGTGCTGTAAAACCAGGCAACAACAAAAAGCAATCAGAAGGGTTTGCCCAGGAGTTTGCAAACGGTCAAGGAGATTGTAGGTTTCTTCTGCTTTGATTTAAGAGTCCAGGTTCCTCTTGTTAGGTAGCAATGGAAACACATTGCTTCCACCATCCAGATGCCTTGAGGATAAGGGGTGCCTCCCCCTTAGCTCCCCATTCAGGAGGAACTCCACTGTTGGCCTGGGGATGTCTAAGCCATCTAAGAACTTTGATACAGACTCAGGTCATTAATTGTTTCATGTGGCTACTTCTATTTTTTCCTCTTTCCTTTGTTTGCCTAAAGTTTTAACCTTTTTGCTTCAGACTTGTTCTAACATTTTTGCTTTGTCTGTGTGTTTTGATTTTTCTTTTTTCTTTTTTGGTATTCTTACTTAATTTTACCGATTCCCATTAGGTCTCTAATCTTCTGGCTTTATTTCTCTCCCCTCCCACCTATTTGTATTATCTATTTTGTGTTACTATACCTTACTTTTCACTATTTTCTATTAAAATTTAATTCTTTTTATTTGATTTTGGGATTTTATGACTCATTTTGTATTGGCTTATTATTTTCCTTCATTTTTTTTCTTTGTTAAAATCTCTTAATTTTCCTTTGTAAATTAAAACTTTTTTTTTCTGTTTTAATCAAATTTCTTTGGTCTTAGGGAATCTGTGTTCCCTCTCCAAGTTTGGAAATAATCCCATGGGAGTCAGGCAGCTGGGATTGGGAGCATCACTGGACTTTGGAGGATATGATTTGGTGTGAAAGCCCGCATTGCACTGAATTGCAGTGCAGAAGCAGAAAAGAGGATGACAAAAGACAAGCTCTTAATGGATTAATTTCATGTAATCAAGAGAGGTGGTTCCATGTCAGTTACCTATCAAACCAGATCATTCCCTCTAATCAGGGGAAGTAAGGAGCGAAACAGCAGGCCAGGGGGATTGGGGAAACCCAGAGGAATGCAAAGAAACACCCTCCTCCCACTGTGTTACTTTTAGGTCTTCACCTCCCTCCAAACCTGCAACTCCTAACCTTCTATCTATGGGTTGGGGGCATGGTTGCACGAGATTGGGCCTCAGACTACCAAGTCAATCTCACGGCTTTTCTGGTTTCTGTCAAGCACACTTGAGGCAAGGGAAGGTCAAGGCCAAGTCCTGACTGATTTGGATGATAAAGGTACAAGGAACCACAGAGGGGCTGGGAGATTTCAGTGGCTGGGAGGTTGTGGGATACTCACTTGCTGAGGCACTAACTCTAGACTAATTGGATTTATATTCTGCCCCTCTATTCTGCAGAGAGTAGAATAGGAAGATCCATACCTTATAAGAATGCTGGAGATGATGAGAAACTGCCTCATGACAACTTCCCAGAGGGGAGGGGAGGTGGTGAACTTTCTAGACCCAAGATGGAGCCACTCCTGTGCAGGTTGGCATATCAGCAACCTGAAACTTAGACTGCTCTTGTGTCCCTGGAAATGCTCTGCTTGACCAGAAATTCAGTATATCCAGTTTCAGCCAGTCCCCAAATGTCAAGCCAACCCTGGGTTTTCTCATCCCCAACAAGGTTGAATCTGTGACCCCAGACAATACAATCAGAAATTTTCTATTTGTCCCTTTCTTATTTTTTTTTAATGTTTATTTATTTTTGAGACAGAGAGAGACAGAGCATAACAGGGGAGGGGCAGAGAGAGAGGGAGACACAGAATCCGAAGCAGGCTCCAGGTTCCGAACTGTCAGCACAGAGCCCGACGTGGGGCTCGAACCCATGGACCGTAAGATCACGCCCTGAGCTGAAGTTGGGTGCTCAACTGACTGAGCCACCTAGGAGCCCCTTTATTCTTTATCCTATAAGAGCTTCTTGTCTTGCACTGTATTTTGCAGTTCTTCATAAAGGTGACTGCTTCATGAAGTGTTAAATAAAGTTTGTTTTTATCATCTAAATAGTCTTCTTTAATAATTTTTTTTTTTTAAACAGAGGTGAGAGGGAAATGGCCTTGGAGAAGCTCTTTGCAGGCCTCCCCTCCTCTTGTGTTCCAAAAGGATTACAAGGCATACTGCCAAGACTCAGATTAGTTTGGGATGAGCCTTAGTCTGTGTGGTCTATGTGGATACATGCAAAATTGCCATGGTGCCATGGCAGAGCCATTCCCCTAGAGTTCCTCGGCACTGCTTTTCCTTGTGGCTATCCTCAGAGGGCTCACTCCAGCTGGGATTCCTGGTCCTCAATGAGGCCCATCTTACCATTCCATCCTTTGAATGCTTATCCTTCCTCCCCGCTCTTCTGAAATAACACTTCCCTAGCTCCATGTTGTGAGAGATCTTATAGCCTTTGGATACCCCTGATTATTTTCTTATGCCTGTAGTTTACTGGCGTCCTACAATATCACCAAGACCACATGTTTATGAGACAAAGCTCAGTTTATTGTCCTGCAGTCAGGGAGAGTACTACTTTGGCAGTCTTAGTAAGACCTCAGTTGGGGGAGTTGCAAAGTTAGGATGTTGATAAGTTTTTGAAATCTGGGTCATGAAGGTCTTTCAGTGCAGGGGTTTGGGTCGGTCTGAATAAAGATCATGATACAGGATTGATGAGCACAGCAAGGTAAGGATTTGAGGCAAGGTGTTCAAAGAATCTCGAAGTATAAATTGTCATTTGATGCTTTCTTTTGAAGAGTTGGTGGGTATTTCAGGAACTTCCCGGAATAAACAATAAAGCTATTTGCAGTTCTTATCTTCCTGGGTCAGTGTTTCCTGGAATAGTTATGTTGATGAAGACATCGGGACTAGTAAAGTCATGCTAATGTGGACGTCACACTGTGTGGGTTGAGATGGTTTCAGTTGTCACTCCTGACACTTTATCTAGTGACAGTCAAAGGAGATCCTCTCCAGATGATTAAATCTCCCATGAGCTCAGCAGCAGGAATGGTTTCTTGGTTCAGAGAGCCTGTGCATTTCCTTTGATCCAATTGCTGTGGGGGAGGCCATGTTTGGAATCAGAAGGGGGGCTGGATCGATGCTGCACTATCACAGGCAGAGGCAGCTGTTGCTGACACCAATCCCCACACCATGACCAATATGTCTCTTCTCTATTAGCTGGATGTTGTTTCCCTTCCAATGAATAAAATTCCTCTGTTAGCAGGTGGCATAATTGGGACCTTAAGCCCTTATTTTAAAAACTTCTAAGTAAACTTACTATATGTGTTCTCACACTATTAGTCATTTGAAGGAAGGAAGCCTTAAATCCAAGGTTTTAGGTCCCTCTTTTCCTAGTTGAGGGGGGAAAAAACTTTCACAGAGACAAGGAGGTGCTACTTATGCTCACGTTTTTCAAACTTACAGGAGGCACAGGGATATTGCTCCCATGCTCTCTCTTAGTCAGCTCAGGCTGCTATAACAATATAACCACAGACTGGGCAGCTTAAGCCAACGAAATTTATTTTCTCACAGTTCTTGAGGCAGGGAAGTCTAAGATCAAGGTGCAGGCAAGGCAGGTTTTATCCCGAGGCCTCTTTCTTGGCTGGTAGGTGGCTGTCATCCTGCTGTATGCTAGATCCTTGATGTCCCTTCTTATGAGGACATCAATCCTATTGTATCAGGGCACCACCCTGTTGACCTCATTTAACCTTAATTACCTCCTTGTAGGCTTATCTCCGAATATAGTTACATTGGGAGCTAGAGCTTCAACCTACGAATTATGAGGGAGGTACAATTCAGTCCGTAGCATTCTCCATTCTTATAGAAACTTTTTGTCTTGATTAATTTCTCTGATAAATCGGATGAGATTCCCCTCAATGCACATATTGCCCTTAGCAGACTTCCCACCGTCTTCTGGGTGTTGGGCTACATTTCTGTCACCTTTGGACGTTCATTTACTCTATGAACCCCCTAGCAGGAAGAACCATTTAAACACCTGGTCTGTGAAAGAACAGATGGAGACATTCCTCAAACCTCAAAACATCAAAAGACAGATTTAATTTCCCATGAGCCATTTCTCTGGGGCCCCCAAGGAGATGTTGAATGGCAAATTTCCCACCAACTTCATTTTCAAACAGAGGCTACTCATTCTAAACAGGAACACAAGGCATAAACCTGGAGAAGTCATTTCCCTCTATTCTGGGAAGGGTTATTGTAGGAGTTAGGCTTCTGAGGTTGCGGGAAAGGAAATCTACATGCCAAGACCACTTTGGAGGGTGATGTTTTTGTGTTTTTTTTCAATGTTTGTTTATTTATTTATCTATCTATTTATTTATTTAGAGAGCAAGTGGGGGAGGGGCAGGAAGAGAGGGAGAGGGAGAATCCCAAGTAGGCTCCAGGCTGTCAGCACAGAGCCTGACACGGGACTGGATCTCATGACGGCGAGATCATGACCCGAGTAGAAATCAAGATGCTTAACCAACTGAGACCCCCCAACCCCCTGAGGGTGGTGTTTATTAAGGATTATAAAAAAGTAAGAAATTGTACATCTGTCCCAGAGTCGGATGACTTTCCATGTATACTGCTACATGTTGGGTGTCTCTGAGTTACTATTTTTATACCTTAGTTTATCTCCGTTCTTATGGCTTCTACCAAGGTGGCATCTGCTATCTTCACCTCCTTTAACTTTTTGTTCTCTCTACATCTTAGCTTCAGCTTGTTTCCTTTCCTCTATGTGTCCCTTAGCTTCCCTGCCCTCCTCAGGTGGGTATCTGTGTGTCTCATATTTAAACATCCCAAAAGAGAACATCTGGTTGGTTCAGTTAATTGCTATCTAAAGAAAAGCCTTCTGGGGGCACCTGGGTGGCGCAGTCGGTTAAGCGTCCGACTTCAGCCAGGTTATGATCTCGCGGTCCGGGAGTTCTAGCCCCACGTCAGGCTCTGGGCTGATGGCTCAGAGCCTGGAGCCTGTTTCCGATTCTGTGTCTCCTTCTCTCTCTGCCCCTCCCCCGTTCATGCTCTGTCTCTCTCTGTCCCAAAAATAAATAAACGTTGAAAAAAAATTAAAAAAAAAAAAAAAAGAAAAGCCTTCTGGTTCTTTTGAATTCTCAAGTCAAAGATACTATAAGCCTCTATGGCTGCCTTGGCCTCAGCAACAACTGCTGGCATACTTAACGGTGACCAGGGGTTGGGATCATCTGTTAACTTTAGTGTAAAGGATGCTTTATGGCTGTTTTGTTCCAAAATGGGGTGTGCATGTGATCCAAATTTAGTTTCATAATCAGGCCAGTCAATCTGTCCAAGGCAGTGCTGTAGTTAATGGCTCCCCTAAAGTCTTTCTGGATCCAAAGCAGAGTATAAAGAAATGAAATGTGCGATAGTTAATCACTCCCTGATTATTACCATTCTGAGAATGGAGATCTTGGATGCTATGAACCTGATCATTTCCCCTTACTTTAAATGATGGCTTAGTTGTCCCTGGGCCGATTTGTACCTAGCCAGGATTACACTGGTTAGGTTATGGGGATGAGAAAGTTGAAATGGAGCAAGACATGTTTAAATTCTATCGGTGATGCTTTGGATCTCGGGAGATTGATGAAACCTCTGTCTCGGGGGACTGGGAGAGAAGTTTGCCTTTGGCTTTTAACAAGAGATTGTTGATAAAATAAAACTGTGCTCATCAGTCCCTCTTTTAGAAAAACTAGGAGTTATTGCCATAGCTTCCCAATAGACATGCTAGACTGGCCTGTGTTGCAGAGGCCAGGAAGCCAACTGTATTTCCCAGATTCCCTCTCAGTTACGATTCTGGATGTAAATGAGTCCCCGGCAGTTAGACACATTCATATGAGGCTGGAAGGTGGCAAGGAAACCCGGTTTATTTTCACAAGTCCTTGGTGTGTCCTTTAGCAGACAGAGTCATGATGGGTGGCATTTTTGGCATCAAGATTCCATAGTTACTCTTCATGCAAAATGTGTGGTGGGGTGACAGCTTCCTCATCCTGGCCTCTTGCTCTCTGCATTAGAGCTGTAGTGGGGATGCTCTTGGTCTCAGTCCATCCATCCAGTGGTGTTTCCTGATTCCCAACTTTCCCATCATTTAGAAAATATAGCTCTTAAGGCTGAGTCAGTTCTGTGACATCTGGAATTGGTTCCCAGAGGCCAATCCTCTCACGGTTGTTTGAAGCATCTGATTCCTTGTATTAAAGCCTTTCTGCTTAGAATACCTGGAATGGTTTCTGTTTCTCACATGGGATGTTGATTGAGAAATTCCTGTGTATGTGATTTTTAGCTAAAAGCAGTCATGGCCAGCCTTGTGATCTAATATAGCAAATGAAATTCAGAAGTCACTCAGGATCTTGCCAAATCCAATTTTTACCCTTGATTTAAAAAAATTTTTGTTTTGTTAAACTTAATTTCTTGTGGCTGGCTCAGATGTGGCAGTTGGAGCTGAGTCAGGAGATATTTTGAGATGAACCTGGTGTGGATAATTGAAGAAGATCCAATAACAAATGATGCAAGAGACCAAGTCCTCCTTTTCTCAAATTTATAGTTTGAGATAAATTGCTCTCTCCAGTATATTCAGAAAACATTCCTTTTCATAGTCTTGCTGATTTAAAAGATCAAATTAATGAGTTCTCTGGTGAAGGTTTTCTGTTCTTAAAATAGTTTACATTCTGCTGATGATTGGCCTTTGTAACGTTGTTATTTTAAAAAAATGTTTATTTATTTAAGAGAGAGAGAGGGAAAGCATACAAGTAGGGAAGGGGCAGAGAGAGAGAGAGAGGGAGAGAGAGAATCCCAAACAGGCTCCAAGCTGTCATCTCAGAGCCAGACGCAGGGTTCGGTCTCATGAAACATGAGATCACGACCTCAGTCGAAACCAAGAGTTGGACGCTTAAGTTACTGAGCCACCCGGATGCCCCTGTAACTTTGCTCAGATGGACCAAGAATATAGTATGTCCCACCCTTCCACCCCCAACTTTAAAAAAAAGATAAATCCTCTACTCCTTCCTAATTATGGATTTATCAGATTACTGTTTCTTTCTTTTTTTTAGATTAGTGTTTCTTTAAAAAAATTTTTAGCTAGTTTCTCATGACAAATTGCAAATCTGGATTTCTCAGGCCAATATTCTATGGAAGGAACAGGCTTATGGCAAGGCCATTCCACAGTAAATTATTTTTCCTTTCTGTATATTTTATGCAGAAATCTTTCAAGAACAAGATAAGATCATTCACATCTCTTATTGATCCTTACTCAGTTTGGCTTTGAGGATAGGAAACAGTTGTAGTCTAAACTGTACAACCTTGGACCCAGTCCTGAATCTTGCATAGAATTTGCATCTTAATTACCAATGTAGAGATCTGGGTTTGGAAGAACAGTTTCCTGATCAATTAAACAATTATTTAAAGATGAGTGAAGCAGCGATGTATGAGAACCTCTTTTCTTTTTACTCATTTCTTTTTCTTTTCTTTAAAAAAATTTTTTTGACGTTTATTTATTTTTGAGACAGAGAGAGACAGAGCATGAATGGGGGAGGGTCAGAGAGAGAGGGAGACACAGAATCCGAAACAGGCCCCAGGCTCTGAGCTGTCAGCACAGAGCCTGACGCGGGGCTTGAACTCACAAACCGTGAGATCATGACCTGAGCTGAAGTCGGAAGCTTAACCGACAGAGCCACCCAGGTGCCCCTTCTTCTATTTTTAAGTTAATTTTTATTTATTTTGAGAGGGATAGAGATAGTGTGAGTGGGGGGACAGAGAGAGAGGGAGAGAGAGAATCCCAAGCAGGTTCTAAGCTGCCGAGGCCGAGGTAGGGCTCAAACTCAGGAAACCGAGCGATCATGACCTGAGCTGAAACCAAGAGTTGGATGCCTAATCAGCTGAGCTACCCAGGTGCCCCTCTTTTTTACTCATTTCTTAATATTCAATATTGCTTTTGGATGAACTAATTGAATCCCTCCCTACTCCCGTTGAGAGTAAAAGTAGGAAATACTACCTACTGATAGTACCAAGCTCAAGAAATGACTTTACCAACTCTTGGTCCTATTTTCTAATACGACATAAAAGAATAGCTCGAATTCAGGCACTGTAGCAGTTAATGATTGCTTCATCAGTTATCAATAACAAACCACTCCAAAGCTTAGTGGCTTAAGACAATAGCCGCTTATTATTCCTCTCACATACAGGACTGGTTAGGCACCTTGGCTGAACTGGGCCAGGCTTTGCTGTATTAGGGCAAGGACTGCATATGTATCTAGAGAGTCAGCTGGTGGGTAGGCTGGGAGTCAGCAGGTTAAGAGGTTAACTAGAACAATTCAGCTGTGCTTTACATGGCTTCATCCTCCAGCAGGCTACCTGGGCTTGTGCTCGTTGAAATGGAGGGTTCCAAGAGAGCAAGCAGAAATGTGCAAGCACTTTGTCCAATTTGCTACTATCTCACTGGCTGAAGTAGGACACATGGCCCAGTCTAGAATCAGTATGGAAGGACAGTATCAGAGAGTGTAGATGCAAAGAAGTCTGACAACTGAGGACAATGGTGCAGTCAATCTACCATAGCCACTCAAACTCTAATAATCTTTTTTGGTAAGAGTTTTCCAACATTCATTGGCTTTGTATTCAATAATTCTACTCAGCAAAGTCATCTTAGGAATATATCAGAATGAATTTGTTTTGTAGGATTCACTAGAAAGCATTATTACTTGAACTAAAGTTTTCTTCAGTGTTTTACAGATTTTTCTCTCTTTTTCTTGAGCCACAGTGAATGATTGTAATATCTGTATTGAAAAGATTCAAGCTAAAAATTAGTGTGGTTGGGGTGCCTGGGTGGCTCAGCCAGTTAAGTGTCTGACTTCGGCTCAGGTCATAGTCTCTCAGTCTGTGAGTTCATGCCCCGCGTTGGGCTCTGTGCTGACAGGTCAGAGCCTCGAGCCTGGTTCAGATTCTGTGCCTCCCTCTCTCTCTGCCCCTCCCCCACTCACACTCTGTCTCTCTCTCAAAATTAAACATTAAAAAATTAAAAAAAAATTAGTGTGGTCATTCTTTGTGTTGTTGAGCCTTGGTATCGTTGCCATTTATTTATATTTTGAAGTGAATTCAGAGATTTTTTGCAGGCACGACATTAGTCCATTCTAAAGGTACTTGGGTATTGGTTAGTTCTTCAGTTTTCTCTGCTTTATTTTGCTACACAGAATATCTGCACCTTGGAATTCTAGTTTGAGAATCTAACTTTTAATCATCCTTTATCCTTATCAGAAGCCTAATTGCAAAAATTTATGTTTGAGAGAAATCCCCTGAATACCAGGCAGCTCATTCTCCTTTAGATAATAAATTTGCCATTGGATCAAGCCAGACCATCAAAATTCTAGTTCTTTGGAGAACTGAGTTTGACAAATTGCATTTTGGTATCATGCCATTGTCTTATAATAAGGAATAGCAAAAGGCACAGCCAAATGTAATGGACTGTTGTCTCTAGGCCTGTTTTTGTGGATGTCAAACATTTCATTACATTTCCTTTATTTTTATTTTTATTTTTTCTTAACATTTATTTTAGAGACAGAGAGAGACAGAGCATGAACGGGGGAGGGTCAGAGAGAGAGGGAGACACAGAATCTGAAGCAGGCTCCAGGCTCTGAGCTGTCAGCACAGAGCCCGATGTGGGGCTCGAGCTCACGGAGTGCAAGATCACGACCTGAGCCGAAGTCGGATGCTTAACTGACTGAGCCACCCAGGTGTCCCATTACATTTCCTTTTTATGTGATTTGTCAGGAAAACTTATCTCATTATTCAACCATTGTTTTTTATTTTATGTCCTCTATGAATCTTACAACTGTTGTGTTAAACTGCTGGAATTTTTGAACCAAATGTGTAACCTGGCTTTGCCAACCATAGGGGCCAATGGTGCACCATTTTGTATACTACTCTTACTACTTGATTATTGTTTATTCAATTTTTCAATTTTTAAAAAAATGTTTGTTTATTTTTGAGAGATAGAGAGAGAGTGCAGGGAGGGGCAGAGAGAGGAGGACAGAGGATGCTGATAGCAGAGAGCCTGATGTGGAGCTCGAACTCACACGCTGTGAGATCATGACCTGAGTCAAAGTCAGCTGCTTACCCAACTGAGCCACCCAGGTGCTCCACTACTTAGTTTTATTATTTTCTTGCTTGTTCTTTCTATTTTTGCCCAGACTGTCTCAACTTCAAAAAAAAAAAATATTGATTTTGTTTGCTCTTATGAGCCACGACAAATCCTTTACGGAATGAAATGGGATAAAAAAATATATTTAACGTGCTAGTTTATGAACTTACACACGGTTTGAGAATGATTAAAGGGGTTAGAAGTCTCACTTCAGAATTTTTTTTTTCGCCACTGATTTAGGGAGAAGAATTTACAATTTTTGCTAGAAACAACCAACAACGAGTATGGCAATACCAAGGTATAAAACAAGCTTGAGAACCTCTCACATTACTATATAGAGATTCTGTTAAAAATAATAAGGGGAGCTAAAGGAACATCGTAGAATTCTTTTCCTCAAGGTACGCACACTGATTGATTCATATTAGATGGTCCCTGGTTTCTTTTGGGTACTTAGCCCATGAGGCAGTACTTATTTTTTGTGGTTGGATTAGTAAGGACGCTTGATGGTTCAAATGCTTATCAGCCATCGTCATGCTTGCTTGTCCTATTCTTAATGTTTTGGCTATTTTTATTGCAGTGATTTCCACTAGGATTTTCATTAGGGTCAGTTTCAGGGAGAAAAAAGTAAGAACGGATCCATGTGTCTATTTATGTAGTGGTTGGCTAGAGAAATTACATGTTCTCATTGCTATTTGATTTAACTGTTTTCTATTCCTTCACAGATATTCACTCTTCAGACTGTGCCAAATTGTACTACTGAGGCCAGAGTTAAATCACATCAGAGATCCTGATGAAGAAGAAGGGTAATGGCTACCAAAAATCCCTTCTGAAAGGTCTATCCCCTTACATCACCATACAGGAATCTTTTTTTTTTTTTTCAACGTTTTTTATTTATTTTTGGGACAGAGAGAGACAGAGCATGAATGGGGGAGGGGCAGAGAGAGAGGGAGACACAGAATCAGAAGCAGGCTCCAGGCTCCGAGCTGTCAGCCCAGAGCCCGACGCGGTGCTCGAACTCACGGACCGCGAGATCGTGACCTGGCTGAAGCCGGACGCTTAACCGACTGCGCCACCCAGGCGCCCCAGGAATCTTTTTGACAACTTAGGAAAATGCAACCTAACAACACTTAGAAATTAACTTCCTATTTATTAAAAAGTTTATTATTTATTTTGAGAGAGAGGCAGAGGGAGAGGGAGAAAGTGAGAATCGTAAGCTGACAGCACAGAGCCCCATGTGGGGCTCGAACCCACAAACCGTGACATCATGACCTGAGCCAAAATCAAGAGTCAGATGCTTAACCTACTGAGCCACCCAGGTGCCCCAAAATTAAGTTTCTGAGATGAATAAGATAATTTATGCATAAATGAAAGATACGGGAAATATGTTTGGAAAATGCAATACTACACGGTCACTTATCTCCAGATGACTCTCCAGTGGTGCCAAAACATTGCAAAGGACAGAGGAAAACACGTTAGCAAGGAAAATGCAACCTCAAGCCCACCACTTTCTTCTCATTTAAGATATGAAATGACTCTTAGGCCCTTAGCTGGGGCCTTTTGGACTGAAAATTATTGTCCCAAAATGCCACTCACTCCCATAAACTTTGTGTCATAGCCCAGGTTCTCACACACGGCAAATGGGAACAGGTGTGAGAATGCACAAGCTAATAGTCAGTCCTACTGATAATAGTGAGGAGTGACAGATAATAGCCAGATGGACAAGGACCTGACATACTTAAATGTTTATTTATATTTGAGATAGGGAGAGGGGAGAGCACGAGTGGGGGAAGGGCAGAGAGAGAGGGAGACAGAGGATCTGAAGCTGGATCTGCACTGACAGCCGTGAGCCCAATATGGGGCTTGAACTCACAAACCCAGAGATCATAACCTGAGTCAAAGTTGGACACCTAACCGACTGAGCCACCCTGGCGCCCTAGGAGCTGATATGCTGAAAGGAGACGTGAAGGAACAGAGGAGGTCAAGTGGGGCTATCTGGTGAAGCCATCCCTTTGCAGCAGTGTGTTATGCTTCCAGAGATCACTGGCTGTTAAAAGATAAAACAGGGGCACCTGGGTGGCTCAGTCGGTTGAGTGACTGGCTCTTGGCTTTGGCTCAGGTCATGATCTCATGGTTTATGCGTTCGAGCCCCACATCAGGCTGCACACTGCTAGCTTGAGATTCTCTCTGTCTCTCTCTCTCTGCCCTGCCCTCACTCTCTCTCTTCCAATAAATAAATAAGACAAAACAAATAATGGTTCTTGCATCTTGTTTAAGTGGTTGTTGAATATGTAAAATACATTTAAATTCTATCAAAAATGATGAAAAAACATCTTTTGATTCTTGATGGGGGGAAGCTTCACTTGTCTGGAAAATTCATGTCTGTAGAAAACCTCATTCCCCCCCATATCATATATGAGTGAAATGTGACTATGGTTAACAGTATCGAACGCTAATGACTGGTTAGTATGTTGTTTGAAGCAGCGCTGTGATGGCTTTGATGTAGAACCCTAACTCTTTACCACTCTTTGTGAAAGACAACTGGGGTAGTTAGCATCACTTGCATGTGAAGAGACCAAGTCGTTCAATCACTGCACCTTTAGTAGTCAGATGGGATGTGACAACAGACCTTACCGTATGGCGGCCCTCTCCCCACCCCTTCCTCGTAAGGCCCTCAGCCACAGTCTTGTTTTCATTAAAAATAGGGTATGAAAAATGTAGAAAAGCAGCAGAGAGAAGTGAACCCGGAAGTCTCATAGCCAACTATCGTTGTTGGTCAACTGTGGGCAATCTGCGTGAGGTTAGTCGTCTGTTTGTTGAAGTGCCGATTGAAACTCTAAGGTTCTTTCCTTTAATACAAAACCAGTTTCCAGCCAAGTCACTTAAGACCTTTTGAAAACCTTCTCTAAAATAGCATGTGATATCCTGAGGAAAAAATAAACCATGATTTAGTAAACTAAATGGTCCACATAGTAAGGATGACTTTATATGGTGGTGTCACAGAAAGAGAAGGCACAGATGGTCAAGTGTGGCCAGGAAAAAAAAAATAATTCTTTGGCACACCCATGTGTGCAACTTGAAATGGACTTCTTGATATTCCCAGCCCAGTTAAGTGTTTGCTCCCTACCAGCTCTGGGAAATGGGTAGAAGGATTGTCACCAAACCTGGGAAATAGAAAGTCCACTTACCCAACGATGCTCTGGAAGAAATTAACGAATGTTTATGTCATTTCAGAGCATTAAGTATTGCTCCTTCAGATTGATTTTGCCATAGACACATTATCATTTCACTCCGGATGGCAAAAGTCAAGGATGGTGAAAAGTGCTGGCCTAAGATTGGACCTCAGTTTAATTGACGATAGTCATGATGAGAAAGACAGTACAGTAAAAGAGGCCGCACAAAAATGAGAAGCCTCATTATAATGAGAATTTGACTTTATGGTGCTTGGCAATTGACTTCTACCCTCTGATCAGGACCTTTTCTCAATTAATCTTACAATAAACTGACCCTGACTTTGTTTTTTCTTTTTACGTAGGCTTCATGCCCAGTGCAGAGTCCAATGCTCATGGCTCTGAGATCAAGACCTGAGCTGAGATCAAGAGTTGATTAACTGACTGAGCCACCAAGTATACAAGTTTGCAGCCTTGACCCTGACTTTTATAGGAATAAACATTTTGGGCCTCACTTACGGTATCATGTGTCAGAGTTATTCATGTGACAATGATGATGACGACATCACTTCCAGGTGAGTCCTCACTACGTGCCTTGAGTTTGCTACGTGGAACACTTCATGGAGGTTATCTCATTTAATCTTTGCAACCACCCTGATGCAAATCCTCTGGTGACTTCCCATTGGACTTCAAACAAAAGCCAGACCCTAAACCAGGAGCTCTAAGGCTCGGCATGATCTTCCCTGTCTCTATCTCACATCCTGCTTCTTTTTCACTCATTCTGCCTCATTTTGCTCTTGCAACACGCCAACCTCATTCCCTCCCTAGAGCCTTTCTACCAGCTGTTCTCTCTGGACATCTCTTCTCCTAGACCTCAGCACAGATGGCCTCACCTTGTCATTCAGGTCCCAGATGAAATCTCACCTCCCAGAGAGGGCTAGCTCAACAACTCCATCCAAAGGACCTCTGGATACATCCTTCAAGTCACTATGCTTTATTTTCATCCTAACACCGAATACTCTCTGACAATGTTCATGATAATTTCAAAACTCTCTATCCCCACCCATTCTAACGTAAACTTCCTGAGAACTTGGACCACACATGCTCTTTATTATTATGTTCCCAGCTCTTACAACAGTGCTTGGCACATGGTAAGTATTGGATAAATGAATGAACTACAGTTTCCAGAGCAAGAAAACTGAACCATCAAGAGGTTAAGATATCTGTCTTAGGCCACACAAATCGTAAAGACGCATGCAGGATTTATCCAGGCTTAATTCCAAAACCCATTTTCTTAACCACTGTGCTATGACGTGGATTAATAGATCTCTTTACATCAAACCTGGACTCATACAAAGGTTATAGTGAAAACAAAACTTAGATGCCCATGAGGGGGATTCTGGTTGTGTTTTAATCTACTAAGTTAATTGAGTGGGTTCAGAGCTTCTTTTTTGAACCGCTATGCACTTTTTTTCTGAACCACTATTAAATAGTGCCTATATTGCTCAAAAGTGCTGGATTTCAAGACTGTGCACTCAGGAGAGAGCAAAACTGTGAAAATATTTCACTTATGTTCTAATAACTCTGATCAAGATAGATGCTTTCATTTTTTCAGTAGTTGATGGGAAGCAAAGCTGAAATGTTTAGACACACAATTTAGGCTGTTCTAAATATTCTTGCTTAAGAAGTTTAAATATAGGCACAGGAAACACCAACTAACAAATGCTAACATCTTTGTTGCATTGTTCTGCATTTGTTTATTTTAAGATATGTAATCCGTATTTGACAAAAAGTGTACAAGTTTGCAGCCTTGCGTTACATTTTCATCATGTCTTGAATTATGTGTAAGAAATAAATATAATTTCTGGGCTCTCCCAATCTCCTTCTCTGAAGCTCTCCTTAAGTTATTTCACACCCTGCAAAGTTTAATTTAACCATGCTAGTTTTATTTGATAGGTTAAAAGGAATTAAATTGGTTTTAAAATAAATTACACTGCAAATAATAAAAATGCTAATAGGAAATATATTCCATAACACTAATGCTATATTTCTTGAGGCTACTGAAGCCCAGTTATTATTATCATTACAGACAGTCTTAGCCTACAATTGACCAATTTATGGATGAATTTTGGTGACACAAGGAAAAGTGTGTGTGTGTGTGTGTGTGTGTGTGTGTGTTGGAGAAGGCAGGGCAATCTACCTTTTGTAATTCTTTCTTTCTTTCTTTCTTTCTTTCTTTCTTTCTTTCTTTCTTTCTTTCTTTCTTTCTTTCTTTGTAGGTCTGCTTTCTTTGATGTCACTAAGATGAGAAATTCCCTTTGTTTCCTTTTTTCTCTAGTTTAGAAATCTTGGGGTGTAGTTGTGCCAATGAGTGAGCTCCCTTTTTTGGCAACATAGAAAGCTAACAAGACACTGGTGCTCAAGGTATCTGCCATAGGTATCCCAGAGGTATGTACCTCTCATCTCTAAATCCAAGAGCTATGAGAGCTGCTCATACTGTTCAGGGAAAGGAGGATGGGCTCCTGAGATACCAAGTTGAGCCTTATATTTGTCTCCCCCCACCAAGGAAAAATACTGATATACTACTATTTGACAGAGTAAAAATAATGGTGTTATTAGTGTAATGTGTATTTGTATATTTTCAAGCTTGCCCTTGAGCAAATGAGAAAAAGTTTTCCAATTGTAAACGGCCAGTGTATAAGCTGCCTTTGGAACAGGATAACCCCTTCCTAAGTTGAGGGCTGCTTACCATGATGCACTAGACCCTATTAAGTTTGTAGCTGGTGAATGTTTGTGGTCTCGCTGTGTCTTGACCTTGTCTGTGTGGCTGGGCTTGGAAACATGAATGAGGTATTAACCTCAGGAAGACATTGTACAGAAATAAGCAGCATGCATCTCTAAGTTGAATTTGACCTTATGGCTTCTGTCTTTACACAGGATTTATATAAAAGGTGTGTCTGAAGGGCTCAGAGTGAAAGAGAGAAAAAAAAATGAAAGGAAAGAAGGAAGGAGGGATAAAGGCAGGAGGGAAGAAAAGTAGGAAGAGTTGGCATGACCTAATAACTAGTTTCTACATTATCAAACCTCTTTTCTTGCCTTTCTTTTCTTTTTTTTTAAAGTTTATTTTATTTATTTTGAGAGAGAGAGAGAGAGAGGGAGGGACCGAGACAAAGGAGAGAGAGAGCCCCAAGCAGGCTCCATGCTGTGAGCACGGAGCCTGACGCGGGGCTCAATCCCACCAACTGTGAATCATAACTTGAGCTGAAATTAAGAGTTGGACGCTTAACCAACTGAGCCATCCAGGAGCCCCTTGCCTTTATTTTCATCATTATTGAATCCATGGTGGAAACTGTAAAAGCAATAATGTGACACGTAATTCATTCATTCATTTATTCATTCTACAAGATTTTTACAGATTCCTTCCCTGGGCTTATTTTTTTCTTTTAAAATTCTACTAAACAGCCTGCAGAGGGCGCACTTTCCTCAATTTATGTCCTTTCAAAGACTTCCTGACCCACCGAGAACAAATTGTTCTGTAAGATGAAAAACTGTTATCTTGTCATTCATGACAACATGGATGGACCTGGAGGGTATTATGCTAAGTGGAATATGTCAGACAGAGAAGAACAAATATCATATGATTTCACTTACATGTGAAATCTAAAAACAAGACAAATGTACAAACAAAAACCAGGAAAGGACTCATAAATACGGAGAACAAACCGGTGGTTGACAGAGGGGAGGGGTGTGCGTGTGGGAAAATGGGTGAAATAGGTGATGGGGATTAAGAGGTACAAATATCCAATTTATAAAATGAATAAGTCACAGAGATGAAAAGCACAGCATAGGGAATATCGTCAATAATATAATAATGCTATATGGTGACAGATGGCTGCTACACTTACTGTGCTGAGCATTGTGTAACGTGTAGAATTTTCAAAACTCTAGGCTGTACACCTGAAACTAATGTAATATTGCATGTGAACTCAACTTCAATAATAAAAATTAAGAAAACTTATGCAATAAAAAGAGGTGAGAGAGGTACAATTTCTCTTTTCTTTCCTCTACCAAATATTACAAAATGGAATATGTAAAAGGCATACCTCTATTACCTTTTTGCTAATAGAAAAATCAATCTTGATGTCTTCCTTTCCTTATGTGGAGCTAGGATCATCAAGCCTGTATCCTCCCTCATGAACTTAGTCTTTTTAAAAAAAAAATTTGCTACATCCTTGGGGCTTCCTTTTTTTCCTCACTTGTGTGTGTGTGTGTGAGGGAGGGGTAGGGGGGTATCCATAACTAAAAGTGTATTACAAAATGGTGCTATGTATGCAGGGACCCTTTATGTTTAATAATCTACTAATTAGGAAGCAGGAAACATGAGAAATGGACTGTTCTCCTTTGAAAGACTTTCATCTACCAGTTCTGAGAGACTTTTAATAGAATGTAAATAATATTTCTTAGTCACTTTTTAAGTGGCTCTAATTTCTTCTGTCACAACATGAGGTATAGTTTAAAAATTTTTTTATGTTTTTACTTTATTTTTGAAAGGGAGACAGAGTGCAAGCAGGGGAGGGGCAGAGAGAGAGGGAGACAGAATCTGAAGCAGGCTCCAGGCTCTGAACTGTTAGTGCAGAGCCCGACACGGGGCTTGAACTCACGGAGTGCGAGATCATGACCTGAGCTGAAGTCACATGCCCAACCGACTGAGCCCCTCAGGCGCCTCAACAATATGAGGTATAGATTTTAATCAAAGTCTTCGATTTTATTTTTCTGGGTGTCCACTTTCAAACAACTACCATTTATTTTATACTCCCTCTGTGCCAAGGATTGTGTGCTAATTGTTTATCTGTAGGCTTCCATTTAAAAGGTATAGGGGCGCCTGGGAGGCGCAGTCGGTTAAGCGTCCGACTTCAGCCAGGTCACGATCTCGCGGTCCAGGAGTTCGAGCCCCGCCTCAGGCTCTGGGCTGATGGCTCAGAGCCTGGAGCCTGTTTCCGATTCTGTGTCTCCCTCTCTCTCTGCCCCTCCCCCGTTCATGCTCTGTCTCTCTCTGTCCCAAAAATAAATAAACGTTGAAAAAAAATTTTTTTTAAATAAAAAAAAAAAAAAAAGGTATAGTAGACCTGGGGGTAGCTGGGTGGCTCAGCGTGTCGAGTGTCCGACTTTGGCTCAGGTCATGATCTTGCAGTTCTCAATTTTGAACCCTGCATCGGGCTTGCTGCTGTTAGCACAGAGCCCTCTTTGGATCCTCTGTCCTTCCCTCCCTGCCCCTGCCCCACTTGAGTGCTCTCTCTCTCCCTCTCAAAAATATAAATAAACATTAAAAGTTACAATCGCCCTTTGGGTTGGGTACTATTACCATCACCTCTATTTTAAAGATGGGGTATCTGAGGATGGGAAGGTTAGGGAGTTGTCCTGTGTGGCCCAGCTAACATGGCAGAATTGGGACTTCATGTTAGGTCTCAGTGACTCTAATGCCTGGCTTTTTAAACTTTACCCATGGTGTTTCCCAAGTTGTGGGCATATTAACTGCAAGTTTACAATGTTGGTAAAGAGGAGAATCATACTAATGGAAGGAATCCTAGGCTTTCTGTAATCACATCTCTCTGCTTTATGGAAAAAAATAAAACCCAAACCTGAGGCTAAAGGAGGCTGATTGGCTTCTCCATTGAACATCCAGGATCAGAACCCAGGCCTTCTGACTCCAGGCCCAGTGCTCTTTCCTCTGATTAGAAATATTTCCAGATTTAAACTCCAGTTTATAGGACCATTAATAATCCTCTCTAAAGAAGAGGCAAGATGTTTCAAATTCTCAGAGCAAAAAAGAACTGACATCAAAAGGTTTCTTTGGGGTCATTTGTCTCATTGTGACTTTGATTTGGCCTTGATCTTTATTTAGAATTTCAGTTTTATGCTCTGTAACAAGTTTGGCCTTGTTGGAGGACCGTCCAAAGGTCAGCGAGTTGGCTGTTGGTGATTGGATGCTCACTGAGAAGCCAAAGTCTATTACTGTGCCCATGGAAATCCCCAGCTCGCTGAGGGATGAGTATCACATCCACTCTCTGGAAGCTGTGAGCTTTGCAGGCTTTTTGCACACTGCTCCCTAGGAACCTAATGCTGGTTGAACAACACTTCCTTCTGCAAGGACCTGGGTCACAGGGGGACAACGGCTCTTTGGTGTTCTGGGCTTTCTCTTTCCTTTTCTCCTTCGGCCAATGATTCTGATTCTGTTTCACTTTCTCCTAGAAGATGTGGTTTAGGGGAGGAAGAATATTCCTGACTTTGTTTAGCTGTGCTATTTTTTACTTCTCTGATTTGAGTGTAAATCTCCCTAGTATCTCTAAGGCTCATGCAAACTGTCACAAGGATTTTATTTCTAAGTAACAGCCCATGTTGTTTATGGATGGGCTTACCCTACTCGTTCATACACAGCACATTTTTCATACTGAACATTCTGCTTAAGTATTTCTACACCTATTATGTCTTAGCTAATATTGAATTTATTCCAAAAGCAATATTTTTCAAGGATAGAAATATTTCCTCTATAACCCTTCTAATAAGATATTTCTCTTTGTCTACGAAAAGGAAAGATCTGGGTTTGAGTTCCAGCTCTGCTACTTAGTAGACAGTGAATTTGGGCACATCAAATGACATTTTTGAATCTCAGTTTTCTTACCAGTAATACAAGAACGATAATTATCTTCTGTGTAGGATTAATGTGAGGAACAAATGCCATACGTATGAAAGCGTTTTGTAAACTATAAAGTCTTCAAACCTTAGTTTATGTCACATTGTCACATACCTGTGAATGCTCGAATACATATATGTTATTGACATGATTGTTTATATATCATGATTTAGATTTGGACCAGTCTAGGCCATACTTGTTACTATAGGGCAGTGGTTCTCAACTGAGGGCAACTGTGTCCCCTTAGGGGATATTTAGCAATGGAGATTTATTCTGGAGATATTTTGGAGTGTCACGTTAGGGGGCTGGTACTAGAATCTAGCAGGTAGAGGCCAGAGACTCATCTAAACATCTTACAACACACACCTCCCTACAGCAAAGAATTCTTTGTCCTAAAATGTCAATAGTGCTGAGTTGGAGAAACTCTCCTCTAGAGCAGTGCCTCTCAACCTTTAGCATGCATCAGAATCACCTGGGAGGCTTATTCAAACACAAATGGCTGGGCCCCATCCCCACATTTTCTGATTCAGAAGGTCCGAGGTGATGGCCAAGAATTTGAATTACTAAGAATGTCCCAGGTGATGCTGATATTGCTGGTCCAGGGACCATACTTTCAGAACCATTTCTGGAAACAATTCCATCAATAAGCACTGGTTGATTTGATAGGCTTCTTTGCTTAGTCAATAGAGCAAAACAGTGTCTTTACTTGTTGAATGGTGCAAAGTTCATATTAGCTAGTCGAGGAGTCCGGCTCCAGGTCTAAATCCTTTGTGTGATCTATGTGGGGCCTGGCAGGCCTCCCTACCTCAGAGATGGGGCACAGACAGTACATTACAGTTTCCTGGAGGGAGATGCATTCAAGGACTCAGGTGCCCCTGTTCCCCCATGCTCATATGTACAGGCACCTTCCTAGTTCAGATGTCTCTATTTATTGTCTTGACTAAGACACTTCTCTTGACTCACCTTCCCATTTCTAGCCCTTCCTATCTTCCTCCCTCCAGCTTATGGGGTTGGGAAGTCCATCAGTGAAGTTGGCCTCAAGGGGAATGAAACCATCAGGTCTGTCTCTTTGCTTTCTTATTGTCCTCTACCTCTCGTTATGTGTTGGCCTTAGCTTCTTCCCTTTCAGAGGATCTTCCTCCAGATGGTTGGGGAATGACAAGGAATGAGTAGAGGCGTGATTAGCTCAAGGTTTACAGCATCTCATTTAGCTACTATGAAGAAAAGCGAGGCCTCCCTTTTTTTTAGGATGTGTATAAAATCTCAGATAAGAACTCTGATCACATCATGTACCATTCTAGGCCACTGATTATAGCTGGGGAATAGGAGGAGTACTGTGATCGGCTGCACCATCAAAATCACAGGTGGGGGACAGGGATATCATCTGAGAGAGAAAGGAGATGCAATTAGCAGAAAAAAAGGGCAAAGTGATATGGGGCAGGCAGAACCAGAATAAATATTCACAAGCATCTAGTAGGAACATGGAGGGAGTGTGCCTGTCATGATAAGACCTTGGACTTTTAATGCAGCTTAGATGATAAGTTTGATTTTGAACACATTGTTTGCATGTATATGGACTAAATGGTAGCCAACAGATATTTGGAACTCACCTAAGGAAAATGAGAAAAGAAAAGAAAGGAAGAAAGGAGAAAAGGAAATTGGAAATATTACTACTATGAATAAAATATGAGGTAAACAAAATTAACATTTCTCAATGTTAACAATCACCACTGCAATTCCCTGTAAGTCAACCTTGAGATGCCTAGTAAGTACCTGTGATATGATGACAACTTCAGTTCTTAGGCTAGAAGACAGTGAAATTTATTACCAGTTTGTTTAGGTCATAGCCGTCCTTCTGAATCCCCTGAAATTAATCATTTTTCCTAGAGGCACCATGGCCAAGCAACATGATACATAGTTTCCACAGTATTTGATTTCACATAATTTAGGCAGAAGAGTAATATTCCGGCTTAATTAAAACATGTAAAGATAGAATTTTTATGATGATGCTTACAGTTGATCAAAATGGGTTACCTATTAATGTTATAATATTGAGATTAGCAGAAGTAGTGGAATCTTGATAATTTTTTCTAGGTTTTACCTCAGTCAGTAGAAACTGGTCAAGTAGTTAAGACTGGATAGGATCATAAGAGTGTATGTGAGAGCAAATTGTAGGTTCTGCAAATTGTGTCAGTATAATTTGAAGGGATTATGGGGGAAACCATCTGGGGAGTATATTACTTAGACTTGCACTGTGCAATATGGTAAATACATAAACTTGGCCATAGTGCCTTTAAGAAAAATGCTTAATTTCAAGGCGGTTCAGAAGCTGATGGGGGGATGGGTGAAATAGGTGAATGGGATTAAGGGTATACTTATCATGATGAGTGCTGAGTAATGATGTATAGAATTGTTGAATCACTGTATTGTACACTGGAAACTAATATAGCACTGTTATGTTAACTATGCTGGAATTAAAATAAAAAAATTAATAAAAAATATTAAGTTAAATAAAAAAAATCAGTTCCTTAGTCATGCTAACCACACCACAAGTGCTCAATGAGCTTACGGGCTAATGTCTACCATATTGGACAGCGCCTACAAAGAACATTTCCATCATCCCTGAAAGTTCTATTGGACAACACTAATCTAGACAGAATTGGGTCAAGTTCCCTTTCTTTGGGATGAAGTAAGCTAAATATAAATTTTAACAGCGGTTTTTCTCTTTCTTTGTGCCCTACAGTAAGCGCTATCAACTCTTAAAACACATCCTAGACCTACCCACTTCTCCTCTTTTCCACTGATACCCTGAGTCCAAGCCATTATTATAACCCCTTTCGTACAAATGCAACAGCCTTCCGACTCATCTCCTTGTTTCCATTCTTTGCATGTATATATGGTTTCCTAGAGCAGTCATGGTGATTTTAAAAATTTACATTCCCTGAGAGAAAAAAAGCATGCAAAAGAAGAAAATCTAACATTTACTGAATTCCCACTATTTGCACCACTGTGCACTGCTCTGTCTTCTTTAACCTTCACAGTGATACATGAGGGAAGTTTCGTAACGCCCTCATTTTTGCAAAGGTGGAAATTAAGGCTCAGAGAAGGCAAATAACTTGTCTGTGTTCACCTAGCTAAGTGGCAGAGCCGTTGAAGAAGCTAATGAATGATCAGACAGCAAAGTCCATAGGCTTCCAACTGGACTGTCTTGCCAAATACTATTAAACCCTGAGAGAGATTTGTTATTGGGCTTCCTTCCATTGAGGAAGAGAGGGACTATATGTATCTTTATCTACCTTTATCTACCTGTTTGTTTATCTGGACTTTGCACCCTCAGCTATGAGGACCGTAGTCTCCTCAACGGGTTAAAGTAGAAGTTTTCTATTCCTTTAACTTTCAAAGATGCCAAAGCAGTGAATGGAGTTTTGAAGTGGCTTTTCCTGGAAGGATCCACATTCTGACCAAGTAGGGCCATTGTCCTAGGGCTTAGGGCAGTGGCTTCCACAGTTTGGGGTTTGAGGCTTAGCTGAAAATATTGGTTTTTGAAGGCACACTGGGACAGATTGGAAGAGTCAAAATGGAACACAGAAAAAGCCAGTAAAAGTGATAGCAAAGTATGATGAGGTAAAGCAGCATCTCGGAACATGTAAATACATCTACCGTTATCACACTGTTCATCATGGCGTCCCTCTCTGAGACCACACTGCTTCTTTCCCTGCTTTGTTTCACACATTCTGTCACATCGCTCTAGTAAGAATGTGTACACTGAGTTACAGCAAATGTATAAGTTTTATTACTTTCATTACATTTATTGCAGCTGGGGGATCTCTGTTAGAGCAGAAGCCTCTTTGTTTCCTCCTAAGAAATAGACCTCGTCCCCTTCTATCCTCTGAGTGACAGCCCTGGGATATCAGAGAAGCCGCTGGCATCAGCTACATAAACAATGGAGATGTAAGCCTCAGTGGGTTTTGACTTCTATGTATTTCTTCAGCTAAATCAAGTGATCTTCAAACCGTTGCCTCTCACCCCCAACATTATCTACTATAAAAATCATTTAAATGTTTTTATTTATTTATTTATTTTTGAGAGAGAGAGGGAGAGAGAGAGAGAGAGGGAGAGAGAGAATGAGTGGGGTAAGGGCAGAGAGAGAGAGAGAGAGAGAGAGAGAGAGAGAGAGAGAGACAGAGGATCCAAAGCAGGCTCTGTGCTGATAGCAGAGAGCCTGATGTGGGGCTCAAACTCATGAATCGTGAGATCATGACCTGAGCCAGTCAGACGCCTAACCGACTCAGCCACCCAGGCGTTCCTTAGTATAGAAATTATTTTAGCTTGCTTCTTAGGCTGTGCATGAAGCAGAGGAGGGGGATGAAATTGTATAATATTAGAAATGAAGAATTTTTTTCAGTTCCTAATTTTGCTGATGAGGAAAATAAGAGATTGATGTAACTTGCCCAAGGCCATAGAGCTCGATAAGGGAATCATTTCTTGTTAGTGGAGAGAGTGTGGATTTTAGAGCCAAACTGGATTTAACATTTGAATCCTGTCATTTGCTAGCTGTTTTAAACTTGGGAAAGTCACTTAAATACTCTGAGCCTCTGTTTCCTCATCTGTGAAACCAGGACGATAATATCTGGATTGTGGGGCTGCTGGATGTTGCAAGTTTAGAGATACCTATTACAAACCTTTAGAAAAGTGTATTAGTTATCTATTGCATGTTACAAATAACCCCTGGATTTAGCAACTTAAAACAGCAAACATTTTTGATCTCACAGTTTCTCTGGGTCAGGAATCTGGGGGTGGCTTAGCTAGACACGTCTGGCTCAGGGTCTTTACAAAACTGCATGATATGTCGTGCAGAATGTCATTTACGTGGGTGTGAAAGCAGGAGGTTGGATCACTGGGGATCATCTTAGAGGCTGCCCAGCATGGAGTACATACATAATGGTTACATAATGGTTGATTTGGGTTAGATGCTGGTCAAATTGTAATGGTACCCAGACAGCCTATAGGATCAATGTTCATCTCTAGGTTCTGTTCTCAGCCTGACCTCATTTAAAATTTTATCAGTGACTTAGATGATATACAAAGCAATTCTTGATCATGCATCTATAAAAACTTCACAGCATCTACCTCAATATACACGTTTATTTATAAATTTTAAACATCTACCAATATTAATTTATAAACATCTGCCAACATTAATCAATTAATAGTAAGGTTTAATTTTTTTCTTTCTCTACATAAAAACAAAACAAAACAAAACAATTCCTAGAAATAGAAGTTTGTTTTTGTCTAAACCTGAACCTGAAAGGATTGTCTCGTGTATTCTCTGGGTATATATAACCCACTGACATAGAAAGTGATGGACAGGGGCACCTGGGTGGCTCAGTTGGTTGAGTGTCTGACTTTGTCTCAGGTCATGATCTCGTGGTCCATGTGTTCGAGCTCTGTGTCGGGCTCTGTGCTGACAGCTTGGAGCCTGGAGCCTGCTCAGGATTCTGTGTCTCCCTCTCTCTCTGCCCCTCCCCTGCTTATTCTCTGTCTCTCTCTCAAAAATAATAACTAAACATTAAAAAAATAAAAAAAAAGAAAGTGATGGAGAGATAGGGAAGGTGGTGAATGTCAGAGCCAGGATCCTAATAAATCTCAACAGGCTGGAGTAACAGACAAATATACCAAGATTGGGGACAAATCATGTACAAAATCAATATCCCAGGCACGTAAGTCACCTTATGTAGATCCTTGCAGAGGTGGCCCCTCCAAGCAAAAGAATGACAAAAGTTGTTTCCTTCAGGGAACAAGGCTTGATGAGCTGAGTGCAGGCTGGATTTCAGCCCCAATTTTTTATCTCATCTGGGCCCCTTACACAGCGTTCAAACTGTACAACCATGCATGGCAGACCTGTGGCTTGTTTCCCAGGAGCACGTGTAAATGAACTGAGGCCCAGGGAACAGAGAAATCAAGTACATCGTAGAAACAAGCCTCAGGAATAAGACTAGTTCTCAATTATTAGAAATGGAGCAGACTTGGCCTGAGACATCAAGACTGAATCGATGCCATCATCTTGTTTTTATCTTTTGACCCCTCGAAAGGGAGACACTAATCCTCTGTCTGTTGGGTGCGGGCTGGGCAAATGACTCAATTTCAAAGACTAGGATATGGCAAAATATGTATGACAAGGTCATAAAAAGACATCATGGCTTTTTCCTTACTCTCTCTTGGATCTCACATTCTGGAGGAAGCCAGCCGCCATGTTGTGAGGACACTTAAGCAGCCCTATGGAGAGGTACATTTAATGAGGCCTGTTGCTAAAATCATATAAAGTAGCCATCTTGGAAGCAGGTCCTTTATCTTTGGTTAGGTCTTCAGATGACCACTGTCCCAGCCAATGGTTGACTGCAACCTCATGAGAGACTCTGAGCCAGAAACACCCAGCGAAGCTGCAACTAGATTCCTCACCTACAGAAACAGTGTGAGGCCACAGATATTTGTTGTTTTAAGCCAGAAATTGGCAAACTATAAATTGAAGGCCAAATCCATCCTGCTATCTGCTTTTGTAAATAAAGTTTTATTGGAACACAGCATGTGTATTGATTTACATATTGTCTATGGCTGCTTGCCCTCTACAAAGGCAGGGTTGAATAATTGTGATAGAGGTTATGTGACCCACAAAGCCAAAGATATTTATTATTTAGTTCTTTACAGAAAGAAAATTTGCCAATCTCTGCCATAAGTGTTAATTTTTGGAGTAATGTTTTTTGTTTTTAGTTTTTTTTTTTTTAAACACAAGTGTAGATATGTAATACAGAGGAATATAGAAGAGATTCCTAAGAGAGATAGACAAAAATAGACATTTTCTTCTTTGTATTGATTTTGGCATATCTACCTATGATCTCTGGAACAGTTACTGTCATCTTGTGATCATGACAGGAGTCAGTTGAAGGATAAAGGCAACACAGTGAGAATAGCGGAGCTTAAAGAAGCAAAAACCTGGGTGTGATGTTAATTCTATGTGTCCACTTGACTGGGGTAGGGTGGCTAGATAGCTGGTAAACATTATTTCTGAATGTTTCTGGGAAGGTGTTTCCAGAAGAGATTAGCACTTGAATCTGTAGATTAAGTAAAGATCACCCTCACCAATGAGGGTGGGCATAATCCAATCTTCTGAGATCCTGAATAGAACAAAAAGTTAGAGGAAGGGCAAATTTGCTGTCTTGCTTGAGCTGGGATATGGATCTTCTCCTGCTCTTGGTCACTGGTGCTGTTGGTTCTTGGGCCTTGAGTCTGAGTTTGGAACTTACATATCTGGCTGTCCTGGATCCCAAACCTTTGGGTTTAGAGTAGAACTACATCACCAGCCCCCATGGGCATCCAGCGTGTGGATGGCAGATTGTGAGACTTCTTATCCTCCATAATTACATGAACCAATCTCTTATAATAATTCCTTTCTATATATCTCTGTGAATCTTAGTGGTTCTTTTCCTCTGGAGCATCCTGATTAGTACACTGGGTCTGTGATGAAGTCATCAAGCCGCTGAATTAACGCATACTGGAACTAGCCTACCTCAACTCTGTCTTATACCCAACAGATTTTCTTACTGTTTTAGTTCTCTGAGTTGGGATTTTGGTTACTTGCAGCTAAAATCATCTTAATTATGTGACCGCATATTTGTACAAAGTGACTCTGCAAGCGAAAGGAGCCTAAACCCTCTCAAAAGCACATTAATTTGTCAAGGCAACTAGGGAATGTGTCAGGGCAGCTTGGCTCCTTGTAACAAAACTCCAACTGCTCCCACCTCAAATCACTTCCCACTTTCCATCATTTCCTCCTCCCCTCCAAATCTGCACCAGTCTCAGGGAAGGGAGCCAGAACACATTGGACTGCCCTGGATTCCCGGTGCCTTGAAGGCCACTCACAATAAGTTAAAGATCTGACCCAAAGAAGAATGGGCCCAACGAACACACTGATTGCCTGTGGCATGTCCATTGCTTTCATGATGGCCTCATCGCCTGCCCCCACTCTGACCAGTGAGTGGTCCAGGGAGCGCAGAGTGGGCCTTGTCTGGTGGGATCAAAACTGTGCTGCGGGGACTCACTCCCACCGTTAGCCTGGCATTGACCAAGTGGGGGGTGGACTTTGTATTATGTACTTCCTCTTCTCATTTCTGGGTTCGTTTTTGACACGAAGCAGCTCCTTGATTTCTTCTTTTGCATAGGGCATCTCTTGCTTGCTTTCTTGGTAACTGACTCTGAGTTCTGTGGGTCAGATGACAAAATCAAGGTAATGAGGCTATTTCTGTATGTTCCTCTTAAGAACTTTTGCCAAATTCCTTTGTATTAGGAACTTATTACTGTGGGGCAAGTTACTTCAAAAGGGCCATTCTATCCTCATCCTTCATGGCTTTGCAGCCCAACGGGCCTACTGTGCTGAGCTCCCTTCAGCACAAACTCCAGCCATGATGCTGTGTATTTACATGTTTTTCTTTCTGACACATGTTTTTGTTTTTTTTTTTTTGCAAATCAATCTTGTGCAAGGGCTTGTGTCCCCCAAGGACCTGCTACTCAAAGGGTGGTCCTTGAACCAGCAGCATCAGCACTGTGCCAGATGATCCTTTAAAAACAGCACACTATTTTCCCTTGAGGTTCTTTCTGTTCTTCCAGAAACATTCTCCAGGTCTCCTCTCAGCAAAGAGCTATGGTTAACATAAACTCTCATTGTCCCAGCAGAACATACCCCTTTCCACAGTTAAATGTGTTCCCTTCTTCCCTTCTCATTGTGTGTGGTCTGCGTTGGGACTCCCACGGCGGTCATTTTATTTCCAACTGCACAGCGGTCTGAACAATAATCAACTCCTCCACGTGGAGGCGAGCTTTGCTGTTTTCCATTCTGTGCTGACCTGCCTTACCCACATACCGTGAATTTGAGAACCTTCTTTGCTCAAAGGGAAAGCTTGTCTGGATTAGAAAAGTCCTGCGTAGAAACTTGACACTGTCCTGAGCCGGGAGTATTTGGAATCACACACAGGAAAGGGCTGCGTATTTGTTGACCTGCCTAAATGACAGAATGTGTGTGTGGCCATCTCTAGTTACAGCACTCCAGGAAGCATCACCCCGAAAGTACGACTGCTATGAACCACACCATGTCCTCCAGCTAATCCTCATTAACCGAGGTGGAGATTCTCTTTCTGCATGTGGCTTCTCAACCGGTGCTTCCTACAGTCTTCTCATGCCTTGGCGACTCATTGATCAATCCCGTGGTGGCACACCGGCCTGTCTCTGCCTCTGACTCAATACACTTAATAGTTATTTGTGAATAACCAGCTCTCCCCAGCCAAACTCTGGGTCCCATGAAGGACCACCCACAGGGGTCTGGAGATTGGACTTCTCATGCTGAGAAGTGCGTGATTCTTGAAGAGAAGGGAAGGCGCTCTCATTGGCTTCCTCTTATTGTCCCAGGGCCGTTTGATTTTTACACAGGTATCTGGTCCTGGCCTCGTGGTGGGACCAAGTTACGGATTAGCCTCTGGGCCAGTCCAGATCTTTTGCTTTCTGTCTCTAGGACTCCAACACGGGAAGTAGAGCTTGTCCTGGGGAATTCTGTGCTTCAAGAAGGCCTTTCTCGCTGATGGTTCTCGGTCTTCCTGGAGGTGTTCATGCCTTCTCTTTCACACACCCGCTGGCCATCGTACGTCTTTGGAAACACATCTGCCTCTTCAGACTGTGCTTCACAAAGTGACAATTAATTGTATCAAATAATGCTCTTCCTTTGTTGAAAATAAAACAATATTTTTCCATATAACTTAAAAAAACCTTCATATACCTATGTGTAAATGAATAAATATGATCAAAACTTGCCTCCGTATTTAAGTAAATTTCTTTTCTTTTTTGGCTTGGCTTTTTCTCTCCCCTCCCTTAGATTCCCCACATTCTCCACTGCTCCTGCTACCAACTCATGTTAATAAAAGCGTTCTTTCAAATTTTTCTCCATGCCCACATAATCATATTCAAACATAGCTATGTATAAGCCTACTTAGGAGTATGTATATGTTTTACACAAAGAAATTGTATTATACATGCTTTTCTGCATCTTGTTTTTCTAACTCAACAACCTCTGGAATAATCCCTCCAAGCCAGCTTCAATGGCTCTAATTCATCCTTTAAAAAAAAAAAAAAAATATATATATATATATATATATATATTTATTTATTTCTGAGAGAGAGAGTATGGGAGCAGGAGACGGGTGGACAGAGAACCCCAAATAGGCTCCCTGCTGTCAGCGCAGAGCCCTACTCGGGGCTTGACATCACAACCTCCAGATCATGACCTGAGCCAATATCAACAGTAGGCCTCTTAACCGACTAAGCCACGTAGGCATTGCTCTAGCTCATTCTTTTGAATGGTTGTATAACAATCCCTTGTATGACAGTACTGTGATTGAATTAGCTTTCTCTTGCTCATGGGCCCTCACTTTGTTTCCATTTTTGCTATTATGTACCATGCTCCAACAAATAATCTTTTTTTTTTTTTAATGTTTATTTATTTCTGAGACAGAGAGACAGAGCTTGAGTGGGGGAGGGGCAGAGAGAGAGGGAGACACAGAATCTGAAGGAAACAGGCTCCAGGCTCTGAGCTGTCAGCACAGAGCCTGACACAGGGCTCGAACACACAAACTGTGAGATCATGACCTGAGCCGAAGTCGGCTGCTTAACCAACAGAGCCACCCAGGAGCCCCTCCAACAAATAATCTTGTAGGTATACTCTCTGTACTGTTGCTTTCATTTTTTGTAGGGTAGACTTCCAGGGGCAGGACTTCCGGGTGAAAGGGCATACAGAATTTTTAATTTCAGTTGATGTTGTCAGGTTGCTCTCCAAGAAGACATTAATCCAGCAATGCACAGCTGTGTGTTTTCCCTGCATTCCTGCCAATAAACCATGCTATCTGTTTTTAAGAGGTTTACAGGACAATGACATATAAAGTGACACGATGTTGTGTATTTGATTTACATTTCCTTGATTCAATAAATTTGAGCGCACTTTTACTTTTCTTCAAAACTTCTACAACTTGTACTCATTCAGCTTTTTTTCCTTTACTATCTTAAATTATATCCTGGGCCCAGACATTTTACTTTAAATGCAAAATTAATCTATCTTTTTCCTTCATAAAAAACCTCACATCCATTATATGAACATACATTCCTATTTCTCTGCCATTATGTACTTTAATCACCCATGATTAATTAGTTCCAGATCTTAACTAAAGCCATTAACTTTGAAGTAAGTTTTCTACTTTTTCCCTTTCTGAAAGTGGGTCTAGTCCTCTAATTTCCTTATCTCCCCCCTCCCGTGTTCCATTTTCTTTCTCTGTGCCTTTTTGTTCTACTTGCTGGTGGGCCCTTAATTTTCTTTTCCACCCTTTCTATCGAGTTTTTCATTTTGACTTTCATGTGCTTAATTTTTTGGTAGGTGAACTATAGATCCCCCATGGGGCTTGAACTCACAACCCCAGACCAAGAGTCACATGCTCTATGCACTGAGCCAGCCAAGCACCTCTCATGTTCTTACTTTCAAAGAACTTCTTTTCCTTCTCTTAATGCTTCTTTAAAAAAATTTTTTTAACATTTATTTATTTTTGAGAGAGAAAGAGACAGAGCATGAGCAGAGGTAGGGGCAGAGAGACACAGTATCCGAAGCAGGATCCAGGCTCCGAGCTGTCAGCATGGAGCCTGATGCGGGGCTCAAACTCATGAACCGTGAGATCGTGACCTGAGCTGAAGTCGGACGCTTAACTGACTGAGCCACCCAGGCACCCCTCCTAATGCTTCTTTTAAAAATGCTATCCAGGGCGCCTGGGTGGCTCAGTCGGTTAAGTGTCCGACTTCGGCTCAGGTCGTGATCTCACAGTCTGTGAGTTCAAGCCCCACGTCGGGCTCTGTGCTGACAGCTCAGGGCCTGGAGCCTGCTTCGGATTCTGTGCCTGCCTCTCTCTCTGCCCCTCCCCTACTCATGCTCTGTCTCTCTCTGTCTCAAAAATAAATAAAAAATAAAAAAAAATGCTATTCTACTTTTGTTTCATGCATGTTTCCTCTTTTAAATCTGAATATAAATAAACATATATATTCTGAATATGTATATCACATTTGAACATATATTTATTGATGTATAGTTAACATACGGTGTTATATTTAGTTATATTAGGTGTACAATATAATGATTCAACAGTTCTATACATTACTCAGTGCTCATCATAATAGGTGTATTCTTAATTCCCTTTATCTATTCCACCCATCCCCCTGCCCTAGCTACATATATTTTAAGAAGTATGTTTTTCCTTTCTCAGCAGTCTCTGTACCTTCCAAATTGCTTTTTTTCCTCCTCTTTATTTTCCATGTTAGAGATGTTCTTGAGGTGTCTGGTGGTCTCTGGTGTCTGAAACCAATATTGCACTGTATGCCAACTAACTAAAATTTAAGGAGCACCTGGATGGCTCAGTTGGTTGAGCGACTGACTTTGGCTCGGCTCATGATCTTGCGGTTCAGGGGTTCGAGCCCCGCCTCCAGCTCTGTGCCCACAGCTCAGAGCCTGGAGCCTGCTTTGGATTCTGTGTCTCCCTCTCTCCCTGCCCCTCCCCTGCTCGTGCTCTGTCTGTCTCTCTTTCCCAAAAATAAATAAACATTGCAAAAAATGTAAACAAGCAAAACATGAAAGAGAAAACAAAACGAAACGAAATAAAAATAAGGAGCTAAATGCTGGCCGGAAGCTGTGAAGGCACAGGGGGACCTGTGTACCCTAGGGTGATCTGGCTTTTGTGTTTGTTGGCAACTCTTCCTCCTCCTGGTATTAGTATCTTTTAGACTTGTCTTCTTGGGCCTGTCACATCTTCCTGAGAAGAATCTTCCAGTCTCCTGCCTGCCTGCACTGTGGAGGGGAGGACAGGAAGACCCATACTTTTACTTAACGCACACCCCCCAAACCCTGCCCTGCCCCCTTTGCTGGTGACCCTGCTCATCCTCTCCTCTCCCTTCTCCGGAGAATAAAACAACTGTCCTCTACTGGCAGCATGGGGTAGAACAGGAAATGTCAGGGTCTGACTGCCTCAAACAGATTTCAGCCCATCCACCTTATTTTATTCATTTATTTATTTTAAATATTTTCAATGTTTATTTATTTTTAAGGGGCGGGGAAACAACAGAGAGAGGGAGACACAGAATCTGTCACTCTGACGTCTGGATATTTCCAGACCCAAACTTCGGGTTGCCTCCTCTCCTTCTCTGTCTCCTTGAGGCTCCGCATTTTCTCATTACAAACTCTTTTGCTGTAGTTTCGGAAAGATGGAAATTAAATGCAGTCCGCTGTCCTTATGAAGGCAAATCTTTCTTTATCACTTGTTTTACGTGTCTTCCTTGTAATTATTTCCATACAGTTAGGATTTCTTTGTTAACCCAGCTGGACATTCTCTGCTTTGTAGGTTAAGGATTGATAGGTATTAGATTGTATTCCTTACCTCTGATTTTATATTTGTTACATTTGTTAGATGCTTATTTTCTTCTTTTCCTTTCTTTGGTAGGTCTGATCAAATCGTAATTCATTCTTTTTATTCTAAAAATTACTATGTTTTTCCATTCTATTTTCCATTTTTGTTTCTTATAATTGTTACTTATTTTTCTACCATTGTTAAAAACAAGACACCAATAATTTCCCTTATCAAGACGCTCTTTATACTTCACTGTATGTCCCTCCCATCTTGATTAGCTGACTCCAGAATATTAAAACATTTTTTTTAACGTTTATTTATTTTTGACAGAGAGAGAGACAGAGAGAGACAGAGCACGAGCAGGGGAGGGGCAGAGAGAGAGGGAGACACAGAATCCGAAGCAGGCTCCAGGCTCTGAGTTGTCAGCACAGAGCCTGACGTGGGGCTCGAACTCATGAGCTGTGAGATCATGGCCTGAGCTGAAATCAGACGCTCAACTGACTGAGCTACCCAGGGGCCCCTAGAATATTTTTTACTCTTCCTTCTGCCTTTTCTTCTGACAAAGGAGACCTTTTGAACTTTAACATTTTCCTACCCCCCCCCCCCCAGATATAACTCTCAATGCCAATATTTCTTTAATGAAACATTTAACTTTTGATTCTATGGTTTTGTTAGAATTTCTCCTTGCAGTATGTTTCTTCTTCAAAAGTCCCTATTTGAGAACAATTCAGGGTTGTTATGTTTAAAAACTTAGAATCTGGGAGCCAGACTGCTGTTTTGTTTTGTTTTTTAATGTTTATTTATTTTTGAGAGAGACATAGAGAGTGAGCAGGGAGTGGGGCAGAGAGAAAGAGAGAGAGAGGAAGACACACAATCTGAAACAGGCTCCAGACTCTGAGCTGTCAGCCCAGAGCCTGATGCGGGGCTCAAACTCACAAACAGGGAGATCATGACCTGAGCTGAAGTTGGACACTTAACTGCCTGAGCCACCCAGGTGCCCCCAGACTGTCTGGGTTTAATCCTGGTTTTGCTCCTTCCTTGTTTTATGTCTATAGGGTCAGTTACTTAATCACTTTGTGCCTCCTTGGTGAAATGGGGTTAATACCATTACCATCCTTATGAGAACTCTCTGAGGGTTATGCTAGTTACTGCATGACAAGTGCTTGAAACACTGCCTCTTTCATACTTTAATAAATGTTAACTTCTTAATACATTCATGCACATTCTTAAATATTATATCATTATTAATTTACATGTATATCATCAAGACATACATGAATGTATCTATATACATGTGTGTATGTTTGAGTGTATCTATCTGAATGCATGTATATATTCAAGGTTTATTTCTTATTCCCTCCTCTCTTTTCCCTCTGTGCCTTGAAACCTCATTATAATTTGTACTCACAGGGGTTTGGACATAGGATTCTTGGATTCTAACCATTTTCTTTCAAAATTCTGTATTTTCCTTTCATGATTATATTTTTGCCTTGTGCCTTAAGGTATTCATTTCCTTAGATATTTTACACCACTCTTTTGAATATCAACATGGCCTTCCTTTCCTCCAGCTCATCTCATGAAATGTTAGTTGGAAAATTATAATTTTTAGCTTCAACCTGTTTTTGTTTTTTCTTTTCTTTTAGAGAGGGAGAGAGATCTCAAGCGGGACAGAGGGGCAGAGGCAGAGAGAGACAGAGAGAGAGAATCTTAAGCAGGCTCCCTGCTCAGCACAGAGCCCGATGCTGGGCTCAATCCCACGACCCTGGGATCATGACTTGAGCTGAAATCAAGAGTTGGACCCTCAACTGATTGAGCCACCCAGGCACCCCACCAACCTGTTTTTGGACCTGAATTGGGATTTCATTTTTTTCTCTTGGTATTCTCCTCCACCTCTATTTCTCTTGGCATGTGCTAAATTGGAACAATCTGATTGCTCTCTCCCTCTGAACCTCTTTATATGTGTGTCTGTATTTCTTTGCCCACTCACTGTGGGGTAGTTCTGCCCACTGGGGCCTCCAAATGGTGACAGCCAAATGTCCCGGGAAGGTAGAATAGACACAGGCTAACTCATTGCTAACTCATTGCTGAGACACCTGGAGGGAAAGTCTCTCTTCCTTTTCTCTTAGGCGTTCCCACCTTCCAGGTTGGGGAGGGCTTACCTCACTGTTTCGAGGGATAAGGAGACCATTCCTTGTGGTTCCATAGATCCCTGCAGTGCTGATTCCCGGGTCCTCTCCCAACCCATGGGAGAGAAAGCCTGTACCAGTTTCTCTCCTCTGCAACTTGCACAGAGCCCAAAGACTTCCTTGTATCCAGTTGTTCATTATGTGGCATTTGTGCCATGACGGGAGACAAATGGGTTGGAGTTGGTCGTGGAGGAGAAGGGAGTATTGGTTACAGACTCCCTGAAAAGAGCCTTCAAATATAAAAATGTTGATAAACAAAGTAGAGTCTGTAGCTTCTTGGCAGTGAGAGGGTAGAGGTGGAATATTTATAGCTTCTGGTTTAAAGTGAGTCTTTCAACATGGCGGGGATTGATGGGATTGGGCAAAGTTTGTTATAGAATAGTTCAGAACTGGTGGACAAACTGAAAATGAAAGCTGTAATAAACCATAAAGAATCATTTGATGAGTCTGGATGAGGGCTGTACTGTTCCGAGAGGTAGTTATTTACTCTAATGAGGACCAATGAGTCGTCTAGGTGTTTGGATAAGTGAATTTTAGGGAAGTTCCTGAGACATTCAACTTCTTTACACTTCATCTTTCAAGTTTCCTGGAATAGTAATGTGACATTGATGTAGACAATGACCTGTGTGGATGCGGATGGTTTTTGTGTTCAGGGGTCTGGGTCAGGCACCATCTTTCCAAGCTCCCCTGCTGCCAACTATGGCCTTCACAGGTGCATCCTCAACTTTGCTCTTTTAGGGTCAGTGCTTCTGACTTTTGGTTGCACATGGAACAATGATGTCACTGAAAGGAATTCCAGGAGGGACAGGTTATCTGATAACAGCCAAATGCAGATTGTATTTGGGGACAGGGAAGCCTCTTTGGGAATCTTGACCTGGCCCTTGGTAGTTCTGAGAAGGGAGACAGAGGTTGGGTGACCTCCTAAGAAGACTGTTGTAGGCCAATTGACTAAATATTACAAGGTGTAGAGACCCTGTTGACCAATCAGAAAATCACAATAGTCAAAGAACTATGGGACCCTGTTGCCCTTACGTAATCCAATCATCAAACATGCAGTTTTATCAGAGAACTCGAACATGCTTTAAGACCATTCATTTCATGGTTCTGGTCGGCACTGGGCAAGGGCATTTAGCAATAAGAAGTGTGCAGGGTTTCAAACAGCAGTTTCCAGGGGTCTCTTTGGATTCACCGTTTCTGTTCAAATCTGGGTGGCCTTTTTTGTTGACCTATATTTCAAAGTTAGTTTTGCAAATAATAAAACAAGAGTTTTTTTTCTGATTAAAAAAAATCAAACATAGAATGCAGACAGAAAACTAAATAACAGCAAATAATCATCATAATAAAAACAATAAGAACTCTCAGAGTTTAGGTAGTATGGACCAGGCCCTAGATTAATGGGGAATGTCTGCAGTCCATACCCTTGAGCTCATAGATTTTAGTCAAAGTGAAACACCCACAGTTACCTTAGATAGAAGACGGGGATAGGAGGGGGTTGGCAGGAAACTCAGCCAAAGGAGGCCAGATGCTTCTCCCCACAGGACACTCGACCTTTGACTCAGAGTCCTCAGGAAATCATGACCCTTTTCTTGAGTATTTGATCCTCAGCTGATGCAAACCTTTTATTTATGTTTGCCCATTGGACAACGGGGCAGTTGGTCTGTCTTCACGTCTATAAAAGGCAGCACAGAGTGCTTCCTTTGATGTGTTCCGCCTCTGTTGTGGCATCGCCATTGCTGGCTAACTTGGTCTTTCCCATGTAGGGCTCTGGATCCCACTCCTAAAAGCTCTAATTTGGGGATCAGAGCCCGAAATAGCCCCAAAGGTATCCTGTTTAGCTTGTCATTTAAATAGCTAAGCCCCTGCCATGACCATTTCAAACCCTCTCGCCTTTCATTTAGCTAAGCAGTTCTTTTTTCAAATTCAGCTTGTTTGTGAATGCAACATCTCTTTTTCTTTTTCCATTGCAATTCTGCATCTATAAAAAGCCTTGATTGAGGGAGGGAAGAGTGAAATCAACATTCCTCTTAGTAAAGGACCTAAGTTAGAATTGTAGAACTAGCTAGGAACTGAGCGCAATGGCTTCCAGTGTCTCCCCGGTGAGTTCAAAGGTGTGCAGCGTGTGAATCCCAGCTCCAGTGAGGACTAGTTGTTTCACCTTGGGCAAGTTACTTAACACCTCTTTGCCTCAGTTCCCGCATCTGTAAAATGGGAGTGGTAACCTCATCGACATGACCGGTTACATAATTTGCAGAGTCCCCTGTTCAAATTTCAGTGAAATGAAAATGCTGGGCCTCTAGTGCCAATTTCAAGATAGCGACAGCAGAGCATTAAACCAAGCATGGGGTCCTTCTGAGCACGGAACCCTGTGTCACTGCAGGAAGCTGGCCCTGATCTAAGATTGTTGTGAAGATAAAATGAATTATTGTTCTTAAAACTCTTAAAGTAGCGTTTGGCATATATACCATCTATGTAAATATTAGATGTGAAAAATGACAGCTGGGTGATCTGGGAACCGAAGAGGTTGTCACTGCTTCAGGGAAACAGTGGGTTGGTGGTAAATCGAGGCTCAGGCTCTGTCTGCCCAGTTGCTTCCTTCATAGTTTATTTACATAATATGCTCGATGCTTTTTTTCAGCAAAAGTCATTCATTCAATCAGCATTTTCGAATCCTTTAATGTTCCATGCACAGTGGGAGATTGTAGCAGTACATCATTCGTGAGTTTTGTTTTTTACTTACAGTGCATAGCACTCTAGACTAGACCTCAGTTATACTAACTGTCATTGGTTGGGCCTTGGGATTCTTACCTTATTAAGCTTTATCAATTTAGAAGAGTCAAGTAAACACCATTGGGATCTTGTCCTCAAAATATAAACAGAACTTAGAAGTGTAAATTATTTTAAAAATATAAATGTAAATATAAATGGTGGGTCAGTCTCTTCGTGGGTTCAACCAGAGGATGATTTAGATGATTTAAAAGAAATCTAGTTCCAGCGTTAGTGATGTAATCACATGTGCTCCAGATTTGTTAATGCTCATGTAGACACAACTGCAAAGACCTAGTTAAAATTACTCTGTTTTGCTCTTAATGTGTCCTTAAAGAAAATTATTAAAAAATCTCAGATCAATGGCAGATAAAATTTTCTTAAAATCTTGTCTAAAGACCCTAAGTGGAATACAAAATACTGTTCATTCTATATTCTCATGAATCTTCATTTACTCCTTTTCTTGGTAAAGGGAATATAATTCAGATTCATGTGAGTTTCAGAATCTAAATTTGGAAATGGAGTCCTAAAAGCATGTTAATAAGGCTTTGCAAAGAGTTCTTTAAAAATTGGGGCGCCTGGGTGGCGCAGTCGGTTAAGCGTCCGACTTCAGCTAGGTCACGATCTTGCGGTCCGTGAGTTCGAGCCCCGCGTCGGGCTCTGGGCTGATGGCTCAGAGCCTGGAGCCTGTTTCCGATTCTGTGTCTCCCTCTCTCTCTGCCCCTCCCCCGTTCATGCTCTGTCTCTCTCTGTCCCAAAAATAAATAAACGTTGAAAAAAAAAATTATTAAAAAAAAATAAAAAAAATTGACTACACCCATCTAGGGAGCACTGAGTAATGTATAGAATTGTTGAATCACTACATTGTACGCTTGAAACTAATAATTGATATTGTATGTCAACTAGACATCAATAATAAATTAAAAAGTTTGAATATGTAATTTTAACATGCAAAGTATGAAGTGGCTACAGTTAGTTCAGAGGACTTTTTAAAACAATAAACTTTTTTGGGAGGTGTCTGTGTGGCTCAGAAGGTTAAGCATCCGACTCTTGATTTTGGCTCAGGTCATGTTATCATTATTCATGAGTTCAAGCCCCATGCCGGGCTCTGCACTGGCAGCAGGGAGCCTGCTTGGGATTCTTTCTCTTTCTCTGCCCCTCCCCTGCTTGCATGCTCTCTCTGTCTCTGTCTCTCTCTCCCAAAGTAAATAAATAAACATTAAAAAAAATTAACAAAAGAGCAATAAGCTTTTTTAATGTTCAGGAATGTTTTCCTGATAAATAACTTCCATTTTCATGGAACTCAGGCCATAAAAGGCTCTGTACTACCGACTTGTCTAATTTGAATTATTTGGACTAATTTGGCAACCTGTGAAATATCACGTTGGTTCTTGTCTTGGTCATGCTCACTTTGAGTAAGGCTTTTTGTTCATGATGCAAACTCTTATCACAAACACAAATGCATTTGTGATTATTTGGACTAATTTGGCAACCTGTGAAATATCACGTTGGTTCTTGTCTTGGTCATGCTCACTTTGAGTAAGGCTTTTTGTTCATGATGCAAACTCTTATCACAAACACAAATGCATTTGTGAACTCCGTCGTAACTACTGGTAGGTTTCTTATATTTAATACATAGTCAAATCTCAAAAGGAGATCATCTCCTGTTTTTCATTAGGATTTTTCAGTTCCAGGAACATGTCGGTTTCTATTTGTAGACTCTTCTAGGAAATTTTCTTCATTCTCATGTAGCTGGAACAATGATGAAAAGCTGTCGCTTCTCTGATGGACTTAACAATGCTATTTCTGCATCTCATTGGAGAGGCTAGGCCGCCATTCGTCTGTGGCTAATACTGTAATTCTTAAGGCGTATTTTTAAGAAGTGGATGGAGATATCTGAAACTCCATTTTCGTTTGAATGCTATCACTGCTTAAGCACACACAGAAGTGTCAGCAAAGTGCTGTTTGTGTTAGGCGACTTCTATGAATTGAAAGCAGCTAAGCTAAAAAAAGGGAAATTGACAGGTGTCTCATTAGGCTGTAGCTATTAGTCATTTTTGTATCTGCACAAGTAGTTGACGCTCCACTTCTAAACAAGGATTGTGCATTTGCATGTTTTCAGGAAGAAGTCCTGCTGGGTGATTCTAATCCACTATTTTGGGATGTGATGGCTTAATTTGAAAAATGTTTTGATGAACAAAACATGATCTCTTCCTTGTCACTTTCCTCCGGTTTCACAGTATAATCAGGGACTGAATGGATTTTGCTGGGGTATGAAATATCTGATGACTAAATGGGCTTGGCAGTAAAATTGGGGGTGGTGTTGGTAACTGGCTTCAACAGGAAAAAGAAGAGGGATTATCTTCATTCTGTTCTTTTCTTGACAGTTGCCGTAAAATGTATTTTTGGTTTATTACAAACCAGTTGACCCTTTACTACTCAAAACTGGGGAAGGAATCCTGAGGATAATTATTTGTTTCATTTTTGGGGGCTGCTCTCTCTCCTAAAATGAACGGTTTGGAGTTATAAGAACTTTAGAGAGCCTAAAATTTAAATCTCTCCTTTCCGGATGAGGAAAACTGTAGCCCAGGGATGTGCAGTAACCATCTCGATGTGGCTAAGTGAGTGGGAGGCGGAACCAAGATGAAAAGGTTACTGAAACACTCTGCGGACTCCTTGTTCCTTTATTCTTGCCTTGGTGACTTTTTCCACAAAAAGGCAAATTGCTGAGCCGTATCCCACTCTCATCCTTACCTTACTTCCAAGTCATTTTACTTTCCTCCCACCTCTGACAACATGAATCTATATGAGCCGATAATCAAATGGAAAAGTTTGAGTTGGCGATTTGATTAATTAAATACCACCACCACCATTAACAACATTTTTCCATACCGGCAGCTTCCCCTTTAGATGAATCCTACAGCTTTCCGTGTCATTGGCCTTTGTGATACTACTCAGGAATAGTGTCATACTCCAAAGCCACCGTACCCATTGGGTAATCTCTGTTGTCTCCTCACAAGCACCTTTCAGTTCAGACTCACTACTTTTTTAATTAATTAATTAATTAATTAATTAATTTATTCTTTAAATGTTTATTTTTGAGAGAGAGAGAGAGAGAGAGAGAATCCGAAGCAGGCTCCGTGCTGACAGCAGAGAGCCCGAAGTGGGAACTCATGAAACTGTGAGATCATGACCTGAGCCAAAGTCGGACGCCTAACTGACTGAGTCGACCAAGTGCCCCCTCACTACTTTTTGACATCCTCAAAATACACACGTCCAGAAATACTGGTTGACAGTAGTGGTGGTATTTAATTAATCAAGAACTGGATTTTCCTGAATGTTTCCTAGGGAAATAGAATGATTTCATCACATACTGCCCCCCAAAAGGTACACTGTCCCTTGGGAATCTCATGTTTCTCTTCTTGGAATCCTGTTTTCGGTCCCTTTCTTCACTTCCTCTTTCTCACACAGCTTTTTCAATTCCCTTTGTTTTCTGGAGCCCCTCAGCTCTGGCCTAAAGAGTGAATGGTAATCCACCTAATCCTTGGAGGGTGTGTTCCAAGACCCTCGGTGGAGACCTGAAGCCACGGACGGTACCGAATCCTATGTATGCTATGCTCTTTTCCTATACCTATGATAAAGCTAAATTTATAATTTGGCACAGAAAGAGATGAACGACAATAACTAGTAATAAAATAGAACAATTATAATAGCATGCTGTAATAAAAGTTATGTGAATGTTGTCTCTCTCTCTCACGATATCTCATCGTACTGCACTTACCCACCTTGTGATGATGACAAAATGCCCATGTGATGAGACGAGGTGAAGTGAATGACACAGGCATTGGGACGTAGCGTTAGGCTACTATTGACCCGCTGATGATATATGTCAAAAGGAAGATCATCTGCTTCTGGACCATGGTTGCCTGGGGGGTTAACAGAAACCAAAGAAAGCAAAAGTGGTGATAAGTTGAGGAACTACTCTATGCCGCTCAGCAAAACAAAGGCCCCTGGTAAACAATGATCTGGTATGTTCTTTATGCACGACTTTAAGGGCAGGGGTGCCTCAATTCATTTGGTCATAGCTGTGGGTTTTTGGTTACTGATTCTTCACAGCAACAGATCTAAAGTTAAGAGGTTATCTTGGATTCAGGTCTGGCAGTAGACAAAACTGGAGATGCTGGCAGAGTCAACTGATATCTCTTAATTTTTCTCCTAATACCCCTGGCTTCTCTGGGTGCCATCCCCACTAGACACTTGTAGCCCAGATTCGATTTAGTTCCAGAAATATTTATTGAGCTCCTGCTATGAACCAGGCACCGTGCATGTGCCTTTGCACTAGTGGTTTAATGCGGGAAGGGAACAAAGGTGTAAAGAGAACAAAACCACAAGGTGCTGCTGAGTGCTTTAGCTTAGTCCCTTTAGCTTTAGCAAAGGGACAAACGGCTCTGGGAATAGTGAGCTTGAATGGCTGCACAGAGGAGGTGACAGCAGAAATGGCCTTGATCTGCAAAGGCACAAAGTTGGTACCGAGGCTATGCTTTTTTCCCCTTGTTCTCTTAATGTTTATTTATTTTTAACAGAGAGAGGGAGAGAGAGAGAGAGAGAGAGAGCGCGAATGTGAGCGGGGGGAAGGGCAGAGAAAGAGGAAGACATAGAATCCGAAGCAGGCTCCAGGCTCCGAACTGTCAGCGCAGAGCCTGACGCAGGGCTGGAACTCATGAGCTGTGAGATCATGACCTGAGCGAAGTCAACCGCCCAAGGGACTGAGCCACCCAGGCGCCCCTGTGGCCATGTTTCAGGACACTAATGTCTCAGTGTGGCCCCCTTGTGGTGGTGGGGAGAGGTACATGAGATGAACACAGGCAAAGAGGCCAAATTGGGAAGGTCTTTGAATGCTGAATGTTATCTTCTAAGCAAGGCTCAGTCCACAAATGGAAACTTAGACATTTTTATCAAAGTTTGACATGCTTGTACACTGAAAAGTCAAGTAGTTCTCCAAGGCTTGTTGCAACCCCCTCCAGCAGCCCTCCTTCCCTTCCTCTCCATTCAGAGGTACCCACTGTCTAGAATGATGTTGGTCTTTACCTCCCCATTCCTATTGTGCTTGCATTACAGTTTCTTGCATTTTTTGGTCTCTGCCATAATCTGCTGGCTTCCCACCATGGAGGATGAGGATTTGGCTCTTTTCTCTCTGCACCCTGATGCCATCATGCACACAAGCACCCTTCCTATACCGCCTCTTTCCAACAGCAGGATTTTAGTTAAATAAATATTCATTATTTACGTTATTAAGGTCATGTAAATGCTAGTCACAGAAGAGGCAAATAGTCAACTGCAGTTACTTTTACTTTGCTACAGACTGCCTCTTGAGTTCCTTTTCTTGTTAGTTTGCTTTTTCTTTTCATGTGTTGTCACTAATTCAACCCTGAATGTCTTTGCCCTTCTGCCAATGGTATAAATATCTTCTCATATAGTCCCAATAAAGTCTAACCATTTCCTATTCCTAAGGAGCCATTCCTGTGGGCTTTGGACCTCCCACTGTGGGGACTGGAGACAGCCCTCTGCTTCTTCCACGTAGAAGATAATTTAAATCTTTACTGTCATCCTGAAAGTATTTTACTCTCTCTTGTGTCTCCTGTATCCAAGGCTTCCTCTTTTCTGGTTTACCTCAGTAGCTTTCTGGGAAAAGCGCACGGGATATAAATTATTTTTTTATGATCTTGATCCTCAGTCTTGATTGATAGTTTGGTCAGATATGAAATTCTAGGTTAGAAAGAATTCTTTCTTTAGAATATTTAAGACTAGCTCCATTTCCTTGTGGTTTTCAGTGTTGTTACTGAGAGCTCCAAAAACACTTCTGACCACTGATTCTTTTATTTTTTTTTCCCTCCGCTTACAAGGATTATAATCTATTTTTATTCTCAACTTTCCCTGCTAAAGTTTGATTCAGGCCTCCCCAGGCCTCTTCCACCTACTTTCCAGCCTTGCATAATTTTGTTCCTCTTGTATCTTTTCCTATTTTCCCCATCCTTATGGATTTATACCTAAAAGCCAAAACAAAACCAATAAAAAGAAAAACCAATGACAACAACAAAACTTTATATCATTTTCGTAGGGCTTTAGAAATAGAAAATGTTTAAGCTGCCATCTTTACCTAAAGTCCCTTTCGAGGTAGGGGTGTGGATCTTGGTTAGTAGGGCTTGAAGTTCATGGGTATTGTTGGAGAGATAGTCTAGAAAATCATGCATGCCCTCTGGGGCACACTAATACCATGAGATGACCAGTAGCTCTGTACGATGATGCTGTCACACTGTGAGTTGGTGGTGGGGTAATAATGGAAGACATTCCTACACTGGCTCAGCCAGAAACATCCTCTGTACTGAGACAGGGAATCACATACATATATGGATAATAAATGTATCTCTAACTCAACTTCCCTTTAGCCACATTCCCACCGTAGCTCATTTCCACTCAACCCTAGAGGAAGTGTGACAGAAGGGAAGTCGGATTGGTAAGATGTGGAAATCTCAACCAGCGCAGTTAAACGATCTCACTTTTGCAGATTCTACAAAGACATATGACTATGTGAACCCATTGTAAGGGCCCCTTCCAGGTTCTTGGAAGGAGTTTATGGGAGTGAGGGTTCCCAAAAGCTGCCTCTGTTCAATGGATGCTTTTCACCAGAGTATGATAGTGATTCACACTTTTCTTTTTCTTTTTTTTAAATTACTTTTTTAATGTTTATTTATTTTTCAGAGAGAGAGACAGAGTGTGAGCGGGGGAGGGGCAGAGACAGAGGGAGACACAGAATCTGAAGCAGGCTCCAGCTAAAGCTGACAGCACAGAGCCTGACACGGTACTCGAACTCATGACTATGAGATTATGACCTGAGATGAAGCCAGATGCTTAATGGACTGAGCCACCCAGGAGCCTGCCCCCTCCTCTTTAAAAAAATTTTTTTTTAATGTTTCTTTATTGTTGACAGACATAGGGACAGAGCATGAGCAGGGGAGGGGCAGAGAGAGAGGGAGACACAGAATCCAAAGCAGGCTCCAGGCTCTGAGCTGTCAGCACAGAGCCCGACTCAGGGCTGGAACTCACAGACCGCGAGATCATGACCTGAGCCTAAGTTGGATGCTCAACCAACTGAGCCACCCAGGAGCCTCAGGCCCCCCTCCTCTTTTTAAAGGAAGGTGAACAAAGGTGACTGTGTGCAGATGAGCTAGAGGAGAGTCAAGGTAGGAGTTTCAGTGACTGAGTCACCACCTGGATGTTGTGAAACATATCTGGGAAGAAATCACCCAATTTGGTGATCAGTTCTGCATGCAGAAGTGAGGGAAAGGAAGTCCTGTGTGAGAAGGATCAGTGATTAGAAATTTCTCCTGCCTCACCTCTTTCTTTCAAAATTTAAATGTTCTAAATCCCTGCCTTATAAGAGTCCTATTCTGCTTTCAAAAGTACTATTTGGTTGGTATATCTGTACTCCCATATGAATTAGAGCTCATAAAGAGGATGATGCTTCTGGAACAGGTGTGAACTTTTAGTGCTTATCTCCTTACTTTTTGTTCTCCCGTTCAAAGGCATACCCTTCTTTTCCTGGGCCTCAGTTTCCCTGGAAAGGAGATAAAGATCCTAGTCTAGTCTAATATTCTGTGTTTCTCTGAATGCTAATGATGAAGGTTTCTTATTGATTCCTTGCAGAAGAAATAACTCATTTAATTCATTGGATGAGGTGAACAGATTTGTATCTATTGGTATTGTTAATGAGCTAATATTTTGTATATTCCAAGACTTTGCATTTCTCCTTCATAAAGGATTGTCTTTTTGAGACTTCCAGTCTGGTAATGGGAAAAGGCATCTCCTACAAAGGCAATTTTAGCCATATACCTTGAACAGGATTTTGGTTTGTAGATGAAGCGATTTATTTTGGCAAAAAAAAAAAAAAAGTAGTCTAGTACTTTATTAGCTCCAGAACTTTGAGCAAATTACTAAAACTTTTTGAGCCCCAATTTGTTCCTCTGTAGAACAGAAATGACAGTAGGTATCTTAAACAAGTGTTTTGAGCATTAAATGATGTCATGTGTATGAAAAGAACCTAGCTGAGTGTCTGGAATATAGTTTTTGCCCCATCAAGGTCATTTTCACCAACATCTTGAAATCCAAGTGCCTTTTGGGACACTAACATATCCTACTTCCAAAAGTATTAGCATAGGATTTTTAAGCAGCCTTTGCTTTCCTTTCCTTTTTTCCCTTCCTCCCTCTTTCTTTCTTTCCTTCCTTTATTTTGCGGTATATCCAACATCAATTTATCAGTTTGGGTAATAATTTCTTCTCTACCCAACTTTCTGGGTGGGCCTGTGATGCAGGCCTCAACTGTCCAAATACTCTACTCCTTGTTGGTCTACAGTGATGGATATAGCCAATGACTTGGCCAATGACTATTGTGCCCAAGTATTCTGAGGAAAAGATACTCTCTTTTGACTGAGTTTTTAAAGCTGATAGGATGTGAGTTTAGAAAGCTGATGCCCCCTCAGGGGCAGACTCCATCTGAAAATGGAATTAACACAAGAGAAAGATGGCCTAGGAGGTGAAGAGAGACAGATTCTTGATGTCTCTGTGCCTTGGGATAAATCCACTTCTTAAATGAGAAGGTCCCTGGTTTTCCTAGTTATATGAGCCAATAAATGCCTTTTGTTATTTGAGCCAATATTAAATTGGATTTTGACTCTTATATCCGAAAGAATCCTGCCTAATTTAAAGCTAAAACTTCTTTTTTCTTTCCTCTTAATAACATGGGAGGTTGGACTGGCACTTGGTCCACTCTCCCAGTTGGAGGCTTTCAAAGTAAAGACATACACCAAGAAGACAGACAACCACAATCATTAATGAACCATACAGCTCAGTGTCAGGGATTTTTAGTAATAGTTCAATGAGTCTGTTTAATTAGTAATTGTTAATAAATTCAGTAAAGACCTTAAAACAAGCTCGTTTGAGAAATGTCAGAAAGGCATTCAGGATATATCGGTTTAGCCCTTCTAATTTTAACAGGCTGTGTTCACGGGCTAATATGGTACAAAAGAAACAGCAAGTTGTGGTTAGAAACAAAAGGAGACCAATGTTTGCAGACACCAGATGCTCAGCACATTCTTCATCATGTGTACTTATTGCGTGAAGGGCAAGGATGTCATGGGCAACAATCAGGCATGAGTGGTCACAGAGGACCAATGTCATGGGCAACAATCAGGCAGGTCACACAGGAAGAGTCCATAAGCAACCAGTCATTTGGAGCATTGTGGATGGGAGGAACCCTGATGAATCATACCCCACAGAATGAGTACTATATTCAAGCTGTGTGTACTCTCTTATTTCCAGGAAAGCATTCTGTCACACTAAATTGATGTGGTTAAACTCTATTCTAACTTTGCTTTATTTGTATTTAATTTGTAAACTTGTTTTTATAAGTGCTTCATCAATTTGGTTTTAATAAGAGTTTCATAAGAAGCTTACCCATAGTTTTATGCTTGTACTTACTTAAGTAACATTTTATCAAAATGATCTAAGTCACTATCGGAGAGTATTTTTTTCTTTTAAGAGGATGGTATTCACATTGAGTTCTGTGCTGACCCTGCAGAGCCTGCTTGGGATTCTCTCTCTCTCTCTCTCTCTCTCTCTCTCTCTCTCTCTCTCCCTGCACCTCCTCTGTTTGCACTCTCTCTGTCTCTCTAAAAATAAATAAATAAATAAATAAATAAATAAATAAATACTAAAAAAATTAATAAAAAAAAGAATAGTATTGACTACCTATGAAGTCCTTCCTCCCCTCTCCCCCACCAAAAAAAAAAGTAATAATAATCAATCAATAAATCAATCAAACCTGAATCTGATCAAGTTTCTGGATCCAACTGTCAATTTACAGGGAATCTGTAGCAAAGAGAATCATGTTTAACAATTGTGGGAGCTCAATGGTTTTCTAAAATAAGTAAATTACCAAAAAATGAATCGGAGGTGATATCTATAGATTTAAAATATGTAAAAAAAATAGCAACCACTCATACATTTGGACATTGTTTAGGTCTTGATTAAAAATAAAAAAAATGAGGGGTGCCTGGGTGGTTTAGTTGGTTGAGCCTCTGACTCTTAAAATTGGCTAAGGTTATGATCCCAGGATTGTGGGGTCAAGCCCTGCATTGGGGGTCTCTCTCTCTCTTCCTCTGCCTCTCTCTACTGCTCACGCTTTCTCTCTCTCTCAAAAAATTAAAAAAAAATATATATTAAAAAATGGACTGAAAAAATAGTTTAAGACACTTGTGAGGAAATTGGGGATTTGAGTGCTATCTGGATGTTTAATGATGTCAGGCAATTGTGGGGGCTGTTGTTTGGTATGATAGCACTATTCTATGTGTTAGAGAAGGGAGTATTCTTGTCCTTTGGGGTAGATACTGGGATGTTTATAGCTGACAAGAAGTTCATGTTCCTTAGACTACTATTAAAATGTTGAAATACATCTAACTGTACTGTAGTAACAAGTTTTAAAACTTGGTTTTATTAGTTCTAGATTATTCTTGGGAAAGATGGAAATATTGAAATAGAAGATAAATATAATTTCCCATAGTCAAGAATATTAAAGAAAAGTTCATTCTTCTTCCAGAGACTGATGTCTAAGTTATTACAGAAATGGGGACACATATGTCAAATCTAGTCAACTATAAACATATAGTACAAAACCATTAAAATTCTATATAAGTGAAGTTATAAAGGATACACACACACACAGACACACACACACACACACACATTTTTCCAGTTTGGGAAACTGAGTTATCCCATGCTTGACGTTGGTTAATTCCGTACAGGAAGGGTCTTAAAACTATAAACATCAGGAAAAACTGGCCCCTTATCTGTTTGGTGTAGCTTATAAGCTAAGAATGGATTTTATATTTTTAAATAGTTGACAAATATCAAAAGGGGACAAACTTTCAGTTTTAAAATAAATAAGTCCTCAAATGTAATTTACAGTACGGTGACTATAGTTAATAATACTGTATTGTATATTTGAAAGTTGTTAAGAAAGTAGATCTTAAAAGCTTTCATCACAAGAGAATCGGTAGCTATGTATGGTGAAGATGTTAACCAGATTTATTATAGTGATCACTTCATAATATGTACAAATAGCAAATCATTTTGATGCACACCTGAAACTAATATGGTGTTAGAGGTCAATTGTATCTCAAAGAACCTTAAGAAATACCAAAAGGAAAATATTATCTGGTGATACATATTGTCACCAAATTGTATGATACACTAATGTCAGCACCTGTAAATACAGTTTTACTGGGATACAGCTGTGCTTATTTATTTACAGTTTTGTAAATAAAGTTTTATTGGAGTCCATCCATCAGTTTGCATATTGTCTATTGTCACTTTCGACAACAGAGATGACAGAGGTGAGTCATTGTTACAGACATGAATGTCCTGCCATGCCGAAAATATTTACTCTCTGGCTCTTTACAGAAAAAGTTTGTCAACCCCTGCTCTGATGACAAAACTGAGGCTGGGGATGTGAAGTGTCTAGTGTAACCTTGCATGGAATCACAATTCAAATCTAGGTCTTCCAACTCTAGATACCCTTTGGGTATAGTTTCCCCTATGTTTTTGCCCCCTCGAAATAATAATTTCTGCTTACACCGTGCTTATTATCTTCCTGGCATTGTTGTAAGTACTTATATTAAGTCTTTAAATAATCAAAATATTCTATGACATATGTACCATATTTGGGGAAACTGAGGCACGGATTAGTTAAGTAACTTTACTGGAGTCCCATATCAGAATGGGACAGAGCCAGGCTAGGGACCCAGGAAGCCTGGCTCTTAAATTCTGTACACTATTCTGTCTCTCCCAGTGGGGGAACCAAAAGGCCCAGGAAGGACCCATTGAATGGTTTTGTGATTCTAATCTACTCATCCCTCTCTTGAGCTTAGTGATATAAAGTTGATCATTCTGCTATCTTAAGCCTGAATTCTCCTCCCACCCACAATACAGTTGACCTTAAACAACACAAGTTTGAACTGTGCAAATCCACTTATGTGCAGATTTTTTTCAATACGGTACTGTAAATGTATTTCTTCTTCCTAATGATTTTGAGATTTTCTTTTCACTAGCTTACTTTATTGAAAGGATAGAGTATATAATACATACAGCATATGAAGTGTGTGTTACTCAACTGTTTATGTTAACAGTAAGGCTTCACTCAAGAGTAGGCTATTAGTAGTTAAGAATTTTTGGAAATCAAGTTACATGTGTATGGTTGACTGTCAGTGAGGGTGTTGGTGCCCTTAACCCCCACATTGTTCAAGAGTCATCTATTTCATGACAGTGAAATAATCAGTCTTCCCTTACAACAATTCTCTAAACACTGCGCATAGGCATTAGTATTTCTTATTTAAATCTACAAAACCCTGGGCCCATCTCAGCCCTACTGAGTCACTGCCATGACAGAGCCTGGGAGTAGATATTTTTAAAAGGCATGAACCCCGTAATGAGGAAAATTTGGGAAATGCTAGCCTAGAACATATTAAATCTTCCTCAAATGAGGGATGCCTGGCTGGCTCAATTGGAAGACCATGGAATTCAATTTTGGGGTCATAAGTTTGAGCCCCACATTGGGTGTAACGGTTACAATCAATCAATCAACCAATCAATCTTCCTCAAATGCTTATTGAATTTTATCAAGAAATTCAGACCACAGTAATTGTGACAAGGTCTACACCATGAGCCTCTGTGCATATTATACACCATAACTCAGAAATAAGTCTAGGTTTCATTATTTGAAAAGTTCCTTGAATGCTGTTAAAAATAACTTCTCATGGGGCACCTGGGTGGCTCAGTCAGTTAATCATGGGACTCTTGATTTTTGTTCAGGTCACGATCTCAGGGTTCAGTTAGTGAAATTAAGCCCCCCGTCAGGCTTATGCTGACAGCGCAGAGCCTGCTTGGCTTTCTCTGCCCCTTCCTCTGCTGTTGCGTGTGCACTGTCTCAAAAGAAATACACTTAAAGAAATAAATTTTCACATAACAACAAAATACATTTATTGCTGAGAAGAAGAAAATAAAGATTATACATATTGCTTCTACCCAGAGACATACTGTTAATCTGCTAATATTTTGATGTGTACTCACAATCCTTTTTTGATTGAATTAGTACAATTCTATTGAACTCTTAAAATACCATGTAGTTATTTTGGGTTACAGTTGTGGGAAGGGATTTCACTTGGGTTTCAGATTTGTTCTCTCTTGGAAGTGTTTACATAAAGAGCCAAGAAATACACTGTCGCTCCTATGGGAACAGAAGAGCTAGTGAATATTAATTGCTGTTTAAAACCTTGAATTTATATGATGAAACTTGGACAGAGCACATTTAGATTATTTGGATTTATTATTTTTGTTGCTTTCTTATTGCTGTGAAATTATCCTTTAATAAAATCCTTTTCTTTACAGCTCTTTGCCAACTGCGTGTCCACCAGACCACTGCTGATACCATCTTTGATGTTATGAGGACGGAGCCATCGACACTGAAGCCCACACACTGGGAAGTCCCCAGGATTGCTTTAACTGATGCTGGAGAATTCTCTGCACAAAGGCCTATGCTGCATCCGTCAGGTGCTTCTGAAAATATCATCAAAGATGATAGTTCCAGGACTAAAAAAAAAAAGATGGTTTCATTGTATTTAATGTGTAACTGTCCCTTTCTGTCTCTGGGTGGTTCCCGAGTTTTGATGGCTGAGGCAGAGGAGGCAGGTGCCACCTCATTTGGGGTCTTCCCATTCTGAAGGATCAATTTCACTGGAACCCAGATGATTCCTGTTGCTGATTCCCTTGGAAATGTTGATGTCACCACCAGGTTTTCTCTAGGGGCACTTAGCGGTTGATTTGGGATCCAGTGATGATGTGGTACCCCCTTCCCTATCATCACAGATAGAATGAATAACTTGGATTTCCTTGGGGTGTGGTGATAAATACGGCTGGTGTCAGATGAATCTGGATGCCAGACCATTGAAGAAAGTTTCACTTCTGTCTTCTCCGAGGCACAAGTTGAGAGTCAGACATTGTTAATGAACTAATTCAGTTTGGATATTTCATACGGAGTGCATCTGGTGTAGTGGAAATAGCATGAACCTCCAATTAGAAAACCCAGATACGATCTGGGTTCTTTATTCCATACGTATCATTTACCCCTTAAGCCTGTTACTTAGATTGTCTGAGTCTCAGTTTGCTTACCTATAGGGATGACAATATTGACCATGATTGTGTTACAGGATTACAGGGAAGGTAAAGATAAGGTAGTGGATAAGATCTCTTGATAAATTAGAATGCATTATGGAAAGTGATATTAACCATAAAATAACAGCAAAACAGTAATAATTCCTGAAAAGGTTTGCAGTTGTGAAATGCAAATAGGTTTACAGGTGAATGCTCTAATCATCTGAATCTGTGCCATTTATTGCTGTGAATATCCTAACAAATTAGCCTTTTATTCATGAGATCAAGGGAAACTGCTAAGTCTTAGTTATTTAACCTTCTTTGAGCAGCTTCAGGTTTACAGGAAAGAAAAATTTCAAAGCAGCATTCCCATATGCCCTCCCAATGCTTCTTCCCTGTTTATTTCCCTGAGTATCAGCATCTTGCCTTCGTGTGGTACACTTGTCACAATCATTGAGCCAATATATATATTATTAACTAAAGTCCATAGTTTAGGTTAGGGTTCACTCTGGGTGTTGTACATTTTGTGGATTCTGACAAATGTATACTGACCTGTATTCACCATGATAGTATCATTCAGAACAGTTTCGCTGCCTTAAACATCCCACCTGTTTGACCCTCTCTGCCTCTCTCCTGAATCTCTGGCATCTACAGACCTTTTTTACTGTCTTCCTAATTTTGCCTTTTCCAGAATGTCTCATTGTTGGAATCAGGCAGTCTGTAGCCTTTTCAAATTGGCTTCTTTCACGTAATAATATATGCTTAAGAGGCACCTGAGTGGCTCAGTAGTTTGAACATCTGTCTCTTGATTTCAGCTCAGGTCACAATCTCACAGTTCGTGAGTTCCAGCCCCGGGTCGGGCTCTGTGCTAACAGCGCAGAGCCTGCTTGGGATTCTCTGTCTCCCTCTCTCTCTGCCCTTTCCTGCTCATGCTTTCTCTTTCTCTCAAAAATAAATAAATAGGGGCGCCTGGGTGGCTCAGTCGGTTGAGCGTCCGACTTCGGCTCAGGTCATGATCTCACGGTCCGTGAGTTCCAGCCCCGCATCGGGCTCTGTACTGACGGCTCAGAGCCTGAAGTCTGCCTCGGATTCTGTGTTTCCCCCTCTCTCTGCCCCTCCCCCATTCATGCTCTGTCTCTGTCTGTCTCAAAAATAAATAAACATTTGAAAAATAAATAAACATTAAAAAATATAATGTACACGTAAGTTTTTTTTTCCATGTCTTTTTGTTTTAACTGCTCATTTCTTTTTATCACTGAATAACATTCTACTGTCTGGATGTACCACAGTTTGTCCTTTCCAAAGGATGTGTTGTTTCCTCCAAGTTCTGGCAATTATGAATAAAGCTGCCGTAGACACGCGGGTGTTAAGTTTTTGTGTGGATGGAAGTTTTCAGCGACTTTAGGTAAATACCAGGGAGTGTGATTACTGGATCATATGGTAAGAGTTCATTTAGTTTTGTAAGAAACTGCCAAATTGTCTTCCAAAGTGGCTGAGCCATTTTGCATCCTTGTCAGTACTGGGTGTTGTCAGTGTTTTGGTTTTGACCATTCTAATATGCGTGCAGTGGTAACTCATAGTTGTTTTAATTTGTAATTCTCTAATAATATATGGTGTTCGGCAGCTTCTCATTTGCTTATTTGCCATCTTTGGTGAGGTGTCTGCTCAGATCTTTTGCCCATTTTTTACATTGGGTTTATTTTCCTATTGTTTAAAGAGGTCTTCTTATATTTTGGATACTCGTTCTTTTTCTGGTACTTATTTTGCAAAGGCTGTTCTTCCCATCTATGGCTTGTCTTTGCCTCCTCTTAATACTTATTTTTCTTTAATTGTTTAACCTCAACATCACCACCCAACTCTCTCAAAGTACTACTGACCTTCAGGTTTATAGCCATTAAAAAGGTTGAACAGTTCTAACGCTCCATTCCTTCTCCCCATTGACTGGTTTGGCGGTCAAGTGCACTTGTAGATGGGATCAAGTCATCAAGCCCATCAGTGGCTCCATCTCCAACCTCACGTTCTTAACCGGGATCGTTGCTGCTATCATCTGAGAGTTAGCTTGCGGTCTGTCCAAGTTGGCTGGGTCTTGCTGAGCTGATTGGAGCTGCCGACATTTTTGCTGACTGGAGTCATGCTATCTTTGCCAGTTTGCTGGAATAGACACAGACACCGATTGGGTCACGCTGAAGACATTCCTGTCTTGTGAAGCAAGTCTGTTTGTATTTTAGGTTTGCCAGGACTAATGAATTAAAACATTTGGACTCTCCACAACTTGCTGTTTATCAATGCCTCTGACAGGAGGAGGGTTTTCTTTTGCACTTGCTTTTTCTAGAAGCATGACAACATCCTGGCTGTTGGAGAGGCAAGGAAAGGAGAGAGGGGTTGTGGAGGGAAGCGGAACAGGAGGCCCGTGGGACGCGGGGGTCTGGGGGAGAGCAGGTAGCAGTGAGCTGCCCTGACAGCTGTCACTGCTCCTCAGATTGTCAGTGGTTGCTATGCAGCAGGTGCAGCCTGCCCTCTTACTAGGTCTTCACTCCACAAAGGCAACGACTGGCCAAGGCAGCGGCTGGCCCTGGATTACACAAGTGCAGACACTCAACTAAGTGAGGTAAGGCAACAGGTGTGAAAACCGAACTAAATGCTCGGGGCACCGGCCACTGAACCAAAGCTCTGTTACAGCCGAGAGGAGGAATCAGTGGTCCATCTCCCCAGGCGGTGTGATGAAAAGGCAAGTTGCTTTAGGGGCTCTCCTGGCCGACACCGTGGGGAACTCAAAATCAACCCCACTTGGCTGTTGTCATCCTTCCTGAGGCAGACAGATGTTCTTGGTTGTGTGGAGGGGAGGGGCTCTAATGAGCTGTGTTTATCAATTTCATTGCCCGGCGCGAGAAACCTGGAGGCAAACGTTCACCTTTTGTGCTTGGTTTCTTGGTGCAGGAAAGCGTTGGGAAATGTAGCCAAAAGAGGAGTGCTTTTCATCCCTAGATGTTAGGATAAAATGGGTTGGTGATGGTATAGTGCATAACCATAAGGCTTTTTCTTTTAGCTGCAACTTTAAGGGGCTTTTTATTGTTTGTTTTGTCAAATTTGAGACAGTCTGTTCTATTCCCTAGGAACAGGTGGCTAACAAGATGGTTGATTCTAAGCAGAGGAGACTACACAGAAATGTATGTCAGAGCTAAGATAAAACAAATCCTGAGTCAAGTAACAGCAATTTCATATTACCCTTTTCTTACGTTGAATGTTTCACGTGATTACTCTTTTCTAACTTAAAACGACACGACTCGGAGTGCTTTATGGTTCACTGCTATTTGTAGTTTTAAATGAATGGGCCGAATATCATTCTAACTGGGTGATAAACAGCTGTGGGTTTTTCTCCAAAGCTGTACTAGGTGTTTAAGCTTGTTCTCTTTCCATGTACGGGGTAGGATGATTCCATATGTATGTATGTCTAAATATACGTGTGTGCGCATATAAATATACATATGCATTCGTGTCTGCTCTATAAATAAGCGTAAAAACAAAATTCACTGTCCTAGACACTATTTTTAGATATAGAAAAGTTATGGGAAAGAGTCAGAAACCTTGCTATGAGAAAATGTCCTGGTAAACATTTCCCAGAAGCTCGCTCAGGATGGCAGAAGAGATGATTTATATTTTGCCATTTTTAGAGACGTTTTCCTTAAAATATCACTCAGTTTTTTCCTTAAAATATCACTCAGTACTCATGTACTGCTTACATGACAAGGAAAGCAGAGAGTTTAGGGAAGCGTGATTAAAAATAGAAAAGTTGCACATATGTATTCAAATAATGAAGATATATGTATAACAGTATCTTTTCCTTAGTCCCATTGAACAAAAATTATCAAATATCTTGGTTAAAATGTATTTGTGCTAAGTTCTATTATTATAACAAGGAAATATTCATGCATTTTTGCCCATCCTAACTCATCTGTAGGATGTTTTCCCATTCATTCTATCTTTATTAATTAAATGATAATTTAACACGTACATCAGTAGAATGTTTTTAAGTTCTGTCTTTTGCTTGTATCATACGTTGTTAAGATGTACAATCTGAGAAGTGTTTCATATATTTACATGTAGTTAATTAGATATTCAAAGCCCATAATGTTCATAATATAACCGTAAGATATTTAACAATAGTCTTGGTGTTCTTGAAATGGTTCCGTGATACTCATCCTTTACCACTCAATAATTCAGGTCCAATTTAGGCATTTGAGTGTGAAAAGCTAATCTAATATGAGGCTGTCTGATGCCCTCTTAGGACTTCTTCATCCCCCTCAATCAAAATAAAACATTATATCAGACCTTGAAGGGCTAGGGTTGGACCGGTCAGTGTGAAGGGATACTAAAAAAGCGAGGTGGGTGGAGATTTTGCTCTATCTTGTATATTTTATTCTAGGTGTGTATTTCCAAAACAATTCTTCTATAAGCCAGAAAAAGAATTTTACATGGGACAGGTGAATACTTTCCATGCAGGGGAGGAAAGCTAGGGACTAGGAGTATCTTCAAAATAAGACAGTAATGCTTACTAACTTTCCAAGGTCCTCTGAATATTTGAAGGACGACTTGGGTAAATGACAATGGCTCTCTTTTGTCCTTACAGCTGGAAGACCCAGGGGAAGGCCAAGGCTCAGGTGCCCACATGATCAGCACAGCCAGGGTACCTGCAGATAAGCCAGTACGCATCGCCTTCAGCCTCGATAATGCCTCAGGTACGCTCTGCCCCCAGGGAAAGGGTCACCTCTTAACCATCATCTTTTCCTGTTCCACAAAGGGTGTTTAAACATGCATGCCTGGCATGACCTAATGATGGGGCGTGTGATTTTTTCATCATGTCTTGTTCGAGTGTGGCCTCCAGAAATGCCTCTGGTGATGCTTCCCCCATTTCCAATCCTCTGGTTGTTTTAGCACATTCCTTCTTCCTTTTTACTTTCCCCACTTTCTTTTATTATCAAATACATAGAGCTATAACCACTTCTAACGATTCCAACGTATGTCATTGTTGAAACTGTGTGAGGAAACATTTATAGAAGGGCTGGCAGTTGGTTAGGTAATATAAAAATATCACTGTCCTGGTTCCAGCAGCATTTCCTGGAGCCCAAGTTCCAAATGCTGGTTTCCCACTGGTGCTCCCCCACTTCCGGCTGAATCAACAGATTTCAGCCAGAGGGATGAATGGGACAGGTGAGACAGACCCTCTCGAAACAGTAAGGTCTGAGGTGAGGCTGCCATACTTAGAGCCCTTTGTCATGGCTCCCCTCAGTGGCTTCTTAACACACATACTGAATTACACCACCTATGATGGAGACCTCAGGTGGTGTGAGGTCACAGACGTGAGGAAGGGAATGCTTGGATCTCTTTCACTGGCATAAGCCTTCTCAGTCTGTCATCTGTTAAAATCACGTAATCATGTGCTCAAACAACATTAGCATTTATACCTTGGGTCTTTTGAGGGCTGATTCTGTTAATCAATCAATCAATCAATCAATCATCTATTCTTCTTCCTACAGTGCCACTGTAGGAGTAATATTTTAAAACGTAATAATTGGAAAGGACCAAGTTTATCCCTAAAAGAATGCAAAGTAAGGATCTGGGCTCTCTGAAGTCTGACATTACACAGCCAGTTACTATATCAAGTAATTATGGTGGTAGGACATGTGGCTCCGTTTTCCTGGACTGTGCAGCCCCCCATGGAGGATATGTTCCAGAGTAAGGAGAAGTGAAGCCTTGACTCTTCATCATCTGTTCTTTTGACCCTCTTCCCATGGTCTGCTGTTGTCCTATATCTCCACTCAGGGGTTGCCTTCAAGCGCAGGGGTAAAGGGAAATTCTCCCAATAGGCAAACCACTCTATCCCAACAAAGAAATGATAGTTAACATTAATTGCGTTCCTCTTTTGTATTAGGCATTCACATATATTATTTCGAATCTTTAGAATAACCATGCAACAGGGGCGCTTGGATGGCTCAGTCGGTTGAGCGTCTGACTTCGGCTCAGGTCACGATCTCACAGTTTGTGAGTTTGAGCCCTGCATCGGGCTCTGTGCTGACAGCTCAGAGCCTGGGGCCTGCTTTGAATTCTGTGTCTCCCTCTCTCTGCTCCTCCCCTGCTGATGCTCTGTCTCTCTCTCTCCTTCAAAAAAAATAAAAACATTAAAAAAAAAATAAAATAACCATGCAACATAGGGGTGGCTGGCTGGCTGAATCAGTAGAGCACAGGACTCTTGATATGGGGGTTATGAGTTCGAGCCCCACTTTTGGTATAGAGATTTATTTATTTATTTATTCCTCAAATAAATAAATAAATCTTAAAAAAAAATAACCATGCAATGTAGGCATTAGAATTGCCAATTTACAGAAAGAGAACTTGAGGTCCAGAGACCACACTGTTAGTAGGTAACAGAGTTCTGATTTAAACTCAGGTCTCTAGATTTATGAATCTGAACTCTATTTTATATCACTTCTCTGAAAAGGAAAAGAAAAGTCCCTCCTGCTTTTATGCATTTCATAAGTGCAAGGTTTTGAGGAATAATTCATGCTTGAGTGGCTAGCTCTCAAGACAGGTACGTGTAAGCCCCCAAATCCAGGGAGAAAGAAGTATAATTTTCTTCCCTGTGACTGTGTCCCAGAACAAGTCTTATTATAGTCAACAGCCTTACAAAGAAAATTTTAGTGTATAAACTTGTTTATTCCAAGCAATATTATTGTATGATAATTTTGGACGAGACAAATAAATGTACCATTTCCTTATCTTTATTTTAACAGAATTTAATTTCTGTACAGAAAAGAGCCATGGAGAGATGGATCTTGATATTTGGGCCGTGTGAATAGACTCTTCCTTGAAGTACAAGACATACAGCTTGTAATTAATTTGCCACCATCCCTTTATTGGCCCCTGACTGGGAGCTCTTGCATGTTTTGTATCAGTCAATTTAGATTGATCTGTTCCGGTCTTTCAAATGTCCCAGGAATGCCCACTTTTGAAATTCATGTTTTTTTTTTTTTTTTTGAGATGGTAGCTTCAAAAAGGGGTTGTCATTTATTTCCAGTAGTGCCACAAAAAGATGCTTAGGAAGATTTATAAAGAAATTGCTAAAATTAAAATTTTTTTCTCCTTATGATCTATGTGTCCTCGTATCTCTAAAAAGGCATCCAACTAGAGAATCCAGGACAGGAATGGGTTTCTGTGTTTCTCAGCTTTTCTCAGAATAATCATCTGAGAGCCCTCATCAAAAATACATGTTCCCAGGCCCTAGTCCTGCATATTCGCATTTATGCAGTAGGTATAGATGGAGGCCCAGGAATCTGTATTTTTGCATGCACATGAACTTGTGAGTGTACAGAAAGATGCTTTGCAGATATTTGGAGACACTCCCTCTGAATTCTTGAAGAAGGAGCATGTGGAGTGTCACAGTGAGTAACACTTGCCGTCACACACACTGTGCATGCCTTTTGAATTCCAGTGCATTCTAGACCACACATTTAGGGGGAAATAAAGGAAAACATCCTAGACTTCCATTGTAAATGGGGGAGCTAAGGTGGAATTTTGGGAAGCATCTCCATATTCATGGATTTATTGCTGAGGGGTATGCAGAGTCCATGAGAAAAGAGACATCTTTGCCTGTTAATATTAATTTATTCATTCTTGGGTGCCTAATACAGTTATATTAAGTTATATTAAACTTCTTGCATGTTTTTGTATATTTTGCACATTTTTCTGAGATGTCTTGGTGTAGAGGTTTGTCCTTAACCTCTGGAGTCTTTGGACTCCAGGCTAAGGCTTTGGAGTCAGGAAGATGTGGTTTCTAGACCTGTCTCCATCACTATTTCTTTGATCTTGGTGAAGTCACTCAATTTTGCTCTACTTCAGTTTCCCACAAGGGGTATATAGTGATAGTTCACACATTTATTGTAAGAATTAAATCACACTATATAGGTAAAACATTTAGCATAGTGCTTGATACAAATTATGTACTCAACTGGTCCATGTATCTATGATAATTGATTCTGGAGTATTAAGGAAAATATAAACCACTTAAGCAATTTTATGTCCCACCTATATCTCCCACATCTACTTAATGTCAAGGTAGGGGCATAAATGACCTGAGATTATTTAGGGACTAGTTATCCAATTGGTGGATTGTGGGTATCCCTGCCTCTCCTTTTATCAATGAGCTGAACTTAGTTTCTGTGCTTCCAGCAACCTTCCAAAGGTGGGTGAGATGTGCAAAAGAGGAGTGTTGCATGATCCTTCCTATGGGTTTCATAAGGCAAAGAGATTTGGGGAAAAATCCGTGTCACCAAGAGCAGATGAGAACAGCTTCTTGGGAGATGTGATAGTCTGCCAGGTCTTGAAGATGGGTAGGGTATTGAAAAGCAGTGTAGCATTTCTGGGTACCAGGTACAAAAAAATGGGGGCGACACAACTTTTAACAATTCTTCTTTTTCCTGCCAAACAGAAAAGCTGAGCAAAACCTAAGAGTCAGGAAGAGCATGATATACTCAAGAAATAGTAAAATTCTTGTCAACTGGAGCAGAAGTCTGAATGGAAGGAGAGTAGCATACCATTTAAATGAACCCTGCTTTGAGCCTTACATTGAATATCTGTTTACACAGCCATAGATTAAAGCTAACAATATAATCCTGAAAGTTCAACAACACAGTTTGCATTTGATCAGAAACAATCAAGTGTCAAAAGTTCTTGAGCAAGGGAGTGATAGGATGAAAATGGTAAATGTTCCATTGGTGGCATAGTCTGGAATATGTAGAGATGAAAAAATAGATGAAGCTTTTTAGAATGGTACAGATACTGGGTACCTGGATCAGGTAACAGAATGAGATGACTGAATTCAGAGAACACTATGAAGGAAGAGTTGAAAGGACTTGGTGAGAGAGGGAGGCAAACCATAAAAGACTCTTAGATACAGAGAACAACCTGAGGGCTGCCGGAGGGGTGTTGGGTGGGGAATGGGCTAAATGGGTGATGGGCATTAAAGAAGGCACTTGTTGGGATGAGCACTGGGTGTTATATGTAAGTGATGAATCACTAAATTCTACTCCTGAAACCATTATTACACTGTATGTTAATTAACCTGGATTTAAATAAAATTAGAAAACTAAAAAAAAAAAAAGAAAATGGTGGAACTGGGACTCAAACCAAGGTCTCTTTGACACTGATATCCTTTAAACAATACCTCATTGCCCTTGGTGGGCTAGAAGCAATTTATTAATCCATCTCCTTTTGGATAAGTTGCATCCAGTACTTGATTGGAAAGAAAGGGTTATAAATGTAAATTTTTCTATCTCTAACAAAGTGTGCATGATCTTGCTTAAACCAGTCTTATGCTATGTAGCAAGAAATTGCTAAAGGACGGGGTACTGGTAAAGCTTAATTCCAAGAAATTCTACAATTGCTTTAAAAAAAAAAAAAGGACTTGGTGACAGACTGGCCCTGGTAGATGGGGAGTTTATCATTGTTTATTGATAGCAGAATGAGGCACAACAATCCAAATAGACCCTGGACCTCCAGGAACTTAAATAAAGGAAGCACGTTTTTAGGGGAACAAAAGCCCTTTAAAATACAATCACCTCTTCTAGCTTATCATCAGAACCCTTTGTTGATTAACACTTAGCTAACCATAATCTTGGAGGCATCAGTGAGTGTCTTTAATAAACTAATGATCTGATTGACATTACTTCCCAACTGGGAATTCCAAAGAGTTAACTTTCTAAATTGGGACATTCATGGAGTTAGTTTTCCCAATAGAAAATATGCAGAAGAGAAACATGAATCCCATCTCTTGGGTTATTAGAGAGTCACTGGCCCTTCTCCAATTGGAGAGAATTTAGAGTTGGACTGACATGAGGATTTCATGCTCATTACTTGAGAGTTTTCTTTATTTCAGTCAAGCTATGAAATCTGGTACACTCAAGCATGGATTTAGACCTTGACTTTGGGGTTCTTTTTGTTGTTGTTGTTATTTTTTATTTAGAAAGTGTCAAGGAGACTAGTATCAGCCCAAGATGGTAGCTTTCAACATTTTGTTTTTAAAAAATTCTTTCAAGCGAGGCACCTGGGTGGCTCAGTTGGTTAAATCATCCGACTTTGGCTGAGGTCATGGGTTCCAGTGGTCTGTGAGTTTGAGCCGCACGTCAGGCTCTGTGCTGACAACAACAGAGCCTGGAACCTGCTTCAGATTCTGTGTCTCCCTCTCTCTCTCTCCTTCCCCCGCTCACAGTCTGTCTCTTTGTCTCTCTCCCTCTCTCAAAAAAAAAATTAAAAAAAATAAAAACTAAATAATTCTTTCAAGGTATCAGAAGTTTTCCTATCTGGATATAAATTAATCAGATGACATTTAGTTGAAAAAGCACAAGGCCCATCCTGTTGGTTTAAGTAACACTATTCTCGCATATCAGGGTGTTTGTATGGAGCTGCTGAAATAGCTCCCATGCATCTAATTTAACCGTGTGACTGTCTAGTGTGCACGTGCACAATTGGTTCTCAGCAAAATTGTGAGGCAGGGAAGTGTCTGTTGTCATTGTTGCTTTCCTTCAACTTTTTCTATATGTGATACCTTTGGGTAGTATTTCCCTCTCCCTCCTCGGGCCCTAATGTTTCCCGTATTCTCTTTGCTCCCTGCTCTCAGTCCTTGTTCAATGGAAAGACTCCGGAAAACCTCATTCACACTAAGCATTAAATGAATATTGAGGTTAACTTTTTAAAAACAATCTCTCTCACGGTGTTGCTGTTGTTCTTGTTGTTGTCGTTGTCGTTGTTTTGTCATCTCCACAGGGGAGTCGGTAGGAAGTCAAGGATTTGCCTCCAGTTATGCCCAGCATGGACAGCACAGTGGGAGGGGGAGGTAATTGATTCCAAAGTCTAGTCAAGATGTTGCCTGGAACAGTGGTTCTCAAATGCTGCTTTGCAGACCTGGTCTGGCTTTGACGAAGTTTTCACTTGTCTGATGTGAAACAAAAGAAATAAGGGCATGGAATCCCCCTGGAGTTTTGCCAGCCAATGAGGTGAGGATGGCCTTTGGGAAAATAGTGGCTGGGAGAGACTTTTTGAGCTCTTTCAAGTCACCGTTCCCGACTCTGACCTGACCTCCAAAGCTGCCTCCACACGCCGCGACAGCGAGCAGTTGAAAATCCCTCATAGGTTGGTGGCAGTGGGGGTCTCCTGTATTTACATCTTTTACAAAGCACAGAGGTGAGAACCACGGTAGAAACTTTATCATCAAATACTATAAAGTCAACAATACAGTATCTCTAATCATTTTGAGTTTGTTATTCTTTTTTTTTTTTTTAATTTTTTTTCAACGTTTTTTATTTATTTTTGGGACAGAGAGAGACAGAGCATGAACGGGGGAGGGGCAGAGAGAGAGGGAGACACAGAATCGGAAACAGGCTCCAGGCTCTGAGCCATCAGCCCAGAGCCCGACGCGGGGCTCGAACTCACGGACCGCGAGATCGTGACCTGGCTGAAGTCGGACGCTTAACCGACTGCGCCACCCAGGCGCCCCTTGAGTTTGTTATTCTGATATCTGATGAAGGTTCTTTGAGATACAGTTGGATTTACTGGTTGGTATCTGTCCCTTGAGGCCACAAAGACCAGAAGGGAAATCGGTGTTTATTGAGTACGTAAATGCTTCTACTTGTATCATCTCATCAATTTAGACTGGCAACAACTCTGTGGGGAGATGCTATTCGACCCATTTTACAGATGTGGACCATTGATTGGCAAAGGGAGGCTAAGTAACTTGCCTCAAATCAAGCAGTTAATAAACAGTAGGAAGGGATTCAAAGACAGGCCCTTGGGGCTGTTTTTCCTTTATTACCCATTTGGAGGCAGGGTCCATGTAATGAGAGACAAGCATGATTGTTTCTGAAAGCAAAGAACTTCCTCAGTAGTCATAGGAAATGATGGAGAAAAATTAGTTCTGATTTGCTTTTATAGAGTGGGAAAGAAGAAAAGTTGAGTTAAGTTTTATTTGGTGGTGTGCTGAATATACTTCCAACATATTCTTTTTGAAGCCAATGTTTCTTATAAGCTAAATAAGTAAAAATATTCTTATAAAAGAATAAATTGATGAGCTACAATAATAGTGGCTAGATGAATGTTTCTAAGAAACATCAAACCTGTCTTTAAGCTGAATCAGATCTCTCTGTGTGGGGAAATATCATTCAGGCTATTTGATGTGTGATCCTGTTTGCCTCATTATTACAGGTACTGGTTGAGGCGATGTGACGATTACTATTAATTACAAAGCATTGGCAATCTGCTAGATATACCAAATCACTGCCTGCATCCATATCCATATCTGTACTTTTAATTTTATGGGTCCTGAAAAATCTAATGTGTATTAAATTTTCACATATCTAATGTTTTTTTTTAATGTGTATTCATTTTTGAGACAGAGAGAGACAGAGCATGAATAAGGGAAGTTTCAAAGAGAGAGGGAGACACAGAATCTGAAACAGGCTCCAGGCTCTGAGCTGTCAGTACAGAGCCCAACGCGGGGCTCGAACTCACGGACCGCGAGATCATGACCTGAGCCAAAGTCGGATGCCCAACCGACTGAGCCACCCAGGCGCCCCTCACATCACTAATGTTTAACAAGCAGGAAGCAAAGTTTCAAAAAGCTTTTGAGATGTCTCCAAATAATGTGGTTCTCTAACAAGAACCAAGGTATACAGGCTTTTTTAAAAAAAGTTTTTCGATACATTAGTAATGCGAGTTGGCAGCCTTATATCACTTATTTCTAAAAATAAAATATGAATCTCGATTTAGATTTAAAATGAAAGTACTTAAAGAACTTTCATGCCTAATTTTTTTTACTGATATTTCATATAGAAAGTGTTTGCTTTGATGGGGAAGTAAAAGAGAAACATTTCTTAAATTCTGAGTTAAATGAAGAAGGAAAACCCATGAGACATGAGGTTGTGGCTGCACTAGGGAAATCTCTCTTAACTGGCATGGGGATAACTAAGTAATCAGAAGCAATGATTCTCACTCTGCCTACTGTCTGTATTATTCAGATGAGGAACAATACCTTCAATGCCCACCATCATACACATATGCACATATTCACATACAGGTGCCTTGTCCCCCATTACCCCTTTGGTTGGGTTTATGGTGAAAGGAACGGAGAAAGTGAACCCAGTTTTATTAAGCATTTATTATCATTACTGATTATTTCCTAGGTGTCAGGCTTCAGGCTAAATGAATTGACATGTGCATTCCTTTACTAATAACAAGTTTTTGAGGCAGGGAATATCATGCCCATTTTGCAGAGAAGAAACTACGTCTCAAAGAGATTATGTGGGTTGTTCATATCAAAAGGTGGCTGACTTGAGCCCTACAGAGGCTTGCATTGACCCTCTTTGCCTTTAGTGGTTAGGAGCCTTCCCAGGCAAATGGTTCCAGGAAAATTTTTGCATGAGCCTTGGCACATGTACCCATTGCCCAAACTCATTTGCCTCTTAAGTGTGCGTTTGTTCCTGAAGGATGATCTCCAGGACACTCACGGGCAGGATAGCTACACAATTTGCAGAGACATAGTGCAAAAAGTGCAGGGCTACTTGTTCAAAAATGATTAAGAATTTCAAGTATTATGGATAGAATATTAAACCAGGAGCAGGGTCCACCAGAGGGAAGGGCTCTGTGTGTCTGCACAGACACATGCCCATGGAGCCGGCTCTGACTGCAGAGAATGCAGTCAGATGGAATGGATTCTGGACAAGGCTGACTCTTGGGTTTCTGGTTGGGGAGCAGAGTGGGGCTTGGAAGTGTCCTCTGAGGGTGGCTTATCTCTGTTCTGAGGGCTCCTCTGTGTGGAAATCTAGATTCTTCCTACCAAGGATCTGCCTCCAATTATGCCCAGGATGGAGAGCACAGTGGGGGGGGGGGGGAGGGGGGGGAGGTAACTGATTCCAAAGTCCAGTCAAGATTTTGCCTGGAACAGTGGTTCTCAAATGCTGCTTTGTAAACCTGGTCTGGTTTGACGAAGTTTTCACTTCTCTGATGTAAAACAAAAGAAATAAGGACATGGCATGAAGTGTTTCGGTGTGTGTTTGCTTTTGTCTCTAAAGCTAAATTTATCCAATATAATGGACACTCTTCTACGATCATTTTTGTCTTCAGATTTGGGGACTAACGTGTTCTCTCTGTCATAAAGAGAAGCTAATGATAGGTAGTTATTTTGACTCATCTTCACTCGCCGAATAAAAAGGTGGACACTCTAAGGCGTGATTCCAAATGTTTTGAGGAACATTTCACTGTTGCATGAAGTACAAAAGTCTGGGAGCCCATGGACCAGAAAGTGAAGAAAAGCAGAGTAGTATAGAGAAGAGCCCCAGGCTGTGAGTCACCCCTTAATCTTAGGAGACTCCTTTCTTTTGTTGGGGCCCTTATCCTTTGCTCTACACTGAGTCCTGGAGCACGACAGCTTAGCCCCATTCTCCAAAAACTCTGACCCCATGGCCTCTCATTGCTAAATAACAGTGAGGATTTGGACTTACAGTGCCACTTGGTCCCATGTATCTTATTCATGGAGAAACACAGAGCGGACAACTTAAAGAAATCTGAAACAGAATAACCTCAAAGGCAACTCAACAGCTGTTCGATAGATGCTGAGGCGAGCCCATAATAAAATGTACTATGGCATGTCATAATGGTTGGAATACCAGTAAGAAAGTTCTATCTTAAGTTCCATTGACTTAGTCTCATTGTGTTTGCAAAACAGGCAGTGAACATCTGCTTATCAAAAAAAAAAAAAAATCCCTTTAGATTCCTTCCCTTATATTTTATTCTTTCAAAGTTCCTTAGGATACATTTTACTTCGTCCATTAAGCCCACTGTGGCATTTTGAAAATGAGTTATTTTTTTAAATAATAACACGTTAAAGATTATGATAAAATGATTTGCCAATTTAGCCTACAGCCTTAGTTGCTGCCCCGCCCATAACAAGCATTCAATCACTATTTGGTAAACAAATATATTTTAATAAAAGTATACTTGCATTTTGATTTTGTCACATTATAAGCATGACTAGTAAACTGCTTTCCTTTAAAAAAAAAACAAAAACAAAAACAAAAACACAAGCCAAACTTGCCAGAGAGAGGGTCTCTTGCATACCTACTGCACCATCTACTTTGTTCTTCTGGAATCGTCAAAACAAACTTAACTGCTCTCAGGAACTCTGATCCAATATCACTGTCAAAATGTTTTACAACGATTTGGCCAAATGTTTGTGGAACAGCTGTGCTACTAGTCTGCCTGAGTCATTTTCCTTCTTTCCTTTTGGCCCAATCCTGTGATTCATCATTCTGCTTTTAGAATATTTGCCTATTTTTAAAACCAGTCAAAGAAGGCAGCCACTGTTTGAAAGTAAACACACCACGCATCAACTCAGGGCAGCTATGCAAGCAGCTTCACAAGCCCTGAAATTTCTGGCTGCAAGGGTGCTAGCTAAACCAGATGGCATCAGGCAGTGGAATACAGGACCGACTTTCAGACTTGGTTGTCTCCTTACATCTGTCTTTGGTTTTCTTATTTCCGTTGCCATTTCCTGCTTGAATTAATCCAACTTGAACCCGTTGTTTAACAAAAGTCTTATTTTTATTCTGCTCGTCGTTACGACGTCCATTACATGTTTCTATGCCAATTAATTAGACTTTGTTTTCAAACTCAAGAAATCCAGTCTGAAACGTTATCTGCAAAATTATCAGCATGGTTACATAGAAGCGCCATGGTTTAACTATAGATAATGACATAGATTTCTATAATACACTTTATTAATTCTGGGTCAGACCAGTATTTGCTATTTACTTGACCGTAGTAAAGCAATTGAATAGCTTTCTTCTTTTTTATGATTGAGCAGGAAGGAGTGTGACTTCACATGGAGGAAGGTGGATTAAATCCAAGGAGCCTTGAGCTCCATTCCTGGCTGTCTTTTGGAATTCTAGAAGGCACTGTCTATTCTGGTACTTTATAGAAGTGGTTTCTCCTTCTAACGAGTGCCTGTTCATCTATGATTATTAGATGCCAAAGTATAATATGTTCCCATTGACCTGTGCCAAATTGCCCTGGCCTTGAACTCAATGCACTGACATAATCAAGATGTCTGGGTCTGGGTTATTGATATTTCATTGAAGTAAATTTAAGTGAACCTTAGACCAAAATCAGTTTTAGAAACTATAGGTTTTATTATGAAGGCTACCTGTAAAGGATCCATAGCAACAAGTGAATATTTCTGTCTTTTGTCCAATGCTTTTCAGATGAAGGGGTGTATTTAAAAAGCCACAGTATTTGTCAGAAGTCATTCTGAGTAGGAAGAGAGTGCTCAAAAGGGCCTGAGGATTGGGTGTCCTCTTGATTCAATCCTCTAGGCTGCAGCAAGGGTCTTGGGAGCATTTCTCCATTTCTACTTCCTCTGGGAAGCTGAATAGTGTTAAATGGGAGTATTATTATACTACGCTTGGCTAAAATATACCAGAGGCTGTTAACTGCTGTGACCCTTGAGGTGTTTGGCAGAGGCAAATACTGTCCTTGTTTGAATTATCTTTCTGGTAATTCTCTTTGATGCCTTCAAAGAACTGTAATGCCTGGAAGCCAGGAGCTTCATTTTGCTCTGGACTATGTTATCAGAGAGTAGGGAGAGAAGACTTGTTTCTGCATTGGGTATGGCCCATATCACTTGCTCTTGTTCAAACAGAACATCACATTTTGGGACACCTGGGTGGCTCAGTCGGTTAAGTGTCTGACTCTTGATATCACCTCAGGTCATGATCTCACAGTTCATGAGTTCAAGCCCCGCGTCGGGCTCTGTGCTGATAGCTCGGAGCCTTCTTGGGATTCTCTCTCTCCCTCTCTCTCTGCCCTTCCCCCCCCCCAAAAGAAACATTGAAAAAAAAACCCAAAATAACAAATAGAACGTCACATTTTTATAAACAAATTTGGTTATGGTAGTGAGATTATAAAAGCCATGATATTTCCTTTCTTCATTATAATTTAAAACAGATTTGGCTTTTAAACTATTCTTTTTAATGTTTATTTTTGAGAGAGAGAGAGAGAGGCAGAGCATGAGAGGGGGAGGGGCAGAGAGAGAGAGAATGAGAGAGAGAGAGAGAGAGAGAGAGAGAGAGAGAGAGAGAGAGACAGAATCCGAAGCAGGCTCCAGGCTCTGAGCTGTCAGCACAGAGCCCGATGCGGGGCTCCAACTCACAAACTGTGAAATCATGATCTGAGCTGAAGTCGGACACTTAACTGACTGAGCCACCCAGGTGCCCTGATTTTTAAACTATTCTTAGTCTATGTTTCATTTTATTCTCATAGTCAGCTGCCCTGGGATAGGTGTTGTCAACATGGAGGGGATGGGAAATGAATGGCCCCACAGAGCCAGAGTCTGCCTGGAGACATGAGGTCCTGCTGACAAGGGACTGTCCTCAGGTGGCACGGCAGGGTCAGCAGTGTGTCCTTGAGGAGATTTGGGGCTGATTTGATTATTTGAGGCCAAACTCCTCTCAGGTTTCCTCTGATGCTTCTGAGACCATCTTTTGATCCGGCAACATCTGCCTATTGTCAGACAGTCAGTTTAAGGCAGCTGAGGACAGAGCGGCCATGGCTCTCTTCGCTCACGCTCTCCCACATCCAGGCAGTGATCTGGGCCTCAGATGGGGACCACCACCTGGTGTGTTGAGAAGAAACGCTCTGACGGGGTTGCCGCCTGTTATCAACTGTAACCCAGAACGAGGCTCTGCTTAACTGCCTGGTGGTGGTGGCTTGTGGTAAAGACATCAAAGCTTGCCACCTCACAGAAGAACTTCTATTTTTCACTAACACGTTCTTCTGTCCCATTGAGGTTGTCTTGGTCGCCTCATTAGCACCTTGTTAAAGCACTTTCCGCCATACCATGTAATCTGGCTTTGGCCAACATGAGAATACTGAAGGACAAACAATACTTCTTAATTGTAGAGCTACCAGACTGAACATTTGAGGATTCTGGGATTTGTTTGCAAAATGTTGGTCAGGCCAACTATGCTCTCCGTGGTTCTGTTTGTACCAAAGGTGAGCAAAATTGTCTTCTGTCCTCTATCTGTCCCCACCGGAAGTGATGAAAATATACATCACACGAGTCTAAAGATGGTAAGAGCGGAACATCGCCTGTGAGAGAAAGAGCTCTATAGTGAAGAATCATTTTATTTTCATGTTCTAGATGATACACCTCCTGAAGACTCCATTCCTCTGGTCTTTCCAGAATTAGACCAGCAGCTACAGGTAAGGATATTTCCAGAGTCTTTCTTTTTTCCTCCTTACTTTCACAAATTATAGTGAATGGAGAAATGGCGTAATTGAGAAAAGACTGACTTAGAGACAGAGCGGGGAGCTTTCAAGTCATGAAGCCTTGCATTTCTAGAGCTCCAAAGTCTAAGTGAAATATCAGTGAAAGCAAGCTTCTAAAGAGCTTTAGGAGTTCTGGAGCCTGGGAACAGGGCTTGTACCTACTCTCCTTTGCTGAGGATGTCCCTGTGCCATTGCAGTGATGACCCATTTCGAATTGGTGATTTAGTGGTAAACTGTGCAGATGTTACTTGTTATGGGGCAGGGGGTGGGGAAGACTTCAGAATAACCTTCCTTTGTCTCCTCCACCCCAACCCTTCTCCACTCTTCTGACAACCTTTTTTAAAAATTTTTTTCTTTAACATTTATTCATTCTTGTGACACAGAGAGAGACAGAGTGCAAGCAGGCGAGGGACAGAGAGAGAGGGAGACACAGAACCTGAAGCAGGCTCCAGGTTCTGAGCTGTCAGCACAGGGTCTGATGCAGGGCTCAGGAACTGTGAGATCATGACCTGAGCCGAAGTCAGACGCTTAACGGACTGAGCCACCCAGGTGCCCCTGACAACTTTTAATAAAATATAATTGTTTTAAGTTAAACATTCTGAAAACTGTCTGGTTTGATCCATGGGAAAAATATTTCGTGTGCATAGTTTATGGATGATCTGTCAAAGGGATCCCATTTTAATACACCAGAATTATTTGAAGGGAATTAATTTGTAACACTTCAATTTTCTTTAGACGACATATGGTGATGCCAGGCAAAGATGGCTGTCTGCCTGAAATGTTTGGATACTGGCCTTGGGTCAAATGTTCTCTTGAGTGCCTCACTTTGCAGTTACATCTAGACAAACCTAATAGGGGTCTTGAATCCTGCACGTAGACATTTGCTTCATCTCTTACTTGTTTTTCTCTACGTATTGATTTTGAACGCCTTTAGGAGGGGTCTGCCACCCCCATTTCCCCCCCAGGTGTGATGTTCCCCCTTCTCTTAACACCCAGCAGCTTTTCCCATTCGCGGGTGTGACTGCCATCCTGAAGTCATTTGCGTTTGGGAGCCCTGGTCCTGCACAGCCCTCGACAGAGGTGGGAAGAGCCCTCATGCAAACCCAACCGAAAGTCTTTTCCATTGGCTCCGGTTCTTATCTCAGTCCCAGGGCCCTGAGTTAAAAACCCGGAAGTAGCCACGTCAGAAAGGAAGAGCTGGTCCTCCAGTACCGGAGTGCTCTCTGAAAAAACAAGCCAGCACGACTCAGGTGTGACTAGGTGTGAGGAGTCCTCATTCTTACCTCTGCCACAGTCCTGGGCATTGTCACGGTGCTCCGGCAGAGAGCCCACTCCACAGAACAGTATCAGGTATACAGAGATCCCTGAAGATTGTCTCTACTGTCTCTAAAATTTCCTCGCAGGTATCAGCCATCTTGTCTCCTCCTTCTGCCCCCCCCCCCCCCCCCCATGCAGGGTCTTTAACCCAGCTCTCCTGGTTCCTGATATCTAACCATATCCCCCAATATCACTTCTTTTCACCAGGGCAAACAACTCAGCTCTCTGTTTCTGTCTGGCATTTTCCACCACACACACCCCTTGCTTCCATTCTGTCCTCAGAGGAGGGCTGTGTTTGTGCTGCTGGTGGGATGGTTGGGATTGTAAGATAATAACTAGATTTTTTTCCCCCCAAGTCCTAGTTGGTTTTTTTTTTTCTACTTCATTTTACTGTCACCTCAAAGCTATTTTATTATCATGGGAGTTAGATAAAAATGAATAAACATGTTTTGGAAATAAAACGGTAAAAGCATATTCAGGTTCTGGTTCCTCCGTCAAACTACGGATCATTAATTCTCCTTTTTTGTATTGACAAAAAAATTTTTTCCCCCTTTGGGAACATTAATGATCTTCCCTGGCTCACGGATCATTCTTCACAGGATTCATAGCACCCTTGGCAATTCTCCAGACAGTTTTTCTGTTAAAGCCTTGCAACATCCATTTGGATTTTATGGTTTTAATTCCATTTGACATATATTAGAAATTAAGTCTATTTAATTATCTTAGTACAATGAGACTATTTCATGTTCATTGATGAAGTTAAGCAGGTGAGAGGCTGCTTTCTGGCTCCTGGGTTTTGATTCCCCCCCCCCCCCCCCCGCCGCCCCATCCCAACCCTTAAAATATGGTATTATTTAAGCCTTCATGAGTGGAGGGAATATTCTTAGCTTTATACCTAAAATCATTTAAGCAAGTGCTTGTTTGTTGGGTAAAGTGTATGACTGAGTTTGTTATAAACATTTGCCAGTTTTCAAGCCATTTGGTTAGGGTCACCTCTGTCTGGGGCTGTTGCCTGCTACCTTTATTCTGTCTCCAGTGCATGAATGACGAAAATACAAGACAGTGAGACTGGAGAGGGGAAAGCTCACACAGGAAATCACTCTTAAAGCAGATTCTTCTCTCCATGTTTAGCCTAGGCATATAAATTTAAGCCATTCCGCAGCAGGAAGTCTCTGTGTTGGAAGCAATGAAAATGCTTTATGTACAAAAGGCACAATCCATTCTGCAGAGCAGGCCGACTTCACAGTCAGTGTCATGTGCTTTCATCACATGGTAATGGCTCTTGGAATTTTACCGACCATCATTGTCCTCTACGGTAGAATAAAAGTTAGGTTACAAAGGCATATGAAGTGCCTTGTGGTTGTCACTATTTGCTTGAGGATAAACTGACTCTTGATTATCTCTCCAGGAGCCTTCAAAACTTGCCAAATGAAAACTAAATGATGCCAGGTGATTATTGCCGGCCCTGCTCTCTGCAGAGCCTCAGATTTAAATCCCTCCATGCGTGTCGAGCATCGCTAGGCCAGTGATGCTTCCCCACAAATAATCTCATCTGAGCCTTGCCAGGATTGTGTGAGCTATTATGTCTCCACTTTAGAGATGAGAAACCTGAGGTCAAATTTTGGTCTAAATGAATTTTCTATTTCTGACTAGATCTCGGATTCTGAGTCTAGGCAGCTTTCTTTCCCTTGCACCTTTTGTGAAACCTACGGACTGTTTAAATTACTTTGATAGGTAGAGGTTTTTTTGTTCTGGTTTGCAAGGTTGCCATAGTGTGGTTATAGAACCTTGCAAAACCTGTTCTGACTTTCTGATATCCATTACACATTCTTGTGTTGTTTATAAAATGGAGCTATAAAGTATCTATTTGGTAGATACTCTATCACCAGTTTGACCCCCTAGATTTTTCTGTTGCTTTGCCAAGAATGTGGACATGTTTGAGCATGTAATTCGTGTGGCTTCTATTTTCACAGAAGCCAAAAAAAGCCCTGTGCAAGAATAGCAGTGACAAACATTTCTCTTGATGTCTCTATTAATGCAAAATGTTGGGCAAGAGACTTTGGGGTAAGGTAGGTGTTAAAATGAACATCTCTTTATAATGTTCATTTGTGGGCCTTCAGCCTCAGCCCGGGGGCAATGGGTAGGTTGATTCTATTTTATGCGGATTCCTTTCCTGGAACTTGGTTTCTAAATTCTCTATGCCTAGTAGAGGCAGTATTTGGGCACAGCTGATGTAGCACAGCCAGTCCAAAGAAAAGAGGCTCAATTCTATGTCCACTTCTAAGAATGAATGAAAAATCACTACTTTTCTTTAGGCCTCGGTTTCCTTCTATTTGGAAAGGAGATAATGCCTGACCTCCTTCTTTATCCTGAAGGATGGTGTGAGTCAGCACCATATTTGTCCTAAAATTTAACCACGTTCTTATGCTTCGGAGATCGTCGTTTGACCTATAGATGATCCAAAGCTAAGCTGCAATATGGTCTTAAGTGCACTGGAATGAAAATATGCTTTTATAATCGGGCAGGGAACATGTTAACCAGTACGTTGTAACAACTTCCTAATGGGACTCACAATGGCTGGAGCACGGGTATTGGCATTGGGTTGGCCTGAATTTGGATCTCAGCTCTACACCTACCAGTTTCGTGATTGATATTATTTACTCTCTCTAAACCTCACTTTTCTGAACTGCAAGGTGGAGACAGCAGTATCGATCTTACATTGTTATTGTGGGAATTAAATGTGAGAATGAGTAGATATAACACAGTGCTTGGCAAAATGATTGCTCACTTAATGTTAATCTTCTTCTCTGGTGAAATTGTGTTTTGAATGATGTATTTAAGAATTAGCAATTTATCTTTATATGTATAACATGATAAGAGAAGCATCTCTTTGGATTTTTGAGTTAGGGATAGAGGTTCTGATGCTCTCTCTTTTCCATTAAGCTAAGGTACTTGGAAAACAATATGACTTTTTTTTTTTTTAAGTCAAATTGAGCAATAGCTTCAATCCTCCTAAAGTCCTCCCATCTAATCTGAGAAGACAGTGACAGGTGTCTCTGTGGTACACACTGAACTTGCTTTTTCTCAGACAGAGTCTGGTGAGTCCAGAAACTGATGTCACCTCCACAAATAAACAATTTCCTAGCTTCAGTTGTGTGCCTTAAGATCTTGTTATCCGAGTAGTCTCTTCAGAAATTTCCTTTGAGTCTTGCATCAGTGTATTGCTTGATATCTTGGGAAAGACAGTGAGAGAAAACGGAGAAGTCTTAGCATTCCAGGATTCTGCTACACCGGTCTTGAACATCCATCTGGAAATGCAATTAAGAAATAATCCCATGGAAAACACTGAAAATGTCTGCATTTTCTCAGACACATGTTGGAAAGTATGGTATGGTTGTCTGTTGGCTGCTGTGACCACACAGAAAATATACACACATGCCTTGGAGCTTTACAATGGTAGGTGTACTTTTTTTTTTTTTCTTTTTTGTGAAGCCCAGTAGTCGTCTAACAAGATGCCTTGTTGGAAAAGTCTGAGACACTCTTGAGTTACCTCTCTCTTGAATATTGCTTACATTAATAAACATGACTTAAATAGCCTTCATTTCAATGTTATATAAGATATGCAGTAAAATTACTAGCATTGACTCTGACTATAATGTAGATATTATAGAAATGTCAATCCTTAAAATATTTTAGGGGTGCTTGGGTGGCTCAGTCGGTTAAGTGTCTGACTTTGGCTCAGTCTGTGAGTTCTATCCCGTGTCAGGCTCTGTGCTGACGGCTCAGAGCCTGGAGTCTGCTTGGGATTCTGTGTCTCCCTCTCTCTCTGCTCCTTTCCTCCTTGCACACACTCGCTCTGCCCCTCAAAAATAAATTAAGAAAAAAAAATATGTTCAATTCTAATATAACAGAGTTTTCCAATATTGCAATTAGTCCTATGTTTTTCCATTTGGTTTCTAACAAATTATGTTAATTTTGGGACATTAAAATGCAACGTAAATTTGAACCAGATACCTCCCCCTGCCCCTCCCCCAATAAAGATAACGCTGAGATTCAAGGAATAAATAAAAAATCTGCTCAGCAACTGTAGAATATTTAGCTTCCTAAATATATCCTCTGTGTGGGAAGCTGGGAGAGGAAAATTAAATTCTTACATCTCTTGAAGTGGATGGGGCCAGTAGTATTTGAAGAAGCCAAGTAGAAAACGGAAGCACTTAAGTTGGCTTTGCCCCCTTGCGGAGAGATGCTTGGCTGGGTCCTGTCCCACGGGGTGCTTTCCAGAAGACGGAGTCCATTTCAGGAGGAGATCTAAACCTGGGCAGAGAGCAGAGATGGGATGGTGTGGCTCAAGCCGGCATTCTTGGAACAGGAGCCTGTGGTTTCTCTCTTACTTCATCTTGTTAAATCTGTCCTGATGATTGGGGTGGAGACCAGGGAGAGTAGTGGCTCAGTCACACTGCCGTGTAATTTAAAGCCCTTACAAGCTTCATCCTCAGGCAGCAGATGGGGCTGAGCTGGAGGAAAGGAGGTGAGAAGGAAGTCCCGCTCCCGGGCTCTGACCTCATCCAAACCCCCATCTGGGTCTTGGAAAAATGTGTTTCAAAGTTGGCTTGAGTCGCTGTTGGGAGACTATCTTAATTTAACCTTCTTAGAACTGTGAATTTCTAGTTAGAAATTAGGTTAGAAGGTTAGAAGAATTTAACCTTCTTAGAATTGTGAGAAAACTAGTACCATGGCATTGAGTGAGTCTGAAGAGTTGTTTCTGTGATCCCACAGAATTCGTTCTCTGGTCCAGGAAGAATACCTTGACCTTTTCACTTTCAAATCAAGTATCTTTGGATTCCTTGTCTTTGGAATGTGATATTTCATTCTTCAGGCAAGAGGGTAGGACAAATGTATCCAGAATGTAGCATAATTATGGAGAAAATAAGGAAAATTTTTTCTCTGGATGTGAGAAGAAATTCACTGTCAACACAGAAGCATTTATTTATTGCTCGCCTGTTCCCAGCACGGAGCGAGGACTACAAAAACCTCTTGGAGGAGAACAGTCAAAATTAAGCAATGAAAATATGTGTTAATTTTTATTCCAAGAAGCAAATAGATTTTTCTCACCTGGTTACCACCAGTATTCTTTTACAATATTGTTTGGTTTTCAATGTGAACATGTGTTAAACCCTATCTTAAACCCAGGTATGGCTGATTAATTCATGAATGTCAATGTTTTAAATGTCACATGATAAAAGCCTTAGGATAGCTCCATTTTTACACTGGAAACCAGATTATTGTGCTTGAATTTTAGAAATGTTTCCTCAAACACTTTCATTTTCTTCAATGGATACTGTTGGTCATAGATTATCTCTTATTTTGAGGGGTTATAAGAAGGTAAGAGAGAGTCACTCTCAGTGAAGACCTTATCATGCTACACACACACACACACACACACACACACAGAGAGAGAGAGAGAGAGAGAGAGAGAGAGAGAGAGAGAGAGAGACGTTATATCATAAGGCAATGACAGTGTTCTGTGTTGTACAGAACAACATCTCATTACCTATAGTTTTACTTTTTTGGGGGGGTATAACCCTAAATATCTTAAAATTCTTCATTCACCAGAATTCCTGCTGGAATGAGAACCATACGTATTTCAAAAATTCTTTGCTTAGTTTCTTTGCCTGGGATAACTGTCAAATGCCTTTTAAAGACAATAGGTCCTGCTGCCTGTTTTTTTTGGGGTGCGGGGAGGCGTTGATTTGTCTAGTGATGTTTAGGGTTTGTGATGAATGGTTCTGGATGTAAAGGGGTGAGAAATTTTAAGCTCCCTGGAGAGAAATTTGGGAAAGAAAGAGTATTTGGGTGCAAATGAAGTGAACTTCAGATAGTGAGTCTTCATAGGAGTTCTTAGAAGATGAGGGAGGAACAGTGGAAAGATCTAATGACAATTTTTTTTTTGCATTAAGTTTTTAAAAAATTTTGGTAAAAACACACAACATAAATTTTTCCATCTTGATAATTTGGAAGTGTACAGTTCAATAACATTAAGTATATTCGCATTGTTGTGCAACTGATCTCCAGAACTTTTTCCTCTTGCAAAACTGAAACTCTATACCCATTAAACAATGCCTCATTTCCCCCTCCCGCCAGCCCCTGGCGACTAATGGAATGATTTTACGATGTTGTAGTGGGTTATGCAATATAACTTCCCTCCTTGCTTTAAAAAAACAAAACTATATTGCTCCTTAATGCGTTCATGCAGATTGTGAGGGCTTGAAGTGGAGCCCAGTTATATACCAGGTTGGATGAAGACAGAGCTCGCAGGAGCTGGAGGCTGGAGTAGCACCTGGCATCCTTTTACACCCTGAGATGCTGAACACTAAGCATTTTTGGCTTGTGCTTTTTTAACTGTGAGAAACCTTGAAAATAGCGTTATGTGTAAGTAGGCTGATCACCCTGCTAAGAGCATGTGAGGGTACTGAATATATCCGGAATTACTCCCTATCCTCATACACCCTTAGCAGCATGATCTTGCTACCTCTACATAATATTTTCAAATTTCCCACAATTAAGAAGTGCCAGTAAAAAAAAGAGCAGAGGAAGAAACTTCCCACTTAATAAAAAAGCATTGCAGGGGAGCAAGCTAAGGGGGAAAGAGACCCCTCTGTTCTTGAGAAAATTGTGAATGTAACTTTCAGTTTCGCTTTTTGATGACATCAGGGGATATTTCTCCCTCTACATGGCTACTTTCATTTATTTCCTCTTAAGACATAAAGCCTTTGCACAGAGTCCTAGAATCTTTTGGCTGTCACATAGGTTAACTATGCTGAATTTGTGGCTCAGGGACCTCGAAGTGGTGGCAAGTTTTGGCATGGACTGAATATAGCTTATGTGATGTTCGTAAGGACAGGAAACGGGATGCGTAGAGTCTTAGGGCCTTTCAGGAAGGACACAGGGCACAGATGATTTAATAGCGACTTGGCTAAGGTGTCCGGAGTAAATTGTTTTCATTCTCCTTACTGTTATACTTGGTAATTTGCCAGGGTAACAGGTGAAAATTGATGAGAGGGTGGTGATGTCTAGGACATAGGCCCAGAGGAGCCAGGAGTTCTGAATTCCTTTGGCAAGAGCTTTGCCTCATGGGGTGCATTATACGGTAATACTACAGGGCATTACTTTTCAATTTATTATCATAAATAAAGAGATAATGGTTCCAACAGACTGAGTTTATGCTACAAATGTGTTTATGGGGCAGTAGGGAAAAATGCTATATAATGTAGTTATTATTACATTTTCCATGAATTTGGACATAGGAGATGATCCACGTGAAGGTAAATTTCATGCAAATCTATTTTGAATTTTATTTCCTTTAGAAAATCTCTACTCAGAGGCCTCAGAATAAATAGGGATCATCTTATTTATCTGTCAAACTTTATAGGATTTTATAGAACTTTATAGAATTTTTATTACATCCTGGATGGGGTTGCTAAATAGAACACCCAAAGAAATCTTTGTCTTTAGTATAATGAGAGGAGAAAGAACTAAGAAATGCATTACTTCCCTATTTCCTAGTGTAAAATTAGTGAAAATATGACCTAGTCAGGCACATACTTACATATATAGACTGCTGCGAGAAAGGGATTAGACTGAAGAGCCCATTTAACAGTAAAGTTGTATTTCTCAGATTTTATATACCATTTTCTATAAATAACTGAAAAGGGTGATTAAAAAACCTCTTTAAAAGTCTATTAGCTACTGTTCCTTAAAGTAATATTTTTAATAATGTATTGCTAACTAGAAATTAGAATTATAAACCCAGGGAAAGTCAGTTCTTTAAAAAATAATTTCTAGAAAGAAGTAGGATTTTCAACACATGATGGGTCTGCAGGCTTGCCCTGTTCATCTTTGTTTTCCTTGTAGATGGGAGAAAAACAAAGACATAAATCCATGCTGTCTTTGACCTCACATGTTATAAGCATTGTCTTACTTGAAGTTTGGTCTTTCATGGGATTTGTTAATCCTTGTAAGCTTTATTTCCAGTCCAGCATCATTTCTTCAGTTTGGATGCATCTCTCAAAAGAGAGCCTTTCTTGTAGGGTTACTCCACACTACAGGATGAGATTATGCCTCTGGGCTGCAGGAACAGAAAGTAAGGGGCAATTAAAGCAGACAACTGAACTATTTCCCCACCACTGCCCTTCTTGAAAGCAGAGTTTGAGATTTCCGGGGAGAAGTACAGAATTATTAGAAGATCTAATTTTACTCCAATGCATGGCAAATAATAGATATGTCATGAGCCTTCCGGTTCTGGCTCAGGCCTGAGAATGCCCAACAATGACACTGGAAGATGAATGTAGAGAATATCAGCCCACCTCCCTATTTTCAGTCAAGCAGAATCAGCCAGACCCTGTCCAATGTTGACTGCCAATACTATTGTCCTGCAAAAAAATCTCTCTCTAAAGAACATCAGTAGAGTAAAATCATTTATAATGTATTCTGATACAAAGAAATGGACTGATTTCTTCTTGTTGTTGTTTGTGAAGCCTCTGCCGCCTTGTCATGACTCCGTGGAATCCATGCAGGTGTTCAAACAGCACTGTCAAATAGCAGAAGAATACAATGAGGTCAAAAAGGAAATCGCTCTGCTTGAGGAAAGGAAGTAAGTACTGTTTCCCTGAACCCTCTTACCTCTGAGTGATGTCTCCTGGTCATGGACTGGGGGAGGTGGGCATGGAATGGGCTGAACTTGAGGGTGAGAGGGAGGGGTGTGGGCAAGTGACATTCTATGGTTCAGAGGTTACTGGGCAACTTCCATGTTTTTATCACGTTTGACTATAGAAAGAATGCAAATGGAACTGCTGAGGATTAAAAGCTTTACTCTACGGAGTACTGAGACGAATAACAGGAGTACTTCCTACCCAAACCCAATTTTTTGATCATCATTTTTAGATCAGGAAGGTAAAAATGTCCAAACAGCACCCAGACGCACACTATGTGCCCTGTGGATGTGCCCAAAGCCCCCAGAGCACTTTGGCTTCGAGTGAGTTTTAATGAATGGTTACATGGTGGCATTCCCACGTCAAGTAAAGAAGCCACTGTGACAGATCTTTGGAATAATGTAAATGTATTAACATTTTATAGTCCAATAGCCCGAGGAAGTTTTTTTATTTTGATAGCTCCATTACCATTCCAGTTCTACTGTAGGGAACTTTGGGTATCTATTAATTAAATTAATTAAAGCATTCTAATTATAGTCACACTAAGCTTTTTCTTTCAGAATTATCATCCTTTTTAATTGCACTCGATTCTGCCAGTGTCTACCCCAGTGACCCCCATTCCTTCATACTTTCAAAGCACCAGACACTTTTCCATCCTAGCACTGGGTAGTTTGCACTTACACATTTATTAGTGGGATCTTTTGGTTAATAGTTGTGTCTCCTACTAAGTGGTAAACTACTAAGTGCTTTGAACCCCTGAAAGCAGGGCAAGTCAGGTGTTACTCACCACCATATTTCTAAAGCTGGACACAGTACATGGGATGTAAATGCTGAATCCATTTTTGTTGAGTGAGTGACACATAATCAGAACCTATTTTGATTCTTTAACTTCCTACTTTTCCCCCTCTTCCTCTTACTGATACATGATATATATTTATTACTTAGTTTTTAAATCAAAGTGAGTGAAATATGTTATGTTTTGAGAAATCTATAAAATTCTTGGGACTCTTTGAAGACCCCCCTCCACCCCCTAGATCGTGGTTGGACAGTACAACATGGTGGGGAGGAGTATGGGTTATGGGGTCAGACTTTGCACTTACTGTAAGACCTCGGATAACAAACCTTTCCTTAGTGCCTTGCTGTGTTGTGCTTCAAATGTAAAATCATACCTGGACTTATGGCCAAAGGGGGTTAAAATATGTTTAAAAAATTTTTTTTTAATGTCTATTTATTCTTTTTTTTAAAAAATTTTTAATGTTTTTATTTATTTTTGAAGGAGAGAGAGAGACAGCATGAGTGGGGGAGGAACAGAGAGAGAGGGAGACACAGAATTCAAGGCAGGCTCCAGGCTCTAAGCTGCCAGCACAGAGCCTGATGCGGGGCTCAAACTCACGAACTGTGAGATCATGACCTGAGCTGAAGTCGGATGCTTAACCGACTGAGCCACCCAGGCACCCCTAATGTCTATTTATTCTTGAGACAGAGACAGAGTGTGAACAGGGGAGGGACAGAGAGAGAGGGAGACACAGAATCTGAAACAGGCTCCAGGCTCTGAGCTGTCAGCATAGAGCCCGACGTGGGGCTTGAACCCACGAACTGTGAGATCATGACCTGAGCCGAAGTCGGACGCTTAACGACTGAGCCACCCAGGCGCCCCGGGGGTTAAAATATGTTTAAGAGGAGATCAGAAAAACGCAACTTCTCCTCATATATCTGAGACTTTCTTTTTGGTCTGAGAGTTTTCAGACCAAGGTGGTTGGAAGGCTCAGATTGCACATTTGCATACAGTCTGAGTCCTAAAAAAAGTTTCTTAAAGAAGCTGAAGAAGTTTACTAATAATGTGGCCTATAGTGAAATTAAAGGAGAATTTGTATAATCAATAACCTATAAATGTGTCTGTGTGTGTCTGTGTGTGCGTCTGTGTGTGTGTGTGTGTGTGTGTGTGTGTGTGTGCACATGAACTATGCTGTTGAGGCAGAAAAAAGCCAGGTAATTCTGTATTTATTTGTAAACTCTTCAGATTGAAGGTAATGGAGGACTTGGCTTATTTTAATTAACCCATGTGTGGTTTTTTTTTTGGCAATGTAAAACTTACCCACTAAATTATATGTTCTGTGAGTTTATATTTTTTGTATGTTTTGTTAAAAAATATGATAGGATAATGATGTAAGAGTGACTCATCTGGTCTTTTGTTGAAACATATCCCTGCTGTTTCTGCATTAACTCATCTTATTTTTTCCCTAAGCCTATTTGAACTTTGGACTTGTCTTGAAACTAGGATATTATCTCCCTCCCTCCCCAGCCCCCACTTTCTTCCTAAATAATTGGCTAGATGCATGGTAAAGGCCAAATTCTTTTGTTATCTTTTTTTCCTTTCTTTTTAAATAAAGTCTCTCAAGTTCCTTTTTCTCCATTCCTTCTTGTGCTGTTTGGGGTCAGGACTTGCTGCTTCACATCTTGGTCAATGTAATGTTATACCTGGTTTCTCTGCCTATGATTTCCTGTTGTTGGAAAAGGACACGGAGTTCTTGGCCTGGTTTGCAAGCTCTAGCCCCCTATGGCTTTACACCCCAGCAGAATGTTCTTTCTCATCATTGTCTTCAGCTACATTGACCTCTTTGCTTCTTCCTGCCTCTGTGACCTTGTTCACAGCAGCCTCTGGGTCTGGAGCACTTATTTCTTCCTCAGATGCTACCCTCGAGGAGAGCTTAGCTAATATCCCTGCCCAAACACTCCATGGGATTCATCTCTCTTCCTGGGTGAAAGAAAATACACTGGAATGACTCTTTTTGCACGTTTGTAGGCTGGGGTTATCAATTGTTATCCTTTTAACTTCACGTCCTGACTTTCTGACTGTGCATAGTTACCTACAAATGTGAATACCTTTGAATATCTCTTTGTGTCCCCATCACCGAACAGGGACTTGCGCATAGGGTCAAACATGAGTGAGGGTGATTTTGAGTGATTGATTGTAGGATATAGTAATACCCTCTGTGTATACAAACAGTGTAACAAATGTGTCATTTGTAATTTATATGGTCCATATTTAAAATACAGAGTCAATATCAGCATTAAGGAATTGCTAAGGTAAATTAAAATAGGAAGTATGGTTATATCTTATATTTATAAATAAATGATCCTGGTCCTCCAAGTGTTATTGGTGATCATTATTTCCATTAACACTTTACTGAAGTGGAAATTCATTACACAACAACTAATTTCCAGAACAGTGTTTAAGCAAGATAAATTAAGCCAAATGCATCTGACCCACGTAATTAACTCTCTGTTTTTTGGTGATTTGGATAAGAATTTCTCATCATTTCATACAGTGTGGGCGATTATGTTGGTCTCTGGTGATTGGCTAGCGTAAGCTAGACACAGAGAGAGATGTTACTCAGGTATTTTAAATGAAAGTTTTTCTTTAGTAGAGTCAGGCAGGCACAGGTTAAGCTGAACTTCTCTCTCATCTCCAGAGGGGGTCACCCTGGATCAAGCTTGGGAGACCGCAGAGGGGAGCGAAGAGTTGATTATAATTATTATTTGAAATCATGTCTATTAGATAAAGAGAGTCCAACATTTTCTAGGACTATAAACTCAGCACGCAGTGAATTTAATTTAAAGAATCACTTCTGGCTTATGTGATGTATGAAAAGCTTGTTCTTACTTTTATTGGATTTTTTTTCTCAATTGAAAAAAAAATGACAATTTTATTAAAAGCCTTAAAAACTTACCGAGAATTCTGACATCTTTCCAGGACTCCTACTATTATTTCTTGCCTCTTTCTAGGCCTTTTGAATGTGAATAATCTTATAGAATTGCATATATAGTAAAATGAAACGTATACATGATTTTCTCAACAAATAGTATAAACTCTTAAAATATAACACATGCAGTTTTTTGTGGACGTAATGGAAAGAAGTGAGAGGTAGACATTGGATGCCTTCTGAAATTTATCATCCATATTTTGACAGCAAGTTAAGGTACATGATTAAGCTACAATTAGATCTAAAATTGAGATTTACAATTAGTAAAGGTTGCTTTGCTCCAGATAGGGTATTTTATCTTGTTCAAAGGAGAAACCATTTGTCTTCTGTGTATATGAAACATTGTGCCAGGTGCTGTGGTGTTTAAAAGATTGACTTAGAATGTCAGAAAGAGAGATAGATTCTTAGAAAAGTCAGGATGAAAAATGTCACATAATTAAGAAAAAATAACTCCATGGTTTTCAGTACACTCACAGAGTTGTGCAGCCATCATTACAGTTTTAGGACATTTTCATCACCCAGGAAACCTCGTAGCTCCTGCTTCCCTCCCTCCCCCCGCCCCCAACAGCCACTGGCCACCACTCATCTACTTTCTCTCTATGCATTTGCCAATTCTGGATACGTCATATAAAAGGAACAATATGGTCTGTGGTCTTTTGTGGCTGGCTTCTTTCACCTGACAGGATATTTTCAAGGTTCATCCACATTGTAGCATGTATTCCTTTCTCTTGTTGAATAATATTCCATTGCACGGAGAGTCCATACTTTATCCGTTCACCAGTTGATGGACATTTGGGTTGTTTGCCCTTTTGGTTATTATGAACATTTGTGTACAAGTTTTGGGTGGATGTATGCTTTCGGTTCACTTGGGTATGTGCCTTGGAGTGGAACTGTCGGGTCATGTGGTAAATCAACGTGTAACCTTTGGAGGAATTGCCAGGCTTTTTCTAAAGTGGCTGCACCCCTTCATAGTCCCACCAGAAATGTCCGAAGGTTCCGATTTCTCCTTATCTTTGCCAACACTTCATGCTAGTGAGTGCAAAATGTGGTCTCGTTGTTGTTTTGATTTATAGTCCCCCGACAGCTAGAGATGTTGAGCATCTTTTCGTGTGCTTTTTGCAATTTTTATGTCTTCTCGGAGAAATGTACATTCAGATCCTAGCCCATGTTTTAGTTGGATTATTTCTCTTTTTATTATGGAATTGAAAAAATGTTATAGAAGTTCGTGAGTTCAGGTAAAACATTAGAAAAGGATTTTCATATGGGGGTAACACAAAAATAGCAGACCTATATTTTCATATCTTTTGAAAAGACATAAAATGATGATTGAAGAAGCAACATCTCATTGAGGGGATAATATTGGAATTGGGGGAAAGGGAGCATATATAATTTGTAATAGCATAGTCTAAAAATAGCCCTGTTCTGATTTGTTTTCAGTTGTGGCATTTAATTTGTCCCGAATTTTCCAATAACTATAGATTTTTATGTTTAACCAGCAACATTTATTTCTTTAGGACATTCCTGATGGCAGAGATTTTTAAGTTGTATTCTGGGGACCCTTTCAAAGATTGGGGATGGAGCCAGTATCAGGCAGGGGACTGTCCAAAGGCCAATGAGAGACGGTCCCATTAGCTCTGTTTTATTTTCTTCACTTCAGACTAAGATTTTCCTTGCAAAAGGGCATCATGCTAGAAAACATTGAAAACCTCACTTTATATTTGTTTTATATGTATTATATATATTTATATATATTTTATTTTTAGCACTTATTTAAAAAAATTTTTTTTAATGTTTATTTTTGAGACAGAGTGAGACAGAGCATGAATTGGGGAGGGGCAGAGAGAGAGAGGGAGACACAGAATCTGAAGCAGGCTCCGCGCTCTGAGCACAGAGTCCGACGCGGGGCTCGAACTCACAGACCGTGAGATCATGATCTGAGCTGAAGTTGGAAGCTCAACTGACTGAGCCATCCAGGCGCCCCTATTTTTAGCACTTATTTTTATTTAAAAAATGTTTATTTACTTTGGGGGAGAGAGAAATAGAGATAGGGAGAGCGAGCACAACCAGGGAAAGGGCAGAGAGAAAAACAGAGAGAGAGAGAGAGAGAGAGAGAGAGAGAGAGAGAGAGAGAGAGAGAGAATCCAAGCAAGCAGTGCAGATCCCAATGTGGGACTTGATCGCATGACCGTGAAATCATGACCTAAGCCAGAATCAAGAGTCAAATGCTTAGCTGACTGAGCTACCCAGTCGCCCCTATATTCCAAGCAGTTAAAAAAATTATTAAAAGACATTTACACAGGGGCACCTGGGTGGCTCAGTCAGTTGAGCATCCAACTTCACTCAGGGCACGATCTTATAGCTCGTGAGTTTGAGCCCCATGTCAGGCTCTGTGCTGACAGCTCAGAGCCTGAAGCCTGCTCTGGATTCTATGTCTCCCTCTCTCTGCCCCTTCCCCAGTTTACACTCGGTCTCTCTTTGTCTCTCTCTCTCTCTCTCTCTCTCTCTCTCTCTCTCTCTCTCAAAAATAAATAAACATTAAAAAACATAAAAAAAAAGACATTTACACAGCTCCCAGAAATGAGGTTTCTGCTGTCATAAAGAAATAGTAAATGGAGATATTTCTCCATATGTCTGCAATGTTGGCAGTAATGGGGGAGTCCTATCGTCCTCACTAAGACATCCTGATGTGGGTCTGATGCCTCTGTATAAAGTGTAGGACTTGTGGTCAATTTCTAATAGTGGAGATATGCTTCCTAAGACCAACTTGGCTAGCAAGAATCGAGGTTAGCGCCTGGTTTGCAATAGGATTTCAATAAATACTTGAACGGATGAGTGGAGGAACCAAAGAACTGTCTTGGCTCTTGACTTTTCTCCAGAGGTATAGCCGAGGGAGTTTTTCATTTTAGGATTTAGCTTTGTGTGAAATCCCCATGTTCCAAACTTCATCAGGCTTTGAGATTACACTTTCTGTTAATGCCCCAGTCATAATGATTTGGGTCTTTTATGCCACCTAATTACATGCTGTTCAGTCTTCTAACTGGAATCTCATTCCTCAACATCTCTCCATCTAATCTCTGCCTGGAACTATGTTGAAAGGGACAGAATATTTACCACTCCTCAGTGAGAGTGCCTTTAAGCAGGTCTCCCTGGCTAAGGAAAGAGGGTCCAATCTTTGGGGGAGCAGAGTGAGGAAACATTTTGCCTTTCATCTATCCCTATTCCACGATTAACTCTTGGTGGGATGATTGATAGTGGAAATCTCCATTTCCTTTGGAATAAGTGGTTCTTAACTGGGCCAACTCCTCAGCCCCCAACCCCCAAGATATTGACAATACTTAGAGACATTTTTGGTTATAATGACGGGCTGGGGGAAAATGCTACTGGCATTTAGTGAATAGAGGCCAAGGATGCTGCTGACCCTTCTACGATGTCAGTGGATATAGGGCAGCCACCAATAGCAAAGAGTTGTCTAGCCCAAAAGATCAATTGTGCCAAGAGAAAATCTAGAGCAAATCTCAATTCTTCCTGCAAGGAAGTGTTGTCCTTTGGCTCCCAAATGATATAATCCATTTATTCCTTATGCATTATTCATTTGTAGGGCTTCAGTGCCACAGTCTAGACTGCACTTTGCAATTCCATTTCAGTACCATTTATTATTACCCCACCTGCATAAAATGAAGGTAGACTTTCACATACTTTTTACCATCTTGAGGCATCTACTTCTTCTCTCCTGTGTGTCATTGCTTGTACTAGAACACACATCTTTTAAGAACCACCGACAGTGCGGTCGAAATCACTATTTAAAATAAATTCTCCCCAGTATTTTATAATATTATTACCCAAAACTCTTTAGCTCTTTAAGTCTGAACTGTCTAGGATTTTGTCTTTTCCAAATGAAAGTCTTAGTTAATGCTGAACATCTAAAAAACCATGGTAGTGGTCTTTCCCAAATTAGAGAAATGTTTGTCCTAATGATGAATTCATGTTCTAAACTCCTGCAACATAAAGAATCTACTTAATTTTGGAGTTAGTTTCTACGAAGTTTCAAAGTTCTCTTCACTTGGACTCTCCCTTACCCTATTTGTTGTAGCAAATAAAACCTTTTCCAGGCATATGGCTTATGATGGGAGTGGCAGATAGTCTATGATGGACCCAAGGTTATGGCCTTTTTACTGTTGAAGTACATTATGTTGGAAACAGTATTACAGACTCTTGACTTCAGCAATAGGATTCCTGTAATGATGGTCTTCTACCCCCATATCACATTACACTGAAGGGAATGATAGAAGTGATCAACCCAAAATCAAAGGCAAGACCACATTCTAGCCAATTATAGACATTGATTTGTTCCTCAGATCATCTATTTACAAGATTGTCTCCATAGCTTAATGTGCCAGGTTTAATTATGAATTGCTATTGGATGAACATAAACACGTCTACGTAAATAGGTCTTGGACAGGAGACAGCAGACATTTTGATAGTATTCATTGAATATATGTATAGTTGCTTATCAGATACATCAAACTAATTTAAAAACCTATCAGTTGAGTCCTCCTGATTCCAGTAAGGAAGAAATTATCATTCGCTTTCTCCAATGCAAGAAAAATGGACTAGACAGTCATGATCATTCCTTTTAGTTGTAAAGTCTGTGATTTTCTAATTTATCTTTTCTACCAGTCAGAATGAATAACAGAGGTCTTCAGGAGTTTTAAATGAGATCGGATATGGAACCAGGACGGCAGCCATTGTTATACCTTGTACTGCCAGTTCCCGGACCAGGATTTGAGAGCAAAACTCTACTTCCATTTGAATTACTTGTGTGAGACAGTTAATTTGAAAAGAAAAAAAGAACGAGAATAGACGATCTGATGGGTGGGGGCTTGAGAGATATGCATCCTCTTTACTTCTCTAAGTTTTACTATAAATTTCGTTAGGACAGTTACCTAAGGAGCTTTACCAATATTTAATTATTGACATGTATTGCTTAAACTATGCTTAGAGGCAAAGGGCCATAAGCATTTAATCATAAGGATAGGTTTGATTTCTGGCTTAGTCTTATTAGTCGTGGGATTTTTTCAATGGAGTTAAGCCCTTTGCATTTCTTTTTCCTCATCTTTAAAATGCATGTGATTTGTCTCTGAGGCATCTTACTCCTCAGTTATTCATTCAGCAAGTATTTATTGGGAGCCTTTATATTCTAAATACCATGGGAGACTCAAAGATCAACAAGAACTCAGAGGACCTTTGTGTATATACATATCAGTGTTTCAGCTTACCTTCCTTTTGTCCCTTCTAGGCCCTTCCTTTCCAATGCCTGGTTTTGCTCAGTGGTCATCAAAGCAGATGCACAAAGCAGTCCATTGGGGGAAGAAAGAAAACACTAGAACTTCCATTCTGATTTGTGTTTTGTCCTTTTCCTGGAGTAACTGTTTATTTTGACAGTTTCAGACTTACAGAAAAGTTGCAAAAATGGTGCAAAGACCTCCCATATGTCCTTTCTTGGATTCACTGATTATTATTCTTCTTGTATTATCATTAAATATTTGTTATTTACCTTTGAGAGAGCACAAGATGGGGAGGGGCAGAGAGGGGGGAATAGAGGATCCGAATCGGGCTCTGCATTGACAGTCTGACAGCAGTGAGCCAGTGTGGGGCTCAAACTCACAAACCGTGAGGTCATGACCTGAACTTGAACCTGAAGTCAGATGCTCAACCAACTAAGCCACCCAGGCACCCCTGGATTCACTGATGATTAAAAACTTCCCCAGTTGTGCTTTAGTCTCTCTCCCCCAACACTGCACACTACTAGGGTTCTCTCTCTCTCCCTCTCTCAGTGAGATGAGGTATCTATCTGTCTACCTATTGTCTCTCTACCTCTATCTATCTATCTATCTATCTATCTATCTATCTATCTATCATCTCTCTATCCCCCCCATCTAATCATGCCCCATTATTCTAAATATTTCAGTATTTTCTTTTTTTAAAAAAAATTAAAATATTTATTTATTTATTTTGAGAGAAGAGTGAGCAGGGGAAGGGCAGAGAGAGGGGGACAGAAGATCTAAAGCAGATTCTGCACTGATAGCGCCGAGCCCCCTTCGGGCCTCAAACTCCTGACCCATGAAATGATGACCAGAGCTGAAGTCAGATGCTCAACTGACTGAGCCACCCAGGTGCCCCAGTGTGTTCTAAGAACAAGGATATTCTCTCACTTAACCACAGTACAATAATTACACATTAAGAATTTTAGCATTGATGCAGGGATATTTCATAATCCACGTTTGAATTGCATCAATTTCCGAACGATGTCCTTCACAGCAATTTTTTTTTTTTTCCGGCCCAGAATTGCACATTGACCTTAGTTGTCATCTCTTTAGTTTCTTTAAATGTGGAACCATTTAGGCTAGCGGTTTAAAGAGTACATGCTAGCAATTTTGTAGAATTTCCCTCAATTTGAGGTTGTCTAGTGTATGCATTTTTGGCAGGAATACCAGAAAAAGGATGTGTCCTTCTCGGTGCACGTGATATCTATTTATCTCCTTACTGGTGATGTCAAGGTTGATCACTTGGTTAAAGGAGTCTTCCAGGTTTCTGTGCACTTTTGCCTACAGAGAAAGAGATGTGACACACGCTTATAGGCAAAGAATTCTGTTAGATCTAGTTTAGGATTAACTGACCCACATAAGGGGGGTGGACCTGTGTTGGGTTGTCATGTTTAGTAAATCTAAACATAGACTGGGAACCTTTAGCTCCTTATTATGTGTATTTATATCAATGAATTATTGATAGGTAATTACTGAGAACTGAATTTGTTTAAGACTTTATCACTCCTTATCCCTCCAATAACCTTAGCCTGCTCTCTGAATTCTAGAGTCAGGCCAGAAGGAAATGTAGATATAATGTTTTGTTAAATAGGGCTGCAGATATCTATACCTATCTATATCAGCAGTCCAGAAAGGCATGGAAAATAATATTTGCAGGCAGAAGTTGGATTCTTTAGTTTAAAGGAGACTGTTAAGGATTTGTTAAGCTCTCAAGTAGAAAACAAAGTTAGATAGTAACTGATTTTGGAGGACAAAGACAAGGTAAAGGACAAACTACAGTTCTATCTGTAAGACAATAGATAACATTTTATATATATTTTTTCAACGTTTTTTATTTATTTTTGGGACAGAGAGAGACAGAGCATGAACGGGGGAGGGGCAGAGAGAGAGGAAGACACAGAATCGGAAACAGGCTCCAGGCTCCGAGCCATCAGCCCAGAGCCTGACGCGGGGCTCGAACTCACGGACCGCGAGATCGTGACCTGGCTGAAGTCGGACGCTTAGCCGACTGCGCCACCCAGGCGCCCCAAATAGATAACATTTTAACTCATAAACCGACTTTCTGGGGTTTTTTCCCCTTAAATTAATTGTAACTTTTACCATTTTTGTACTCTTTAAACAAATCACCTTGTTTTGACTGTCAAAGGACTAATTGAGCTTTTTGGGTCTATGTTGAGTATTTTGGATGTGTCTGGTAGAGGTGCTAGAATAAAATAAAGTGGCTACAACTTGCAAAGCTGGAAAAGCTAAAAGGAAGTCGCTGGAAGTAACTAGAGGTGGTGAATTTAGAAAAGCAGAATCAAAATTCTGCTTCCATTATGCTGTTACTGCATAATTTACTTGGTTTGCATTAAATTGTGTGCTTTTTCCCTCACCTGCCCCCTGGGTCTTCAGAAAGGAGCTCATTGCCAAGCTGGATCAGGCAGAAAAGGAGAAGGTGGACGCCGCTCAGCTGGCCCGAGAATTCGAGGTACTGATGGAGGAGAACCGGACATTGAAGTTGGCTCAGTCCCAATGTGTAGAACAGCTGGAAAAACTTAGAATACAGTATCAGAAGAGACAGGGCTCATCCTAACTTGAAACTATTCAATGTGAGCATAAAAGGTCGGTGACTGTTGTGTGCTGGCCAAAAGATTTTCATTTTAAAGGGATAGTGTGTAAAACCTACTGTTTCTTTCTATTACCCACGTGGCAAACATCTGTAATGAATTTAATGCTTGCCAGATCAAGTTTGTGAGAAGGGAGATTATATTTTAAATAAGATGATTAAAGCAAGCCTATTGGCAGTATACGTTTTCCGAGATCATAACTCACTTCCAAAGATACATTTTTTTTCTTATTTACGAAGATGTGATCAGAGTGTACATCAGGGTAGAAAAAGATGAAAATAGAATATTAACTGACTCCGCTAACAATTGTGAACAGAATTAAGCCAGGAAAACAAACTAGTAAGATGCTCACTGTAGTTTCATACCCGTGTATTTTTAAATTTCGTGTCTCGAATATTTCAACTATGCTCAAACCTGAAGTCAGAAACTTCTGCACACATTTTTATGTTCACCAGAGTTAGGCTTAATCCCTCAATGATTGATTGTACTGAGAATAAATGGTTGCATATCATAAAAGATTTCTCATGAAAATATTAGCAGAAAGCATGTTTGTGCCAAAAGCACACTGCCAGTGCTAACTTGCTGTTGTAATAAAAAGCTGATAAGGCTGCATTTTTTTTTCACGCCATGTTACCTGACGGTAAACATCTCTGCCTTTGCTTGTGTGTGTTCTGGGGGCATGCGGGAAATGGAAAAGTATTGTTTGGATGTTGCTTTGGTGAGTTCCCATGAAAACATGAGTAAAACTATGACTATGACTTTGTTTTGGATTTAAGGAGAGGTTTTGGATCAGTGATAACTAATAAGAATATATGAGTAATTTCAAGAATAAAATGATTCGTCTCTTGTTCCAACTATCACCATAGTTCCCCAAATGGATCTTTGTTTTATGTCCATTTCTGTTCATGTAACTTCTTTTTCATTAAACACGAATCAAACTGTCAGTCTGTATTTTGTCCCTTTCTTAACTTCCCTTATGCTACCGTTAGTTGGGACTGGCTACCCTGAGTCGGAATGTGTTCCTAGTCATATCTGTATGCGCAGAATCAGCAGTGAAGCCCCTTCTCTTGGAAAGACTGCAGATTCTCATGTAGGTCATGCAGAATTCTAATACTCAATATGATGCATTAGTGTCTTAAGGTATTTTCCCAGAAAACGTAAAAGAGGATGGTTGATTAAAACACCAGGATGGCCAAGGATAGACCAGTTTTTATGGACGGGGGGTGACTCACCCCTGGGTGGACAGATGGCAAGGTCTAGAGCCATTTTGTTGTTGTTATTGTCATGACTAGGATGAACAGGTGCTAGAGGCGTCTAGAGAATAGTGGCCAGGGATGCTGCTAGACATCCTGCCGTGCACAGGATGACACCCTCAGCTACAAGGAATTGCCTGGCCCAACATGCCAATGGTGACCAGTCTGATACACCCAAGACTAGACTAGTCACTGGGCAGGTGGGCAGATGCCAAGGGGAAGCATGTTGCAGGGTCACAAGTTTCTTGCCAGGTGGTGCAGAGTCCATGAAGTCTCTATACACCCCGAACGTCCGTTTCCTCATTTGTAAAACAAAGCTTTTTGCTAGATCTCAACATTTTAATGTTATATGCACCTATTCATCCTGAAGCTGCTTTAACATTTGACCAAAGACGAAAGTCCCTATTATCCTGGTAGAACCTTCTTCTTTAGTAACCCCAAGCCTTATACATACTAATATAAAGAAGGAATTGGCCACTAAATTTATATAAATCCAGGGTTAATGGACTGGGAGAATGAAGAGTACATTGCCAATGTCTAAACACAGGAATTAGTTTTTGGTCACTGCCCATCTGAAGAGGTTTACATAGATTTACAGAATTCAAGCAGTAATGGCCCCTTATAGATAATTGGGAGCAGGGAAATATAGTTCCAAAATATCTTTGCTCTACCAGAATGAAAATAATTTAACAGGGTCAAAATATTGGAACACCATTGGTAATATATTGAGGAGATACTGAGTAAATACTTGTAATATCTGTGCCTGTCTCAGCCTGAAATTTTACTACATGTTTCCTAAAGGTATCTATTCATGACTCAACAGCAAGAATTTCCCTACGTGTGTGTGTCTGAGGCAGACTTTTATTCATTGAAAACATGAAAACATCATCTACTTTTGAAGTCGTGCCAGAGAAATCTAAAAGGAAAATTTCTCGCATTGCCAGTCTCAGCTTTCCATGCATGTAACAAATTCCCCCCAGTCTTACTCACCTCTGCATATTATCTATATAACACAGAACCATTTAAGAATTTCCTATCTTCGGGGCGCCTGGGTGGCGCAGTCGGTTAAGCGTCCGACTTCAGCCAGGTCACGATCTCGCGGTCCGGGAGTTCGAGCCCCGCGTCAGGCTCTGGGCTGATGGCTCAGAGCCTGGAGCCTGTTTCCGATTCTGTGTCTCCCTCTCTCTCTGCCCCTCTCCCATTCATGCTCTGTCTCTCTCTGTCCCAAAAATAAATAAAAACGTTGGGAAAAAAAAAAGAATTTCCTATCTTCAAATATATTTACAGTATTCTTGCTATTGGCAATAATGAAAATGATATAGAGCATTAAAAATGAGCACAGAGGTCCGATGAATATTAAGGTGAAGATATTTGCTTTTAGGCCAGAATTAAAGGAAAATGCAACCCATATTGTATTCTGCAATTGCTCTATTGGAGAATTGCTCTTTGTGGGTCACTTAGTTGATGTAGACACGACAAGAATGTGGTCATCTGTGGGTAGAAGTCAAATGTCTAATCACTGGAAAGGGCAGAGCATGTGCTCTATCTCATTCTGGCATCTGGACTTGGCTGTATCGCGAAGTCAGTATAAATAAGGAAATAAAAGCCGTCTGGAACTCAAATCCAATTCAACAAAAGTTTATGGTACACTTTCCTAGTGCAGGCAGAGGAGCGACAACAGAGGATGAAGAATGAATTACACCATCCTAGCCTTCGAGATGCTTCCAATTTAGTAACAGAAGTAGCATATTTGTTCTAGTTCCTGAAGACATGAATAAACGTCAGTGCAATAAGATAGATGAAGTTTTGAGTCGGAGTTCAGAGAAGGAAAGGATGGCATGAGCAGAAGAACAGTGGTTGGGAAGCCCAGATATGGGGGCGGTGACGAGTCTTTACTGTCGAGTATATGCAGGCGGATAGTGAATAATTAGGTTGGGAAGTACCACCGGGCCCTGGTTGCAGGGGGAGTTTGGACAGAAATGTTTTAAAAACTTTGTTTTTTAATGTTTCTTTATTATTTTTTAACGTTTATTTATTTTTGAGACAGAGAGAGACAGAGCATGAATGGGGGAGGGTCAGAGACAGAGGAAGACACAGAATCCGAAGCAGGCTGCGGGCTCTGGGCTGTCAGCACAGAGCCCGACGCCGGGCTTGAACTCACCAACCGCGAGATCATGAACTGAGCTGAAGTCGGACGCTTAACGGACTGAGCCACCCAGGCGCCCCTAATGTTTATTTTTGAGAGAGAGAGAGAGAGAGAGAGAGAGACAGGATGTGGGCAGGGGGAGGGGCAGAGAGAGAGGGAGACACAGAATCTGAAGTCAGTTCCAGGCTCTGAGCTGTCAGCACAGAACCCAATGGGGGGCCCCGAGTGCATGAACCGTGAGATCATGAGGTGAGCCAAAGTTGGATGCTTAACCGACTGAACCACCCAGGCGCCCCTGGACAGAAATGTTTTGAAATCAGGAGTGAATGATGAGGACAGGACTTGAAGATAAGCGATATGGTTGTAGTGCGTGGGATGGATCACAGGAGACAGAGACCAGAGGCAGAGGAACTGTCAGAAGGGTAATAGGAGTGTGCAAGGAGAGAGGCCGCAATTGAAATGGAGTAACAGACTAGAAGGGATGGGGAGACGTGATAAGTAGAATCCATGTGGCTTGGGTTGGATTCCATATGCAACGGAAGCAAAGAAGATGAGAGGTGACATTTCCTGAGCCCCTTCTGTGCCAGACTATGCCAGTGCTTTACATAGACTGTATTGTTAAATTCTTATAACGACCTGAGAGGTAGCTATAATTATCCCCATTCTCCCGAATTAGTAACTAAGTAATTTGTAAAAGTTCCCTAGCACTGGGATTGAAATACTAAGTTTCATTCACTTAATTTTTTTAAGTTTATTTTTGAGAGAGAGTGCAAGCGCGATCAGGGAGGGGCAGAGAGAGAGGGAGACACCGAATCTGAAGCAGGCTCCAGGCTCTGAGCTGTCAGCACAGAGCACGATGCAGGGCTTGAACCCACGAATGGTGAGATCATGACCTGAGTCGAAGTCGGACGCTCAACTGACCAAGCCACCCAGGCGCCCCAAATTCATTCATTTTTAAAACTATTTCCTGAATGCTTGTACTTTGCTAGGCATCCTGGAAGGTGCCAGGGACACAACAGTGAATAAAAAAATGGGTGCCATTCTTAAGGTACCCTTAGTCTAGTAAGGGAGGTAGACATTTACCCAAATACCCACTTGGGGTAGTCTTTTTTTGTTGTTTCTTTTAAGAGAGAGACAGAGAGAGAGAAAAAGAATGAGTGAAGGAGAGGGGCAGAGGTAGAGAAAGAGAATCCTAAGTAGGCTCCACGTTCAGGACAGAGCCTGACGCAGGGCTCCATCCCACGACCCCGGGATCATAACTTGAGCCGAAATCAAGAGCTAGACTGTCAACCGACTGAGCCACCCAGGCGCCCTGGGGTCATCTTAAAATATATCCAAAAATCCCCTCCAAAGGTAGAGTGTAAATTTCCTGCCGTGTAGTGTGGATTGGACTAAAAGACCTATTTTTAACAAACAGAATAGAGAAGAAGTGGCACTATGTGACTTCTAAGGCGAGGTCATAAAAGACATAGTAGCTCCCTTCTCATCTGTTCTCTGGGATCACTTGCTCTGGGGAGAGCCCCCTGCCATGTTCTGAAGAGACTTAAGCAGGCCTTGGAGAGGCCACATGGTAAGGAACTGAGGCCCTACAGATGGACTTGGAAGCAGACCTTCTAGCACCAGGCAAGACTTCAAATGGCTGCAGCCTGGCTGACATCTTGATGCCATGTCACGAGACTCTGAGCCACAGCCACACCACCAGTCTGCTCCTGGTTCTTGATTAGCAGGAACCAAGAGATGCTAAATGTTTGCTGTTTTAAGCTAATAAATTTCGAGGTGATATTTAGCAGTAGATAACAAATACATCATGCAAATGAGGTAAGTGCCAAGCAGAAAAGAAGCCTAGTTTATGAAAGCGAATCTAACTGAGATGAGGAGGCTGGGATGGTTTCCGTAAGGTGGTAACTCCTGAGGTAAGATCTGGTAGATGAGTAAGAGCTCAGGAGGCAAAGAAGGTGGGTGGAGGAAGGCATCTAGACAGAATGAAGACATGTACAAAGGCCCTGGGACATGGTCAGAGACCTGAAGGAAGACCAGTGTGGCTGAGCATGAAGATGTAGGGAGAGTGTGATACAAGATGAAGTTGTAGAATAAGGCAGAAACTTGAAGATCACATTAAGAATTTTGGCCTTAATCCTGAAAGCAATAGGAAGCCACTGAATTTAAACATAGGGCGTACCATGTGAACACATTATCTTCTATAGTGACATGTTTTAAGAGTTTTTTTCCTAAAGTTACTTCACTTTAAATTACTGAGAGTGTTGGGCGTCTGGGTGGCTCAGTCGGTTAAGTGTCCGACTTCGGCTCAGGTTATGATCTCGCGGTCCGTGAGTTCGAGCCCTGCGTCGGGCTCTGTGCTGACAGCTCAGAGCCCGGAGCCTGTTTCAGATTCTGTGTCTCCCTCTCTCTATGACCCTCCCCCGTTCATGCTCTGTCTCTCTCTGTCTCAAAAATAAATAAACATTAAAAAAAATTTTTTTTAAAATTGCTGAGAGTGCTATATAGGACTATTTATATTGTATATATTTAGCTAGTGGGCTAGATAGATGATAAGTTAGTTAGACAGGGTTATTATATACATTTGATTTGATAAGTCACTTAATGAATATTTTTCTCCTTAGAGAATAATAAACGCTTGGTCAGACTGAATCTACCTTAACAGTCACCATTAATATATTTAAATGGGTGACGCTTATAATAATCCTTCTTTTTAATGAATATTTCTACTATCCACCTGTTTTTATTTCAAAAATTTTTTTATTTAAAAAATTAAAAAAAAATTTTAATGTTTATTTATTTTTTGAGAGACAGGGAGAGACAGAGTGTGAGTGGGGGAGGGGCAGAGAGAGAGAGGGAGTCACAGATTCCAAAGCAGGCCTCAGGCTCTGAGCTGTCAGCACAGATCCTGAGGCTAGGCTCGAACTCTCAGACCACGAGATCATGACCTGAGCCAAAGTCGGACGCTTCACCGGCTGAGCCACGCAGGCACCCCTAGCAACCTGTTTTTAAATGTTTATTTCATGTTTCAAAATTGCCAAACCTAGAACTGGCAAGAGAATATTCTTAAGCAATTAGAACTTCTAAGACAATATTTTTCAGCCATCTTGTTATTTTTAAAGAATGATAATCAGAGGAGAGAGTGAAATCATCTCACACATGAACATAGAAACTTGAAATGCACATAGGTCAAGATTAAATAACCCATGAAGCTGATAGCATGAACCTTTAGATTCTTTGAATACCCTTCCAGTTCTAACAGTCTGTGTTTTAAATAACTGGGAATATATGATTTCTCAGGGTTACCAACAAAAGTTCCCTGAAAGAAAAATGTCTTCTACTCAAAAGAGTTTTAAGTTATACTGTTAAAATCATATCTATTTCATTCTGCTCCCTGAAACCTTGAAAATGTTCCTTCCTATCCAGTCCTTGTGTGTGGGTGGCTTTTAAGAGTGCAGATAATGTGATAATGATGGTGAGGTGATGGCCTGAGTCATACAAGCCAGAAAACAGAGTGGGTCCCTGAAGATTTTGTCTTTTAAAAACTTTTTAGTGGCTGCTTTTGCACTAAGGAGTTTAGGATGAGAATTCTGAGCAGAAGGACTGAGCCAGTGTGAATAGAGGAGGAACCAAGTTTTTCAACAGCCAATGAGGGAGAAATTGCATTTGCAACTGGCTGATCTCAACCTATTTTGTCTGTCACTGAACATGTCTGGGCAGTAGCTGTTCTCTCAGATCTGAGCCTTGGAAAGGGAAAGATAAAGAGATAGTAGGATGAGGTAAAGTTATGTGTGAGACAGACTGCCCCCTCCACCCCCCTGCTTCTTAATTGCCTGCTCACTTCTCAAAAATGAAGTAAATACTGAACATGCTGACTTTCCCCATCGTTCCTGTAAATAAGGATATGACTCACAAATCCTGCAATCTCCAGAATGCCATAGATTCTATGGTGATTTGATTTAAAAATAGCTGGGAAAAAGCAAGAAATCATGCGTAAGTTGGGATGGTTTTTCTTTTCTTTCTCTTTCCTTTTCTTTCTTTCTTTCTTCCTTCCTTCTTTCTTTATTTCCTCCTTTCTTTCTTTCCCTTTCTTCTTTCTTTCTTTCTTTCTTTCTTCTTTCTTCTTTCTTTCTTCCTTCTTTGTTTCTTTCTATTTTTTAAACTTAATTTAAAATGTTTATTTATTTTAAGAGAAAGAGAGAGTGTGTGAGGGGCAGAGAGAAAGAATCCCAAGCAAGCTCCACACTGTCCGTGCAGAGCCTGATGGGGGGTTTGATCCCATGAACCGTGAGACCATGACATGAGCCGAAAGCAACAGCCAGACGCTTAACTGACTGAACCACCCAGGCGCCCCTGTTTTTGTTTTTCATTTAACTTGTTATTGTGTCAAGCCCTATTCCGTCACAATATATATTCTGAGAATATCTGGTTTCCTGACCAAATTTTAGGGATTTCTGCCTTCTGGGAACTAGCATAGTGAACACAGGGGTCAGATCTCAGATCTCAGGTGAGAAGACTCAAGACTCGGGAGTCACTGTGCTCTACGTGCAAATCTCCATCTGGTTGTACGTTCTTCTTTTCACAGAGAGAGATGAATGTTGATGGCATTTGAATACACTGACCCCCACCCCCAAACTGTGACAAAACCATTGCAATATTATAAATACAGATATGCAGGGTGCTAATTATAACAATAGTGGTTCAAGTAGCAGTAACTATAAAAGCCTACTGAGTGGCATTCACTGACCTTTAGCTGGCTGAACCAGAGATGAGAAGCAAGGAATCTCTTTATTATTGGTGCTAAAACCCCCAAAGCGAGACTTTCTGCAAACCTAGTTTGAGTTTGAGATTGAGGATTAAGGTGCAGGTGAGGAGTTTGTATATCCCCCAAATCTCAGTCCTCCTCTCTGTAATCAATGTCCCTGTAGGGAACAAGAGTGCATTCAAAAGGGGCCAATGAAAGGAGACCTAATGAAGGGAATATTTACCAAGTTGGGAACAGAGTTAAGGGAAGCTGGGAGGATTGGTGAAGCTGTTGGGACTGGCAGCCTCAGGGAAGTCTCTCCTACGCCTTGGAAGATGAAGGAGGGAAGAAGCAGTACTAGGACCTGGCAGGGACTGTTCTGGAGAGGAGGCTCCGCCCCATCCCATTCCCAAGAATTTGTGCTTTGGTGAGGAGGTGAGGCCACAGCTTACCCAGGGCTTAGCTGGGAGTAGCGTAGAGGATAGATACGTCCGTCTTTCCCTCCTCCTGTCCTTCTCTCTTCTGCTGGTGGCTTCCACTGGGAAAACCCAATCACAAGTCAGAGGGCAAGGGAACTTTGTTGCTGTGGTCCCTCTAGCCAGGCTCCTGGGGCACATACCAGGGTGGAAAAGTGGGGAGAGCGGTGCATCTACAGAGGTGCATGGAGAGTCTTTTTTTTAACTTTTTATATTTTTGAGAGAGAGAGAGAGAGAGACAGAGTGAGAACAGGGGAGGAACAGAGAGAGAGGGAGACACAGAATCCGAAGCAGGTTCCAGGCTCTAAGCTCTCAGCACAGAGCCCGACACGGGGCTTGAACTCGTGAACTGTGAGATCATGACCTGAGCCGAAGTCAGACACTCGACCAACTGAGCCACCCAGGCATCCCTGAGAGTCTTTTGCACAGACGACCAACAAGGTAAAAAGGTAGAAATACCTCAGTAGCTAATTAATAACAAACAAAAAAACCCCAAGATGGCCAGGATGGCCAAGTTTGTGATTTTAACCCTGTGTCCTTCCTAGTTTGTCCATTAAATGTCTGGAAATATGAGCCAGGAGGACCATCAGCCCCTCCCTTCCTAAGGGTGGGTCAGGGGCAGGGTTGTCAGACAAAATATGAGATGTATATATATATACATATACATATATGGCATAAGTATGTCCCAATCATTGTGTAAAAAAAAAAAAAAAGCTATTTATCTGAAGTTTAATTTTAACTGGGAACTCTGTATTTTAAAATTTTTTTTATCTTTTTAAAGTTTATTTATTTATTTTGATGGGGAGGGAGGGGCACAGAGAGAGGGAGAGAGAATCTCAAGGAGGCTCCACACTGTCAGTGCAGAGCCCAACGTGGGGACTGAACTCACAAACCATGAGATCAGGACCTGAGCCAAGATCAAGTGTTGGTCGCTGAACCCACTGAGCCACCCAGATGCCTCTGTATTTTGTTTTAAATGGTTTATTTAGTTTTGAGAGGTGGGGGAGAGGAGCAGAGAGAGAGACAGAAAATCTAAAGCAGGCTGAGCGCTGTCAGCACAGAGCCCAACACAGGGTTCGATCCCCTGAACCGGGGGGGATCATGACCTGAGCTGAAATCTAGAGTAAGAGGCTCAACAGACTTAACCCCCCAGGTGCGCTGGGAGCTCTGTATTTTTATTGGCTGAGTCTGGCAATCCTAATTTGGGAGGATGGTGGAGAGAAAGCTGGGCTGCAGACCCTGCCCCCTCCCAACCTCATCCTTAACTGCTGTTTGTTTAGAAGAAAGTGCTCTGGAAGTTGAATGTGGCATCGGATTTCTGAAACCATGCTTTTGCAACATCAGTGTTTGAAATGTTAGGTATGTAATAAAAAAAAAAAAAGAAGAAAACACTGTTTCATGATCAAATAAATTAGAGTAACACAGGGCTAAAAAAAGTTAAAGAGCTCTCAGCTTTAGGATTTCTCCTGGCCTTTATGTATTTATTTATTTATTTAAAGATTTTATTTTTAGGGGCACCTGGGTGGCTCAGTTGGTTAAACATCTGACTTTGGCTCAGGTCATGATCTCACAGTTTTTGAGTTCCAGCCCCACGTTGGACCCTGTGCTGACAACTCGGAACCTGGAGTCTGCTTCGGATTCTGTGTCTCCCTCGCTCTCTGCCTCTCCTCTGCTCACACTCTGTCTCTCTCTGGCTTTCAAAAATAAATAAAGGTTTTTAAAAAATTTAAGATTTTATTTTATTTAAAAAAAAATTTTTTTTTCTTTTTAACGTTTATTTTATTTTTGAGACAGAGAGAGACAGAGCATGAATGGGGGAGGGTCAGAGAGAGGGAGACACAGAATCCGAAACAGGCTCCAGGCTCTGAGCTATCAGCACAGAGCCCGACGCGGGGCTCGAACTCACGGACCGTGAGATCATGACCTGAGCCGAAGTCGGCCGCTTAACCGACTGAGCCACCCAGGCGCCCCAAGATTTTATTTTTAAGTAATCTCTACATCCAACGTGGGGCTTGAACCCACAACCTCAAGATCAAAAGCTGCACACTTCACTAAACTAAGCCAGCCAGGCGCCCCTCCCCTGGCCTTTAATGCTAACATGCATTTAACACCAATAATAGCGTTTTCTTGTTTAATTGAAAACCCAAGACAACGAACAAATGACAAGCCCAAGGTCCTTCTGTTCTACAGTGACCAGAGGTTTCCATTGAAAGGCAATTAAATTTAGCAGTCATTTTGATGTTGATCATGTTAAAACAGAATTTTATTATTATCTCAGCATATTGCTTTAAGGCTTAATTTGCATTTATAAAGGCCGTTTTAAAGCTCCCCATAAACGTTTGCAAAGTGATAGTGTTCTATTTAATAAGATATTAGATTGCCCACTTGATTCTGCATGGTTTTGCTTAGCTTCATATGAAGAATCAATTAAAACCAAATTATCATCCAAGCAGAGCAATCCTAGATTTTTCAGAGAGAAACATGAGGGTGAAAATATCAGGTTTCTCTGCTTCACAATGTTATTTTTGGAAAGAAATGAATTGTTGTGAAAGGTGCACGAAAGATCACTGTGCTGTAGAAGTCTTATTATCACCCTCACTGTAGAGTTGGTGAGCTACACAGGTCTTATAGCTTTCTTTCTTTCTAGTCGTATTTTAGCTAATTTGTTGTCCAATGTGTGATCCTGTTCTGTAATGTGCAATGGGAGAATAAGGGAGGTGTATTGGGATTAGAATCAGTGGCAAAGGGGCAGATTCCATGCGTGTGCCCCAGCCCCAATCACCACCCCCTTGTAACAATGGAAAGATTCTTCTATAATGTGAAAAAGCATTTTTTTTTTTTCACATCATAGAGTAGGTGTGAACATAGAGTCCTGGGTTGGTTTGGAGGTTCTGCTCCATAAAATCTTCGGAGCCTCAAATTTATCTGCTCTTGTTAAGGGATGTCCCTCATTATTATATTAATTTTTTTTTTAAAGTTTATTTATTTTTGAGACAATGCGGGAGACAGAGTGCAAGCAGTGGAGGGGCAGACCAGAGCCTGATGCGGGGCTCGAACTCACAAACCATGAGATCATGACCTGAGCCGAAGTCAGACGCTTAACCTATAGAGCCACTCAGGTGCCCCTAGGGATGTCCCTCGTTATTATAATCTGAGATGCCAGCTGCTCATTGTTAGGGTTCAAGATGGTTACAGGGAGTAGGGACACAGAAGAAGAGAGGCCAACTTGGTGGGCTGGCTATCCTGGAAGCTGCCATGAGATGCTTCTGGGCCATGGGGTCCCCAGATGTTTGGTCAAACATTATTCTGGGTGTCTCTGTGAGGGTGTTTTTGCATGAGATTTACTTTTTTGTTTCTTTGTTTTTATTTTGAGAGAAAGAAAGAGAGAGAGAGAGAATGAGCGAGGGAGGGGCAGAGAGAGGGAGTGAGACAGAATCCCAGGTAGGCTCTGTACTGTCAGCAAAGAAGCTCAAACTCATGAATCATGAGATCATGACCTGAGTCAAAATCAAGAGTCTGAGGCTTAACCGACTGAGCCACCCAGGCTTCCTGGGATTTACTTTTTAATTAGTAAAATGAGTAAAGCAGATAGGCCTCCCTAATGTGGGTGGAGCTTGTCTGATCAGTTGAAGTACTGAATAGAACAAAAAGGCTGTGAGTAAGAGAGATCTCCTCCTGCCTGCCTCCCTTGAGTTGGGATGTTGGCTCTTTCCTGCCTTTAGACCAGATAAGAGACATTGGCTCTTTCTGGGTCTCAAGCCTGTCCACCTTCACATGAGAACTGCACCATTGGCTTCCTAGGTCTCTAGCTAACAGATGACAAATCTTGGGACTTGTCAGCCTCCACAATCACATGCGCTAATTCCCTTTAATAAATCCCCCCCTCTCTCTATCTCCTATTGGTTCTGTTTCTCTGGGGAACTCTGGCCAATACAATCCTATTGCTTGAAACTTAGTATGGAAGAAAAAGAACCAGTATATGGGGTGAAGTGTGTGGGGGCGGATGCAGAAGATTCTGCCACATGAAGGAAACCCAAACCCTTGAGGGTAGTGGTGAATCAGCAGTGATGGGGCTATGTTCTTTTATTTTGGGAGCTGATTAAGAGCACTGCCATACCAGCAGGTCAGGCTCTCCATTTATCAATTTGGGCAGCAGTGACCTCTGTCTTACCAGATGAAAGTTCTTGGAAGATATTGATCATATCCAAATTCCTTCATTTTAAATATCTTTTCAGAGTATGTTAAAGAAATTTTTTACATCCTATTTTTTTTTTGAGAGAGAGAGGCAGAAAGAAATCCCAAGCAGTCTCCATGCTGTCAGTGCAGAGCCGTAGGCGGGGCTCTCGCTCATGAATCCTGAGATCATGACCTGAGCTGAAATCAAGAGTTGGGCGCTTAACTGGCTGAGCCCCCCCGCCTCATGTGCCCCTCTATCCAGAGTATGTTACATACAAATATGTCTACAAATAGAAAGCCCTGTCACTTCGTGCAGAGATGCACGTTTGTATTTATATGAATATGTGTGTATAGAACGTGGAAATAGGACATTTGGTCTGTTTCAATGCCTGAAATGGGAGTAAGGGTAATTGCTTTTCTACAGTGAGTAATGCACTCTCAGCTTGTAGGCATTTTCTTTTTCTTACACCGGGTAACGTCTGTTAAGGGTGAAGGATGACAAAGGATGGTTTTGACAATGGTGACGAATTACTCAGTTCCTAGATTGGGGATTTTGAAGCCACTTCACTAGCTAGGGGCAGATGTCACCCATTACTAGAGGTCTAGCATTCGATTTTAGGAGCAGTTATCTAAGCTCGTGTAAGAACTGCTAATAGGAACACGCGTCTCTTCCTACGCTCTGCGCAAAGATCAATTGTACATGACTCCTGATGGTTGTTGCTCAGAGTCGTTTCTTGACTCCTATTCTTTCCATCTGTGGGAAAAGCATGGGACTGTGAGATCTCAGTTTGGTTTGCTATTATTCTTGGATCCTAGTATAAGGCCATCAAAGTAATAAATAGGTGGAAATTTGAATAAATGCTTACTTTTAATTTGTAATTGGTTCAAACTTAAAAAAAGCTTGATGTAGCATCAGGGTTTATTGCATAATTTGTGGACCAAGCGTGACATGAAAATTTGGACCCCTTGGCTCAAAAACTAAGAATCTCTGACACTGACAATAAAGCATTTAAAGCCAGGGCAGGGCCCTTCTGAGTGCAGGTCCTGTGCAACTGCACATGTGGCACATCTATGAAGCCAGCCGTGTTTAGCTCTGTATGATCATCACTTTGATGCCCTTGAAATCCCCACAAAACTCCCACTTTATCCTCTCCCTCCATGTCCTCGAATCTTCTCTTTCTTCCGAAATCTTTACTTTGTATAACATTATAGGAAATGAGAGAATCTAAAGAGAAAACATTAATTGATTTTAGATTCCCCCCCCCCCCTTCCTGACTATCAGGGCTCACAGACATTTCCCTGTTTTCTGACTTCCTCTAAATCGATGCAGTACCCTAGGTTGCTTCCTTGTCATGTATACACACGTGGAGAAAATTCGTGGGGCTGTATGTAGGGAATTGATTCCTATCAAATAAACTAGGAATAGTCTTCAAAGGCCCTTGACATTTAATATGGAAAAGTGACCTATAAGAATCACGTCATCCACATGTAGTGAAAAGTGAACTAATTACCCAGGGAGATGGGATATACCTGGATCCTGAAAAGATTTATAAGGCAAATTAAAGGCACAACTTTTTTTCCTTTTTTTTAAAATATGAAATTTATTGTCAAATTGGTTTCCATACAACACCCAGTGCTCATCCCAACAGGTGCCCTCCTCAATGCCCACCACTCACCCTCCCCTCCCTCCCACCCCCTATCAACCCCCAGTTTATTCTCAGTTTTTAAGAGTCTCTTGTGGTTTGGCTCCCTCCCTCTCTTTTTTTTCCTTCCCCTCCCCCATGGTCTTCTGTTAAGTTTCTCAGGATCCACATAAGAATGAAAACATATGGGGGTGCCTGGGTGGCTCGGTCGGTTGGGTGTCCGACTTCAGCTCAGGTCCTGATCTCACGGTCCGTGAGTTCGAGCCCCGCGTCAGGCTCTGTGCTGACAGCTCAGAGCCTGGAGCCTGCTTCAGATTCTGTGTCTCCCTCTCTCTCTGCCCCTCCCCTGCTCATGCTCTGTCTCTCTCTGTCTCAAAAATAAATAAAAACATTTAAAAAAATTAAAAAAAAAGAATGAAAACATATGGTATCTGTCTTTCTCTGTATGACTTATTTCACTTAGCATTAACACTCTCCAGTTCCATCCACGTTGCTACAAAAGGCCACATCTCATTCGTTCTCATTGCCAAGTAGTATTCCATTGTGTATGTAAACCACAATTTCTTTATCCATTCATCAGTTGATGGACATTTAGGGTCTTTCCATAATTTGGCTATTGTTGAAAGTGCTGCTATAAACATTGGGGTACAAGTGCCCCTATGCATCAGCACTCCTGTATCCCTTGGGTAAATTCCTAGCAGTGCTATTGCTGGGTCATAGGGTAGTTCTATTTTTAATTTTTTGAGGAAACTCCACACTGTTTTCCAGAGTGGCTGCACCAGTTTGCATTCCCACCAACAGTGCAAGAGGGTTCCCATTTCTCCACATCCTCACCAACATCTACAGTCTCCTGATTTGTTCATTTTAGCCACTCTGACAGGCATGAGGTGGTATCTCACTGTGGTTTTGATTTGTATTTCCCTGATGAGGAGTGATGTTGAGCATCTTTTCATGTGTCTATTGGCCATCTGGATGTCTTCTTTGAAAAAGTGTCTGTTCCTGTCTTCTGCCCATTTCTTCACTGGATTATTTGTTTTTTGGGTGTGGAGTTTGGTGAGTTCTTTATAGATTTTAGATACTAGCCCTTTATCTGATATGTCATTTGCAAATATCTTTTCCCATTCCATCAGTTGCCTTTTAGTTTTGTCAATTGTTTGCAGTGTAGAAGCTTTTTATCTTGATGAGGTCCCAATAGTTCACTCTCACCATTGTTATTTAACATAGTGTTGTAAGTCCTAGTATACAGCTTTCTCAATTGTCTGTGTATGCGTGTGTGTGTGTGTGTGTGTGTGTGTGTGTGTTCTTTCAATACTTTCTTGAATATATAACATCTTACTGTCCCACATTAAGTAATGAATTAAATAAAACCTTTGCCATGTGTTTATTTAATATTTGTATTGATTTATGTATCATGTTTTTACCTTTAAAAAATTATCTTTTAACTTCATAAAAAAAAAAGTGCTTCCTGAATGGCAGATAAGGATCTCCAAAAATCTGCTTCTCCATAAAGGCAATAAAAGCTGTGGCAAAAGTCGAAATCAAATTTTTCTGTATTCTGAAAATTAACTAAAGAATTACACAATTCCAAGTCGTGTTTATCAAGAAAAATGGCTGACTCTTGGTAAGAACCATCCTCCTCTCCCCTTGAGGACCAAAAGTTGCACAACGTGATAGCTGTGTGAACCAGCAGTCTAACTGGAGAGGGTAGAATGGGTTTGGAACTTCCCCAAAGCCTGTCAACATTTGACCAGTTGTCAACATTTGACCAGTAAAGCCTCTTATTGAAAATCCCCCTTCCCATGACCTGACTTTATTTGACCTGACTCAGAGCATGCTCTGTACCAACATCCCTGATTCTAGGGACTTTGGGGAAAAAAAATCAATGGCAATTGTTTAATATTGCATCTATCTGAGATGAGGTTACTGAGTGGGCCTAATCAAAACACTTAAAAAAGAACAACAGGGAAATGAGAGGTCCATAAGAGATTTTGAAAAGCTCACACACATTCTTGGAAATCTAGAAGACCATGTGCATACACAGAAAAGGCCCCAGAAGGTCCTAATCTTTCCTCTCTAGCTTGCCTTGACGCTCTGCACAAGCTAAGACAGAGCTGTAAGATCCCAACACACAAAGGCTGGGAGAGTTATTAGTTCAAAGCATTTATGGAAATCTCTAGGTAATCATTAGCTGACCACTAAGCTAACCAGGCAGAGACTTCAACAGCCACATATGACAAAGAACACAGACTTTACACAAAGACTGCAGAAAAGTCACTAAACCGATAAATAAATAAACAGCAACAATAATAACAAAAACAAAAAAACAGCAACAAAAAAGCCTGGAGAGAGCATCTGATTTCCAGAGTTGCCACAATATATAGTTTATAAAAAGAAACATATTTTTTCAACAGAAAAATATGAGACACACAAAGAAACAAGAATGTGTAGCCCATGCAAAAGAAAACAACCAGACAATTCTAACAATGTCCAGACTTTGGACTTTTTAAACAAAGACTTTAAATCACCTAATGAACTAAAGGAAACCATGTTTAAAGAATTAAAGGAAAGTGTGAGAATAATCCAAAACTATAATCAACTATAATCACCTATAATCAATCTTGTAAATTCCATTTACAAGAGCAAAAAAAAATTTAGAAATGAATTTATTTAAAAAAATTTTTTTAACGTTTATTTATTTTTGAGACAGAGAGAGACAGAGCATGAACACGGGAGGGTCAGAGAGAGAGGGAGACACAGAATCCGAAACAGGTCTCAGGCTCTGAGCTGTCAGCACAGAGCCCGACGCGGGGCTCGAACTCACGGACAGTGAGATCATGACCTGAGCCGAAGTTGGACGCTTAACCGATTGAGCCACCCAGGCGCCCCAGAAATTAATTTATTTAAAGCACAAGATTTATATACAGAAAATACACAAAGGATCAGAAGGCACCATTGTTAAGATGGCAATATTCCACAAACTGATCTATGCGTTCAACTCAATCCCTCTCAAAGTCCCAGCTGCTATTTTTTTTTTTTTTTTTTTTTTGCAGAAACTGACAGGTTAATATTTATATGGAAACTCATGGAAACAGAATATTCAAAGCAATCTTTTTTTTTTTTTTTTTTTTTAATTTTTTTTTTTCAACGTTTATTTACTTTTGGGACAGAGAGAGACAGAGCATGAACGGGGGAGAGGCAGAGAGAGAGGGAGACACAGAATTGGAAACAGGCTCCAGGCTCGGAGCCATCAGCCCAGAGCCTGACGCGGGGCTCGAACTCACGGACCGCGAGATCGTGACCTGGCTGAAGTCGGACGCTTAACCGACTGCGCCACCCAGGCGCCCCTCAAAGCAATCTTTTAAAAGATTAAGAAACTTGTAGGATGTAGACTTCCCAGTTTCAAAACTTATTACAAAGCTACAGTAATAAAGTGGTAAAGACAATGCGGCACTGGCATAATTCAATGGATAAACCATAATCTTTTCACTCTCTCGAGTCCTTGCTTCGAAGATGACCAGGAAAAGAAGGAATAATGGTCATGCCAGAAAGGGCCATGGCCAATTGCAGCCCGTTTCCTCCACCAACTTCTCCCACTGCGTGCCCAAGGAAAAGACTATTAGGAAGTTCATTATTCTGAACATAGTGGAGGCTGCCACCATCAAGGACATTTCTGAAGCAAGTGTCTTGGACGCCTAGATGCTTCTCAAGCTGTATACAAAACTACATTGCTGTGTGAGTTGTGCCATTCACAGCAAAGTAGTTAGGAATCACCCTCGTGAAGCACAGAAAGACCCCACTCTGATTTAGACCCACAGGTGCTGCCTCATGACCTCCATCAAAGCCCATGTAAGGAGGTAAGTCTTTAAGGACTGAAGAAAAACTGCTTTGTGCAAAAAATAAAATAAAATAGAGATTATACTTTAAACACACACACACACACACACACACACACACACACACCAAATCTTTTATCTTTTCAACAGATAGTGTTGGAACAACTGGATGCAAAAGAATAAAGTTGAACCCCTTACCTCACACCATGTATAAAATTAACTATATGGTCTGCAAATATTTTCTCCCATTCTGTAGGTTGTCTTTTCATTTTGTTGAACATGTCCTTGGTAATCAAACTGGAAAGCTGAATGTGTCTTCCCCACAGAAACAATCCTGTGTATATGTCAGTCACTTAGGGGTGGGATATGCTTGGGTGACCTGATCTAGGAGTGGTCCTAGTTATTTTAGAGGATGTGTAGGAAATGGACACAGCATTCCCACTTCCAAACAACAAGCCTCTCAACAAATTTAGATCAGACTCATTCTTCTCTTCTTCAAAGATTTTTTATGTCTGTCCTTCTTTTTATTGTTTTTAATCAAATTGATGCTGCATTCTTACAGAAAACTCCTGAATATATGTTCTGAAAATTTACCTCCTGTCATACACAGGGTAGAGAGGAAGACCGAGCAGGGGTTTTCCTGAATGTGTGGCAATAGTAATGACTCATGCTACTTCCTTTTTCTAACACTTTCTATCGGTAGGGAGGAGAAAGCTCACAGTCAGGCCTGGGATAAACCATCTTTATTTAGAGGGTGTCCTTGGCATAGTGATTGCTTTTTTTCTCCTTTTGCCACAATGCAAAGTGAGGAATTAAAAACGCAGAGCAAGTTGGAGAGAGTTTAGAACTGTAACTCTAGGAAAACAAGAAAAAGTCATCTGTAAAATAAATGCAACATATATTAAAATGAATTCCTTTGCATATGCCATAGAGAAAGTCAAACTTCGCCTATTTCTTTATTCTTTTGTGTGGTCAGAGGTACTAAATGACTCTTTAATCATACAAAGCCAATAAAGAGAACAGAGATGGAGAAAAAAAGGAGGAAGGAGTGCAAAGAAGATGTGTAAGTGTGAACACAGTTTTCCAATGTGGGCAGTCCAGAGAGTATCTCAGTTCCCCAAAAGATGTTTGTTTTGTAATTTTATTGCATTATTCTTTTAGATGTTTTCTCTCTGAATGGCTAGACGTCAACAATTCCAGACTCTAAATCTGTCTGTTGAAAGCAAGGCACTCAAGTCCTTTCCAATTCTCTCCACTCATAAAAAGAGGAATAATTGAGGGTTTTAGACCTTAAGAGATGTCTCGAAGCATTGCCCAGAGATTAAACATCAGCAATTATATAATGCTATTCATAACTTAAAACTGAGGGGAAAGAAGCCAAGTCATTGAGGAAACCAGAGCCAAAAAAGGATTGCTATTTAGTTCACCCAACCGTGCTGCTTTTGAAATACTATAATTCAGATCATTCAATGAAACTTGTTTGCTTAAAATTTCCTTTTCTTTATTTAAAAAGAAGAGCTTAGAGTAAGGAAGGCATGAACTGCTATTCCATAAATAGGTATAATTATACCCCACTGTATGTGGTATTATGAAAATTAAACAGTTATCGGTGAAAGACCTAACACGGTTTGGCACATGTTAAGGGATTGGTAAGACTTGGCTGCCATAGTTTTTATTATTACTGCTGGTATTATTGTTATTATGATAGAGGTAGATCTGTGAGTGGCATGGAAATTGCTCGTAGTTAGATAACTGATCCGAATCATTCAGAATGTTTATATTGTATTTCACGGACATGGACAGAAAATCGAATAACATTTCAGCTTTGGTGTCAACGTAGAATTAGTCAGTGCCAGATTCTCAAAAGAATGCTTACGTTTTATGTTATTGTCCAAAGTGAATTTCAGTACCAGACTCCTGCATGTGAGACTTTGACTGCAACAACTAATTTATTTACCAGTTAATTTCTAAATCTTGAGCTATTTATCATTAATACGATGTCATATGCATTAAAAGCACCCTTTATTATTTAAAAAATTTTTTTCTATTTGTTTTTGAAAGAAAGAGAGTGAGGGAGAGGGAGGGACAAAGAGAGAGGGGGACAGAAGATCTGAAGCGGGCTCTGCGTTGACAACAGTGAGCCCACCCCATGCAGGACTGGAACTCACAAACCATGAGATCATGATCCGAGTTGAAGTCAGACACTCAACCGACTGACCCACCCAGATGCCCCCCAAAAGCACCGTTTAAATAAAGAATACATGAGAAAAAATGGGACAGACTTTGAAATTTACTAATTGCCTTCTACCTCATCCATCTGGGTTATCTATATCTTTTTTTTTTTTTATAAGATCTTTTTAAAAAATTTTTTTTCAACATTTATTTATTTTTGGGACAGAGAGAGACAGAGCATGAATGGGGGAGGGGCAGAGAGAGAGGGAGACACAGAATCGGAAACAGGCTCCAGGCTCTGAGCCATCAGCCCAGAGCCTGACGCGGGGCTCGAACTCACAGACCGCGAGATCGTGACCTGGCTGAAGTCGGACGCTTAACCGACTGCGCCACCCAGGCGCCCCTATATCTTTATCTACCTTCAACGAGGCTATTTCATAACCTGTTATTTATTTTTTAATATTTTAAAAAATGTTTTTGTTTATTTTTGAGAGAGAGAGAGAGAAGGGGACAGAGGATCCAAAGCCAGTTCTATGCTGACAGCAAAGAGCCCGATGCAGGGTTTGAACTCAAGAACTGCAAGATCATGACCTGAACCAAAGTCAGCTGCTTCACAGACTGAGCCACCCAGGCATCCCTCCCTTCACAACCTTTTAGATACAGAAGTTAACTTGTGGAAAATTTATTGTAATGCAAACACTTCCTGTCCGCAAAAATGCAAATTGTATTCCAGTGGATATTGACCAGTTTTGCCAGTTTTGCATCTGTTTGCAAATTCATTTCACATTCTTTATCTGACTACAAACTTGTGGTTCTCTTTTAAACTGGCTACAACATCTGTTGGCCCCTCATTAATTCCTGAGGTAAATAAAATCTTCTATACGTGGTTATTTTATATTGTGTGAAAGTCGTAATTTTCTCTTCATTTAAATTTATCCTTTAATAAAAAAAGATTTCTTCTTTAATGAGTATAAGCATCAAATTTACATGACTCCCTGAGGAACACATCTGAAATTCAAGCACATAACCTTCCTCACCAGTGTTGTTGTCAAGGTCAGAATTACAGCCTTCTTCCTGCAGCTTCTGGACGGTCATTGTCAGAAAGTCAGTCAAAGACAGCTAAGCTTACTAAGCGAAGAATAGAGTCCTGGGAACTTTTTAATAGCCTTTTCTATGGGAGAAAAATCTGCAAAAGTTTCTAAGGCAATGGACAATGAGTTGCCAGGAAAAATAGGTATTAACCAGAGTAAGTGAAATCCCTCTAGAGGGCTTCCTTGAAAGAGAATTTGGAAGCCAGGTTTGGGTTCAGAGAGGATTCAACCCACAAGAATATATTCATAACTAACACTCTTTGAGGTTTTAAACTAAAATTTGGTTAATGTCTTTTAAGAAAGCAAAACATTGAAAAACATTTTGCTTTCATATTTTATCACTATAGGTGCATCGTTTAAAGTATAGAAATAGAGGGGCACCTAGCTGGCTCAGTTGGTGGGGCATGTGACTCTTGATCTCAGGGTCATGGGTTCAAGTCCCATGTTGGGTATAGAGATTACTTAAATAAATAAACTTTAGGGGAACCTGGGTGGCTCAGTCAGTTAAGCTTCCGACTTCAGCTCAGGTCACGATCTCGCGGTCTGTGAGTTTGAGCCCCACGTTGGGCTCTGGGCTGATGGCCCAGAGCCTGGAGCTTGCTTCCGGTTCTGTGTCTCCCTCTCTCTCCGACCCTCCCCCGTTCATGCTCTGTCTCTGTCTCAAAAATAAACGTTAAAAAATAAATAAATAAACTTTAGAGGCAACTAGGTGGCTCAGTCCATTAAGCCTCTGAATCTTGATTTCGGCTCAGGTCATGATCTCACAGTTCATGAGTTCTAGACTCAGACTTAGTCTTGGCAGTGCTGAGCCTGCTTGGGATTCTTTCTCTCTCTCCTGTTCTCTCTGCCCCTCCCCTACTCCCATTCACTCTCTGCCTCTCTCAAAATAAATAAATTAACTTAAAAAAAGTAATGAGTGTAACCTTTAAAATAAGTAAATAAATAGACTTTAAAAAAACAAATAAATAAAATAAAATATAGGAATAGAACCATTCAGATGTTCTCTAAGTAGTATGCTGCTAAAATTTCAGTCCTTCTTACTTAATTTAATCTTACATAATTGCAGAATTGAATATTTTACAACTATAATACCATTCTACTTATGTAAGTAATATTTTATATAATTGAAATAATTATGTGGGAGGAATTTAGTCAACCCAACTATGTAACCATTCATGTAGGTCATAGAATTATAAAGATATTTAAAATATATTTTTATGTGAATGCGTAGTGCTTCTAACAAAAGAGGTATCAAACTATAATCATATAAGTACTGAAGATTATAAATAATGACCATTTAATGAATATGACTAATTACATTAGTGGGTGTTTAATAAAAAAGGAAGCAAGTATGACAATGTAAGTGTGTGTCACCATGTGGAACATTTAATAAAAGAATACAAAGACCTAATGAAAGCTTTTTTGAATTAATACAATATCTGTTTTTAAAACTAGTAATAATTAAAAAAAAACTAGTAATAATCTTTTATTGTGAGTATGCTTCATATATTGCCTATTATTAATCTGATCAGAAGATGAGATAATTTTGTCAATCACTACTCAAGCATCACTTCCCTTGTGAAGCCATTCCTGATGCCCATGAAGCAGAATTAGACATTCTTTCCTTTCTGTTCCCACAATGTGTATGCCATAAGGCTCAACAATTGTTATTTATCCGTGGATCTATATCTATAGGTGTGATATAATAGAAACAATATAGACGTTGGAGTCAAATCAGATTTGAATCCTAAAATCACCAAATTGCTCGTTGAGTGATCATAGATGAGCAAATTAACATGAACCTCACTCAGCAAGAGGCACATAACAATCATTATAGCATTATTGTATATGCTTATATACACAATAGTGTTATATTATTATTGTATATGTTTGTACGTACAATAACATTTAGTAATGTTGTGATTAAGACTAAGGGAAATTATTGGGGTGCCTGGCTGGCTTGGTCAGTGGAGCTATGACTCTTGATCTCGAGGTTCTGATTTCAAGCCCTGTGTTGGGTGTAGAGATTGCTTAAAAAGAGTAAAATATTTAAAAAAAAAGATTAAAAAATTGTATATGTTGCCACCTGGAGCAGAGCAGGTGTTCAAAAAAGTTTACATAAACATTTCCACCTCTTACCTAGATGGAAAGTAAACTATTTTATCAATTTCATTATATATTTACCATATAGTGCTAAATAAATGTTGTAAGAGAGAAGTGTAAAAGACTAAATTATAAATGCTTTAGAAGTTGTTAGTATTTCCCATCTTGTTTTGATAAGTCATTGTTAATATTCACTTTCTCCTCAACTTGGTTAGAGGTGCTATTTTGACACCCATATTTGAAAAAAAAATGCAAACAATTGAGCAATTTATCACCCTTGCGAAATATCCCTGGTGTTCCTTCTTCATTATTGACGGGGAGAGACTAATGTCCAATGCTACTCAACTGGGTAAAGATGAAACATTTGCCCAGGCAGAAAGATCCCATCTTGCCTGCTCATGAAGTCTGGCCTAGGCGAGTAGGGCAGGGGTGCTGGGGGTGCTGGGGCTCTGACACAAGTGGAGTGACCAGACCCTGCCCAACCATCTAGCTGGGCTGCTCACCATTCATTTCCTACCTTCTCACACTAGCCAAACCAGATTTCAGCCAGTCTCTGGACCTGCCACTGACTTTTCACCAGAAAGGTCTTCTGCTTGAACTACATTTCCTCACGTTGTGGCTTGCGTCCTTTGCAACTCAACTCAGTTCCCATTTTGCCTAGAAAATCTTTCTGGGGGAGCCTGGGTGGCTCAGCCAGCTAAGCGTCTGACTTTGGCTCAGGTTTGTGAATTCGAGCCCCACATTGGGCTCTGTGCTGACAGCAGGCCTGGAACCTGCTTCAGATTCTGTGTCTCCCTTTCTCTCTGCCCCTCTTCCACTTGCTCACTCTCTCCCTCTCAAAAATAAATAAGCATTAAAAATATTTGTAAAAAAAGAAATAAAAAGAAAATCTTTCCAGAATCATCCATATTTCTCTTCTATCCGCATTATGCCCCCTATAAGACAGAAGTTATAGTATCTCTTATAGGCCATGTTCCTCTCTCTTAGGATTAATAAATCACAGGCCAGGTCAAACCTTTATTTTAACAAGCAATGTATAACTATCAGCATTAGTATGCCTCCAATATCCCATGAGATTTATATGTATTATTAGTTGTTTATCTGAAATTCAAATTTAACTGGGCACCCTGTGTTTTTAAAAAAAATTTTTTTAATGTTCATTTATTTCAGAGAGAGAGACACACAGAGCATGAAGGGGGAGGGACAGAGAGAAGGAGACACAGAATCTGAAGCAGGCTCCAGGCTCTGGGCTGTCAGCACAGAGCCCGACACGGGGCTCAAACCCACAAACCGTGAGATCATGACGTGAGCCAAAGTTGGACACTTAACCAACTGAGCCACCCGGGTGCCCAGGCACCCTGTATTTTTCTTTACTAGATCTGGCACTCCTACTCTCCTGTCCTGGGCTACCGTAGTGTATTGTTTCACTTGTCTTGTACCACACCATGAGTCACAGCTGTTACCAGGCTCCTTCGGGGCTCAGCAGAGTGTCCAGACGCTTTGCTTTATCTACCTCACTCTTCCTGATGCTCCACCACCAAACGCCCAGCACAGGGCCTTAAATGCCATTGAGAAAGCAGGAGTAGTGTCCTCAGGGATCCTTCCATTAGCCCAGTTTAGTAGCAAATATCTGTTGAACTCCTGTACAGTGCTGGGCGCTGAAGGATGTTCTGGAGATACAACTTCAAACAAGCCACGGCCGTTGTCGTAAAGGAGCTCCCAGCTCACTCAGGAAAACAGGCATGGCAGAAAGCAATCTCAATGGGCGCAATAAGTTCCAGAATAGGGTGAGGCAAGAACACGGGGGAGGGCACCAAACCCAGTCTCCGGGGGTTAGAGGAGTCTTCTGGGAGAAAGAGCAGGTAGGTGGAGACCTAATAATTAACAAGAGTGAACAGGTGATGGCAGAGAGAGAGAAGGCATTCCAGGCAGAGGGAAGAGCATGCATAAAACCCGAAGGTAAGAAAGAACCTGGCATTCATGTGTAATGATTCAATCAAATCTGCCTTTTATTTCAAGCTTGCTTGACCCGTGGATGCCACTGTCCTTTAAGGCATCAGTCTTCTTCTTAACAGTTTTTCTCAAGAAATTCAGTGATAACAGCTCTTTTTTCTCTCTCACCACTTGAGCCTTCTCTGAACTCCAGGTTGGTTTCTCTCTTCTTGGTGTAATCTGACATCGTCTTCAAGGATGTAGAGCTGACCGTGACTGGCCTGCTCCGCTCACCTCACTTTCTCCCATCCAGTCTCACCCCCTCTGCTCCATTCAACGTTCTTTCCTATCTTTCCTTCTGTTTACTCCTTCCAGCTCTTGCTGCCCCATGGCGACGGATGCCTGTACCCACAGCTAACTTCTAATCCACTTTGAGTTATTTACCCTCATTCTGTGTCTCCCACCAAACCCAACCTATTCCATAAGGTAGCGCTAGGAACACTCGCAGGATTCCAGCCCTAAAAGGGCAATCACGAGAGAAAATAAAATCACATCCCTGGTGAGAGGGGTAAAAAGGGAAAGAAGGAAGTTCTTAGGTAAAACCCATTTAAATCAAGCTGCCTCTTCACCAATATTCTTCGTATTAGTCAGCTATTTTTGGTCATTTTTTTCATCCCTGGCTTGTGCCTCACACCTAGCAAACTGATGATGGAAGAATTTACCTTTTGTTCTTTTTTTTTTTTTTTTAACGTTTATTTATTTTTGAGAGACAGAGAGAGAGAGAGAGAGAGAGAGAGAGAGAGAGAGTCCAGATGGGGGAGGGGCAAAGAGAGAGGGAGACACAGAATCCACAACAGGCTCCAGGATCTGAGCTATCAGCACAGAGCCCCACACAGGGGTCAAACCCATGAACTGTGGGATCATGACCTGAGCCAAAGTCGGATGCTCAACCGACTGAGCCACCCAAGCACCCCAAGAATTTACCTTTTGTCCTAAGTAAATCTTCAGTTATGGCCAGGTGGTAGAACTGAACAAATATGATGAACAGTAACTAGCTTTCTGTGCTAAGTGTGAAGTCAGGAATTTTAAGGGCTTATACAGAGTTTGTGACAACAGGGTATCCGTGTTGGTTAACTTTACGAATGCCCAGGATGCCCAGATATTTTGTCAAAAAGCAGCTTGGGCGCTTCTGGAGGGGTGTTTTGGGATGAGATGAACTTTGAAGCTGATAGACTGAATAAAGCAGATTGCCCTCCCCAGTGTGGGTGGGCCTTACATTCTACCGAAGGCCTGAATAGAACAAAGAGGCTGACCCTCCGCCAAGTAAAGAGAAATCTTCCTGCCTGAAAGCCATTCAGTTGGGTTATCAGTTTCTCCTATGGTCCCCAGTGCTCCTGTCTTCAGACAGGAACCCACCACTGGGTCTCCTGATTCTCAGGCTTTCACCCTTGGACTGAAAATCTACTGTCAGCTTTCCTGAGTCTCCAGCTTACTGACTCACCCTGAAGATTTGGGAACTTTCCTGCCTTCATAATTGCATGAGCTAGTTCCTTGTACTGGTTTTATTTCTCTGGAGAACGCTGACAAATACAGGGTCACAGGAAACAAAGCGATCAGAAGTCATTTTGATTAAAAGATGTGCCTTTACAAGGAAATTAAAAGCAAAAATGAGCTATTGGGACCTCATGAGAATAAAAAGCTTCTGCACTGCGAAGGAAACAATCAACAAAACTAAAAGGCAACTGACGGAATGGGAAAAGATATTTGCAAATGCCATATTGAACAAAGGGCTAGTATCCAAAATCTATAAAGAGCTCACCAAACTCCACACCTGAAAAACAAATAACCCAGTGAAGAAATGGGCAGAAAACATGAATAGACACTTCTTTAAAGAAGACATCCAGATGGCCAACAGGCACATGAAAAGATGCTCAACATCACTCCTCATCAGGAAAATACAAATCAAAACCACACAGGGGTGCCTGGGGCGCTCAGTCGGTTGAGATTTCTACTTCAGCTCAGGTCATGATCTCGCGGTTTGTGGGTTCGAGGCCTGTGTCGGGCTCTGTGCTGACAGCTCAGAGCCTGGAGCCTGCTTAGGATTCTATGTCTCCCTCTCTCTCCCTGCCCCTCCCCCCGGTCTCTCTCTCTCAAAAATAAACATTAAAAAAAAAAAAACACTGAGATACCACTTCACACCAGTCAGAGTGTTTAAAATGAACAAATCAGGAGACTATAGATGCTGAAGAGGATGTGGAGAAACGGGAACCCTCTTGCACTGCTGGTGGGAATGCAAACTGGTGCAGCCGTTCTGGAAAACAGTGCGGAGGTTCCTCAAAAAATTAAAAATAGAACTACCCTATGATGCAGCAATAGCACTGCTAGGAATTTACCCAAGGGATATAGGAGTGCTGATGCATAGGGGCACTTGTACCCCAATGTTTATAGCAGCACTTTCAACAATAGCCAAATTATGGAAAGAGCCTAAATGTCCATCAACTGACGAGTGGATAAAGAAGATGTGGTTTATATGTACAATGGAATACTACTTGACAATAAGAAAGAATGAAATCTGGCCATTTACAGCAACGTGGATGGAACTGGAGGGTATTATGGTAAGTGAAATAAGTCAGGCAGAGAAAGACAGATACCATACATTTTCACTCATATGTGGATCCTGAGAAACTTAACAGAAGACCATGGGGGAGGGGAAGGGGGAAAAAAAGTTACAGAGAGGGAGGGAGGCAAACCATAAATACTGAGACTGAGACTCTTAAATACTGAGAATGAACTGAGGGTTGATGGGGGCTGGGGGAGAGGGAAGGTGGTGGCCATGGAAGAGGGCACTTGTTGGGATGAGCACTGGGTGTTGTATGGACACCAATTTGACAATAAATTATATTAAAAAAAAGAGACTGCTGTATAGTTTCACACTTGATGTATATTTGGTTAATACTGACAGCCCAACAATTATACTTCACAGATATCAATTCACTGGCATTTCCTCGGAATATGATCATTTGCATTTTGATCGTCTTTCTACAACTTTCAGAGTTATAAAATAGCTGAAAGACAGTGAAAGGCAAAGACACAGTAGAAGGGTAGATGGGCAAGACCCAAGGTAACATGTTTCGGTCCTTATCCAAGTGTTTCACAACTTTTCCTGATAACAGGAGTGGACAGGAGAGCACAGAGATGCCACACCGGAATGTGGTCAAGGGGGCTGTTCATGGCCCCACCCTAGGGGGTAAGTTCTTTCATGCCCCAGACTCTTCATCTGTGGGGAAAGGGGGTGCTTCAGGCGATCACTAAGGCTCCTTCCATTTCAGCAGTCTTCTTCAAAGTGTGGGTCTTGGACCAGCAGTGACAGCATCACCTGAAAACTTGATAGAATTGCAAATTCTCAGACTCCATCCCAGGCCAACTGAATCAGAAGCTCTAGGGTGGGTTCCAAGAATCTGTGTTTTTACAAGCCCTCCAGGTGATTCTGATACAGTTACATTTTGAGAACCATTACATCCCAGTTTCCTAGGAGATAAGTCTTTGTTATCAGGGGACTGAGTTATCATAACAGTATATTTGCTACTTCCTCCTGAAGTTGGAAAGCATACAATTCTATGTGTAAAAGAGAAAGTCAGTTTGGTTGAAGCTTCTTTGCTCTAAGCAAAACTTCAATCTACTATTTATTTCAACAGAACCAGTTTATTTATTTTTTAAATGCTGATTTATTTTTGAGAGAGAGGAAGAGACAGCGTGAGCTGGGGAAGGGCAGAGAGAGAGGGAGACAGAGGATCTGAAGCAGGCTCTTTGCTAACAGCAGAGAGCCCAATGCGGGGGCTTGAACTCATAAACCATGAGATCATGACCTGAGTTGAAGTCCAGTGCTCAACTGACTGAGCCACCCAGGTGCCCCTCAACACAACCATTTTAAAGAGAGGTCAGAGAAGTATTTCTCGAAGCTTTGGGTTTCACGTATTTTGTAGTTAGAAGCTTCTCTCCCAGTTGTCTTGGTGGGTAGAGATGAGACCAGTCTTCCCAAATCTTATTCTGGAAAACATTTCCTCTTTCTCTTCGCTTGCAAAGGAAATGATCACAAGGCTCTGTGTGGCACGATTGGAAAACTTTCTTTAAACCGTTTCCCTGGGTGGGGCACTTCCGTTCTTACATCTGATGAGCCATTCTGTTTCTGTTTGGTTCACAGAGGACTGGTTTGTCCTATTTGCCACTATCATTTCCTTACAGGTTACAGCTCTCCTGTGCCATATGAAATGGTGGTTTTGGGGGCGCCTGGGTGGCTCAGTTGGTTAAGCATTTAACTTCGGCTCAGGTCATGATCTCACAGTTCATGAGTTTGAGCCCTGCATCAGGCTCTGTGCTGACAGCTCAGAGCTGGGACCCTGCTTCTGATTCTGTCTCCTTCTCTCTTTCCCTCCCCCACTCACACTCTGTCTCTGTCTCTCTGTCAAAAAAACAATAAAATAAAATAAATAAAATAAACATTAAAAAAAAATAAATGGTGGCTTTCAACATCCTAATTCTATAACATGCCTTCTGCACATCCTCAGCATTGTGTGCTTTCCAGTGTTTTCTATACTAGCATTCTCTGGTCAGCTCCATCTGATTGACTGGGACAAAGGTGATCATTATTTCTAACCTGGTGCCTTGACCATCTTTGAAAACTCTTTTATTAGTGACTTAGCCTTTTTCTTTTTTCTTTTTTAAAGTTTACTATTTTGAGAGAGGGAGAGAGAGAGAGAGAGAGAGAGAGAGAGAGAAAGTGAGTGGGGGTAGGGGCAGAGAGAGAGGCAGAGAGAAGATCCTAAGCAGGCTCTGCACTGTCAGCAAGGAGCCTGCTGTGGGGCTCAAACCCACAAACCATGAGATCATGACCTGAGTCGAAATCAAGAGTCTGATGCTCAATGGACTGAGCCACCCAGGCACCCCAATCAGTGACTTACCCTTAAGTATAGGTCAGCAATTACACTGATCAAAGTAGTATCTATGAACTTAACCACTGAGACTTCAGAACTTGTCAATATGTCACTATTCACAGTGTAGAGAAGTTTCTCCAGGAGGTATAAACAGGTATACTAGGAAGAAAGCATTGTGTGTGGTCAATTCTCTCTCTTGAAGATTCATAACGGACATTGTGCTAAAGGCTCTGAGAGTCTTACCGTAAAGAAACTTATCTGTGTTTAATGCAATATTTTCCAAACTTCTTTGAGCATGGAACATTTGTACAACAGGCATATCTAATTATATCCAGCTTGGGAAAGGCAGGTGTAGAAGATTTGAGTTGATGTACAAGACAAGATATTTCACAGAATCCGATTTCATTCATTTATAGTCAAATGAGGTAAGATATTTCAGCACCAATCTTAGATAACAAAACATCAATGCAAATGTGAGTTATATGCTGATTATGGTAACTGAGTCTACCATAGCTTTGTTACTCAAAACCTGGCTCTTTTTGAGTACTTTTGTTACTCAAAAAAAGGCTCTTTTAGAATCTCAGGTCCTGGGGCGCCTGGGTGGCTCGGTCGGTTAAGCGTCCGACTTCGGCTCAGGTCATGATCTCACGGTCCATGAGTTCGAGCCCTACGTCAGGCTCTGTGCTGACTGCTCAGAGCCTGGAGCCTGTTTCAGATTCTGTGTCTCCCTCTCTCTCTGCCCCTCCCCTGTTCATGCTCTGTCTCTCTCTGTCTCAAAAATAAGTAAACGTTAAAAAAAAAAAAAGAATCTCAGGTCCTAATCTAGATTTATTTATTAAATGCTTCATTTGAGTAAGCTGTGATTTCCATGCACTTTAAAGTCTCAGAAGCACTGATGGCAGCATTTTTCCTGTTATTTCCTTTTCTTACTGCCTACTCTATCTGGAATTCCTTGGGATACTTCCCTTCCTGGAAATTCAAAATCTTTGCCATCATTTAAATTTTTTTTTAAGTTTATTTATTTTGAGAGAGGAGAGAGAGAGGGAGGGAGAGCGCATGTGTGTGCGGGAGGGAGAGAAAGAGAGAGAGAATCCCAAGCAGGCTCTGTGCACGGAGCCTGATTTGGGGCTTGAACTCACAGTGAGATCATGACCTGAGCCAATATCAAGAGTCAGATGCTCAACTGACTGAGCCACGCAGGTGCTCCTTTGCCATCATTTTAATGCAAACTTTCATTTCTCTTTCCCTTCTCTGAATTCTAATATCCTATGTGGTTTGTTTTATACCAGTATTGTGGCGGGGCCTGGGAAAATTCTGTGAGGATTGTATTAAACTTTTGAAAATTAATAGCATTCCCTAAACTGTTGAACAATATTAATTAGTTTTCTAAAGTCAGTGTCTCTTTCTTTAATTGTAGGAAAGGGTGGGGAGTGTATTAATTATCTCTTTCCATTTAGAAGAGTTCCTAAGAGTTAAGAATATAAATTCTGCATCTATTAAAAATAACAATCCTTATCATGATAATTTATTTTCAGATGTCTGACTGTCAGAACCATGCAGTGGAAGCCACAATAAGCATGATACAGGCGCATATATAGAATTCTCTAGGAAGATTCCTTCACTACGGGCTTCGCTGATCCAGGATGCTGTTGAGGGGTCGTCCTGCATTGGTGGCCATGTTGCTTGTAAAGGAACGATGTGTTTTCAGTCACCCTGTCATCCACTGAAAGTTAAAACAAAATCACAGTGAGAATCTATAGGTTACATATCAATTTTTTCACTGCAGGCAGATTAAATAACATGTTCAGGCTGGGCATTAACTAAAATGTCTGAGATTTGACCATGTCTTCAGTAGACAATGAATGTGGGTTTTGGTGACCCAGTCCTCCAAGTATTTCCAGAAGAAGCAGTGAGAGGAAATTTTAAATTCTGACAAAGATTTATTAAGTTTCCTCTTTGGTGGGGAGGAAGAGCTGTCTAGTGGTATCTAAAACATTCAGAACTTGTAATCATTCTTGTTCCAAACAAATACCAGTTCTCTAGGTTTATTAGCCTATAAGATCACAGAATTCCAAGAGTATTCCTGAAAGTTCTCTCTTCTTCAATACTTGCACTCATATCTATTCATGTCAGTAAATAAGGTAGCCTTAATATATGAAAATATGTATCATGTAAAAAGGAAGTGAAAGTTACAAATATGGGAAAAGAATGTGATACAAAGAAGTGCATTCTGTATTTAGCAAGGAAACCATGAAAACTCCTGAGAAAAAGCTAAATTTATGAGGTCACTAACTCAACATTTTAAATTCCCCAGTGCTGAATTTTTATGGCTTACAAGCAATCTGAAAGGCATTAAGTTTCTAGGAAAAAGTGTTGCAATTCTGGATTTTTGCCTGTCTTTTGACCCTAATAAGGCTGTTTAAAAATAAAGTTATCAACGGAACTTGGTCTGTCTCTAAAATGAGGAATAATACTCTGTCCTTACAAGCCTCTGATGTCATATACCTTCATACTTTACAAAAACTCAGATTCGCTGAAGATTAAAATATCTAGTCATGCAGAGAAAACAGGAGTTGTTTTCTTTGTCAAAAATGATTGGCTCTGAAACTTTAGAATAGTGTTGTCCAATATTACTTTCTGTAATGATGACAGTGTTCCATATTTACACAGTTCAATATGGTAGCCATTAGCCACATGGGGCTAATGTGGGTGCCTGGGTGGCTCAGTTGGTTAAGCATCTGACTTCGGCACAGGTCATGATCTCACGGTTTGTGAGCCTGATCCCCACTTTGGGTGAACTCAAGCCCTGCTTCAGGTGAACATGATCCTTGCTTTGGGTGAGCCCTACTTTTCTCTTTCTCTCTCTTACCCACTCTCTCTCTGCCTTTTGCTCACCTGCATCCTCTCTTTCTCTCTCTCTTTCTCTCCAAAAATGAAGAAAAAATAAAAGGAAATATGGTTAATGTGATGGAGAAACTGAATATTTATTTATTTTTATTTTTATTTCATTTTTTAATATTTATTTACTTGTAAGAGAGAGACAGAGTATGAGCAGGGGAGGTGCAGAGAGAGAGGGAGACACAGAATCCGAAGCAGGCTCCAGGCTCTGAGCCGTCAGCACAGAGCCAGACGCGTGGCTCAAACTCACAAACCTCGAGATCATAACCTGAGCCAAAGTCAGACGCTTAACCGACTGAGCCACCCAGGTGCCCCTTTATTTTTATTTTAACTTAAATTTAAATAGCAACAATGGCCAGTGACTACTGTGTTAGACAATTCAGCACTAAGAATATTTTCTTTCCAGTATGAATTTAAAATTTACAGCAATATTTTTATTTCTTAATGTTATTTTCTAGTTTATGGATTTAGAAAAAAATGATTTGGGGGCACCTGAGTGGCTCAGTCAGTTAAGCATCTGACTCTTGACTTCGGTTCAGGTGACTATCTCACAGTTTGTGGGTTCGAGCCCCCCATCGGGCTCTGCACTGGCAGTGCAGAGCCTGCTTGGGATCCCTCCTCTCTCTACTTCTCCCCAACTCATGTTCTCTCTTTCTTAGAGATATTTTTTTTTTTGAAAATAATGACATGAAGTGGTCCACCAGACAATGTTGTATAAGTGATAGACATGCTTAACCTGAAGTCTGAGATCCCCTCACATCTGTAGTCTATGGGGAGGCTTGACTGGAGAAAAAGTGCCAAGGAAAACCTGAGCATGATGATGACAAGTCACTGCTGGTCCTGTAGGTCTGCCATTTTCTATTTTTATTTATATTACTTTTGAGTGAATTTACCAAATCATTTGATTTATTTTATCTTTTTCTTTTTTTAATTAAAGAAAAAACTTTTTAAATGTTTTTATTTTATTTTTGTGAAAGACAGAGTGCAAGTGGGGGAGGGGCATAGAGAGAGGGAGACACAGAATCTGAAGAAGGTTCCAGGCTCTGAGCTGTTGGCACGGACTGTGAGATCATGACCTGAGCTGAAGTTGGACGCTTAAGTGGCTGAGCCACCCAGGCGCCCCTTAAATTTTTTTAATGTTTATTTATTTTTGAGAAAGAGAGAGAGAGAGACAGAGAGACAGAGAGACAGAGAGAGAGACAGCATGAGCGGGGGAGGGGCAGAGAGAGGGAGACACAGAGTCTGAAACAGGCTCCAGGCTCTGAGCTGTCAGCACAGAGCCTGACCCAGAGCTCGAACCCATGAACTGTGAGATCATGACCTGAATCTAAGGCTCAACCGATTGAGTCACCCAGGTGCCCCGTTCTTTCCTTATTTTAAATGTAATGTTAATGATGTTTCTTAAAACATCATCTTTTTGTTAGTTCTTTCCTTCAGAATTGAATTACAGACCACATAGGAAAAACCAGTTTCATTACTTACTAATTATGCTTTAGATGTAGAATCAGCTTTTGAATGGGCTGGACTTCTTAGGGAGCAAAGTGGGAAAGAGTCTTCTTTCCAGCCCTCTGTCAGATCGCCTTTCCTGACTCCGGATAGTATCTGTCTCACAGATCTCCTTTGGAGGTACTAGAAAGCCCAGAGTACTACCAAACTTCCAATCATGCATCCAATGCAAACCTTCTCCCATCCACCATAGCTCAGGTATGTGGGTCTGGGAGTCTGCAGTGGGGAAGGGCTATCCGGTCAGCTTCTCTACTCTTCCCTGCACTTTCTCTTCCACCAGCTACCTGCTGCTTCTTGTGCCTCCAGGGCAGGATGCAGGAGGGTGGGGAGTGTCCAAGGAGTGGAGGGGTCTTAGTTGGCTGCCACTGTTGCAATCTGGTGTTTTGGGCCCTCTGGGGAAAGATGCCCAAAGGAATGTTCGACGCTTTCTTTCACGGAGTGCTTGTGAGAATGTCCAAAAGGTCCTCACGCGGCCGCATTCTCTGACTCTGAGTATCAAAACCCTTCTAATTATGAAGTAAGACATGTGCCCAGATGACTGCTTATGAGCTCTGCTTAGCAACCTCCGCTGATGGGGCATCTCCACAGATTCTTCTCCAAGTGTGGCTTTGCCCTGTCAAGCAGACCCCTTCCACAGTGTCTTTTCAAGACTTCTAAAGATAGCTACCTTCCATAGTGCCCATTGAACCCAAAGAACATTCAGCACCTAATTCCAGACAGTCTGAAGATGTAGGTCTTTCTTCCCTTTGCTTAGGAGGGAATTCTAGCCAGCTTCTCATCTGACGTCACTGGGTTAGGGTCAGGCATCTGGCCTATGTCGCTCCTGACAAATCCGGGAACCCCCAGCCCGACTCTCCCAAGAACCTTCAGTCAGGGACCATGTCACTGTGGGGCCCAGGAGTTCGGCATCCAGCTGTCTATGGATGATGGATGGCAGGGAGGGAACAGAGGTAGGGAGATGTGATACTCCTGCCTGCCAGACACCCCAGACCCTACAGTGGTTCCCTTGAAGAACTATTTGCATGTGCTATGTACTAAATGTGTCTTCCCCCAAATTCATATGTTGAAACCCCAATCCCCAGGGTGATGGTATTAGGAGGTAGGGCCTTTGGGAGGTGATAACATCATGAGGACAGAGCCATCAGGAATGGGATTAAGTGCCATCTAGAAGAAGAGACAGGAGTGAATTTGTCCATGATAACAAATCCAAGAAGAGGGCTCTCATCAGGAACTGAATTGGCTGGCAACTTGATCTTGGACTTCACAGCCTCCAGAACTGTGAGAAATCAGTGTCTGTTGTTTAAACCACTCGAGATTTTCGTTATAGCAGACTGAGCTAAGACAGCTTGAGAAAGGGAGAGAAGCCCCCCTCCCACTTTCCCTTGGGGAGGCAGGCCTGACATACAAAGACATCCTAGATAATCTTCCTACTCAAACTGGATAGGAGCTGCAGGGAGGTGGTGTAGATAAGTTTTGAGCCACCCCTTAGAGAATCATGCACAGATGTTCTAATGCCTCCCTTTAGGACTTGAGATAAAGTGTACTGTGATAACCTCATGGAACTGAGAGAATTCATTGGCATCTGGTGGCAGCAATCTCAAAATTAGGAGGCACAAGAGTTATAAAGAGCAAGGAATATAAATACATTAAAAAATACCTTTTCTCACCCTCAGGGAATGATGGCCAAAGTAGAAAAATACCAATATTCACCTCTTGTTGACTACAAATCACCTTCAAACAGTCCACATTGTGTACTGATATGTGGAAATAATGCCTTCACCAGGCTTAGTCTATATTTACACTTTATAGACTTAAGATGATTTAAATAAAAATGGCTAAGCAAAAATTAGAAGGCGGAAAGTTTATTATCTCTGATAAACTCTGCCCACCTGTTCTTTCCTCCTTTGGGTGCTATCTTGCCTTTCTTCCCTCTGAAACCCCCGCCCCTTCCAAACACAGAGACACAAATGCACGAACTCATAGACACACCTTCATAGATCCTGCATGTGGAAAAACAAGCCCTCAATCTTTACACTTCCTATTTGTTCTCTGGCCCTCTTTCTATAATGTATAATCCATTTAAATCTTCCAGTGAACTGTCTCACGCTTGAGATCTTTCCTGCCTCCCAAACCCTGACAGGATTTGTGGTCTTTTGCCCTAGACCCTTAGGTTTTTGACTTTTCAGTAATAAGTCAGAAAAAATAATTCACACTAGTGTTCTTGGTGAAAGGAAAGACATTAATATGTGGTACCTTTCAGGTACCAAATGCACATGCTTGAACCTTACATGGCCTTTGCAGATTTACGGTGCAGCCCACAAGAGTGTCTCAATGGCTGCAATGCAAGACACTATGGGAGCTGGTGGAAGAGATATTGCTGGAGCTTAGGACCTTTTTTTGTTCGCTTCAATTCACACCATCTGGATACATTTACAGAGAATTTTTTCTAGGGAGTTCTCACTCATTGAATTGGTTTTGGAGGCGCAGCCAAAGATGAGACAGAAAAAGTTTTATTTTATCACCCGTTGCAATAGCGGCCAATCTCCAGATTTTTGCATGTTAAAAAAAATACGATGCTTATATTTTTTGCAAGTAGAATTATTATTTTTTTAAGATTTTATTTTAGTTTTTATTATTTTTTTAAATTTTATTTTTTTAAATTTATTTTTAAGTAATGGCCGCATCCAATCTGGGGGTTCCAACTCATGACCCCAAGATCGAAAAGTCTCTCGCTGTACCGACTGAGCCGGCCAGGCACCCCACAAGTAGAATTATTTATCAGTAAGTTCTAAGCGGCTTTGAAAAATAAGAGTAGAATTTCAGGGAGACAAAAACTTCCCTTGACACAAGTTTAATATTAAAGCCTTTCATTGTTTCCTTCATTAGTCTTTGAGCAGCAAGTCCTTGTGAAGTAAACTGAGGGAATTTAGTAACGTATGTAACAACCCTGTCTCCCCGCCTGCTGGGTGCATTATCGCCGCAAAGATTGTTACTGCGGAAATGCAAAGAGAGAGCGAACCACGTTGTGACTTTTGACTGCCAGCACAGGCTCTTCAGTCTTTCTGGTTTCCTTTTAGTCCTTTCCATTGGCTGGCTCCTACTTGTTCTTTGTCACTTGGCTGCAGAATGCCTTTGTCACTTTACCAGAATGCCTTCTCTAGTTTCTGGTAAGTTCTATTTTGGCTTCATAATGTCAAGCACAATTTTATCTCAGTATTTAACACACCTTGAAATTACTTATGTTACCTCTTTCTCAGCCCTTAGAATGTTTTTGGCAGCAACCTTGTCTTACTCATCTTTGTACTTTGCCTGACCCCACCCCCTCCTAATGTCTACTTCATGCCTACCACATAATAGGTGCTCAGTAAATTTTTATTAGCTAGAGGAAATTAGGTAGGATTGGGATGTATTCTTTTTTTTTTTTATGAGAGAGAGAGAGAAAGAGAGAGAGAGAGAGAGCGAGAGCATGCAAGCAGGGGAGGGGCAGAGGGGGAAGGAGAGATAGAATCTCAAGCAGGCTCCATGCTCAGTGAAGAGTCTGATGCGGGGCTCGATCTCACCATCTCATGACTGTGAGATCATGACCTGAGCCCAAATCAAGAGTCAGATGCTTAACCAAGTAAACCACCCAGGTGCCCCGGATTGGGGTGTATTCTTAATCACATTTTACAAGTAACAGAATTGAGACCAACCAGGAGTTGGCAAACTCTTTTGGTAGAAGGCCAGATAGTAAATATTTTATGCTTTGCAAGCCATCCGGTCTCTTTCACAATTTCTCAAGTCTGCCATGTAGCAAGGAAGTAGTTATAGATAATATATAAATGATTGGATGTGGCTGTGCTCCAATGCCACTCTATTTATAAAAACAGGTGGCACACAGATTTGGCCTCAGGGATCTAGTCTGCCAGCTCCTGCACTAAACTAAGACTGGTTTACTGACCTGACTTAATTCAACACATACGAGTTTACTTGTATGTGGCTGTTCTTCCCCAGAACTCAAACTATTTTTATATATTTGAATGATAGCATATTATGGTGGAATAGTAATCTTCTCAATAGTTTGCTAGTGGCATAAAGATTTAATGTCCAAGCAAAGATGTATAATTTACAACCAAGACAATGCTTCCTCCTAAGAGAAAGCAATTTAAGTCCCACTAAGTCTAATGTACTTGTGAGTGGGAAGAAACAATTAATATTGGCTGTTCAAGCAAATAGTACATTTTTTTAAAGAACAATCTGTTCCCCTAGTGTCTCCCAGGTGATCAAGAGAATAGACTCTTTAACTGGCAGGAATTATGTACTTAATAAAATTGTAATACTGGCTCTACTTGTCAAAGGAAGCTCATTATTCACAGATTATGTTTCTCTGTGTCCTCCTGTTCTCCCACCGTTTCTTGACATTGATGATGTCCTCTGGTAGGACTGTCTCTCACAGAGGTCCACGTGGTCCAAGCTGGATCTTGACTTTTATGGATGTTTGCCAAGACTAAGCTGTGGGGGACAAGACGACAGACTCCAAGATCTCTAGGATCCCATTCAGTCCTCAAATTTATAAACTGCTTTGTCCTCTCTAAATTGCCTCTTTTCCACCCCATCTCAGCTCTGGCCTTGGCACGTTTTCTGTTTAAATTAGCTGCTCCTTCTCTGAACTCCATTGCCTCTTTAGGCTACAGTTCATACAGCAGAGTTAGCTTGAATATTAATCTGATTTCTGTGTATTTCCCTTTCCTTCTGTGTCTTACCTTCACATGAACTCTGGGGAATCCCCAGACTTTAATCAAACACCAACGCAAGCATTTTGAGATGCTTACTTGTCAACACATGATAAGTTTAGGGCTGAGACTGAGAAGGGCCGTGGAAGGACATCTGGGCTATGAGAGGAAGGTGTGGAGGGCTAGACTCACTGAGTGGAGTGAGGGAGGGGAAGGAAGGACCAGGATGTGGCGTGAGTCAATACCACACTGTGCTAGAGATCCATTTGCCCTCAGAAACCTACTGCCCATGGACAAGCCACGATCTGAAGGTACTGGGCCCTTATTTGTGCCTTGGACAAATGTGGAATACTTGCAGGGAAGAGGAAATATTTTTCCTGCTACTGTCCTAGGTTCTCTGGCTGAGGGCCTACACATTGGATAGACAAAAGACACATGAATAAGAGAAAAACAGCTATGGGGTGGCTCTTGGTCCTGGTGGTGGTGGGGGGAGGGTGTCACAGGTCATCTGAGGCAGGTTCCCCTGGTGCTCCCCCATGGAGGGGACAGTGTGCACGGCTGCAGCCCCAAATGCTCTCACCTCGTACCACACATGATGAAGGTGCTGGTCACAGTAGCTCAAGAGGGGGCAGCCCATGTGGCCTGTGTGGGCTTGTGAGTGGAGGTGACCAGGGTCAGATAGTGGAGGGGAAGCCACTTGGCTGGCCTCCAACTGGGGCTGGAGCTACTCTGTCAGTGTTTAAAACTTTAAATGAGAATATAGAGTATTATTTACAAGGAAATGACAGTGAATAAGTCTTTCTAACCTCTTCCAGTCTTTCTTTTTCAGAAGAGAGACCATATTCAACTTACATATTTGAAGACTGCATATTCTAGTTTCCAACACCAGTGGTTTCTCTGTTTCGTCATTCACAAGAACTTCTTTACTAACAAATGAAATGATCCAGGAGTATGGAACATGTGATCTTTACATTGGTCTCAGATTGACTATGAGCTTCAGCATTTTCATTAAAGGGAGTTTCATTTGGGGAAAAAAAAGATCTTCTGCAACTTGCCAGGAAAGGCTCCATGAGAGCAGGTCAAGGTGGCCATGCACATCTTAAAGAATGGTTGTGGTGGCTGGATTGCTATCAAGTATGCATATAGAACATTTCAAGAAAATGTTATGGTTGTATATTAAAATATTTGCATATAGTAGTACAGCCTCATATTACTAGTCCATTTAAAAACGTTAAGCCCTTATTTTTTTAATGAACAAAATCAAAATATGTAAAATTTAAGCCAGTAAAAATGATTTAGCATCTTAACAGTTTGTTTAATTCGGATGAGAAGACTTTCTTTTACCTGTTTGATTAGAGCACGTCTGACATTAAAAAAAAAACGAAAAACAATCAAAAGTTTATTAACATGTGCCACATGTTTACATAAAGGAGCACTCAGAGATGAGTAACTCAAAGGGTTGGTTAGAACTTGGGCTTATATACCATCTTAGCAAAGGAACAATACACTTTCAGAAAAGTGACAAGACAAAGGAAAAGAACTTTGAGTTTTCATGGCAGCAAATTGTGGGAATGCAGATATATGAGAAACTAAGGGTCGATAAAGGGTAGCTCTGGTAAGGTTTGTTTCATAGTTTCCTCTGGTGCCATCTCCAGGCTAATAAGGTCCAACGTTGTCGCTAGTGATTAACTCTTGTTCTTTCTGGTGGAGAGGGGGGTCATCTTTGTAAGTTTATGTTCTGCTTATAGGCAAATAGGAGAGAGCAGAGAGCTTTCCTTATATCTGCTTCTGATTTACCTTAACTCAAAATCCTTATGCCAAAGGGACATATTTAGGGGTGGCATATTCTGCCACCATACACTCACCTTGTCAAAGCAGGAAGTGTGAGAGAAAAACACATTGGCCTGGCCTAGATGGATAAGAACAGTTGGAAATTTCCCTGTGAGATGGAACAAATGTAGACTGTGAGTCAGTCTTGTGTTTAATTACTTTTCTATTAACACATTTCCTCATCCCAAAATGGGTAGAATAAGACCAACTTTGCAGAGTTACTTTAGGGATATGAGAATGTGTTCCAGGCTTGTAAAATTATTCTCATATACCAATGAATTTTTATTACATTAAGCTCACTGAGGATCAAGCTTTATTCATCACTTATACCACATGATGACTCATATGTCAGAACATCATCAAGATTTGAAGTTTATGGAAAGTGTTTCCTGAATATTTATCATATTGATACTACATTCATGAGTCATTGCAGTTACAAAATTCCTCCTACATTGAATGTTCTCACTCTTCCCTCAGGGTTCAACTCAAATGTCCCTTTCCCTGTCATGCCTTTGTCAACACTTATGCCCTAGCCTCCCCAGTTCTGTTCATTCTTCTCTTATATACATCAGATCGTGTAATGATTGGTTATTTATGTGTCTGGTTCTCCTGCTAGTTTACAAGCACTTGGAGGGAGAAAAACAGCCTGTGTTTTATTCATCTCTGTATCCCCAATATTTGCACCATCTGACAGCATAAATGTTCCATGCAGTCCTGCAGCTTCTTGAGTTGTGCTGATATTTGTGGGATGATCACAATTTGGAACTCTGATAAGAGCATTTGAATATTCCTTAGCCTGTAAACACAACTTGGAACTAAAGACATCTGGTCTACTGTGAAATATTCTGAGTGGTCTCCATTTTCCATTCTTGTCTCCTTTCACTCATTTTCCAAATACTGCCAAAGAGAACATCTTGAAATAAATCTATTCATCACTTTATTGATTAAAGTTCTTTAAAGTCTTCTCTTTGCTGAGGGACTTAACTTTTCAAGATGGCACAAGACCCTACATAACTTGATCCTGTCTACCTCTCAGGTCTTATCTCTTCATTCATCTTTTCCATTCTCTCCTCATTTTCTGCCCCCCCCCCCCAGCCCCTCCTGCCACTGTAGAGATGCTGAGCTCCAAATAATTATCTAAGTGGGCAATGCTACATTAACCTTTGCATTAACCCTTATCTTTTCTCATCATCATCACGCTGTTCTTTCATTGTTATCTCGATTCCTGATTTTGTCTCCTTGATTATTTAAACATCACTTATTTTATAGTCTTATTCAGTCAGATCTATTATATCTAGTTTTTTAAATGTTTTATTCATTTATTTAAATTAGATTTTTTAATGTTTATTTATGTGTCTGTGTGTGAGAGAGAGAGAGAGAGCGAGCGAGCACATGAGTAAGCGGGGGAGGGACAGAGAGAGAGGGAGACACAGAATCTGAAGCAGGCTGCAGGCTCTGAGCTGTCAGCACAGAGCCCAATGTGGGGCTTGAACTCATGAACTGTGAGATCATTACCTGAGCTGAAGTTGGATGCTTAACCTACTGAGCCACCCAGGTGCCCCTAATGTTTTATTTATTTTTGAGAGAGAGCGTGCCAGTGGGGGGAAGGGGCAGAGAGAGAGGGGGACAGAGGATCTGAAATGGGCTCTGTGCTGACAGCAGTGAGCCTGATGTGGAACTCGAACTCATGAACTGTGAGATCATGACCTGACCACCCAGGTGCCTCAATTATATCTGGTTTTTCTAATGTGAATTTTCTATTTGGAATGGAACAGAATCTCTCTCGTGATGATGGATTGTTTCTAAGTGTGTGTGTGTGTGTGTGTGTGTGTGTGTGTGTTTGTGTGATTTTTAATTTTTTTCACTGTGAGATCATCTTCATTAGGGGTTGGTTTTCCCCACTGTGGGAGTAGTGCCCTGGGTAGTGGCCATACCAGCTTTGCTAGCTTTCTAGTTTCATGGTTCTCATACCAGTATAATACTAACATCTTAGCTTGGGATTTTGATGGGGAAAATATAAATTGGACCCTCATATGCAAATGTGCCTTAGGTGTGGGGTTTTCAATTTTTTCCCCACTCTGAGTTCCAGGCAGATGGCAAGTTTCCTTGCTACCTCTTTAGGTTGGTAGGGGGAATATTTCTAGTTCCTTTTTCCTAGATGGGCCCAGCTAAGTGCGGAGGTCTCAGTTCCAGCTCTCTACCTCACACAGGCTGCTTCCTTTTCTTTTTCCTGCCTGGATATTAACACTCAGCCTTCACTCTAAGGAGGGCTGACAACCCCTGGGAGGCTGCTACATCAGTTAGATTTACTACTCATCATTTGATTGTCTCCTTCATTTTTTGAAATTATGGGTTGTTTTCCTTTCCCTTCTTTCAAGCTTGGCTATTTTTTCTTATGCTATTTTATCCAGTATGTGAAAGAATCTGTGTTAGTTTTGCCTACTAGGTTGCTGGAGGGCCTCTGATTTACCCACTGAGGTTGTCTTCACATCTTTTTTACATATAATGTCCTGCCTTCACACTAACTCAGACCCCAGGAGAAACTTGCTTATCTCTCAGTACTTAGGTCAAGCACCCCTTTCTCAGTGGAGATTTTCCTAACCCTTCTTTGGGGTGAAATTTGTCTTTCCCTCACTCAGACCTCCACTGTGCACTTTATTCTCCTACTGTAGACCTGGGACATTAATGTGCTTAGCAGCATATGTGACTCTCTCTTCTTCCCTGAAGATTATATTTTATTTATCTTTGTGTCCTCAGGGTCTTGCTCTATACAGAGTCCATACTATGTGTTCAACACATGCCAGGTGAATGGATGAATAAATGAATGAATACATAAAGTGAATGGGTAAGGAATAACAAAATTCAACCTGCCTCTTTCATGCCATGTTAAGATAATCAAATTCAAACAAAGTATTTTGTCCTGATTAGAAGTGAAATATCAGATATGCAAAGAAGATCATGGCAGAAATCATAGGTACTGCTCACCGTGTGCCAGGCGCATTAAATTAACACATTTAATTTTTATAACAACTTTTTTGAGGCAGATACTTTTACAGACAAGGAAACAAAGTCACCAAAAGGTTAACTTGACCAAGCTCATAAATAATATGACCAAGCTCATAAGTAGCAGATCTAGGATTTGCACTCAGGTAGTCTGGCTCCAGAGGCCCTGCTTGTAACTAGAATATTAGAAAGACCGTTAATACCAATGAAGGAGACATATTGAAATTTCTGGATCCAAGATTTTTTTAAAAGCCATTATTTGTAAGTCCAAAGTAAATAGTTGTTTTCTAATGATGGCTCAGGATGTTAAAACCCTGGCATGTGGGAAGTTTACAACCTCACCCAGTAAGTTATTTTTCTATTTAACTTCTCAGTCTTAAAATCCTTCCAGAATTGAATTTAGATCTCAGATATTGCTGTTTAAACACCTGCTTCCTTATTCATAGGTAAGAGAGAGAGAGAGAGAAAAAAAGAACAAATACAGCAACCTTCTCCTTGTGTTTCTGGAATGAAAGTTGGGGCTTGATTAAAGATTATTTAGTGGTAGTACATCCTTTTGTTTTTGGAATGCAGAAAGCACCTAAACATTTTGGATATACTGATACCAATTCACCATGGCTCTTACTCTTCTCCTTATCACCGAGCAAGATGTAAGAATCAAGACATGTTGTGGGAGAGCAACGCGTTCCGCTGGCCCGGCCATTCTGATGCTCATTTGTTTCGTGTGGTTACTACCATGCTTACCCTTGTGGATGCAGACACTGGTGATTCCTACATTGCTAATATTATCTCTCATCTAAACTCCTTTAATGGAAATGTGTGGATAAATGATGACTTCCTCACTGACTATAAGCAAAATGGGAATAAATTTTTAGAGCAGCAGAAGTTTCTTAGGGTTATTAAAGAATAGGCTAAGAAAGAGAAGCAACTTGAGCGGTTACTAAATATACCAAGCACGCATGGGGCTGAGATATATGAGGTTACGCGCAGCTGAAAAAACAAAATGACTATTTCGGTAGGGACCCTGCGTGTTTGGTGCTTCGGTTTTGATGACGCACCTTACTATTTAAGGAGTGCAGGAGAATTATCCTATCTGAAGTCCAGAATAGATTTTTCTCTTCAAGAGAAATTTATTTTTACATATTTGAATGGCCTTTGAGTAAAATATATTTATCATAAAAATTATCCAACAATTTACATTGCCACCAAGATGACACAGTCTCAGAGCCACGGTGAAAATAGATGTAGTCAGTCCAGTACAAGGAATTCATTTTTCTTTTTCTTCATGAAACTGGCTCTATTACAGCGATAGTGATTTCCAGAAAATGGATGGTTATTGAGATGAGATTACTTATGAGGAATGATTTGGGTTATTTAGGTGAAAAGCTTTTCTTTCCTTCTTTTTAGGCCTAATCTATTATATTTAGATTTAATGTTCAAACACAAGTTATTACAAGTATTAAAATTTAAATGGCTGCCATTTAATTAATGACTGGGAACCTTGTTTAAGGTGTTCTAGTCATGCATGGCACGGGAGTAAGATTTTTCAAATATTAAGAGAGAAATCGTACTGAAAGACAATATCTGATAAAGGACTCAGACAGTTTGAGTTCATGTTTGAACAAGCATCCGCAAAAGATTTATTGTTTTAGAAATGATCTCCCTGTAAGAGATATCTGAGTTGTTTATGAGTTACTGGCACTTTCGTACAAAGCTCCAGTTGTCGCTTTTCTCCTAGAACTGGGAAGTCCCTTTTTTTTTTTTTAAACGTTTATTTATTTTTGAGACAGAGAGAGACAGAGCATGAATGGGGGAGGGTCAGAGAGAGAGGGAGACACAGAATCGGAAACAGGCTCCAGGCTCTGAGCGGTCAGCACAGAGCCGGACGCCGGGCTGGAACCTATGGACCGCGAGATCATGACCTGAGTCGAAGTCGGACACTTAACTGACTGAGCCACCCAAGGGCCCCTGGGAAGTCCCTTTTGATTTTAGTTGTGTCCAATGGGTGGCACTCCATCTCTAAAGACTGGATGATCTCTCTTTTCTCACTAAAGAACACAATCAGAAGCATACACGGTGATTAGACACAGGGGCCTCCATGCAAGGATTTTCTCGCACCAGGGACCTTCATGCCTGAAATCAGTTACAATTCTTTAGTTTGGGAACTAGATAGCTGTCGAGATGACTCGGAAAGAAAAACACATTCTTTAATTTTGCAAGGATGTATTTTTAGGCTCAGATGATATGAGAGGGGATCGCACAGTATCAGGATAGTTGACCTGAGTTGACCAAAGAGCGTAAGCTGAAAAAACAAAAACAGCGGCTTATTTTAAAGGGTAGCTGACACGATACAGGAAAATAGTGGGTAACTCAGGGAAAAAGCAGGGGGGGGGTCTGACGAGTCGAACCTGGAGGACATGGAAGCTGATGTGACAGATCGTGATGGTAACACAGTCGCATATTTTGTACTCTGAAGTTTTTCAGCTCCAAGTGACGAAGATGGGTAAGAATATTTTCCAGTGGCCGCTTTAAAGCAATGTGATCATACTCGGTTTTTTGGGTATGTGGTTATAAAAGGGTTAAAAAGTGACGGTGAAGGCGTATATTGATCCAGCAGCATAGAAAATAATCGACGAGTAGTTTTATAAGTAAAAATATTTTTTGATGTTATTCGAATTGAACTGATAGAGAAACAAGTGAAACAGAAATAAATGAATTTTAGATTCATTTCTTTCTTTTTTTTATATTAAGTTTTTATTTTAATTCCCGTGTAGTTAACATACAGTGTAACATTTGCTTCAGGTGTACCATCTAGTGATTCAACACTTTCATACAACACCCAGTGCCCGTCACAACAGGGTACTCCTTTATCCCCCAAACCCATTCCCCCCATCGGCCCACCCCCTCCCTCTGGTAACCATCAGTTTGTTCTCTATAAGGAGTTCTGTTTCTTTGCTACTCTTTTTTTTTTTCTTTTGCCTGTTTGTTTTGTTTCTTAAATTCCACGTATTAGTGAAATCATATGGTATCTGTTTTTCTTTGACTTATTTCACTTAGGATTATACTCTCTAGCTCCATCAACATCGTTGCAAATGGCAAGATTTAATTCTTTTTGATGACTAATATTCCTAGACTGATTTCTTAATTCCCAAAGATATTCATTTCATTTCATTTCATTTCATTTCAATTTCATCTTATCTTCTTAAAACAAATTTTTAATGTTTATTTTTGTGGGGGGGGGGGGAACAGAGACACAGCACAAGCAGGGGAGGGGCAGAGAGAGAGGGACACAGAATCTGGAACAGGCTCCAGCATCGAGCGGTCAGCACAGAGCTTGACGTGCGGCTCAAACCCACAAACCGTGAGATCCATGACCTGAGCCGAAGTCAGTTGTTTAACTGACAGCCACCCAGGCACCTCCAAGATACTATTTTCTGTAAAAACTCCTCTTTAAAGGGAAATACATTAAGCAAATTTTGAAAAGGGATTTTATGTTTTTTTTAAAAACTGTATACTTCAATTTTAGATAGTAGTTTTAAAATACCCACTAAGAAGATGGGGGTTTTTATCATCGTACATTTCTTTTCCCTCCTCTCTGTTATAGGGTTAGGAAACTACAACCAAATAGGGCCTGCTACCTGTTTTTGTAAATAGAGTTTTATTGTAACTTGCTCAGTTGCCCATGCCCCTTTGTTTATGTATTGTCTATTCTAACTTTTGAGTTACAGCAGTGTAAGTTGTAGCCCTGATGGGAACAATATGGTCTTGTTTTGGTAAACAAAGTCTTAGTATTAACAAAGCCACATTGTTATACATATACATTGTTTATGTATGGTCTATTCCTGCTTTTGAACTGTAGCAGTAAAACTAAATAGTTTTGACAGAGACCATATGGCCCACAGCCTAAATTATTTACTATCTTGATCTTTTTAGGAAAGGTTTGTTAACCTCTATTATATTGTTACTTTTATATTATCAAGATGTGTAATACAATCTCCTTTGCAATCCTAGTTCCACAGTTTTTGGCATATTTAAATGGATACAGTGCTCATCACTAGTCCTCTTTACCATGACTTCTCCAATTTTGAGTTTTTTATTTTGATTCTTTTCTGGATTTCATCAAGCAGTTTCTTCAGTAAAAGTTTAAGAGCTAAGTTTCCTTTTTTTTTTTTTTTTACATTAAAAAATGTATACCTGGGGGCGCCTGGGTGGCTCAGTTGGTTAAGCGGCCGACTTCGGCTCAGGTCATGATCTTGCGGTCTGTGAGTTTGAGCCCCGCGTCCGGCTCTGTGCTGACCGCTCAGAGCCTGGAGCCTGTTTCAGATTCTGTGTCTCCCTCTCTCTCCGACCCTCCCCCGTTCATGCTCTGTCTCTCTCTGTCTCAAAAATAAATAAAAACGTTTAAAAAAATGTATACCTGTTACAAATTACTTTAAAATAACTTGAATAGCTATTATATTTTTTTGGATATATGTTATGTTATATTATATGATATTATATTATAATTAGAATTAGAATTATATTCTTTTGGAGCTATTATATTCTTTCCTAAAATACTATGTAGATCAATGCTATCTGATAGAATTATAATTCTAGTAGCCACATTAAAAATATTGTGTATAACAGAGGCACCTGGGTGGCTCAGTCATTTGAGTATCCAACTCTTTTTTTTTTTTTCAATGTTTATTTATTTTTGGGACAGAGAGAGACAGAGCATGAATGGGGGAGGGTCAGAGAGAGAGGGAGACACAGAATCGGAAGCAGGCTCCAGGCTCTGAGCCTTCAGCCCAGAGCCCGATGCGGGGCTCGAACTCACGGACCGCGAGATCGTGACCTGGCTGAAGTCAGACGCTCAACCGACTGCGCCACCCAGGCGCCCCTTGAGTATCCAACTCTTGATTTCAGCTCAGGTCATGATCCCAGGGGTCATGGATTGAGCCCCATGTGGGACTCCACACTGAGCACGGAGCCTGGTTGAGATTCTCTTTCTCTCTCTCTCCTTCTGCCCCTCTCTCCCGCTCATGCTCTTTCTCTGTAAAATAAATAAGTAAACAAACAAATAAATAAAAAATATCATGTAGAATAGACAAAACTAATTTCAATAGTATATGTTATTTAACCCACTGTGTCAAAATATCATGTTAACATGTAGTCAATATAAAACCTTATTAATGAGATTTGAAAAAACTTTTTATAGTAAGTTGTCAAAACCCAGCATGTATTTGACACTTAGAACACAACTCACTTTGAATTAGCCGCATTTTAAGTGTTAAACAGCCTTATGTTGCTAGTGACTGTCATTTGGACATCACACTGCACACAATTCTTATTTATAGTTGAGCATGAATGTTGCTATGCAGAAGTCTGAGATCTGTCTGATTTTTTTTCTCCTTGGAGGTAATTAACTTTTTCTGATGCCTGAAAAATTATTTCTTCATTATTTCTTGAAATTCACTAACTTAACACGGACATATATTTTTTTTTAATTTTTTTTAACGTTTATTTACTTTTGAGACAGAGAGAGACAGAGCATGAATGGGGGAGGGGCAGAGAGAGAGGGAGACACAGAATCGGAAGCAGGCTCCAGGCTCTGAGCCGTCAGCCCAGAGCCCGATGCGGGGCTCGAACTCACGGACCATGAGATCGTGACCTGAGCTGAAGTCGGACGCTTAACTGACTGAGCTACCCAGGCGCCCCAACACGGACATATATTAATGTAAAGAATTCCATACCTAATTTTCATGTTTATTCACTGTGCAGATTTAATTTTTAATGTCAGGTATATTTTCTTATAATATATTTTTGTAATACTTTGCTTATTTCATTTGTTATTTTTCTTCTAGATACCAATTATGCATTTGTTGGAGGCCTATTTTGGTAGTTTATGATTCTTTAAGTACCCATGTTTATTTACATTACTAGGATGTTCATAATCTTTTTCTAAATGTAAGTAAGTGGATTTTGTTTTTTGTTCTTTCAATCTTATTTATTTGTTTCTTACTGTTCTTAACTTGATTAATTTTAGTGGCATTGTTTTGCTCTCTTTTTATTTTACGAGAAATACTTTCCCTTTTCTTATAGTGTTCCTTATATTCTAATTGTGCGCTTATTTTGTCAAAGTCAAGTGGTTGTTGTTGACTATTCAAAGCTCTTCTGAAAAATTTCCTTGGGTTTCTTGTTTGCTTTGTTTTTCTTCTACATTAGTTTCTTTATTAATTATACATTGTATTTTCTTTGTTCTTGTCCTATTTGTCCACAGTTTCTTTTCACTATTGTCATTCCAGTTACTATTTTAAAAAATCTCATTCACTCTTATTGTTGGCCATGATTCTTTCCTCCTCTAGCACGAAGATTCCTTTCTTTCTTTAAGATACTGATACCATTGGATATTAGGTGACTCTGAGGAGCAAAGGGAGGCATTAGGATATATTCCCATCCACTTGAAACCTTGACCTTTTGCACTTTTTGCTGATTTGATAGTGAAACAAGTGAAAGTGACTTACACAGAGTCTGAATAGTCATTCTTACCAGTACCCGGATCTGGACTAGACTTTGTGTCTAGCCTAGCTTTAGTGTTACTCCATCACTACCACAAGCTAGCTTGCCAGAAGTATAGTGTAGCCTAAGTGTATGGTGTGTGTGTGTGTGTGTGTGTGTGTGTGTGTGTGTGTGTGGTTAGGCTCTGCTTTCACTTTTGAGGCTCTCTTTAATATTGGGCACCTGAATTCTCACTATCTGGTCAGGATATATGCCACGGGTAGACCTTAAATTCACATTGGTTCTCAATTTACAAACATCTTAGGCACTTTATCTTCTTCACAGAGAATCAGCTGTGTTGTTTATACATCTGAAGATAAGCAACATACCATCCTTCTTTTCAAATGTGTGTGTGAGGGTATGTTAGTGAGAATTCTTGGGATTTTGTTTATGGACCAATGTGGCTTCGGGGGGAGGGTAGGAGTGAAATTAGGAACTGTGCCATATTCTTCTCTGTGATATGTGTCTTCTCCTTTTTAAAATTCTTTTTAGGGGCACCTGGGTAGTAAGTAGCTCAGTTAGTTAAGCCTCCAACTCTTGGTTTTGGCTCAGGTCATGACCTCATGGTTCGTGGGATTGATCCCTGCATTGGGATCTGTGCTGGCAGCATGGAGCCTGCTTGGGATTCTTTTTCTCCCTCTTTCTCTCTCTCTCAAAATAAATAAGTGAACATTAAACAAAATGAGGTTCATTGTAAGCCAGTTCTCATGGGGGCCTGCATCTTTAATTAAATTTGTAAAATTAAATACATGCACTTATCTTTGTTTTATACTTAATGCCTGAGGATGCTTGACTACTTGCAGAACCTTATTACCGTCAGTTGTTTTATTGTGTCCCGTAAAGTACTTTTAAAGCTCTTGTTTTATAGATGAGGAAACAGGAATGAAACATCTTTGAGTATTGTCTTTTTATTTTAGCACTGAGACATTTTAAATTAGTATAAGGTAAAGTTGACTTCGGTCTTATGGTATACAGTTCTATGAATTTAAATACAGGTACTGTTTCACTACAACAGTAAAAATACAGAATAGTTCTCTAACCCACTGACATTTCTCAGTGCTATCTTGGTTTTGGAACCGGCTTCTTTGACCTGCCTTTGACATTCATCCAGGTTGTTGCAGCGATTGTTTCATCGTTCAGAACACCTGTTGTTCTTTTCAGTTTGGGATAGGTATGAATACAGCAGCTGTAAACATCCACGTAAGGATTTTTCACTGAACCAAAGTGTCCAAATACCTAGGAGTGGGATTACTGGGTTGTATGGTAAGCCTGTATTTCACTTTAGAAGAGACTGCCCAACTGTTTTCCAGAGTATCTCTATTTTTCATTCTGCCAGCAATATGTGAATGTTTCAGTTGCTCTGACTCCTAGCCAGAACTTGGTATTGTCAGTATTTTTTATTTTAGCCATTCTAATAGGTGTGCAGAATTCTCTCATCCTGGGGTTAGTGTGTATTTCTCTAATGGCAAATAATTTTGAACATCTTTTCATGTCTTTACTTGACATCCTCTTATCCTCTGATAAGGTGTATGAGTCTTTTGCCTTCTTTTTTTTTTTTTTTTCTTTTTTGAATAATTTTAATGGACTCAAGTTGAAAACCATTCTTTATGGAATCTAATATCTGGTAAAAAAAAAAAAACAACACTGGGAAAACTCAGAGATAAAAGGAATTGGAGGCACCAAGGACAGTGATAAATATAGGAGTCTTGAGCCATAATAGAGCATGCGTTAGCAGATTTCAAGTATACAAAACCATATTATTAGCCATAGTAACCATGCTGTACATTAAATCCTCAGAAATTATCTTCTAACTGATAGTTTGTGCCCTTTGACATATATTCCCACATTTTCCCCCTCTCCTCAGTCTCTGGCAACCTCCATTATATAACCTCCATTAAATTCTCTGTTTATTTATTTTTTTCTTAAAAAAATTTTTTTTGCATTTATTTATTTTTGAGAGACAGAGACAGCATGAGCAGGGGAGGGGCAGAGAGAGAGGGAGACACAGAATCTGAAGCAGGCTCCAGGCTCCGAGCTGTCAGCACAGAGCCCAATGTGGGGCTCAAACCCATGGACCATGAGATCATGACATGAGCTGAAGTTGGATGCTGACCAACTGAGCCACCCAGGTGCCCCTAAATTCTCTGTTTCTATGAAGTTGACTTTTTTTTTTATTTATTTAAAGGTTTCATGTATAAGTGAGATCATACAGTATTTGTCTTTCTCTGTCTGGCTTATTTCACTTAGCATAATGCCCTCCAGGCTCATCCACGTTGTCACAAATGGAAGGATTACTTTCTTTTGTGTGGCCCAATAATATAGTGTTGTTTATATATATATTGATATTTTGTTTATCCATTCACCCATTGAAAAGCATTTAGATTGTTTCCATATCTTGGCTGTTTTGAATAATGCTGCAGTGAACTTGGGAGTGCAGATTTCTCCTAGAGACACCGATTTTGTTTCCTTTGGTTATATACCAAGGTGTGAGATTGCTGGGTCTTATGGTGGTTCTAATTTTATTTTTTGAGGAACCTCCATACTGTTTTCCATAGTGGCTGCACCAACTTAGATTCCCACAATATACTAGAGTTCCCTTTTCCTCACATTCTTGCCAGCACTTGTTATTTCTTGTCTTTTTCTTAATTTAAATTTTAATTAGTTAATATACAGTGCAATATTGGTTTCACAAGTAGAATTCAGTGATTCAGCACTTACATACAACATACAGTGCTCATCACAAGTGCCCTTCTTATACATATCTAGCCCATTTCCCACCCACCTTGCTCCATCAGCCCTCAGTTTGTTCTCTATCATTTCTGCACAGTGAAGGAAACAATCAACAAAAGTAAAAGACAGCCTATGGAATGGGAGAAGATATCTGCAAATGCCATATCTGATAAAGGGTTAGTATCCAAAATCTGTAAAGAACTTATGAAACTCAACACCCAAAAAAACCCAAACAACCCAGTTAAGAAATGGGCAGAAGACATGAACAGATACTTTTCCAAAGAAGACAACCATCTGGCTAACAGACACTTGAAAAGATGCTCAACATCACTCATCATCAGGGAAATGCAAATCAAAACCTGTCAGAATGGCTAAGATTAACAACATGAGAAACAACAGGTTTTGGCAAGGATGCAGAGAAAGGGGAACCCTCTTGTACTGTTGGTGGGAATGAAAACGGGTGCAACCACTCTGGAGAACAGTATGGAGGTTCTTTGAAAAGCTGAAAATAGAATTACCCTACAAACCAGCAATTGCACTATTGGTATTTACCCAAAGGATACAAAAAAACAGATTTGAAGGGGTACATGAACCCCAATGTTTATAGCAACATTATCAGCAATAGCAAAACTATGGAGAGAACCCAAATGTCCATTGACTGATGAATGGATAAAGAAGATGTGGTGTATATATATAATGCAATATTACTCAGCCATCAAAAATAATGAAATCTTGCCATTCACAAGACATGGATGGAGCCAGAATGTATTATGCTAAGCAAAATAAGTCAATCAGAGAAAGACAAATGTCATATGATTTAACTCATATGTGGAATTCAAGAAACAAAACAGATGAACATATGGGAAGGGGGAAAGAGTAAAAAGGGAAACAAACCACAAAAGACTCTTTTGCCTATTTTTGAATTGGGTTATTTGATTTTCTACTGTTAGATTTTGAGAGATTTTTATACATTCTGGATCCAAGTACTATGTCCAATATATGATTTTCAAATATTTTCTCTCAGTCAATAGCTTATCTTTTCATTATCTTAATGGTATCTTCCAGAGAGTAGAAGGTTTTAATTTTGATGCAGTGCAGTTATTATTGTTTTTCTTTTATGGATGTGCTTTTGTTGCCATGTCCAAGAACACTTTGTCTACTCTTGATACTGCAGATTTCCTCCTATGTTTTCATACAAAAGTTTTATCACTGTATGTTTTACATTTAAATCTATGATCCATTTTGAGTTATTTTTTGTGAGGTGTGAAGTTTAGCTTGACGTTCATGTTTTTGCATATAAATGTCCAATTATTCCAATACCGTCTATTGAAAAGATTACCTCTCTACATTTAATTTTCTTTGGAACTTTGTCAAAACTAATTGGCCATATTTGTGTAGTCTAATTTTGGACCTTCTCTTCAAATCTGCCCATTATCATGTCAAACTTTCACTAATACCACATCGTCATGTTTACTGTAACTTTATAGTAAATCCTTGAAAAAGATAGTGTGACTCCTTCAACTTTATTCTTCTTTTTCAAAATTGTTTTGGTGATTTCAGTTCTTTTGGTATTTCACATAAATTTTAAAATAAGTTGGTGTGTATTGACGAAAATGTTACTGGATTTTGAGATGTTATTGGACCTGCTGATCAATTACAGAGAATTTACATCTTCAGTGTTAAGTCTTCCAGTCCATACACATAGTATGTCTTTCTATTTATTTAGGCCTTTGATTATTTTCATCAATATTTTGTAGTTTTCAGCATACAGACCTGTGCATGTTTTGTTAGATATATACCTAAGTGTTTTCTATTTTTAGAGTCATTGTAAGCAGTAGTATGATTGTAAATTTGGTTTTTAATTGTTTATTGCCAGCAGGTAGACATACAATCCATTTTTGTGTGGTGACCTTGTTTCATGTGAACATGATACTAGGAGGTTTTTTGTTTTTGTTTTTGTTTCTTTTTTGTAGAAACCTTGGGACTTTCTATGTAGGTATTTATACTGCAGATAGGGACAGTTTTATTCACTTGTTTCTAATCTGTATGCCTTTTATTTCTGTTTCTTGCTTTCTTTTATTGGCTAAAACTTCTGATATAATGTTGAATAGGAATGGTGAGAGTGGATATCCTTGGCTTGTTCCTATCTTAGGGGGAAAGCACTCAATCTTTTGCCATTAAGTATGAAATTATCAGAAGGGTTTTATTTTTTTTTTTGTTTTTGTTTTTTGCTGATTCTCTTTATCAAGTTTAGGAAGTTTGCTTCTATTCTTGGTTTCCAGAGAGTTTTGTTTTTGCTTTAAATTTAGAATGGATATTGAATTTTGTCAAATGTCTTTCTGCATTAGTTGATATGACAATACAGTTTTTCTTCTGTAGGCACTCAATATGATGGATTGCACTGATTGGCCCAGATTTGCATTTCTAGGATAAATCCGACTTGGTCATATTGTATAATTATTTTATATATTGTTGGATTTTATTTGTTAATATTTTGTTATCTATTTGGTTTACTTGCATATTTTTATTTAATTCGAATAGTAATCCCGTGAATTAAGAGGTATTCTCAATTTATTTTATTATTGTTATCATCTTTTTTTGAGAGAGAGTGCACACAAGCAGGGGAGAGACAGAGGAAAAGGGGGGAGACAGAGAAAATATTTTTATTTTATTTTATTTTATTTTATTTTATTTTATTTTATTTTATTTTATTTTTGTATTTAAATCCAAGTTAGTTAACATATAATATAAAAACGTTTTCACAAGTAGAATTTAGTGATTCATCACTTACATCATTCAGTGCTCATCCCAACAAGTGCCCTCCTTAATGCCCTTCACCCATTTAGGCCATGCTCCCACCCAACACCCCTCCAGCAACCCTCAGAGAGAGAGAATCTTAAACAGGCTCCAGGCCTAGCGCAGAGCTTGATGCTGGGTTTGATCTCATGGCAGTGAGATCATGACCCGAGCTGAAATCAAGAATTGGATGCTTAATCGACTAAGCCATCCAGGCTCCCTGAGGTACCCCAATTTATAGAGAAATATAATGAGGGCTGAGAGTGTTGGCAATTTGCCCAAAGTTACACAGGGAATAAGTAGTAGAGCCAGGAGTTTGATAAATGGATTTCTGAATCTAAAGTTATTCTTTCCACTCTATCACCAAGCCTGGGGTTTGGAAAAAGAGAGTAGGAGAGCCTCAAGAGATCTTAAATGTTGCCATGCCTTCGGGATTAGATAAATTACTTCTCAGAGTGTAAAAGTCTTCTGGATTTGTTGTCTGAGACATTAGGGAATTGGAGAAGTGAAAGAAGCGTAACAACGTGCAAAGGTTTTAAAAGTGGATTTAAGAAATTCTAGAATCTTTTATTAGATAGATGGTTGAGGAACACTTGGAACAGAAGATGATAATCAATAGGAACTGACTGACGTACATTTACTAAGAAAAGGTCAAAAGTAACTCTCATTTTCTTAAGTCATAGACTTCCTAGATTGTATGATCACCATAGAATAGTAGACAAAGCACGTATCTTATGGGTTCTGGGACCCGCAGTTGTCACCATAGGACCAAAGTCCACATGGAAGAAGATAAAGTAAGAAACAACTTCAAATTAAAACTAACTTTTATAACCAATAAGGGACAGTCTTAACATTACCTGGAAGAAGACTTACCGAGTCTCAAGTCAAAGTCCACGACGTCATCTTCCATGACTCAGGTAGGTGTCCTCCACGTCTGTTATCATTGCTGCCTACTGTGTCCTATAATGTACAGCGTGTTGTCTTCACACACCCTCAATTATTCCACAATATTCCTAGGGGGTGGGTGAAGGGGCGTATTTCCTGGAAATATCCCTTTAGGGTTTCCTAAGGGGATAAGGATTTCCTCATTTTCATGACCATTGGCACATGATTTGATACTGTGCCCCCTCATCTGAGCTGTGTGGCTTCTTCACAGTTTCTGCTGTTGTTTTTGTGATTGGTTCCTCCTTTGGCTTTTTTAAAACCACTTAGCCATCGGTTCAGTTCTTTTTTCTTTTTGTGTACAGAAGTGACTAAAAAGGGCACAACTATCCACCCCCACCCCAGCAATCTTTATTCTGGTCTTCCCTTGGATAAAGCCGATCTAAATGATCTTGTGAACACGAGAGAGGCGTGTGGTATGGCTGGTACTACAAACGTGACTTTTCAGGTAGTTGGACAATCACATGAAAGGATGTAAATCGAGGGAGGTCAACCCAGAAGGAAATGTCTCCAGGTACACCACAGTTCTTCATTCTTAGACTTTTCCTGTGCGAATTTTTATCAGTGACTTGGACATAAACATAAGCCATGTTTATCACACTTACAAATTTACAGTTAAAATTTTTACATTTTACATTTATTCGTTTTTTTTTTTAATTTTTTTTTCAACGTTTATTTATTTTTGGAACAGAGAGAGACAGAGCATGAATGGGGGAGGGGCAGAGAGAGAGGGAGACACAGAATCGGAAACAGGCTCCAGGCTCTGAGCCATCAGCCCAGAACCTGACGCGGGGCTCGAACTCACGGACCGCGAGATCGTGACCTGGCTGAAGTCGGACGCTTAACTGGCTGCGCCACCCAGGCGCCCCAACATTTATTCGTTTTTGAGAGACAGAGAGAGAAAGAGCACAAACAAGGGAGGGACAGAGAGAGAGGGAGACACAGAATCCGAAGCAGGCTCCAGGCTCTGAGCCGTCAGCGTGGAGCCCGACCCGGGACTCGAACCCACCAGCTGTGAGATCATGACCTGAGCCGAAGTCGGATGCTCAACCGACCGGGCCACCCAGGTGCCCCACGAATTTACAGTTTATAAAGCTGCAGGTAAAAGATGAAAAGATCTCACCAGGCTGGACACCTGGCTACAAAATGGTGTGAAATGTGTTCGTTTCTATTGTCAACTTCAAAAGGTCAATTTTATAATGATAAGATCTAACATCACAAACCTTTTTGACGGCAGCTTTTTGTGATAACAAAAATAAAACGTGAACACATTAACTGTGAGTTAAAACACTACACGGCTCTGCCGAAACCTTAACTCAGTCTTATGCTGCAGATATTGACCATGAAATCTAAGTTCTAAACACCGTGTTTTATGTCTCTTTATATCCCCAGTGTCTTGCACTCAATAGATTCTCAGTTACAGTTAGTTTAGTAACAGCTATCATAGTCAAGCTGTAGCTGGAGTATTGTATTGAAACTTGATTGTCACATTCTAAGGGTGTGTTGCTAAAATGGAGTGCAAATAAATAGTAATGGTTCAACAGAGAGGGTCTGAAAACTACATTCTAGGAGATCCAATGGGAAAATTAGGAATGTGCAGAAGAGATCAACGAGAGACAAGCTAGTTATTTTGATCCAGACTCATTTTATCCTGTCCCAAGGCAAGAATTTGCTTGAGCCTAAGGGGAGATAGCTGTAAACTCAATATTAAGAAGAACTTTCCATAATTAATGGAAAGAGTGGTGTGGACTATTGAATGATCATCGGTTAGGAATATTGCAAAGGGAGTTCTTGCCTGTGAATATGGTGTGGTGATTTGGCTTGGCCTTTCCAACTCAAAGATTTTAGGTGGTAAGTGGTAAGGTTTAGTTTAATTTTTGAAACATGATAATAAATGTGAGTGACGTGCTATTTTCCATGAATGACAATACTTCATTAAAAGACCTTTCCTTTATGATGAGTCAGCCAAGAAATAGCGTTTCTTTTTCAAACATTTTTCGAGAAATAAGGTTTCTACTTCTTTTTTTACTATAGTTTTATTGTTTCAATTTGTTCTGGGTTAGGTATCACTAGACATTTGAATTACTAATATCTATTATTTTCTCAAGATGTAGTTATCTCTGTTGGTTTTTTAAGTCCTTAACATATTTTTCTGAATTCAAGTGTTAATTTTATAGCATTTTTCATAGTTAGATCATTGTAATAATTTTCAAAGCCAAAGATATGTTTTAGTTTCATGCATTTTACATTTTCCCCCACAGTTAAATAAATGAAGAACAGTAAACATTTTTAATTACTGATTTTTATTCTATCGTGACCCACATACGTCAATAATGAAAAGTTGAGCCAAACTATTTGCCTTCTCTCAAAACAGTTCAATGTAACACTATTTTCTATTTGCTAACAACACAAGTCAGCAGTGTACTATTTAGTGGATTTACCACCACTTTCTTAACATTATTTTACCCTGGATCCTTGGAACACTGTGTTTTCTGGTTCTGTTCTGCCCTCTGGCTTCTTCACAGCTGCGTCTCCCTCATTCTCTTCTCAATTGTTGTTCTACTCAAACAAAGTCCTTGACACTCTCTTGACTGTTTAGGATTTTCTGCTTTGGGGTCTTACCTATTTCCATGCCTTCCATGGTGAAGCCCCATTATTCTCGCCACGTGCCATGCCCTGGCTCTCCAGCTCCTGGTGAGGGCTCTCCACTGGAGTGACAGATCTGAGATCCAACTTTAGCAGCGTTTGTTTTTCCCTCAAAACGAAACTTTGGCATCTTCTCTGTTTCTGCCAGTGATCAAATCTTTCAGCCACGAAAGCTCACACCCTCTGCTCCTTGCTTATAGAGGTGATGTCTCATGATCGTGAAGAGCACAGTTTCTGATTCAGGCTACCTAGGTTCAAACCCAAGCCCTTTCTTCTTCCAGTGGCACAACTTAAACTAATTGTTTAGCCTGTTGAGGCCTCATTTTTCACATCTGCCAAATGGAAATGGTAGTAACAAACTGTGAATGTTGATGTCCATGTAGTTGGAACAAGTATTATGGACTTGAGAGCCCAAACTTCGAGGCTGACCAGGCCATTGTTTTGGTTATTCAGACATGTCTCTGATGAAACATGGATATCAACAAAACATTAGATACGAGAGGCAGATTATATTTTAAGTGACTTTTTAGCGGTAAATTTTTAATACAGTAATTTATTCACTGGAGTATGTACTTAAACTGTGGAAAAATTAATATACTGAATTAGTTTGCAAGGGTTGCTATAACAAAAATACAAAAGACTGTGTGGTTTAAACCACAGAAATTTATGTCCTCACAGTCCTGGGGACCAGAAGTCAAGATCAAGTTGCCGGCAGGCTTGGTTTCTCTTCAGGCCTCTCTCTTTGGCTTGTAGATGGTCATCTTCTCTCTGTGTCCTCATGTCGTTTCCTTCTGAGTGTATCTGTGTCTTAATCTCCTCTTCTTATAAGGACACCAGTCATACTGGATTAAGACCTATGGTAAAGATCTCATTTTGTCTTAATCACCTCTTTAAAAGCCTTATCTCCCCAGTCACATTCTGAGGTACTGGGGATAAGGGCCTCAACGTATAAATTTTGGGGATGGGTAGGGTCACAATTCAGCCCACAGCATGTACCTACCTGAGGTCTTAACTGATGAAAAAAGATGAGTAGAGTTTTAAATTTGTCTTCTCTGCTCTTTCCCATGAGGTAATCTAAAATAACCTGGGGAACCTAGGTGGTTTTTAAAGCAGTTACTTTTGTGAGATTTCATCATTACCTCTCAAAGTGGAGGGAAATGAAACTCAAGCTGGCCTATTTGGTTTCTCTGACACCAACTTTGCTCACCCTTCTTGGGGGAGGGTAATTTTGAAACTACAGACTAGAAAGGCTTTTGGATTGTGTGAGTCATCCTCTCTCTGTGACCCCTCCCATGCTTTGTGATCAGGAGGTGGCTGTAAAATTACTGCTCTGGGCAAAGACCAAATTTCCATTCTTATATCACTCCTAACACCACTATTGCTCTGATGCATCATGCATGATTGTGTGAAGCTTAAAATCAATCCACTTAATATTTTCACTTTTGTAGGTAGAGTTTAGTTCCTTTAAGGATCAGGTTCGTGGTCATGAGTGGGGACCCAAGGTGGGGGGAGTAGGAGGGTGGAGGGAGTCACAAGGAGTTTGCCTCTAACATGAATATGGGCTCAAGTGCCCTCTTGTGTCTGCTTTGGCTTACTTTGCAGAGGAAGAGCCCAAGTTGCATGGAATCCCCTTGCCATCTAATTTCTTTCTCTCTTGATTTTCAAGCAGGTGTTAATCCCTATTAGATAACCAGGTGATAGAAAACCCATTTTCAGTAGGGTTCAGATGTCTCCATGATTCTTTGAAACCTTGAACCTCCACTGTTTGAATTGTGTCACAGCTCAGTCAGCCCGGAAAGCTATTCTGAGGTCATGGTTACTGTACGGTTTATGCAAGGAGGAACTCTGGCCATCATCTGCTCTAAGTGGCAAAAACGGGTATTGTCAGAAATGAGAACAGAAATCCACCAAGTACTGGAGAAGCATTTCCTCCTGAGAAGTTCATTTTGTGAAGCCCAAGTGCAACTGAATGATAAAGGAAAGAGCATCTCCCACTGGAGCCTGACAATATTTACAGAATGGAGTTAGGTTGCTCTCCTGACAGTTGAAGATGTCTGTCGACGATGTCATGCGTTGTTTTGCTGAGTGGGTATTTAGGGTTGGCTGTGGGAGGAAATGAAAGCATGACAACTGGCAAGGGGGAAGGAAATCTACAGAAATTTGCCTTTTCTGTATATTTCTAAAGTCTTTATGTCAGTCTAGTGTTTTGAAACAACTTCCAGTCTACCTACAAGCATTTACATGAGTTCTTTCCTCTGTTTCTCATGTGAAGACCTAATTTAGCTTCACCCACCTGGCCAAGTTCTTTGTTTTCATTATTTGTCAGTAAGTGTTTTTGTTGAGCATTTCCTCATCTTCCTACCTCTTCTGGGTCCCTTCCACTCTGCCCACCTGCCTTTCCTGTCCCCAGTCTCAAATGGAGAGTGATGCATTTTACTCATGCTTTACACACTTCTCATTAGGGAGGATCCTTACCTTTGACAATATGGTTGACTTGTGGAATTGTCAAAGATGGTTTCAGTGGTTTGGGGACGTCACCTGGTTTGATCCCCCGCCCCCTCCCAACGCACACATGCAGATATCATCTACCCAGCAGTATCTTATACCTCTATTCTGTATGGAAACCTTGAGTGGAAAGGTCAATGCCCTGGGCTGATCACTTGTCAACTACAACAAGAGTCAGAAGTCCTTGCTGTTGTAGTCACACCTTCTGTCTGTTGACTTGGGGTGGACACTGGGAATTCCTGCAAGGCCCTTATATAATTTTTGGAACAGGCCAGTGTGGAAGGAAGAGCTCTCACCACCAGAAGGAAAATTTAGTCCCTAGCCCTGCCCTGCCTCTGCCATGTTCTCACTGATTGTGTGGCCTCAGGTGGGTCATTTAACCTCTCTGGACTTAGTTTCCTCATCTATAAAAGAAGGACCCTGGCCTGATGGGGGAAACTGGCTCTAACATCCTTTCCAGCTATGGCTGCTCTGTGGTAAGACGTCCTTGGACAATCATTGTTTTGGTGCCGTTGAGCTTTGCCTTTCATGAATTCTTTCTGCTCATTCTTTTTCTCAGACTCAAAAGTCTTAGAGGGTGACTCATCTCCTCAAGTTGGTCTAGCCAAAGAGTGAATCTCCTTTGCTGCTAATCTTCTGAAGAATAACTCATTCCAGGGACAACGGACCTCATCCCTGAGTGCACCAGTCAGCTTGCTGCTGGCTGTCTTCATGAGGCCTGGGCCCCACCACCAAGCCAAGCTTGCCAAGGATTGGGGCGTAGCTCCCACAGCTATGCTTGAGGTCTGCTTCCCAGCCCTGTATGTCTTTCCTGGATTAGGCAGCAGCATTCTAGGAACAAATGCCCTCTGCTCAGTCTGCTTTCCTGCTATCCAACTCATTTTCTGAATCACAATTCTTTCTTCCCTGCCAGTGCTGGCAAGACTGAATTTGTCAGCCTTGCAAATCCCCATGGGCCTGTCCAGGTGGTCAGGACTTTGGTTGCTCTTAACTTCTTCCCTAGATATTTTTAAATGCTTTTAATTGATTTGAAAAACATGCTAACTTTGAGTTTTAAAGTATTTGTAAGTGGACCCCATGGCCACTGGCTTAGCAGTGGAGTTGTTGAATGGCCCATAAATAAACAACTTAAAAGGAAGATGTGGGGCCATGAAGGCAGTGGCAGAACTGGAAGCTTAAAGAAGCAGTTTCTTCCTCTTAGCCCTGACTGTGTGTGTCAGTTCCACAGACTCCAAGAGTGGAGAACAAATTAACTTGCTATGAATTCCAAGAAATGGGTTGCAGTGGGGCAGATATAAACCTATGCTTCCCTGACTGCTTCAAGGCTGATCTATATAATGGGAACTCCCAGGATTGTGGAATTTTAATTATGACTCTCTAGGTTAATGACGGTTTACCTTCTAGCAACCCAGCTCTTCTAAGATGGTACAATGATTGTTCTTTTATCCTGGGTACCTCTGATTACAGAAAACATAGACCTTGAAACAATCCTAGCTAATCTCTGGCTTATGTGTAGATTAAAATCCAAACCCCTTAAGTGATGAGATGCCCTTAGAGACGGAATGCGTATCCCAACGCAGTTGTGTTACTGCTTTGTGGTATCAGGTGTATTGGTCAGTTTAGCTGCAGTAACACACAATCTCCAAATCTCAGGGGCTCATGCCAACAAGTTTTCACTTCCCACTTGCATTATATGGTGGTAACTCTGAATCAGTTGCTGCAATTCTACTCCAAGTGTCTCCTCTTTTCAGGGGTCTGCAAAAGAGCAGCACTTAGCTGAGACATGTTGTTTTTTGCAGCAGAGGGATAACAGAGAATTGGCTAAAAAATGTGATCTGTCTAAGTGCTTCCTTGGAACAGGGCCACTGTCACCTCTGCCCGCATTTCATTTGCTCAGACAAGTCATATGGCCAAACCTGATAAGTGAGGCAGAGCAGTAAACACCCGTAGAAAGGCACTACAAGCACCCTGGAAATGGGCTGGGATGTGCAGTCACCTTAGGAAAGAGAGCCAATATTGGGAACAATAACATAATCTATCATTCTGGGCTGACATGCCAGACATGTAACTTCGTGAGAAAGGCAAGGCTCTCGGCAGAAGCCTCAGGCCCATAAATTCCATCTTTCCTATCCCTGAGTGCTGACATGTGAAGGAGACAGGGAAGATCTCTTTGGTTTTCACACCTGGGAAGCCCTCTACCAATGTTCCTTTTATGAGATGAAGTCTGGTTTTGATCTAAGTCCCTTGAGGTTCACTGATTCCTACCTTAGACTGTGTCTCCCTTCCTGTGAGTTGCTTCCATTTTTTGGCCTTCACCTTTTGATTTCATTTGGTGGCTTTGGTGTTAATAGAATTTCATTTTGCTCTTCTTCTGGCTGACTCTGAAATAGTGCTTTTGCAGCTATAACATCACTGCGATCTGAAGCCAGGCCAGAAGATGCGGGAATCAGCATGGGCAGAGACCAGGGTGTCTTAACTCCAAGACGGGTTCAAGAAGTAGAAGATGACAGAAGAGTGAGACATAGAAACAAATGCATCAGTTTCTCTATTTTTAACTGATGATTGGTTGATTGGGTAAGTATTAAAATACTAAGGGAAAGTATAAAGAAAAATGAAAAACAATTTTCATATCCCTGCATACAAAATTTGAAAAACAATAGCTACCTCTTACTGACCTTTTCCTGCACACCAGACCCTGTGCCAAGGTCTCTGCAGACACGAGAAGTGGGACTGTGCTCTCCATACTGGAGACGTGGAGCTGAGGCCCAGAGAAAGTTACTGCTTGCCCAACGCCCCACAGTTGGCCAGTGGTGGTGAAACTCATATGAGGACAATGGTTATCTGATTGTGTAGCTCATGACTGAAAAAGAAGATATTGCTAAGTGAAATGGTTCTACTTAATGCACCAAAGAGATTGACTTAGCACAAAATTCCCTTTCTTAAGAATCAGTGAGTTGCCTTGCAGACCCTTGTTGGGTTGGCATTTTTACACTCAAGTTGCCTGGGGTTTGTGCCCATGCCTCCCCAGTAGCCCTGCCACCATCTACACAGTGTTTTGTTTCAAAATGAACACAGCTCTTTTAGTTTGTAATTTTTTTCAGGTGTCCTTGCCCATATATATCTCACACCCTTCATCAACCTAAGCTTTTCCAGAACGTATGGCAGGCAGGTGGAGTTTCCATCTCTAACTGCAGAATGGTGGTTATGGATAGCATTGAAACCTCCTGCTTGATTGGTCTGTCTCATCTTGATGGCCAACATTTTCCATTTTCTCAGTTTCTCTATGAATCATCACTTCCCTTAGAGTTTTCCTTCCACCTTACCAATCAAAGAGATAGTATCTTAGAATTAGAGCTATACAAAATAAATATATTGACAATGACACACTTACCATGTGGAAATTTTTCTCTAGAAAGAATTATGCTAGCATACTTTATATAATTTTGATGTATTTGTTCTTCGCTGTTTATATCCTCTTTTTAAAAAGATACACTGTGCATTAGAAGTTGGCAAGATCTATTGAAAAGAAAGGACAATTTATTTTAAGTGCTGTAATTATGTCAATTATATCATGAAATCATGAATTGTGGCTCTCTGTCAAATGTGCTGTATCTCCTCAGACGTGCAGAAGACGATGCATTCCCAAGCTAACTCACTGAGGTGTCTTTGTTAGGCTGACATGTTTGATATAATTCCCAGATAATTTACATGGTCAGAGATATTCTCATTATGCAACCCATACTTGAGCAAGAGGCACTGGGGATTTTGCTCAACCGCTAAACGTTCAGATGAGTTGATTGCTTAGCTAGCCAAATCAAGTTAATTCTCTATCTATGTATGGCATCATTTATTTAAAAATATGTATTGAATTCTTTCTATGTGCCAGACAGGTTTACAAGTGTTGGGGACTCCCAGGGAATTAAACTGATGTGTTCCCCTGCTCTTAGGGAGATTCCCACTCCAGCATTAGGTATTAAAACGACACATTCTGAAAAATGTGGTTGGTAATTTTTAAGGCTTAAATAGTTCAAAAGTATTTGACGGTAGATTCATATATCAAGCATGTTTTAAAATAAATTTTAGGCACTTGTCTAAGCCAGCTTACATTATTCATTTACAGCATTTCTTGACAAATAACTTCTTGCTTTTGTCTTTCAGTCTCCATTCTGTAATGTATTTACAAAGTCAGGAAACACAGGATAAACTTCAATTAAAACAATGTGTTAGCTACATTTTCAAATAATAGGCTCAAAATGCTTTCATGTGAGGTGGATTTGCCATTTAAAGCAATGGACCTAATTGCTAACCTGAGGGCTGGGGGGTGGGGAAAGACTCTTATAAAACACTACTGACTGTCCAAAAATTCTGGAAGTGCAGGAAACAGTATAATTATTATACTTTTTTAAAGGCCTGAAAGTTGAAGAAATATAGACTATTTGACATATATATGATACATGGATGAAAATGAGTTTATCCTGTTTCCTGACTTTGTGGGACACCTTGAATTTTACTTTTATACTCGAAGCAATAAGGAAGTAGTCCTTGATCCTCCATACATATCCCTTGTTTGACCTCCCTTTTATTCTTTCTTCATTGTGAAACAGCCGAAGATTGGGTGCTATTGGCAAAAAAGTGGAATGGATGCAGATTCTCTTCTAGAACGCTGTGAACTTGACTGAGGCGATGAAGGTCTGGTTTAATGGAAAGAGACAGGAAGTCTACCTTCTGGTTCTACAGCAGTCTCAAAGGGTTTTCTGATATGGGCCAAACTCCTCCTCTTCATGTCTCTATAAAATGAGAAGTTGGGAGGTAGATATTTTTTAAGTCCCTTCTTGTTCTAACATGAGATGGTTCCACTCCATATGTGTCATGAACTTGAGAAGGTAGAAGAGTACCATTTCTTTCCATTTTTTATGATGTCTCTGCCCATAATTACCATCTCTTTAAGGGTTTGGATTCATCATTAATGGCAACACTTCTTTCATGCTTTATTAATAAAAAAAGCTAGAGAGTCAATTGACTCTTCTTTTAGTCGATTATACATTGCATGAAAGAGTGAGAAATGCACACATTGTGGGGAGAACAAGAGCAGTATCCTGTTACTTTTCAGTTGGATTTTGTCACTTGTTATTGTTTTTGAATATTTTAAGTATTAAGTAAAAAGTAATTTTAGCCTTTCTAACAGGTGTGAGGTGAAATCTCATTGTAGTTTTGATTTGTATTTCCCTGATGATGAGTGATGTTGAGTGTCTTTTCATGTGTCTGTTGGCCATCTGGATGCCTTCTTTGGAAAAGTGTCTATTCATGTCTTCTGACCATTTTTTTAACTGGATTATCTCGGAGGGGGGGTTGAGTTTTATAAGTTCTTTATATATTTTGGATTCTAACCTTTTATCAGATGCCATTTGAAAATATTGTCTCCCCGTCTGAAAGTTGACATTTTGTTTTGTTGATAGTTTTCCTTCACTTTCTAGAAGGTTTTTGTTTTGTTTTGTTTTTATCTTGAAGAATCCTAATAGTTTATTTTTGCTGTTGTTTCCCTTGCCTCAGGAGACATGTCTCATAAGAAGTTGCTATGGCTGAGGTCAAAGAGGTTTCTGTCTGTGTTCTCCTCTGGGAGTTTGATGATTTCCTGTCTCACATGTAGGTCTTTCATCCATTTTGAATTTATGTTTGTGTATGGTGTAAGAAAGTGGTCAAGGATGTGGAGAAAGAGGAATGCTTTTCACTGTTGGTGGGAATGCAAACCGGTGCAGGCACTCTGGAAAACAGTATGGAAGTTCCTCAAAAAGTTAGAAATAGAACCACTCAGTGGTCCAGCAATTGTATGGCTCAGTATTTACCCAAAAATACTGATTCAAAGGGATACATGCACTCCAATGTTTATAGCAGCACTATCAACAATAACCAAATTATGGAAAGAGCCCAAATGTCCCAACAACTGATGAATGGATAAAGCAGATGTGGTATATGTGTGCAATGAGATATTATTCAGCCATCAAAAAGAATGAAATCTTGCCATTTGCAATGACATGGATGGAGCTTGAATGTATTATGCCAAGTGAAATAAGTCGGTCAGAGAAAGGACAAATATAAGATTTCACTCATATGTGGAATTTAAGAAACAAAAAAGATGAACATGGGGGAAAAAAGAAAGAGAGGCAAACCATAAAACAGACTTTTAACTATAGAGAACAAACTAAGGGTTGTTGGAAGGGTGGTGGGTGGGGGATGGGTTAAGTGGATGATGGGGATCAAGGAGGGCAGTTGTGATGAGCCCTGGGTGTTGTATGTGAGTGATGAATCACTACATTCTTCACCTGAAACTAATAGTACACTTTATGTCAACTAACTGGAATTTAAATAAAAAGTTGAGGGAAAAAAAACTAAGCATTTTCAGGAACTGGGGTTTCCAGAACCTACAAATACATTGAGTTCTTATATCTTCATGTTTGAAAAATATAAATCAATTTTATTTAAGACGGTGAGTTAAAGATTAGGAAGAGGAGGCCTAGGATATTTCACATACTTTGACACATTTTTCCTCATGAACCTTCGTGTAAAACAAAATAAGACAAATTCATAGCCCCCCAAAGAAGTCCGTGGCCAGTCTGCACACAAACCAGAACATATGGCAAAGGGTGCTGTTCTGATGCATTCCTCTATCCGGGAGGAGGGCTGAAATGTTGTTTTCAGAGTCAAATGGTTAAAATAGTAATGGTTTATTTGTTGTCCCCTACTGTGGCCGGGAAATACACAACAGATTAAAAGTCAGGCAACTGAGTTTCTGTTTCTGATCTGCCGACTACCAGGGTAAGTTGGTCTCTCCATGTGATCATCTTGGCAAATGTCTCCTCAGGCCTTTACTGGAGAGACAGGAAACAATGATGACAGAGCCGGGCAAGCCCAGACCCCACACGAGTCTCCTCTGTAATTTTGGATAGTTCTGGAAACTGGACCATCGGCTCTAATTACCTATGTCGGGAAACCTATGCGCGCTAGGCCACGTTTCTCAACAGCTTGCCTGAGCCATGCTCCTAAAAACAGCTCAGACCTGCTCCGCAGGAGCATTAATCCTGGCAGCCAAAGAAGGTGAACTCATCTGGGCATAGGCTGTAAACAACAGAAAGATCCACTGTTCTGTGCATAGACCTGACCCAACAATGTTGTGGCTGTAAATCGTTTCACTTTTGCAACTTGAGAAGCTACATACTTTCACCTTATAGCAGATCTTGGTCAGATAAATTTCAGTGAACTGCTCACTCTCTGCAGATTCAACTGCAAAAACCACAACCACCTCCACCACCATTACAGCAAAATGAATGTGCCATTCCTAAGCTATTTCTCAGAGCCATCGAGCTAACTGGAACAGATGAACCAGGCTTCTTGTGTCATCAGCACCAGCAGTTGAGTCGTTAAGCAGGAGTTGGGTGTGTTTTTTCCACTCTCCATACACAACAAACTGAGATCCGTCATAAAATGATGGCCATTTTATTTTTTTTATATAGGGCACAGAGTTTATTAAAAAAATTTTTTTTTGATGTTTATTTATTTTTGAGAGACAGAGAGACAGAGCATGAGCAGGGGAGGGGCAGAGAGAGAGGGACACACAGATTCCGAAGCAGGCTCCAGGCTCTGAGCTGTCAGCACAGAGCCCGACGGGGGGCTCAAACTCATAACCATGAAATCATGACCTGAGCCCACGTTGGACGCTTAACCGACTGAGCCACCCAGGTGCCCTGATGGCCATTTTATAGAAAGAAAGCCAGGGTAAAAATCAATTGCCCGAAGGTACAGCTTAGTGATGGAGCCTTGAATTCTTTACTCTTTTATTCCATTTCATTTTTTACTTGTCATCATTACTCATTTCATTCCATTCCAGGGGCAATCAAATGTAAAAACAAGAGCAAAAAATATATTTCTATAAATTTTTATTTTCAACCCAAGATTTTGAGCTTTTTTGTGGGTATTAATGTACTTAAGTTTTATGATAAGAATATTACTTCTAGTGGTTATGTTGTGTTATTACATCTGAGCAATTGTTACAAAGATTAATAATGTGGTACTTGCAGATGATTTAGAGACGTGTTCTGTGAATATGCCTAAAATTTGTTACTTCTACCTAATTCACATTTTTTATTCATGAGAAATGGCTTAAGGAAGAGAAAGTGTAGCACACATTTTTATTTGATGTCTTTTAATAATTATGAAGGAAAAAACTGACGAAAAGAATGTGTAGACTATACTCTTTAATATATTTCAGCAAATATTTATAAGAACTGACTGTATGCAGGACACTTTGTTGGCTACAGGGTATCCATTCTTTAGAATGTTTGCTTAGGACAGAAGTAATTATCTTACAGGTTTATTAAAGGGTATTATCTCAACTGAGCTAAAATGTTTAAATAAGTGATCTTGACAGGAGAGATCTTGAAAGGAAACAAACAGCCAGGCTGTAAAGCGATCTTCACTTGAGCTTGGACTTGTAAGAATAAGTACACAATGCTGCCCAATGAGAATGATAGGGTGTTATCACCATCTGGGACCTGTTGATGTTTTACAGATGAAGCAATCGCCCTGAACTTCTAAGAGTGAACAGAGTCTGAAACTCGGGTTTTCTTGTTTCTAGCCATTTGCTGGCTGCAGCAAATCCCTGGTTCTCTTCCAAAAGAAAACAAGTTCTTCCACCTGGCAGCTTTGCAAAATTTATGCAAAGATAGTAATTTGAGGTTGGCCACTCTCAAGGTTATGCTTCTGCAGAAATATTCTGCAGAATGGGCTTCTGAGAAATACTTTTTCCCATCAAGAAATAACACTGAACACCTCACCAAAGAAGACATATAGATGGCAAGTAGGTACATGAAAAGATGCTTCAGGTTCGAGGTCGACCAGCAGGCCAAACGCATGGCCACAGCAAGTCGTCAGGTTTAGAGGTTGACTGGCACACCAGATCCCTAATAGTTGGCCACTCAAAGCTCCAGGAGTCTGCGTGCCACAAGCGTCCCAAACAACAGTGAATTACTACCACAAATACTACTACACGCTTATTAGAATGGCCAAAATCTGGAACACTGAAAACACCAGATGCTGGCGAGGTTGTGGAAGAAGAGGAACTCTGGTTCTTGGCTGGTGGTAATGCAAAATGGTGTAGTCACTTGGAAGACAGTTTGGTGACTTCTTACAAAAGTAAACATACTCTTACCATACAATCCAGCAGTTGTGTTCCTTGGTATTTACCCAAAGGAATCAAAAAATTGTCCATACAAAAACCTTCGCAAAAATGTTTATAGCAGCTTTATTCATAATTGCCAAAATCTGGAAGCAACAAAGATATCCCTTAGGAAGTGAATGGATAAGTAAACTGTGGCCCATCCAGACAATGGATTACTATTCAACATTTTTTTAAATGTTGTTTGTTTGTTTATTTATTTATTTAAATTTTATTTTTTATTTTTTAAAATTTACATCCAAATTAGTTAGCATATAGTGAAACAATGATTTCAGGAGTAGATTCCTCAATGCCCCGATTTAGCCCATCCCCCTTTCCCACAACCCCTCCAGTAACCCCCAATTTGTTCTCCATGTTTATGAGTCTCTTCTGTTTTGTCCCCCTCCCTGTTTTTATATTATTTTTGTTTCCCTTCCCTTATGTTCATCTGTTTTGTCTCTTAAAGTCCTCATGAGTGAAGTCATATGATTTTTGTCATTCTCTGACTGACTAATTTCACTTAGGATAATACCCTCCAGTTCCATCCACATAGTTGCAAATGGCAAGATTTCATTCTTTTTGATTGCCAAGTAATACTCCATTGTATATATACCACATTTTCTTTATCCATTCATCCATCGATGGACCTTTGAGCTCTTTCCAGACTTTGGCTATTGTTGATAGTGCTGTTATAAACATGGGGGTGCATGTGTCCCTTCGAAACAGCACACCTGTAACCCGTGGATAAATGCCTAGTAGTGCAATTTCTGGGTCGTAGGGTAGTTCTATTTTTAGTTTTTTGAGGAACCTCCATACTGTTTTCCAGAGTGGCTGCACCAGCATGCATTCCCACTATTCAACATTTTAAAAAAGTTATGAAGCCATGAAAACATATGGAAGAAACTTAAATGCCTATTACTAAATGAAAGAAGACAACCTGAAAAGCTCTGTACTATATAATTCCAGCTGTATGACATTCTGGAAAACCCAAAACTATGGAGACAATAAAAGAATCAGCAGATGCCAGGGATTGGGGAAGAGAAAAAATGGAGCACAGAGGATTTTGAGGACAGTGAAACTATTCTGTATGATGCTCTGATGGTGAATACATGTCATTATATATTTGTCCAACCCCATAATGTATACAACACCAAGAGTGAACCCTAATGTGAAAGATGGACTTTGAGTGATGATGTATCAGTATCGTTCATTGGTTATAACATATGTAGCCCTCTGATGGGGGATGTTGATAATGGGGGAGGTTATGCATGAATTGGGACAGGGGCTATATGGAAATCTCTGCACCTTCCTTTCAATTTTGCAATGAGCCTTAAAACTGTTCTAAAAAAAAGTCCATTAAAAATAATTAAAAAAAGAAATAACACTGAAAATCATAGTCAAATTCATATTTTACATTTAAAAGTTACCTTTTAAATTGGATGTATAAGATGAAAAATGGGAAAGAGTTTTTCGTCTCTCTTAAGAATGTCCACATGAGGGGCACGTGGGTGGCTCAGTTGGTTAAGCATCTGGCTTTTGATCTCTTGGCTCATGAGTTCAAGCCTCACATCGGGCTCTGCACTGACAGCACAGAGCCTGCTTGGAATTCTCTCTCTTTTGCTCTCTGCCTCTCCCCCACTCATTCTCTCTCTCTCTCTCTCTCTCTCTCTCTCAGAATACATAAACATTAAAAAAATTTTTAAAAAAAATGTCCACATGAAGATTTCTTATACTTTAAAATCCATACCATAAAGAAAGTGAGGATATGTAGGCAATGAATTTTGATTTAGCCCCTGGTAGGAATGTGGTTTTACCATTTCAAAATGGAAAAATTTTGGTTTATGCCCAATCTCAATTCCTTTTAACTGTACATTTCTTGAGTTAATTAGAAATAAAAATTATTCAATGATATTTCATGCAGCCATTTCCTCTTTGCTATATAATGATTCTTGTTTACAGAGAGTAAATACTCAGCAGAAAGCATAATGCATATTATTGAATGGTTGCTTTTTGTCCAGTAGAATTTTTGTCTTTTAGTCACATGAACTTCTAATCTGAGTAGTCAGCAAATTTTGTTTGACTTCTCTTGCTTCTTTTAACAGACATTAAGATCCCTATTAAACATTTTCTATTTTCATTCTATTCACTATTGGATACGGTAACACTGAGTCTTTATTCACAAGAGGAAGGGTTTATTTCCCCATTTTCTTCCTACTTCCCAAAGTGCTTTTTTTGGATGATTTCATTTCTTCTTCCAAGAAGAAAATTGGCTAACCTTCCCTTAAAAGTTATATTGTACAGCAATGTTTCAATATTTCATTTAGTTACAAATGAGAAACAGAATTTTTACAACATGACTTTCCTTCTGTGTGGTGAGCACGGTGGGTGGGAGTCAGCATCACTAACAAAAATGACAAATGCGCCTTTGTCTTTCTCCTGTTACAGATTCTGAAAATCTAGGGTTCCATCCAAGCTCTTGAAATCATAAAATTTATACCCGTTTCTCCTCTTTTGATAAGAAGGCTATGTGGAGAGACTTTTAGAGTAGAATTCCCTCTTCTGTTTGAGCTAGGACTACAATTTTTATGTTTAAAGTCAACATTTCCAGCTTTCAAATTTTTCCTGTAAACTGGTTCTTTGTCCAATGAAGAACAAAACTAAGAAACCAGAACTTGGTTTAGTAAAGTGCTAATAATGTATATGTACATTAAAAAAAATTCAGTGATGACTGAACAATATCCACTTTTCTGTAGTTTTTATGTAATGAGAATGAAGATGTTTTAATATCTTATTATATTTGGGGTTCCCAAATAAACTATTTTCAACTTTAAACATTCAAAATTCATCCAGAAAATATTTAAATGTCTTCTTTATCATTGGAAGAATTCATCTGAAAATGATTTCTACTTCTTTTAAAAGTTTGGAGGCATCACTTGAGAATATTTCCTTTTTCCATTAAAAAAAGTACCATATTCTGGGACGCTTGGATGACTCTGTCGGTTAAGCGTCTGACTCCTGATTTAGGCGCAGGTCATGATGTCAGGGTTCATGGGATTAAGCCCCATACTGGGCTCCATGCTGACAGAGCAGAGCCTGCTTGGGATTCTGTCTCTCCCTCTCTCTCTTTCCCTTCCTTGTTCATGCTCCCTTTCTCTCAAAATAAATAAACATTTAAAAAAATACCAGGGCACCTGGGTGGCCCAGTCGGTTGAGTGTCCGACTTCAGCTCAGGTCATGATCTTGCAGTTTGTGAGTTCAAGCCCCACATCAGACTGTGATGACAGCTCAGAGCCTGGAGCCTGCTTCGGATTCTGTGTGTGTGTGTGTGTGTGTGTGTCTCTGCCCCTCCGCCACTCACACTCTATCTCTCTCTCTCTCAAAAATAAATAAACATAAAATTTAAAAAATACCATATTTTCTTTGAAAATATTTAAGAAATATGAAACAGTTAAAATATGCCAATAATTCCATCTATATGCAACCACTGATAACATCTGGTGCTTCCTTTTTTTTTTCAGCTTTATCCCCAATATACGCTTTCTAAAATATTTTTAAAGTTTATTTTAGAGAGAGAGAGACACAGAGAGAGAGAGAGAGAGAGAGAGAGAGAGCGCAAGTGGGGGGGGAGGGGCGGAGAAAGAGGGAGACATAGAACTTGAAGCAGGCTCCAGGCTCTGAGCTGTCAGCACAGAGCCCAATGCAGGGCTTGAGCTCATGAACTGTGAGATCATGACCTGAGCCAAAGCCAGACGTGTAACCAACTGAGCCACCTGGATGCCTGTATTATATTTTTATAATCATATTGTATATTAGTTTTTCCATGTCTAAATATTACATCATGTGTATTTTCCATAGTATTATTGTATCTCTGGTAGAGAATAGTAAAAATAGTTTTTGTCAAAGTAACCTTTTAAATTATTTTTATTTTATTATAAGAGTAATATAAAATGAAAATATAAAGTCTCCTAACTGTTCCTAAAGTTTCTTAACTGGTCTTCCCACGGCCTCCCCTCCCCTTTAGAGATAACCACTTTTAAGAGTCTCAGGTATCCTTCCAGAAATTTTCAGGCATATAAAAGTGTATTCTTACATAATGTAACATTTTCTATATTACATGTTATCTAAGTATGTGTTCACTAGAAAATCATTCATACTTTATTTAACTTAATAAAATGTCTCAGTGGTTTCTTTTGCAGACTGGTCCCTATACAGTTTTCTCATTTTTTTTTTTTTTTTTTTTTTTACAGCTCGATAAAATTCTATTGTATAATGTACAGTAATTTGGTCCATGGTCCTCTAGTGATGAACATTTAAATTTTCTTTTTTTTTTAAAGCCCATTTATTTATTTTAGATAGAGAGGAGAAAAATCAGGAGAGGAACAGAGAGAGGGGGAGAGAATCCCAAGCAGGCTCCACACTGTCAGTGCAGAGCCTGATGAGGGGCTTGAACTCACAAACTGGGAAATCATGACCTGAGCTGAAACCAAGAGCTGGATGCTTAACCGGCTGAGCCACCCAGCTACTCCTAAATTCTTTCTTTTTGGTGTGTAATTATAAAATATGGGCACTAAGGCAGCTGCCTACTCCATGATGCCTTTGTATGGGTTAGAAAATGACACTCTTCTATGAAGGATGTCTTCTATGAGTCCCTCCAGTGTCACCCTCCATCATTCCCCACCTTGCTCTGTTCCCCGGGAGGCTGATCTGCATACGGATCATATCAATATGCTCTTTTCCTTTTGTGGGGTTTGGCGAATGGGAGCAGCTGCAGGAGATTGGAAGGAGGAAGTAAGGAGAGGTTGGGGTATTTACTTCCTAGGCTCTTCCTGCCTGCTTCCCGAGGGCTGGTTTCCGGTCTTAAACTTTCTCTCTTGAGGTCCTACCTCACTTTTCTGAGAGCTGCTCTCTTTTTTTTTGTCTTTCTAGTCCTAGGACACTGCACTATCCTCTCTGGCTTCTCTACACTGTGCTCTACCTTTGTAAGTAGGCAGAGCTCACATTGCCCAAAGTGAATGTGCCATCCATTCCTACTAGGACCCTAACCAATTCACTTTTCTCAACAGATTGAGCCCCAAACCGGGATGTTTGTTTATTAGAGCAGGTGATTACCACCCCACCCTCTACTCCCTGCTATTTTCTAAGGGTGCCCAGTGCAGGCACAATGTAGACAATACGTGGTAGCCTAGATTGCAATCCAAATGATGGTTGTGTGTGTGTGTGTGTGTGTGTGTGTGTGTGTACTTTGTGTACTTTCATGAAATCCACAGGATAGATTAGGAACAGTAGAATTGGGTCAAAGGTTATACACACACTTTTTAACTTTGAAAGAATTTGTCAAAAGGTTATCCCAAAGATAGCCTGGATTTACATCCTGTCTGTACTTTTGCCAACTGTAGGTTGTAACACTTTACAATTTTTACCATTTTCTTTTTGGTAAAATGGTATCTCATTTTCTCTCTGACATCACGTTTCTTTAATTACGTTCAGGTGGGTATCTTTTCTATTGGGTTAATATTTTCCTTCCTTACTTAAAAGCACTATTTTTCATATTAAAGAAATAGCTTCTTGTCACATGTGTAGCAAATATTTATTTTTAAATTTTTTTTCATTTCATATGGATGTTTAAAAGTTTTTATATAGGCAAATGATACCAGATTTTTTTTTTTCATATCTTCTGCATTTTGTGTTAGGTCAAAAAATGCTTTTCTTACTCTAACATATTAATTGTTAAAAAATCTGGTGTCTACTTCTAGCGTTTATTATTCTTTTTACACGTACAATTTCAACCCATCAGGAATTAATTTTTGTATGGAAGAAGTAGGTGTGTGGCCCAGATTTTTTCCCCAGATGGCTGGCTAGTTATTTGAAAATATGACTTGGAAATGATTTGATTTGGCAAAGACGTTGTAATCAATAGAGCTCTTTACCATTTACCATTAATATGGAATGCCACCTGTGTTATATCTTAATATCCTATATCAAGGCCCCCCTTGATCCTGGTATTCATACCTTTGTGTGATGCCCTCCTCTTGAGTGTGGGCCAGACCTAGTCATTTGCTGCAAAAGCGATGGGATGTCACGTCAGCAATTAGATTACAAAACCTATGACTTCCATCTTACTGGGACCCATTCTTCCTCTCTCTCTCTCTCTCCCTACCTCTCTTTCTCTTTTTCTCACTCTCAGTTGTTTGCTTTGATGGGCTGCCGTGTTGTGAGCTGCCTTCTGTAGAGGGGATGTGGCAAAGAAATGAGGGAGATCTCTCGGTTACAGTCTGTGAGGAGCTTAATCCTTCCAACAAGCAAATGCTTGACCTTGGAAGCAGGTCCTACCTGGTTGAGACTTGAGAAGACTGGAACCCTAGCTGGTACTTTGTAGCCTTGTGAGACATCCGGAGTCAGAAAACCCAGCTAAACCAAACACAGATTCATCACCCCAAAAAGCTATGAGATGAACTTCCTCTGTTGTTTAAGCCAGTGTTTTGGGAAAATTAGTTATACCACAATAGACAGCTAATATACCAGTCCTGCAAAAAAAAAAAAAAAAGTTCCTGTAGTTTTATGTTTTAATATTTGATTTAAAAAAGTCCTTTTTCATTTTATTTTCTCTGGATTTTATCCTTCCTGGCTATTCTGGTATATTTGACCTTTCAGATGAGCTTAATATAGCTTTGTTAAATACCTCACAAAGTCTTGTTCCATTTTTAATTAACTTTTTTGAAGGTCGACTTGATACATTTATAGTTTTAAGTTGATCTATATAGGAACATTTAGTCAATTCGCCTTTTATGTGTCCTTAGTAGAGCTGGAATGTTTTATTCATATTTGTTCTACATATTCACTATTAAGATGATTCCTAATTCTTTTTTGTTGTTGTTGTTCTGCTATTGTAAGATTTTATTTTCTCTTTTGTTATGATCTGTATGTAGGAAAATTATTCATTTTTATAAATGACATTTTTTTAACTAGCTACTTTATTTAATCCTTTTATGCAATCATGTGATCTCCAAATAATGACAATTATGCATCTCCCTTTCCAACATGTAGACTCCTTGTTTATTTTTCTTATTTGATTACATTCGATTTTCCTTCCAGAACAATGGATTCTAGCAGTAGTGACAACACTTTTTTTTTTTTTTGGTAAATTTGAATGGAAAATTGAACGTTCTATCATCAAATTTGATGATGGCTTTTGATACGATTAAATGTAGTAATTGATCTATTTTGCTTTGTATTAAGAATGGATGTTGGATTTTATATCATTTCTGCACTTATTGAAATGTTTACCTGAGTTTTTTCATGTGAATTATTAATACTATGAGTTATACTAACAGATTCTTTAACATTCAACAATGCAGTTAATGACTACAGAATATTCCATCAGGTGAAGGCATTGTAGCTTCCACTTCTACGCAAGTCAGTTTTTGCTTTTGTAACCACCTCTTTAACAAACATCCTCACATATATGGTGATTGTCCTTTGCTAACAATAGTAATGGCTAACACATATGGAAATTCCTCTCTCTCAGCCTAATATCTTCATATTTATTAGCTCATTTTTTAAAACAATAACAACCACCTTATAAAATAGGCATTATTATTATACCCATTTCACACATGAGGGACCTGAGGCAAAGAAAGATTAAATAACCTGGCCAAGTAAGTGATGGAGCCAAGATGCAAACCAGACCCACTAGGCCTAGACACAAACTAGGTAATAAGCACCACTACAGTCAGATACAGAACATTTCAATCACACCAAAAAGTGTCTTCCAGCTTCTGTGCAATCACCCGCTATCCCTCGTGGCCCCAGGGAACCACTGATATTGTGTTATCGTGAAAGATAAGTTTTCCTGTCTACAATTTCAGGTAAATAGAATCACATCGTATGCATTAAAAAAAATTTTTTTTTTAAAAACATTTATTTATTATTGAAAGACAGAAAGAGACAGAGCATGAGCAAGGGAGGGGCGGAGAGAGAGGGAGACACAGAATCTGAAACAGGCTCCAGGCTCTGAGCCATCAGCACAGAGCCCGACTTGGGGCTGAAACTCACAAACCGCGAGATCATGACCTGAGCCGAAGTCAGATGCTTAACCGACTGAGCCACCCAGGCGCCCTGTATGCATTTTTTTAAGGTCCAGCTTCTTTTGCTCAGCATAATGTTTTTCAGAGTCACTCACATTGTTGCATATATTAGTTTGTTCTTTTTGATTATAAATAGCGTCCTATTGTATGGATTCACCATAATTTGTGCATTCATTCACCTCCTTGTGGACATTTAGGGGGTTTCTAGTGTTTGGCTGTTACAAATAAAGCTGCTGTGAGCATTTGTATACATGTATTTTTGTGGACACATGTATTCATTTCTCTTGGGTAAATGAGGAAGCATAAAATATGTCTTTCCTCCCATGGATACCACACCACCTTGACTAAATTACAGTAGAAGCTTGGTGTTAATGAGGTATATATCCAAAGTGATTTATTAATTTCAAAATTCACCTATAAGAATGTATGTTATTCCTGAAATTTTTAAGTGATGCCTTCAGACTCTGCATTAGTGTTTTCATTTATTGATGGCCTTTCAAATTCAGTTTGAGGTCTTTTTGGTCCTTGGTATGAGTAACAATTAAAACCTGGATTTAAAATTAAATTAAATTGGGGCGCCTGGGTGGCTCAGTCGGTTAAGCGTCCGACTTCAGCTCAGGTCACAATCTCGCGGTCCGCGAGTTCGAGCCCCGCGTCAGGCTCTGGGCTGATGGCTCAGAGCCTGGAGCCTGCTTCCGATTCTGTGTCTCCCTCTCTCTCTGCCCCTCCCCCGTTCATGCTGTATCTCTCTTTGTCGCAAAAATAAATAAACGTTAAAAAAATTAAAAAATAAATAAAAAAATAAAACCTGGATATGTAAAATCTTAACAAAAACTTCACAGTTGCGTATTTACAGTAATTTCCTGTCTACTTCTAGCTTCAGGTAATCACTGGCCCGTTTTCTGTCTCTATTGTCTTCCTTAGAAATTTCATACAAATTGAATCATACAATATGTAACTATTTGTGTCTAACTTCTTTTACTTAATATAATATTTTTGAGGGGTGCCTGAGTAGCTCAGGCAGTTAAGTGTCCGACTTGGGCTCAGGTCATGATCTCACAGTTATCGAGTTCGAACCCTGCATTGGGCTGTGTGCTGACAGTTCAGAGTCTGGAGTCTGCTTCAGATTGTGTGTCTCCCTCTCTGCCCCTCTCCCGCTCACACTGTGTCTCTTTCTCTCGCTTCCAAAAATGAATAAACATTAAAAAAATTAATATAACATTTTTGAGTTTTCTTCAAGTGTTTCCAACATATCAGTAGTTCATTCCTTTTGTTGCTGAGTAGTATTCCATCATAATAATATACCAAATTTTGTTTATCCATTTGCTACTTGAAGAGCATTTAGGTTATTTCCAGTTTATGGCTATTAAGAGTAATTCTGCTATGAACATTCACATAGAAGTATTAATATCTCTTGGGTAAATACTCAGAGTGGACGTGGTAAGCGTATGTTAAGTGTATGTTTAACTTTTTAAGAAACTGCAAGTCTGTTTTTCCAAAGTGGCCAAAACATGTTCTAGTCCCAGCAGCTCGTGGAAGGCCATTTTCCCTACATCCTCCAGAAGTCTTTTAAGCTAGGGGTGGTGGGTTCTATAAGCAATGATTCCATTTCCTTCTCTTCTCTCCCATCGTTGACTCCAACCCACTATGTGCACACACCCATGGGTATAGTTTGAACTGTCTACTTGATCCCTGCCTGGGATTTTGATGTTGAAGAGGAATCTTGTATGTGGATTGGAGTTCTGCCCATACACTTGGCCAAAGCTGATGGCCTGTTGTCTCTCTGAATCTGTGTTTTCTCATGTTCCCAAGTGCCCCCTTTGTTGCCCTGTGGCACACTGTTTTCCCTTAGCCATACCTGAACATCTCATAATCTCATTTGCAATGTTTGCCTACCTGAAAGAAAGGTTCCTGGTTTGCTTTCTAGATAATATACAGTTATAAAAACTGGCATGGTCTTTAACAGACGAATTAGCTACTATTTTTAAGTATGTGTGAACTCCTCTAAACAAAGTCCAAAGACTTTCTTTATATGTATATAGCGTGCTGTCATGAGTTGCCTATCACTTTTGTAACCTGCTAGTCCTTGAATTAGTTGTGGTTTATTGAAGGATGTGTCTACTACTCACCTGTGGTTGACAGGGAAGAGGTGTTCTGCTGCCAGAAAGTCCATCTGCTCCTAGTGTCTGTGGACTGTTTTCAAAGCAGGAGCTGGTATGATTCACAGTCATTATCTCTCTAGGAAAAAGAGGGTAGCAGATTGGAGCTACCAGCTGTAGGGGAGGGCACGCACTTACTTTCCTCATCTATTCTAGGTGTAAAGGACTGTTCCAAGTGTATTTTAGCAAGATGTATTATTTCAGGAAGTTTCCACTGCTCTCTAGGTAGCATCTGCCTTAGGAACCCTGGGCCATATGCTAAAATATGAGGCTTGCGTAAGTTCATTTTGTGATTTTGAGTGAGACATTTGTTTTCCTAAAGCTCATATTTAAAAATTTTTTGAGAAGGAGTAAATTATCCTAGTGCATTACAGTATATTTGGCAGAATTATGTACTAAAGAGATTTATAAAGATATTTATGAATCTAAAATTCCCACTAGATATATATTCCTTCTATTTTAACTTTGAAAAGTTCAAATATTCTTACTTACTCCGTTCAAAATATTATTACTTACTACATGTTTCAAAAGAGACTGAGTCTTAAGCAGGAGGGCAAGCATGTGACGATGGGTCATCTTTAAGTGATAGATTTCTTTGCCTTGGTCTTCACTTAAGTGCTCAGACTTTGGTTTCTTCTTGCATATGGAAAATTGTTGTAAATGTCTTCTTGGGGATTCTCAGTGTGATATGGCATGAATAGAGAACTTTTGTGTCGATAACCTCTTCTTCCCCAGCTGCACTATATTAACCATCTCCTGGGTAATCCTAGGGTAAACAAGTTGGGTATCTTGTCTCTTACCGACATTTTGGCCAGAGTCTCTGACTTCCTATCATGCTAGGTATTAGGTCAGACCCAGGTAGGTATTTGAAAATTCTCTGAGACTCTTTTACCATTGAGACTTGCGCTTTTTGTTCACTCTCCTTCAATCTGGGTGAACTTGGGACTGCTTGAATCATCAAACAAAAACAAAAACAAAAACAAAAACCCCAAAACAACAACAAAAAAAAACAACCCCAGAAGTAATGCCATATATGATTTCCGAGGTGAGGTCATAAGATAGCAGGTGATACTGATGGTCTGGGAGGTTGAATAAGTTGCCCAATGCTATGTAGTTCATAAGTTGCAAAGTCAGGACTGTGGGCTTTGTGTCTGGCTATGGAATCGATTGCCATTTCTCCCCACCACTGCCTCTGTTCAAGAATAGCAACACTCTTGCATAGGAGTTATCATTTTTTACATGCCTTAATAAATTCATAATGAAAGTTTTAAAAACTCCTTTTTACTTAAATTGCAATACGGACAAAAAGCAGAGGTCTCGGGATTTTCCAAAGGAACTGACCTTCATAAAATAGTTTCTATCTTGCATTTTTGTGAGGTCAATTTCTTCTAAATTTCTCTTTAATCCTCACGATGTCCTTATAATGGATGAAAGAAGAAAATATCATTCTTTTCCCCAAGGACTTTAGACCACAGGACTTTAGAACATAATGTAGTAGGAAGTGTGGAGACTTTGGACTCAGACCAAGGTTCTAAACCCGACTTTGCACCTAAAGATCTGAGTTTTGGCAATAGGGCCTTAGCTGTAAAATGGAAGTAATATCACCTCTTTTGTGAGATTTGATGATAGAAACAATAAGATGATGTATGAAGACCAGCTGTCTTAGAGCCTCGTGAGTTGGAGATGTTCAGTAAATGTTGGCGCTTCCATTTCTTTTTGCACATCAACACTGAGACATTCAAACAAGGCTGAGCATGGACCATAGGAAAAGTGTTAAGAGCTAATCCTGTTTTGCGGGGACTTGACTACTCATACATAAAGTGATGTTTTTCAGAGACATTCAGAAACATGGGACACCCTCCCCAACAACATGATTTAGTTGGTATTTATTTATTTCTTATTATTTTAATGTTTATTTATTTTTGACAGAGAGAGAGAGCACTAGCAGGGGAGGGGCAGAGAGAGAGAGAGAGAGAGAGAGAGAGAGAGAATCTGAAGCAGGCTCCAGGCTCTGAGCTGTCAGCACAGAACCCAATGCTGTCTTGAACCCACGACCCGTGAGATCATGACCTGAGCCAAAATCAAGAGTCAGAGGTTTAACTACCTGAGCCACCCAGGCACCTCTGATTTAGTTGGTACTTAAAATAACAATTCCAAAGTTTAAGGGAAAAGGGGCATGAAGAGACGTGGGTGGTAGAGGGTGGGATGAACCTAGAACTCCTGACTGACCGCAGGAACCCTGCTTTCTGTTGGAATGAGCCAAGGGAAAGTGGAAGAAAATTCGTGTAAAAGGAGGAGTTGGGATTTGGGTGCAACCTCCTGGCACGTGTTTATCCAGTATTTCCAATTTCTGGAGGCTATGCCTACGTGATTTTGCCTGTTGCATACCTCCAATCAATCATCCCCCTTTTTTTAATTACAGCAAAAGTTGTGCAATCGTTTCTTTGTTTTGGTTAGGACTTCCTTTGCTTTATCGCTGGCAGGAAAAGCATACCCCTTGAGATTTCCTCTGGGACATGATTATTTACAGTAACTGCAATTTAATGAAATCTCTAGGATTTCTTCCTGATTTATCCTCTTTTTTGTTCATTCTTAAATATAGTTCCTTTGTTTGTGGCTGTTTTTCTCTTGGGTGCTTTTGCATAATTATTTTTAAAAATATCTGCAGTGTGTGTGTGTGTGTGTGTGTGATATGCATTTCTCATCATATATGTAGTATTTGTGCTTCACTTTTCGTGAAATGTTGCTTCAAATTATAAAATAATAATCTGCAACTTTTGGCTACTTCAGTCACTGTGAGCCTGGTTCAGACAATTAAAATCTCTTGCCCCAGCAACCAGATCGGCCTCCTGTCTAGTGTCTGGGGCCCTCAATTTCTAGTCTTCTAAAACGCTGAAGCCAGAGCAATCTTTTTCTGAAGAGAAAATCTGGTCATATCTGCTTAGTATCTTTCAAGGGCACTGTCAGATCTGGGTAGCACGGTCTGGCCCCTGCCTGTCCCTCCAGCCCCTCTCATCTGCTCTTTCCCCCCAACACCAATGTCCTGGTCGCACTACTGAGTCGAGTTATCTAAAAATCTTTCTCTCTCCAGCTTCTTCTGCCCTCTGCCTGTTGCTCTTCCTGCCTTGGGAAGCTCCTCCCCACAACTTCTTTTTGCCTGCTTACTCCCACTAGTGATTGAGGACCCATTTAGACATCCCTTCTCGTGGTGGGAGTGGCAGTGGGGGGCTTCTTCAACGTCCTCGAGACTGGGCTGTCTCCTCCTCTATCACTCCTGTATGTTGTGTTTGTCATGTTACCATACTCTTGCCAATTAGATGGCTGTTCATCAGAGCAGGGACGCTGACTTAAGAGATGGCGCTAGATAAGTATTTGTTTAATGAGTGAGCGAAAGAAGACAGTGCCCTGAGGCAGTGTGGCCCAGTGAGTAAGGAACCATTGGCCCGGGCCTGGTTCCTGTCCCCACCCTTAACTAGGTGAGTAACCGCTGGCGAATTTCTGCCCCTCAGTTTCTAAATTGGGGAAGTGGAGATAATAATGGCAAACATCTATTTAGATTATTTTAACGATTAAATGTTAATCGACATGAACAGTTTGAATGGTGACTGCACATGATATTGTTTAATTTCATGTTAGCTTTTATAATTATTATTGCCTGAACTTTCATCTGGTTCCTTGGTAGCCAAAGCAGAAGGCAGAGCATTTGGTGTGGTCTATTAGCAGTTGTCTAATCAGCTCCTTAAAAAATAGTCTCAAGAATTGATTTATAAAATGCTGGATTTCGACAAAAATGCCGTAAATGATTTTTAGCTGTAACGTATGATGTGGGTATTCTATATTATAATTTAATATTATAATTTCACTGTGGAGTATATGTCCCATATCTTTGCTTAAGATTTACTGTGTACTGGGCAAATAGGTTTTAAGGAATTAGAATCTATTGTAGGCTGAATTTTCAGCAATGGTCTTGGTGACAGAAAGGAAACTATACTAAAGGTCTTTCTCTAGTGCTTCTCATAAACGGCCTGAGATGATCTCTGAAAATTGTTCACTATTCATTTGACCTAGAAACTCGACAAAATCATGCATATCAAGAGGTTCAAATCTTCGTGTTCACTTTAAGAACACGCATTAAACTGCTCAGGCCATCAGGGGTATGCGTATCGGAAAAACCATTAAGTATCTGGAAGATGTCACTTTGCAGAAGCAACACATGTCATTCTGTCGCTATAATGGTGGAGTTGGTATGTATGCCCCGCCAAACACTGGGGCTGGACACAGGGTCAGAGGCCCAAAAAGAGTGCTGAACTTTTACTGCACATGCTTAAAATGCAGACAGTAACTCTGAACTTAAGGGTTTAGATGTAGATTCTCTGGTCATTGAGAACATCCTGGTGAACAAAACCCCCAAGATGCAGTGTAGAACTTCTAGGGCTCAGGGTTGGATGAATCCACACATGAGCTCTCCCTGCCACCTTGAGATGATGCTTACTGAAAAAGAGAAGATTGTTCCTAAACCAGAAGAGGAAATTCCACAGAAGAAAAAGACATCCCAGAAGAAACTGAAGAAACAAAAACTTATGGCCAGGGAGTAAATTCTGCATAAAATAAATGCAAATAAAAGTAAAAATGGAAACAAAAATAAAGGTCTTTCTCTAAAAAATTATATTTGAGATATTGATCAGAAATTGGCTAGAGAAAGGTACAGAAATCTTCAAATAGAAAACACTGATTAAGACTTTGAAGAAAGCTGTCAGGGAGCTCATAAATTGGAAGAAGATCATATTTCATTCAAGTCAACAGTGATGCTGTGGTTAATATTTCTCATTTTCCTGGGTCCAGAAACTAGAGACAAATCAGAGAGGAGGGAGGGAGAGGAAGGATGGAGAGGGAGAATGGGGGCAGAGGGAAAGAGGGAGAGAAACTTGAAACTTGGAAGAAATATTTTTCATCATAAATCATAAGGTCTGGCTGTAAATCACACCTTTTTTTTTAATGTTTATTTATTTTGAGAGAGACAGTGAGCAAGCTGGGGAGGGGCAGAGAGAGAGGGACAGAGAGAATAGCAAGCAGGCTCTGTGCTGTGAGCACAGAACCTGACGCAGGGCTTGATCCATGAACAGTGAGATTATGACCTGCCCGAAATCAAGCATCACTTAACCGACTGAGCCACCCAGGTGCCCCTATGAATCATACTTTCAAAGGACATCAAAGGTAGTTGAAAGTGTTTGTAGGGTCTTTGGACACAAAGGCACTGAGAAACCAGACAAGTTCTGGGAAACTTAACCTCCAAATTAGGAGTTTTAGCATGAATTGAAGTTACCTCGACCAGGGGAAAAACCAGGATTTGAGTGAGCGGCAATTCAGAAATGCTAGAGGTTAGTAACTGAGACGACTATACCCAGGTAATATTACAGACGACACCGGATGTTTGAGTGTGACCTTCGTTAAAATGTACATTTTTGTTATTTTAAGAAAAATGTTCACTAAATAATGCAATGATAAATATGTATGTAATGATATATGTAATGATAAAATACATGTATGATAAAAATATGTATGTATATGTATGTAATATATGTAATGTAATGTACAATGTAAAAATATATGTAATGTAATGTAATGTAATGTGAATATGTAATGTAAAAATATATGTAATGATTAAATAATACTGTATGATATTTTCTTGGACTTAACTATTTAGGAAACAGCTTTTTGGATAGGGAGGCAGTGTTCAATGTAACACCAGTTATATGAATCAGCAAGTAGGAGATCCTGCCCTTGCCTGAGGCAGTTGGACAGGGGATAAGTGCCCTCGAGTTGATGGCCCAGGGGGCCTGGTCCTACTGCAAGCCAATGACTTCAAGAACACTTCCAACTTCCCTAATGCTATAGTTACAATGCTGAGCTTAGGCAATAAACACACTCAATTTTATATAATTGTGACAGATCTCTTCGTATTTAATGGAAGTTTAAAGTGAATGGGGCTATTTAGGTATGGGACTTATTTTAAAATTGTGTGATATGTTACAAGTATTGTGTAGTTTCCCAGAAGGCAGTAAGGTGGACCCTAGACCTTGCCAGGTCCTGGGAGCCTATATAAGCTTTATCTTACTTTATAATTCCATTCTTCTTTCTATCTCCTGCTAAGAGATCAAGAGGCTAAGTCCTACAAGAGGGACTAGGTTGTATTACAGTTAAACGAGGTGATACATAAAGACCACACAGCTTAGTGCTCGGCACCTAGAAAATGGTAAATGGACATTGTTTGTTCTGTTGTCATTAGTGCGAGAGGTATTTGCCTTTGCAATATTGTTAGATGCTTTGCTGCGTTGTTTATAATTATTATCACATCTGTATCTCAGAAAAACCATGAGCATTAGGTGACATCACTTCTAGATGAAGAAACTGGGGGTCTGAAAAGTTTGGGAATGTGCAGGAGAGAGTGGGGGGCGGAGCCAGCACCTAAGCCAGGGTGAGCCCTTTTCGGCACATCTTTTCACTCCTCGCCTGCTGTGCTTCCAAAGGAGGCCGAACAAAGTTAAGTATGAGGGGCCCGTTGAAAAATATTCTATCTTCCAGTTTCCAGGTTTTATATCTGGGTAAATTGATTCATAACCAGGAGTTCATACTATATGTACTTAGATGTGTACCTATATGTATGTGTTTATATATATACATCTTTCCCCCACCTGAAGACAAGTATGTTTTTATTAAAGCAAATTCCTATATCTTTAAATATATCTTTCCTAGAATTTCATCATAAAATCAGAAATCTGTTCATCAAATATTCCGACCACAAGCTTTAACAAACATCACATTCAAACAACAACAAAACTGTAGAAAACAACTGCTTAAGAGGCAAATTTAACAAATATGGATTTAATAAATTTTGAGTTGAAAGTTCATTGATGTATATCTGAGACATTTTGATTTGAAACAAACCTTAAGAGTCTATAGCCGTTTCAAACCTGGGTGCCCATTAGGATTGCCCAGGGAAGCCGTAAGACAACAATGACCACAACAGCAACAGTAACTACCCCACAGGATTCCCTTCCAAGGATTGAGTGTCAACCTATCAGAGAAGTGGGATTGTTTGAGAACTCCCCAGGTTATTCTATTAGGTAGCCATGGCTGAGATTTTGGTCTAAAGAAAAGGCAGAAGCACATAACTGACCTGGACGATAAATACTTGCTGAAATTAATCGAATACACAGGATTTAAAAAAAAAAAAAATCAATGCCCACATTTGTCCAGCTTCCACTAAAGAATCTTGCTTTGATCTTGAACCCTCCTGAGAGGTCAACTCCTTGCCTCATAGCTACTTGTCTTAGAAGAGTAGAACCTATTTCCTCATCTCAATCCATCTCAAGTCAGGCATGGTCTCCACCCTCCTGACACTGGTCTTACTAAGACTCCATCAGTAATTCATCTGATATATACTAATAGGTGATCAATACATAATACATTATATATAATAATGTGATAACATAGTCTAATCAACACATAATACATAAAAACCTTAATATATCAAAGATCTACATGAAGACCCTCCAACAGTGCTGTGAGTCATAAGCAGTGCTATTTAAGAATTCATATTTAGGAATTGATAAGATTATACAGCTGAATAAAAATTTGGAGATTACCTTGTGCTGTGCCTCTCAAGTTAGTTTTTATTTTTAAATGTTTATTTATTTGTTTTGGGAGAGAGAGAGAGAGAGAGAGAGAGAGAGAGAGAGAGAGAGACCAGGGAAGGGGCAGAGAGAGTGGAAGAGACAGGATCCCAAGCAGGCTCTGCACTGTCAGCACAGAGTCAGACGCAGGGCTGGAACTCACGAACTGTGAGATCATGACCTGAGTGAAACCAACAGTTGGATGCGTATTAGACTGATCCACCTATGGGCTCCTCAAGTTAGATTTTTTTTTTTTTTAAAGCAACACATCCCTTTAGTTAGGAAGACTATTTGAAATGTCAGTGTGTAATAAAAGAGAGGGTGGGGCTGCCTTGCTTGAGTGATGGTGGTGATGGAGGCAGAACCCTGATTTCTGGATTCTGTGCACCTTTTGGTCTACCCACACCTCAGGGATAGCCTTGGAGATTACACGGACCCCTTGTTTCTCTGAGAAGCACAGTTTGAAAACCATCCATCTAGCCTTGACCTCTTCCAGATAGAATACAGGACATGCCTGCTGCTTTCAGAAGCTTCTAGGTTTCATAAATAAAAATACCTATCTATGGTAAAACATTATAGCTCATGAGCTCACATTTACATAATATTTGTTGCATGCCAGGCACCTTTATAAGTCACATATAGTAACTTATTTAGTATCCCCCCTTCAACAGTGGTGTAAATGTAGCTATTATTACCCTTATTTAATGGATGAGGACAGAGAAGCAGGAGATGTTACGTCACTTGCCAGTGTCACAGAGCTAAGGAGCGCACTTATGAGCCATGCTCTTAACCATCAATACCCTGCTTGATATGTACATGGTGTGTATCCAGTAATCAACTCTGTACATATACCACGTCTTCATGCAAATACGTTATTTAACCAACAGATCTTTAGAAGCAATAGCTCATCATGTTGTAGACACTGGAGATATAGGAAAGAATGAGACCAAAAATGTCCCTGTCCTCATGGACCTGGTAGAGAGACAGACAATACACCAAATAAGGAAATAGGATTATTCAGGTAGGTAATGATGATACTAAGAATCTATGAGAAGGTTGGGGCACCTGGGTGGCTCAGTTGGTTAAGCGTCTTGATTTTGGCTCAGGTCATGATCTCAGGGTTCACGAGTTCAAGCCCTGCATCAAGGCTCTGCAGTGACAGCATGAGGTCTGTTTGGGACTCTCTCTCTCCCTTTCTCTCTGCCCCTCCCTTGCACTCTCTCTCTCAAAAAATAAACATTTTTTTTTAAAAAGGAATATACCACAGGGTAAAGCCAGAGGAGTGTCTGTGGGGAAGTGCATTCTGCTTCAGATAGACTTACTAGAACTTGCTGCTTAAAGGGAGGTCAGTAGCCTAGGAGGGTCCTTGTCATTTGAGAGTTGGTTAGGAAGGCAGAACCTCAGCAACTATGCCAAACCTACCCCCTAGTCAGAACCTGCTTTTTAACAAGCTCCCCAGGTGATTTGTGTGCACATCAAAGTTTAAGAAGCACTGAGAATCAGAGTTTCAGTGTTGGAAGTTTCTGTTGCTAGTGGATAGGATTCATTCTTCTCTCTCTCTCTCTCTCTCTCTCTCTCTCTCTCTCATACACACACACACACACACACATGCTGAGTAAAATGTATGTAAGTGGAAAATAATGGACGTTGCATTTTTGAACATCATATTATAATATAAAAACATTCCCACTTTTATTTGCAATGTATTATCAGTTTATCATCATTTAAAAACAGTATTTTCTCATAGGACTAATGATATAATTGGGGGTTATATTGCTGATTCATAAATGATTCATAACTCTGACCAAAACATTGTGAAAGAAAAGATGTAAGTAAAATTTCTATGTCCCCTTTAAAAATAGGCAATTTAATGCTTCAATGCCAATAAAATGAATAGAAATATACTATAAAGTTAATTATGTAAGGAACTTTAATTTGCTGCAAAAATATATATAGTATATAAAATATAACGTCAATATAAATCTGCTCTAAATTAGTATGGCAGATATAAGCATTATTTAAACAAATATTTAAATTAAATAATTGTCTTTGCATTTTGAAGGGAAGATTCATAATTGTCTATGTCACATTAATAGACCATCCAATTCTATTTAAGGTTATACAGCCTTTCTCTCCGAGGAACGTTCCCCGTGACAAGTAACATTCGGAATCATCCCAATTACCTTACAGGTTTAAAGAAATTACTGCTCAGAATACTGAGGTATTATTTCAGTAAAGGTTTACAGCATGTTTCTTACTAAAATCATTTAGAAAATGGAACACTATCCAACATTTCCCACTTCCTTCTCTGTTTCCTCAGCTCTCCACAGAAAAGCTCAAACGGAAGTCACTGGGCCAAAGAAGTATCAAAGTGCTCAAGTCCTTTGAAAGCCAGCTGAACAGTCATCAGTGAGGGTGACCAACCCGTCCCTGTTTGCCTGGGACTTTCCCTGACTTGGCACTAGGAGTCTTAAATGCCAGGAACTGTCACAGTCCCTGGAAAAACTGGAAGGGTTGATCACTCTAGGTCACTAAAGATGAATTAAAGAAAAAACGAGTTTCAACATAATTATCACAAAATTGTGAGCATAAAAGTGTACTTTACTTTGCTACTTTTAATGAAAACTCTGGAATATAGTACAAACTGAATATCAAATAGCATCAGATGTTAATTCAATAGCATCAAATGAAAGGAACAGATATTTGGTGAAGAGGAAAATAGAAACTTCCGCATCCTTCTAGGCTTTCTCAGTATCATGAGAGAAGGAAACGAAAAGAAAGCAGAAGAATAAACATAACTTTCATTATTCACTAGACCACTGAGCTCCAAAATAGAGGTAAATTAAGAAGATATTAGAGCCTTTATTTTTATTTAACTTTACTGAAACTGAAAAATATAAACTGAGCTTTACTGATATGAAACACACAGATTAATACTAGTGTCTTCAATGGGTCATTACGTTCGAGAATGTGTGCTCCCTGGAAGGAACAAGGGTCAACAGTGGCTCCTATCACCGTTGGTCTATTTTTGAGAATCTGGGGACATATTATTAATTACATGCAACAAGAAGTCGTTTTTGTGTTAATTTAGAAAAATAAGACCTTTGAGTGTAGAATGTGTAATACTTTGTATTTGAGATGGAGTGTATTAATCAGCTTTTGTTGTGTAACAAACCACTTCAAACTTAGTGGTTTAAAACGGCAACCTTTATTCTTTCTCATGATTCTGTGGGTAGGCTGAGTGGTTCTTCTGGTCTGAGCTGACTCATATGGGTTGGATGGTTTAGGATACCTTGGCTTACAAGCTGGCAGGCTGGGGAGTGGGGAACCTCAGCAGGGATAATCCGTCTCTGCTCCACATGGTCCTGATCCTCTAGCAGATTAGTCTGGGCTTCTACACCTGGTAATTAGTGAAGAGCAAAGAGCAGAAAAGAGAGGGGAAGCCCAATGCACAACACTTTTTAAGTCTTGGCTTGCATCATCTTTGCTAATCTCCCATTGGCCAGAGCAAGTCACATGGCCAAGCCTAGCTTCAAAGGTTAAAAAAATCCTTTGCCTTTTGATGGGGAATTCTGCAAAATCACACTGCAGGGACAGGCAGAATTTGTCTACTTAGCAATCACAGGGGTGAAACTATTAAATCATGAAAATATTTGGTAATGCAGAGAAATTCCTGGCTTATTTGAACCAACATAGTTAAAAAATGTATTAAAAGATGGCGTGCATAATACAAACAATACAAATTTGCTCACTTTTCTTGTAAAGATAAATGGCTATTAGAGCCATGCTATGTAGCACATATTTTTGACGAACACACTTAACTTATCCCTTCAAAGTAAATATGACATTTCAACAATAAGAAAGCACCTACTTTTCAAAAGAAACATGCAGTATGCAAGAAGTCTTTTGCAACAGTTGCTTAAAAATACTTCCAGTGTGAAATTATTTTGTTTCAAAAATGGACATTGAGACTACAAGAAAATCTGAGATATACCCACCACTTGTACCTGTACCTCTTAAATTGTTCTTCTTAAAATCCACATATTTATGGATACGCTGAGAGGAACAGATTAACACAACATGGGTATGTTCTGACCAAACTTTGAGATAATAAGTGCTCATTGTTGTTTTGAGCTTCTATAGTTTACAGGAATTTGTTGATTACTGTAGTATGTAGTTGATATGTAATACAAAGTTAATTGTTATTGTTCTTTTAAGTCATGCTTCCAGTGGATATTTTCTTCATTCTAAGCACCTTATTATTTACATGGTAATAATAAATTGTCTCAGAATAACCCTTTGCTTCTGTCATGTTTCACTGTTTGTATGATATAAACATTGTTCAAACATCTCAGTATGACAATGAGGTTTGCAGTTTCAGTATGCCAGATAATGGAAATGAAAGGGTTTAGATTACACATCAAACTATAACTCAAGGAGCTTTTCCTTAGGCATAGTAATACTTTTATTTTAAAACAAAATCACAAAATACTTAGAATGGCTACAAACTGTTGAACTCATATTTTCAGTGAGTACTTCTAAAGGTTTTTGTATTTCTCATTTTTTGAATTAAGTTAAAACCTCTAAATTATTCATGGCTATGCCTTACTGGAAGCCTCAGTTTCTAGTAATTATTTATATAATGAATAATAGCTGTCATTTTTTTTTTTTTTGAGCACTTACCATGGTAGACATTGTGCCAAGACCTTTCTATTCATTCCTTCATTTAATTAAAAGAGTTAGGGGGTGCTTGGGTGGCTCAGTCGTTTAAGTGTCTGACTTCAGTTCAGTTTATGATCTCACAGTTTGTGGGTTCAAGCCCCACGTCAAGCTCTGTGCTGACAGCTAGGAGCCTAAAGCCTGCTTCGGATTCTGTGTCTCCCTCTCTTTCTGCCCCTCCCCCGCTCATGCTTTCTCTCTCTCTCTCTCTCTCTCTCTCTCTCTCTCTCTTTCTCTCTCTCAGAAATAAATAAACATTAAAAAAAATAATTTGAAGAGCTAGACCTATAGAAAGGAAGATTATCACCACCAATAGGTTTTCTCCAGAAAGCAGGACCAAAAATAAAAAGAATAAGACAGAAAGAAATATAAAATGGCATTATTTAAGTCTTCCTTCTTTTTGGTGGTTCTTTGAAGAACATTCATACTGCTTCATTAAAATATTTCTTTTTATTTCATATTTCATTTTTCTTATTGAAACACTTAAAGTATTTTTTCATTTAGCAGCAAGCCCATTAAATTTAAAATATATTTCACCTTAATAAGGAATTTGTAGTTTAAGTTTGAAAAATTATCTTTATAGTGTTAATATTTTCAAATATACAGTGAAGGTTAAGTTTTGTTTGTTTGTTTTTTTTAGCATAGTATAAAGTAAAATTGGAGTTTGGTAATTAATGCTGGGCTAATGAGTGAACAACTTTATCAGGAAAATAAAAAATCATAAAAGATGAATCTACCTCCTAAAATTTAAAATACCATTTTATCACTCTTAATTATTTATATTTTCTCAATTGAATGATTCTATTTTTTAAAAAGATGTGTCTATATTGAATGTTATAATTGGTTTATAGTCATTATATAATTTCTAAAGGTTGAGACTGTCAATGTAACTTTAACAAAATACTCCTAATTTTTTAAAAATTTATTTTTCACGTTGGATATTCTGAGAAGCAGGTAGCACAGAGCCATTCATTTTTTTCTGGGAAGGTTGGGGAAGGTTCCAAACAGAAGACAGTTTTCGAGCTGGGTCTTAAAAGTAAGTAATAAGCAAAGAAGAGGTAAATGGATGGCTTTGGGTGTGATGCTATGGAGGGTGAGATAGTCGTGGGTAGAAAAGCAAAGAGCTGATTTTCTCTGTATTATCAACAGACGACTGGAAAATAAAATTTAAAAACAATACCATTTATAATGGTATCAACTATCATAACATAGTAAGAATAAATTTAAGAAAACGTGTTCAAGACAGTTGATTTTTGTATATGAATCTTGTATTCTGTGACCTCACTAAATTCATTTATTAATTTTTGTAAGTTAATTTTTTTCTTACAATATTCTACATAAAAATACAATATTACATATTGTAATATTACATAAAATACAATATTACAATATTCTACATAATATAAGGTTTTGGTTCTATCCATTTATCATTACTTTTATTTATGTTTCTTGTCCTATTGAATTGGCTTTTACCTCCAGTAATTAGTTCCCCAAATGATTGTGGAGTACACATGTGTATACATTTTTCATAATTCACAAAATTGTACACTTACAATCTGCGAAGTTAATTGTATATAAATTTTATTACTAGAAAGTTGATTAAACAAAAACAAAACCAACTGACAGATTCAAAAAGCAAGCCACAGAATGAGAGAAAACTGACAAAGACATGTATCCTGAATATGTATTTGTATCCTGAAATTTGTATATGTATCCTGAATATGTATATGTATCCTGAATATGTATATGTATCCTGAAAATCTTCCTAGAACTCATTAAGAAAATACAGGCAATCCAATAGAAAGTGGCAAACGACTCCAACGAGACTTCATATGACAGGTGGCTCAGTTGGATGAGCGTCTGACTTCGGCTCAGGTCATGATCTCACAGCTCGTGAATTCGAGCCCCACGTTGGGCTCTGTGCTGACAGCTCAGAGCCTGGAGCCTGCTTCAGATTCTGTGTCTCCCTCTCTCTCTCTCTGCCTCTCCCCTGCTTGCACTCTGTCTCTCTCTCAAATATAAATAAACATTGAAAAAATTACAAAAATAAATGGCTGATAAATTTATGAAATGGGGTTTATTATCATAGGAATGCAAATTAACACCACAAGGAAATATTACACATTACCAGGATGGGTAAAACTTTAAAAGCCAATGGTGCCAAGTGTTTTGGTAATGAAACAATTGGAAGTCTCATGTACCAATAGCAAGAGGGTAAACTCAATAGCCATTTTGGAAAATTGTTGGGTACTTTCTACTAATGTTGAAGCTCTACACACCCTTTGACCTAAGAATCCCACTCCAAGTTTTATATCCAATACAAATGTGTGGGTAAGTTCACAAGAAAACATTTACAGGTATGTTCATGGCAACTTTATTCATAGCAGCCCCAAACTGGAAACAGATGTCTACCAACAGTAAAATGGATACATACATTGTGGTACATTCTTCATACATAGCAATGCCATGTGCATATGGTTGCCACTCCTAAAAACAGAGATGCATTTTGCAAAAATAACACAGAGCAAAAGAAGCCAGATACAAGAGCATATACTGTATAATTCCACTTACACAGAAGTTCACGAAACAGGCAAAACTAATCTGTTGTGTGAGGTTTTAGAATAGTGGTTATCTTTTGGAGAAACAGGTAATTATTGAGAGATGATAGCAGGGAGCCATCTGGGGAATGGAAACATTCTATACATTGATTTAGATGGTGGTTAAACAGGTGTATTTTTACTTTGTTAAAAATTTTAAGTTGCTTATGATTTGTACATTTTTTTTGTTTGTATGCTTTGCTTCAAAATTTTTTTAATGTTTATTTTTGAGAGAGGTTCCAAACAGAAGAGCCACCCAGGCACCCCTGTATAGTTTGGTTCAATAAAAGGTTTATATTATATTAAAATAAAAGGAATGATGAAGGCCTGAGACAGTGGGAATAGACAGAGGCAGAGAAAGCTACTTGATATTAAGGATATTTCAGAGGTAAAATCCGTAGGAGTTGGTGATTGGTTTTGAGGAAGCCAGAGGAAACAGGTGAGAACAAGAACTCTTGGAAGAAGGTTGATACCATTAATGGAGATTGCAATATAAACAGTGGAGGAGTTAGAGGTGAGGAGCGAGATGGGGTGATGTGGGTAGTATGGTAATAAGACGGAGGTACTGAGTTAAGAAACTTTGAGAACATGAATATGCCAGGAGGTCATAGCACAGGCCTAAAGCTTAGAAATAGGTCAGGGACAGGGGAACCTCAGTGGCTTAGTTGGTTAAGCGTCTGACTTCGTGATCTCAGGTCGTGATCTCATGGTTCGTGGGGTCGACCCCCGCATTGGGCTCTGTGTTGACAGCTCAGAGCCTGGAGCCTGCTTTGGATTCTGTGTCTCCCTCTCTCTCTGCCCCTCCCCCACTCATTCTCTCTCTCTCTCTCTCTCTCTCTCTCTCTCTCTCTCTCTTTCTCTCTCTCTCTTTCAAGAATAAATAGATACTTTAAAAAAATTTTTAAAAGAAGAAATAGGTTAGGGATAGAGATAGTTTCACCATTATCATATGAGGTATTTAAGCCATCCTTTTTAGTAGATTTCATCTTGACTTCATTCTATACTTTAATATATATAAACTTTATCTGACATTTCTACTTACTCTTTCCTTATATATAACCTCATACGTTTTTTGATATCAAAGTAGATTTTATTTTTAATTAAAAAATTCTTTAACCTCACATGTGTTTGAATTGGTTGGATGGGGGTTTCTTACTTTATCTGACTTGCTGAATAAAAGAACTCCTGGCTGTTTTGAACATGATTTTAGGTATTATCTCCTTATCTTGGCGACGTTTATGGTTGTGCAATCAGTCCATTCTAAATTTGTTTGCATTGTACACTTAAAATGCTTTTCTCTGTGCTTGAGATTTTTTGAGTTTCTTGTGTGTGTATGTTTATCATTTTCATCAAATTTGGAAAACTTTCCAGCCATTATATCTTCAAATGTTTTCCTTCCCCTTCCTTTTCTTTGAGATTTCCAATTACATTTCTGTTAGGTTGCTGAGGCTGTCCCACAGTTAACTGGTGCCCTGTTTATTTCTTTTCCCAGTTGTTTATTCCATTTCATCTCGGATAGCTTCTTTTACTGTGTCTTCAAATTAACAACTTGTTTCTTCTATAATACCCAATCTGATGTCAATCCCGTCTAAATGATGGAATGTTCACTTACGGCATCATATTTTTTTCTCTAGAAGCTGGATTGGGGTCTTAAAAACCACATCTCTACTTAAAACGTTTAATTTTTCCTCTATGTATGGAATATAGTTGCAATAACAGTTTTAATGTTCTTGTCTACTAATTCTATCATTTGCATACCTAGCTTTTCTGGATATTTTTCTATTGATTGGCTTTTCTCTTCTTCAATTTTTTTTTTAATGTTTATTTTTGAGAGAGAGGGAGAGACAGAGCATGAGCAGGGGAGGGCAGAGAGAGAGGGAGATACACAATTCGAAGCAGGCTCCAGGCTCTGAGCTGTCAGCACAGAGCCTGACGCAGGGCTTGAACTCACAAACCGCGAGATCACGACCTGAGCCGAAGTCAGACGCTCAGCCGGCTGAGCCACCCGCGCCCCTGGCTTTTCTCTTCTTTATGGGTTGTCATATTTTCCTGCTTCTTTGTATACCTAGCAATATTTGATTGGATGTCGTTCATTGTGAGTTTTACCTGTTGGGGTGCTGGGTACTTTTTTATTCTCATAAATATTCTTGAGTTTTATTGAGATGCAGCTATGGCAACAGTATGATTGTTTCAAGGCTTGCTTAATGCTTTGTCAAGTGAGACTGGAGCAGCCTTGAGTTTAGGGGAAATTTTGTCTCACTACTGAAGTAATAACCTTCTGACAATTCTACCCACTACCCCATGAATGATGAGATTTTTTCCAGTCTGGCTTGTAGAAACCTGAACTATTCCTAGCCTTCAGGAGTTCCAGTATTTGCTCTGTCTGCTCCTTTTGGGTGGTTCTTTCCCCTTCTTCCAGCATTTTCCTCACAGACAGACACTGATCATTGTTGAACTGAGGATGTAAGGGGGGCCCTCTGCAAGTTGCTGGAGTTCTCTCGTTGTGCAACTCCCTCTCTTCAGCATTCCGCTCTGTGAATTCCAGCTGCCTTGGTTTCCCTAGACTAACATCTTCCATTCCTCCTCTGTCTCCTCACCTCAGGCTGATCACCAGCCCCACCTGGGTTCCCTCACTCCAGGCAGTAGTCTGGAGCACTCACAGGACCCATCTTGTGTGGTTCCCCTCTCTCAGGGAGCACTGACGTACGTTGGCACAATCCAATGTCTAAAAACCATTGTTTCCTATCATTTCATGATTTTTTTGGCTGTTTCTGGTGGGAGGGTAAATCTTGTCCCTGTTACCCCATCTTGGTCATATAAGAAGTCCAGATGTCTTTTCTTGGAAATGTTCCTTCCCGCCCTCCCCCCTCCCCGCCCTTTCTGCTTTCTTCTAAAAGAATGCAGGGAGTAGCTTGTCTCAACCTTTTCCCATTGGCAGTCTCATAAATCTTACCGATTTTTATTTATGAATAGGCAGTAATAAGGCCACACCTGTGTGACTTTCTTCCCTAGGGAACCAAAGGAAGCATAACTTACATTTCTATTATCTCCTATCATTGAATTCTATCTGTGTGACTGATACTATTTCTTGAAAGAAGATTTAGTTACAGCCCTCCTTTTTTCTTTCTTTCTTTCTTTCTTTCTTTCTTTCTTTCTTTCTTTCTTTCTTTCTTTCTTTCTTTCTTTCTTCTTTCTTTCTTTCTCAAATGCCTCTTCAGCTGCTCCTCATGCTATCTGATTGAAATACTGAATTTACACGCATGACTGTTCAGTCCCAGTGGCCAAGAGTACAGACGCGAGCATTGATCAGAGTTGGACGTGAGTCCTGGCTTAACTACCAAACAATAACATTCCTCGGGCTCTTTCCTACCTGGCCACACACTGTGTTAAGGACCTTTACATGGACTGGCCCACTAAAATCTCATGACAACCTTATCTGATACCGAAGTTAGTACTATTATTATAATTTACAGTATGGTAATCAGCACCGGAAGTCAGAATGCCTGAGTTGAATCTTGGCATTAACCCTTAATAATTTTGTATCCGTGGGTAAGTTCTTTAACTTCTCTAAGACTTGGATTCTTTGTCTGTGAAGGGGAGTGATGGTATTTCCCTCACAGGGGTGCTGTGAGAACTTCAAGAGAAAAAAGATGTGAGCCGTTTAGCACAGTGATGGCTACACATAAGTGCTCAGTGGAAGGTGAGTTGTTGCGTTACTTTCCTGTGAAACACTGAGAATATTTGAGAGTGAGAAACACTGAGAATATTTGAGAATGAGAAAGGATGTTACTTTGTAACACTCAGAGACTTTTGGGAACTTGATAAAGCAGCCATGAGAATGTACCTCCTAGACTTTCTATGACAAGTAGTAATTGTAATTGACTAAAGGTCACAGCTGCTAAACTTTGAAATTCAAAGGTACCTTTGTTCAAGTCTACCCCTCTCATGGGCTGCTCCCTGTCAGTGATGGAGTACAGTGAGGGATACTAAGGAGACCCTCACATGGCCATGGGACTCTTACCAGTGCCAATTTAGACTCAAAGACTTCCTGATGCTTCTGCTGACCTTTCATTAGCCTGCACCCCATTTCTTTTTCCTTTTTTAAAGAGATTTTTTTAACGTTTGTTTAGTTTTGAGAGAGAGACAGAGTGTGAGCTGGGGAGGGGCAGAGGGAAACAGAGGGAGACACAGACTCTGAGCAGCCTCCAGACTATGAGCTGTCTGCACAGAGCGCGACGTGGGGCTCGAACCCGCAAACCAAAAGATCATGACCTGAGCTGAAGTCTGATGCTTACTGGACCGAGCCACCCAGGCACCCCAAGCCTGCACTCCATTTCTAGGACATTTCCATGACACCTTCTCTCCTTCTTTCCTTTACTTGAGACTTGAATTGGGGTCTTATGATTCTGCCAGTCTTTTCTGGCTCTCTTCCTACTTCCTTTCCTGTAGGTTCTCCTCCTAATCAGATGTTTAATCCTGTCTTGGTGTCTCCTTTTTGGAGGACCTGGTTGAACATGCTTGAGTTCTTGTTTTGTTTACCCTGGTAATTATGCTAATCACAGCCTGCAGAGGTGCTTCCTGGCCCCACTCTCAGGGAAATGATGATCGCCACTGTTCTCAGAAGTCTGTCTCCATTTCTCCAATGGTTCCTTTTTTTCCTTCACTCAATTTCCCCACCATATTTTAATATGGAAAGCCCCCTGTCCCTTCTCTGATTTCCTTCCTGCCAGTTATATTTAGTAGACTAGTTTTCATCTGCCCCCTTTTCTCTCTCTTCCCTCAACAGCATGTTCAGTAGGGTCAACTTCACATATCTTTACATACTCAACTTTCCATTGCAGTCTACGAGAATGTGCATGTGTATATATATATATATATATATATATAATTTATTTTTTAAATTAGGCTTCATGCTCAGCTGGGAGCCCGATGCAGGAATTGAACTCATGACCCTGAGATCAAGACCTGAGCTGGGATCCAGAGTCACCCAGGCGTTCCAATGCACTTATCTTGTGTAGAACAGAATGAAGGGCATCTTTATAGAACTAAGGACATTATGCAATTTTACCTTTTCTGGTGATTCCTTCTTATAATTCTTTTTTTTTTAATGTTTTTATTTATTTTTGAGACAGAGAGAGACAGAGCATGAGCAGGGGAGGGGCAGAGAGAGAGGGAGACACAGAATCCGAAGCAGACTCCAAGCCCTGAGCTGTCAGCACAGAGCCTGACGCGGGGCTTGATCTCACAGACTGTGATATCATGACCTGAGCTGAAGTCAGACACTTAACCGACTGACCCACCCACGTGGTGCCCCCCCCTTTTTTTTAAATGTTTTTATTTATTTTTGCCTTCTTATAATTCTATTCTGTAACTTCCATGAAGTTAAATACTCATTTAGTGTAATGTTGGGCAAATAACTTCTCTGACTCTCAAATTCCTCATTGTGACATAGGGATAGGCCCTACATGCCCCTTTTGTTGTGAAGATTACATGAGATAATAAGAATGATATCAAGCCCTGTGCCCAGCACTCACTACATATTGGTTTGTTCCTCTACCTAGGCGACTCAAAATCTGAGATAGTTTGTGGTTGTGTTAAGCAGAATTGAATTAATCACAGATGGGAACGAGGCACATAGAAGTTGGCACAGCTAAGTGGCAAAGAAAGATTTGAACTCACATCTTCTGTCCCCAGAGCCTGCTATAATTACCAATATTAATTGCAAAGTAAGACAAAAAGTATGTTTACTTCTGTCTTAGATTAGGCTTTACAGAAGTAGACTTTGAGACAAGGATTCATGTGCAAATGATTTACTTATTTAAAAAAAATGTTTATTTTATTTATTGAGAGAAAGAGAGAGCCCCAGCAGGAGATGGGCAGAGAGAGAGAGGGAGAGAGAGAATCCCAAGCAGGCTTTGTGCTGTCAGCACAGAGCCCGACATGGGGCTGGAACCCACGAACACGAGATCATGACCTGAGCCGAAATCAAGTCAGACACTTAACTGACTGAGCCACCCAGGCACCCTGATTTCTACTATTTCTTCCCAGGAAAAGTCAGGAAGGAAATGGGGGAAGAAGGATAGGGAAGGGGAAGAGCCAAACAAGAACCCGCAGAAGGTAGATTCAGCCTGATTCCCCTGGGGGAGCTTGGAGAATAGCTGAGGCTGGAAGTGTACTGACTTGAGGCTAGGGAGTGGCTTTTATACTTCTGTGCCTATCTACTAACCACCACCCAGGGCAGGTAGGTTCACAGGCATTTTGGGATCTGCATGTGTGGTGAAGATGGGAGGATTAGCTTCAGTAGACTGAACAAAGCCCTTCTACAGACGGGCTGCAGGTGCTGGCCATTGGGAGCAAAAGCACATGAAAGTTAGAGAGGGGCACAAAAATGGTCAAAGGGGTCTGAAGGGCCAGAGTGGATCACTGGCTTTGTCCACTCTAACCCCAACTTACTCCCCGTCAAGCTGTTCCCATGGTTTTGTCTTCACTTCAGAAGATGCTCATTTCAAAGCACACATATATTCTCTATTCTGCAACCCAGCATCATGCACGTTAATAACTAAGATTTAAATTGAAATTTAAATTCGGGTAAAGAGCTCTTGGGTAGTTTCACATGGATAAATGATTAGTATTCCCATTACATAACTGCAAAACTACAAAATCTGCCATCTGTCGTCTTCTTAATTCATGCTCTCCAGTCCCTTCGCAGAATCAGGAAGTTGGGGCTGGGCAGAACCTGATCACTGCCTTTCCATTGATTAAAAATTTTTTTTTTAATATTTATTCATTTTTGAGAGAGAGAGAGAGAGAGAGAGAGAGAGAGAGAGAGAGAGAGAGAGAGATACAGAACTCGAAGCAGGCTCCAGGCTCTGAGCTGTCAGCACAGAGTCCGTCACAGGGCTTGAACTCACAAACCGTGAGAGCATGACCTGAGCTGAAGTCAGACGCTTAACCAACTGGGCCACCCAGGCACCCCTCCATTGCTTTTAATTTGGCCACATGTCTAAAATATTCTTGGCTTTCATAATGACAAAGCTAATAGTTATGTAACTTATACGATGTGCCATTCTAAATAACCCTCTGTGTATGAACTCATGTAATATTTACAGCTATGCTGGTAATGACTATTAGCATAACCCCCATTTATGGTTGAAGAAACAAGCCAAAATGGTAAAGTAGTAGACCCGGGATTCAAACAGTCTGGCTTTAGGGCCCCTGCTTGTCACCACTGTGCTGCAATGCCTGTCTGAGAGGACAAAGTTCCCTCCCAAAGCAGCCTGTGTTAATTTGTGTTCCTTCCACTTTCTTATCAATGACTCCCTGTCAACTTGAATTGGACTAATAAGTACTCACGACTAATATAAACACTTAGTCCCTGGACTTGGTGATCCAGATAGCAGCTTCTATTCTAGGCCATCCCTGGCATGCTCCGGTTAGTCCCTCCCAGCAGGGCTCCAGAGAGGACAAGATTTTGCCATGTTTGACCATTATAGGTAAAAGTGATTAAAAAAAAAATCCCCTACAAATTATAGCACAATTAGAGAGTTGACAGACAAATTTTGTAGAAATTTGTGCTTAAGCATCACAAGTGATACTTACTACAAAATAAAGAATATCACTGTACCTTGTATAATAGGAAGCTTTCGACATGCATATAATTCAATATGATAGGACAATATTGAGATCCATGGATTCCAGTTTATTTATCTGTATTTATTTGTAGGATTCACAGGGAAACGGTTTCAGATAGAGGAAAGGGCTTTTGGTCAGCAGTTCAAAGAGTTGTGTGGCAACCTTGGCTAGCTGTTCGCCTGAAAATTCAGCTTCCTCATTTCACTTATTTTCAATTTTTTTATTAAAAAAATTTTTTTTTGATGTTTATCTATTTTTGAGAGCGAGCGAGAGAGAGAGAGAGAGAGAGAGACAGAGCACAAGTTGGGGAGGGACAGAGAGAGGAGGAGGGACAGAGAGAGAGGGAGACAGAATCTGAAGCAGGCTCCAGGCTCTGAGCTATCAGCACAGAGCCTGACGTGGGGCTCGAACTCATGGACTGTGAGATCATGACCCGAGCTGAAGTTGGATGCTTAACTGAATGAGCCACCCAGGCGTCCCAGCTTCCTCATTTTAAAAACGGGATAATTTGTTTTATTTACCTTACAGCGTAGTGTATCAAATGAAAAAAATCTATGGAAATTGTTTTGTAAATGATCAAGTATTAAATACATGCATATGTTTAGCATATTGACTGATAGATAGATGTACCATGATCACGATAGATGTATCTGAATCTTTTTTACTGCTTGTATTTTGTATTTGTCCCTTATGTTTCTATTAATAGTGATGAATTTATAATTTCTGAGGCTCTTATTTGCAAAATCACGCCTAAAGATGGATTTTCAATAAAAATCTTACTTAATAGATAACACTGTTTCCAAAAGCTGTGTCAGTTCTTGGTAAAAATTCTGAATTAGTCTCTATTGGGATCCTACTGTTAGCAGTCACTGCCCTTCTACTGCCCTCCCCAGACCCATCTCAAGACCCTCCAAAGGTCATGGCCCTTGGGAGTAACTTTCTAATCTAGATACTTTCTTCCATGTTCCTATTAAAATGTATTTGAACCCTATTCACCATGAGTATTTTTATCTTTATTTTTTAATTAAAAAATTTTTTTTAAGTTTATTTGAGAGAGAGAGAGCGAGAGAGAGAGAGAGCATGAGCAGGGAGGGGCGGAGAGAGAAGGAGAGAGAGAGAATCCCAAGCAGGCTCTCCACCATCAATGAGGAGCCCAATACGGGCCTTGAACTCACGAACCCTCATGACCTGTGCCAAAATTAAGAGCCGGACGCTTAACTGACTGAGCCACCCAGGCACTCCTGCCATGAGTAGTTTTATCAATTTATTCTCTCTAGAGTGATTATGAGCGTCCTTGATGTGGTTTCATGTATTTGTCCTTTGAAATAACTTTAATTTTTAACAGAGAACTTGTGAACCTATAAAACTTTCATCCCCCCAAATTAATCTCCAAGGGATTTCAGGCACCAAGTAGAGAAGTAAGAAAGGCAAAGCCTGATTTGTCTGGATCTGATAACAGAGACATGGATTTTTGTCTACTAAATAGACAGACTGATGGAAAAGGTCTATGATTATTTTTGTTCCTGTCTGTGGCTCATCATGTGGTGCTTGCAAATGGCTTTATGCTTGACTTCTCATTGCTGAGGACAAAGAATCGAATTATGCTAGAGCTTGTTTTTGGAAACCCAAGGGGCACATGTAGCTAATTAAAGATATGCCCTCGGTTTCCTTTCCTTGTTTATCCTAAGGGATATAAAAAACATTCCCGATGGTATTTCTTCTGGAAATCTTATTTAGCCAGGAGGCAATTTTCTAGTGTTCTAATCAATTTAAATTGATGTTTTAGGACTCTAAGCTTAATATTAATTATAAGCCGACTTCTATTTAGGCAACATTTTTAAATGATTTGTACAGAGAATGTATTTCTTTTTACTGAATGGAATCCAACGTCTCTTCATTCCTAATGCTCCCACTGCATAGATGTGGATTTGACATATATTTCTTTATTTTGGCTGCTTTAAGTGGATCTGCCTATTTTAATTCCTCTAATCTATTCATTATGATGCAGATTTTTGACTATTCAGTTATAAAATGCATAATAACAGAGGAAGAATTTAAATGATCAGAATGATTCCACGCAATTTCTTCTGCCCTCCGAGTGTTTTTGCACAGCTTAAATCCATGAAATTGTTTTGAAAGATTTTAACTTTCTTTTTTCCCCCCTTTGGCAGCTGGCCCATGTTTCAAAGAGCCATTTCCTGGAATTTTATCAGAGTATTATTACTAACGTCTCTGCATCTCTGTTTTCTTATTTGTGAGCTAGTAATATCTAAGGAGATGGCAATCCTGAAGTCAATAATAATATTTTTCATAATTTCATAATAAGACCTATTTTTTGCCTTTCTACACCCAACGCTATTACACTGCTATTCACTGCCATTCATTTGCCAGCTCTCAGGGTCATATGTTTGGGTTGTGTATGCTCATAACAATCTATTTATTCCCACATAACCTAGGATGCGGGCCGGGAGGGTTCCCAGCACATGCGTTTAAACAGAATGATTTGGGGGACCTGCCAAAGCCTTGAGATGAAGAAGGGGTATCAGTTGAGACTGTGTTTGGCTTCATGTACTAGAAACTGAACTCCTGAAGCTTAACTGAATAGGGTTTTCTTTCTCTGGCATGATTAGAAAGTGAACCCCACAACTAGGGCTGGTCAGCTGTGCAGGGAAACCATCAAGGACCCGAGCTTCTCTCTAGCTTCCTGTTCTGCTGTCCTTAGCCTGTGGTTTTCATCCTCAAGATTGAAAGAAAAGAGCTCTAGCTCCAGTCTTGGCAGGGAAGGCAGAGGGGAGAAGTGCACAGCAGCTGATTTGGTCTTTTGTTATCAGGAAAGTAAGAGCTTTCCTGGAAGTTCCATCGAGTGCATATTTGCTTATATCTGGTTGAACAGGGCTAGGTCACACGATGAATGGAGGCCGGGGAGGTGTTGTTAAGCATTTTTGAGCACAATTAGAATTATGTTAGAAAGGAAGAAGGGGATTAGATATTGGGTAGGAAACTAGCAGCGTCTGCCAAAAGGGGATTTAGGGACAGAAAAGTGAGTGGGAATAAAGTGTCCCTGGGTCTGAAGATCAGTCCTGAAGCCACTAATGATGAATACACAGTGTTTCTGTGAAGTAGGTACCAGCCGGATCAAGCCACATTGGGCTTTGCCTTGTCACACTTCCCCCATTCTTAACTTCCAGATGCAAAAACCTGACAGTCGACACATCGATGTCGATCCGTCTTTTGGACACACACTCACCCGAAGCTGCAGAGGCAGGAAGAAAACTGCGAAGATAATTATTAGTTCACAATGAGAATATTGCCAGCAAGTGTACCAAATATCGACGCTCACTAACCAAACAGTCTCAGGCAAATGTATGTGAAGCCAAATCATTAGAAAGAAGTCAAAGAGGCATGTGAGTGGGGTGACCTTGATGGCCAGCCTAATAGAACAAGTCACAGTAGCGTGTAGCTCCTTTCTTCCTCATGAACTCAGGAGTAGAATGGTACTTAGCAAGAAAATCCTTGGCCAATGCATCCTCCTCCCCCCCCTCCTGGGGGCAGCAGAAGTGATGCATGCCTGGGTTTACGCCTCTCGTTCCCCCGTTTCTTGGCTTCAGATTTTGAAGAACTCCCCTTTTTGACGGTTACATTCTCTCTTTATATGTGTTAATATATTCATTATGGCTATCCCCCAAGTCTTGGCCTGGTGAATCAGTCAGGGAGCTGGTGAGAAATATATGGGACCACTTACTAGGGTGAGGACAGGTAACTTGCCAAGCCGACAGTGGTGTACCCTGGGGCTGACCAAGGTGGGAAGAATGATGTTGCTTTGGCTGTAGCTCTAGGTGAAGGCTGTCTAACAAGAGCTGAGGTCTTTGGTAGAGGAATATTGTTACAGCCAACGTATGGCCCAGCAAGGAAACAGCTGTGTTCCTGCTAATGCCTCCCATTGTCCAAGTACAACCAGAAGTAAGGAAGTGGAGGAACCCATGGATGCTATACTTTCCTCCTGCAGCACAGAGCATGGTGGAGAAGGCTAGGGAGGGAATCTGGAGTGGCCAATAGTGAAAATCCAGCAGCCCCAAGTGACAATTCTCTTTATGGTGACATGCCTATCTGTCGTCTGATCCAATAGGTCTCCTTTTATAGCCTTTATAACTCAGAGGTCGGGGCGCCTGGGTGGCTCTGTTGGTTAAGCGTCTGACTTCAGGTCAGGTCAGGATCTTACGGTTTGTGAGTTCAAGCTGTCGGCACAGAGCCTGTTTCAGATGCTCTGTCCCTCTCTCTCTTGTCCCTGCCCCACTTGCTTGTGTGCTCTCTCTCAAAATAAATAAATAAATATTTAAAAAAAAATCTCGGAGGTCAGTCATCATTCTACTCCATTTCCAAAGTACTTCCTACATACGGCAGCCCTGTCCTGGGAACAGGTTGCTGTGATGGGCGGTGGTGTGGAGGGGGTCCCCACAGCCTGTGCTCATTTTCTCTTCTCTAGGGTGTCACTACTTCTCTCTCGCACTGTGGGTCACTTCAACCCAACACCTAGTTACCCCTACTGGCCGATCAGATTTCCTTTTTTTACCTGTTAGGAAGCTACAGAAAATTCGGTAGAGCATCTTTATCAAGGATATATACGCATTTCTCATATTGCAGCATGAGTACATCTAGGTCACGGTTTCTCAGCCTCCTCATTACTGACACTTCGGGCCGGAGAATTCTTTGCTGTGTAGGGGGAATGAAGTGTCCTTATTCATAAAGCTTTTTTTTTTTTTTTTTTTATCCATGGGGGCTGTATTGTGCATTGCAGGATGTTAACAGCATCTCTGGTCCTTATCCACTAGATATCCCTCCCCTCCTTAACAATGTCAATATTTCCTGGGGGGTAAAATTGGCCTCTGTCAAGACCACTGCTCTAGATGAATAAAGTGGTATAGGCCAGAGGTGAGCTAAACTGTGAGTTAAAATATAGCACCTCTACCAATTATGTCACTTTTACTAAATATATATATTATATAAATAATATAATAAAAATATATAAATTATATATATAATAATATATATAAAATAATATAAACAAACAAACAAACAAATATATAATTTTGAGAACACTTTTATTGAAACAAATATAGTATGGAGAATTTACTACTTGCATGAATTTTAAAGATGGAAGATCAACAACTGCAGGCTACACAATCCTTGATGAAAACATCAATGAATACACGCAACAAAGCTATCGGGCTGGATTTTTCTCTGTTCTGTGCAGACATGTGACCTTGGCTGAAGGCTCTGTATGTGCTGTTTCTGACTCAGCACCAAGCACAAACATCACTGCCTCCACAGGAAGGCACTTGCATCAAACATTTAGTAACTTCAGTTATTTATTTATTTAGTTAGCTATTTAGTTAGTTAGTTATTTTAAGTACAATGTCCAGCATTCGCTTCTGGTAGGATAACATTTTCTCAACTTCATTATATGAGTATTTGCAAAGGAGTGAGGGGAATTTGGGGCGCACCAACCTGTAATTGTGGGGAAAATTTAAGTGTCAGGTCAGGGAACTTGACACAGGTTTACAATTAAAGTCTCCTCTATGTACTTTGTTTTATTGATCTGAACTTTCCTCTAAGTCCTGATTGTTGGGGTTGTGACTTTTCTTACAAATGTAACTACATTTTCAGGCCCTATGTCACCATCAGATATTCTCTTTTCCCACACCTTTGAAAAAATAGCAGCTTAAAACAATACTCATTTTATTATCTTATAATTCTATGAGTTGACGGGGTTCAGCCTCAAGGTTCTTTTGGTTGGGGTTGCTAGTCGTATAAACTAGACTACACCAGAATGTCACAATGGCTCACTCTCAGGATGCACTTAATGCTGACCACTGGTTGGTTGCCCTGCTGGGGCTATTGACTGGAGAGGTCCATACTGGGCTTTTCACTGCATGGTGCCTCCTTTCTGAGAGGGTGTGCGTCCAGAAAGATCATTTCAAGAAAGAGTAGGTGGAAGATGCCAGGCTTTTTAAAGACTAGATACAGAGCTGGCATAGCACAACTTCTGCAGTGTTCTCTTGGCTATGCAGTCACAGGGCCAGCCCAGATTTAAGGGGATGAAAAAGAAACTCCCCTTCTTGATGAAGAGAGGGACACAAATTTCACAGCTGTCTTTAGTCCACCACAGCCTTCAACTGGTTTTTGGATTCTACGTAGAGCCACTTTGGTTTTCATTAAATCTGGTTTCTGGAAAGCACTGCTTTCACCAATTTGACCCTTGTCCCATTGAGTTCTTCTCCAATACTGTCTTCTTTTTTCTCCTTTTTCTTCCTTTTTTTTTTTTGGATCTTAGACTTTGTGCACATCTCCAACTGGAGGTTAGATTCCCCTCACTTTCCCTTTCATATCAGATATCCGGTAAACACTAGGGTATGTTCGCCCCTCCAGGAAGTCCTCATTGTTTTCTAATAAAATATGTTCATTTCCCATGAAAATCATCTAACCATGGGCAGGGGAGGTATGGCTTTCATAATAGTCCCTTTTGATGGAAGAAGGGTCAACTGGTAGTCTTTCAAGTTGGTGAAATTTATGTTTATTTACCTTGGCAGTCACCCACAGTTTAAAGCCTTTTTTTTGACACCCCAAATTTTGTTGACTGGATAGCTCATGAATTTTTAAAGATGCAAAGAGCTAAACCAACAGAAATGGCATGAATGAAGTTCTCTAGAATTAGCTTCTAAAACCAATCACATGACTTAGAGACCTCCATGTGCTCCCTTCAGCCCATGGAATAAAGGTCAAACTCTAGGCACAGTGTACGAGGCCCATTCTGACTTGGTTTTATTTCATTCTCTAATTTTTACCCTATTCCTACTCTACACCATTAGCTCTTACTCAGTACTTCTCAAGGGTGGTTTCAAGACCTCCTGCATCACTATTAAAAATGCAGACCTTGGGGGGCACCTGGGGGGCGCAGTTGGTTAAGCGTCCGACTTCAGCCAGGTCACGATCTCGCGGTCCGTGAGTTCGAGCCCCGCGTCAGGCTCTGGGCTGATGGCTGGGAGCCTGGAGCCTGTTTCTGATTCTGTGTCTCCCTCTCTCTCTGCCCCTCCCCCGTTCATGCTCTCTCTCTGTCCCAAAAATAAATAATAAAAAAAAAACATTGAAAAAAAAATGCAGACCTTGGGGTACCATTCAGGCCTATGAAATCAGAATTTTGGGGGCAGGACCCAGGAATTTGCATTTTAATAAGCACCCCAGAGATTCTTAGAAATACTAAAATTTGAGAGTCATTCCTAGCTGTCTTGGTATTCCCAACACCTGTATAAGACTTTTCAAATAACGAAGCATACCAGAGGTTGTGCTAGAAAATATGACCATTATCTAAAGAAGGAAGAGTTCTTCCCAAATGGGAGGATCTGTTCTTCATCTAGAAGAAACTGTACACATGTGAGAGGAAAGAAGCATACTATAATTTCATTGGCTTAGGGTGGAAGGAGAGTGAAGCCTCAAAAACCCTCTCACGTGTGGAAGAACCCAAATCCTTTCATGGTCTATGTCCTTTCCTCATTTCTCAGTGAATATTTGTACCCCACATGAACTCTGGCGGTCTGGAATACCATCTGCCTCTTAACTCTAGACTACTGCATATGCTGCTCCTTCCAGGGACTGCGGGGCCCCATTCTTCCCAGTTAAGACCCAATGCAAATATCACCTCCTGCCCTGATTTGAGGTCACAGTGAATCACCTCACTCCTCGCAGTTAGGTCACTTTCTCATATATCCTGCATGTAACTCAAAAGTCCCTAACCAGTGAGTGCAAACGCAGTCATGTTAGTGATAACACCTGACTTTATTATCTTGGTAACTTTGTTTGCACTGTGAGCTCCAGAGCTGCCTTGCCGTGTTCCAGAATGAGTCCGCACACCCCGATGCTGAGGCTGTTCGGCTACCAGTTTCTCTCCATCTCCTCTTTACTTAAACTCGAAGCCAACAGCAAAATCCCTTTGCACAGATCACCTAACTCCAATCGGTTTGGCTGGCTCAGACCCGGTGTGCCCAGTGTCTCTCTCTCCCTAGATTGGTAAGCTTGGGCTTTGACACGTGGGCATCTTTTCGCAGAGACAGTGCTTTGCACTCCAGAGGTGCTAAATGGCTGGGGAACATAATTTTAAAACTGACAATTGGATAAACACCAGGATAAGCATCAGAGGAGGAAAGCCCGAGCAGGGCTTGAGCTGAGCCGGCCGACAGCACTGGGCGCTGAACCTGGCTCCAAGTTTCCTGGCAGCCACAGCCTGAAGGGAACACCTGTTAACCAGACGCCCGTGTTTTCTTTGTCAGACAGAAGAAGTAGGGCTGCCAGATGCTTTCCACAAAATCCTGGATGCACTCGATACATCCTACCAGCAAGCTCAAATACTACTTTCCGAACCTGGACGCCCAGCCTAAGGCGTCCCTAAGGGATGGCAGAGGCGGGTCTGGGGAGGGACCTCCTGTTGTCCGCGGGACTCCGGGCTCGCAGCAGTTTTGCTGGATCCCGAGCGTCCTGGCAACACTTGGGGCCATGAGGCCGTCAGCCTTTTCCTTTCTGCCCTCACTTGGGAAGGAGGAGGTTGTCCTCGGTGGCTTTTCCGTTCATGCAGCGGGCTGCGCTCGCAAAGGGGCGCAGCGCGCGGACCCCGCGGCCTCTCGCGTGGGCCTCGGGCGGGTGGAGCCACGACAACCGCTGCAGCTGCCCGGAGCCCCGCCGGCCCCAGCGCGCCGACTGAGGCCTGGCGGGCGGCGTGGCCGGGCCTCGGGTGGGGGCGGGGTCTCCGTTGGGGGCGGAGCTTAGCGCCGCGGGGTGGGCGGGGCGGGGCCTCGCGAGGCGGGGCCTCCGGGGGGCGGGAGGGCTTTAGGCTTTGGGAGGTGGCGGCGGCCGCCGCGGCGGCCGAGGGGAGGGGACAACGGGGAGGGGAGGGGAAGGGAGGGGAAGGCCGCGAAGGGAAGGGGGCGGCCGGCCGCGGGGAGGGAATGAGTCACCTGACCGCTGCCCGCGCCGCCAGCCGGGCTCGCTCGCTGCCGTCAGTCGGGCCGCGCGGCGCCTCGGCTCTGGTGAGTGGCTCGGCGTCCCGCGCGCCCTTCCCGGGAGGGTCCGCGCGGCGGCGCGCGGTCGGGGCCGCCCGCGGGCAGGTCCGGGGAGGCGGGGAGGGGGACCTGGGCGGCGGGCTTCTGGGCGGGGGGCGGAGGCGGCCCCTGTTCCTGGAAGTGGCCTCGTCCGCCGGAAGGGGCGACCTGCCTGCCTGCGCCCCGTGCTCCGAGCGCGCGGCCAGAGCTCTTGTTTACGGGCCCGCGCTGCACTTTACCCCCGGGCGGGCGGGCGCGGCGGGGGAGCGGGGAAGTGGCCTCGGCGGCGGGGTCCCTGGGCTCCCACTCCCCCCCCCCCCCCCGCCCCCGCCTCTGCGGCGCCCGGGTCCGAGCCCGGCCCTCCTAGCCGCGGCCCGCCCGGGCTGTGACACATCAGCACCGCCCGCGCGGCCGGCCCCGGCTCGGTATTGTCCTCCCACCGCCCTCCGCACCCGCCGCGTCCCGAGAGCCGCTTGCCTCCGGTCTGCCTGGCCTGGGTGTCTGTCGCGCGTGGAGTCTCGTTTAGAATGGCCGAGGTCGTGGCTGCAGCAAAAATACCCCCTTGCGGGGCTGGGTTTAGCCAAGATCGGCGTGGACGACCGGACATCCCAGAGCTCCCTTTGTTGGAGTTTTGCCCACACGTCGTAATTAAGACTCCCACGGTGCGGTGAGGGTGGGTGCCGCGTATAGAGACACCAGCTTTTTGTGCTGGTTTGATGGAACTCGAGTGCCATTGCTTTCTCATTCTTGCGCGGCGGTTTTATGTCACCGAGCAGCCCTGCGCGGAATGCCTTTGTGCAGTGAGCCTTCTGCGTTAAACTTGGGTTGATGAAGGTATAGTGTAGTAGTAATTGTGAAAGACGTGTGTGGGAAAAACAGGCTACTCTGTGGTGCGTGAAGGAACAAAGGCTTGTTTTGTAGGGATGCTTCTCTATTTGGAGAAACGCATCGGTGTTGAGACTGTTAACCTATGGAGGATGCCACTGCTAGGTCTCTGTTCATCTGCTTTAACACTCCTTATATTTGGACGCTGTGCATTTAAAGCGGTTCAGAAAGATAAGGGGTGGAAACGCCGGACGTGTTGGTGACCCAGCGCTTGAGCGCTTCACATGGTCAAGCCGAGAAATGGGAAGAGGTAAGCTTACTTCTTCCTGGTGTGGGCTAGTGGTGCAAGGGCTGGGGTGGGTTGGGCTTCAAGGCGCTTGGCCACTTCTGCCTTTGGCTCAAGGAGCCTTGGGGGAAAAAGGGACTCTTGGTGAGTCAGCTTGAGTGGGATGGCTTTGGTTCGGTGACTGCATGGCCTCGTGTATATTGTTGTTGAACAGGGCCGTGTCTAGTGGTTTACCGTTGTTCAGAATGTTGGTTGGATAACAAGGTAGGATGACTCCTTAAAAAAGTTGGGTTGCTGAGTCATTCACCCCAGCCTGAGAGGTAATTAAGAACAGCTGGTGCAGATACTCTCATCACATGCCTCCACCATAAAAGGCCAAGGAGCACTCGAGAGGGGTTGCTTCGGAGGGCTGACCGGGACCCAGCGGGCCCCGTCTGTTTTGATACAGGTAATCAGTGGGTCAAGTGCTCCAGCAGTCCGAGGAAGTGGCCAAGTGGTGCTGAGGTTGTGTGTAAACACAGAGCGGCCGGCCTCATGACCTACTGCCTGAGAATAGATTTGCGCTGGAGAGAGCGAACACCGAGGGAGAAATCCGCAGCTAGGAGTAACCTAATGACAAGATTGTAATAAAAATATTGACTACCTTCCCTGCACTTCGTCTTTGGTTCCCCTCTTGCGGTTTTGTTGTTGTATGGTTTCTGCATGTCAAAAGCCAGCTTAATGTGTTCTTCATAAAAACTTTATGAGAGCACAGAAGGAGACTCCCTCTTGGTTTCCATTGGCCCTCGGCTTTGCATGCATACGCTAGTAGTTTCTGTTGGCAGGGGCAAGGGTTAGGTGAATGTGAGTGGAACTGACAGGTCTCCTTGGGTCAAGTCCAGAAAGAGCTGTCTAATGAAGGGCAAACCGTATATATCTGTCTCATTCTCTTAGGTACGGTGATGGAGTGTCTTTACATCTTAGTTCATTACTTCTTGCTTTAAAAATGACCCAAGCTTACCAGCCAGCCCCCATTGTGAACAAACTTTGTGGAGGCCAGGAGGACTGGCCCTTACCTGCGGTCGAAAGAATGACTAATTCTTATTGATGACAATTCACTTCAAACGTTTCATACATGGAAAAGTGGTTAATTTTGTTGCTGTAAGTTTGGGACTATAGGAGATTCGAAATCATGACTTTTTTAGGTATTAGGGTCTCTAAGGTGGGGTGCAAGATGATCCATTTGGAAGAAAATATTAAGACTCTGATTTTTAAAATGTTACTTTCATGTAAAATAAGAAAGCTTCAAGATACAGATTAATAGTAGCACATGTGTGTTATATAATGTAGGTGCATATGCTCCTTTTTTTCTGTCGGGGAACAAAGAATTTGTTCACCACTGCCAATAACGTTCTTTCAGCAACTGGAATATTTTTGTTTAAGCTTCCGATTTCCTTTTAAGAACTAGCATTTTTTCAAAATGTTCTTAATATTTAATTTTTATTATATATGTAGTTTTATTCTTTTTATACTGCATGATTATTATTTTTTAATGTTTATTTTATTTTTGAGAGAGAGCACAAGTGGAGGAGGGGCAGAGAGAGGGAAATAGAGAATCCGAAGTGGGCACGGTGCTAACAGCAGAGAGCCTGATGGGCTCAGACTCGCAGACCTCAAGATCATGACCAGAGCTGAAGTCAGACGCTTAACCAACTGAGCCACCCAGGCGCCCCTATACTGTACTTTAAAATTTAGAAGCATGAGTATAAATTTCTTATCACAGTTGTTGATATCAGGAATGGAAATACAGAAAATACAGAGTTGCCCATTACATGCGATACCATGCATTTTGAATTTGGAGACCAGCCAAGTGGTTGGCTTGTTTAATGTATACGATCCGATGAAATGTAATAATATGAAAAAGTGTGCAGTGGGAGCCCCTGAAGATAATCCACACATTGGAGTGTAACTTGTATATAACAAATTTTTTTAAAAGTTACCCTTTTCTGTTACTCCTTGAAGTCATTTTTTTAATGTTTATTTTTGAGAGAGAGAGAGTGAGTGAGTGAGCGCGCTGGGAAGGAGTAAAGAGAGAGGGAGACAGAGAATCCGAAGCAGACTCCAGGCTGCAAGCTGTCAGCACAGAGCCCGACATGGGGCTCAAACTCACAACCGTGAGACTGTGACCTGAGCTGAAGTCAGACGCTTAACTCACTGAGCCAACCAGGTGCTGTCATTTTTTTGAGCCAAGTTTACATGTCCTTTAGTAAGGATTAATAAGACTACATATTTAGCAAATCACTTGGGAAGTGGGATTTCCCCCCTTACCCTTAGGAGAATGTGTATATTCAGAAAATCAACTTCTAGGCATGCTGAGGGATGGTTATTATTTACCATTCAGTTAAATCCCATTGGCCATATGCGTTTTGTACTCCTGTCTTGTGAGAAATGATGTTTAGAATAGTGATGGCAAAGCCCTTCAAAATGACCAGTTGTTATAAATTCTCTTCACAGTGCAAATTTTCTGACTAATGTTCTGTTAATGGGAGCATTGCTTTAACCCTAAAACTCTCATTTCCTGAGGGTTCTCATCTCCTGAGGGAGTGTGCATTTTCTTGTGGTGGAATAGATAATTTATGAAACTTTTGATTTAAAAAAATTTGCCCAATAGTCTAACAAAGCCCCTGGCAATGGGTAAATTAAGCACTATTTGCCAGAATCCAAGCCCCTTTGGAGAGTAAATATTTCAGGACTGCAGATAAAACATAGACTTACACCACCGTGAAGCCTGGACTTCTGGCTTACTCAGTGTATAGTTTAACAGGACTGAAGTTGTGGGTTTGGTCAGCGTGCAATTGACAGAGAAGCAGTAAGCAAAGTGGTTCAAAGTGGGAGATCTGGAGCCGGACAGCCGATGATCAAGTTCTAGCTCTATTACCTACCCGCTTTAAACCCTTGGGCACGTTATTTCACCTAGTTGTGCCTCCTTTCCTCATCTGTAAAATGGGGATGATAATGGTAGAACGTATATAATAGAGACTATTTGGAAATTGAAAGCATTAATATACGTTAAGTGGTTAGAACAGTATTGGCTCTGTCTTAAACATTACTATACATGTTAGGTATTATTATCTGTTCAGACTCAGGGAAGTGCTCAGTTACACAGCCACGTTTTGTAGCCTCTTTGAACTGAATTGCAGCCACTGATCACAAGGGAGACCGAAGAGATTGTGTGGATATGCATCAGATTGCTGCTACTAAAAAAAACAGTTCCAGAGAACATTCTGATGGGAAGTCAGTAGCAGCAACTCAAACACCCAACTTCTGAGGGCAAGGAACACAGGATATGGCCTTTTACTTAAAGGATCTTACCATCTCAGCAAATGCCCCAGAGGTGGTCATTACCAGTTAATTGGAATTGGCTTTGGAAGAAATAAAAACATTTTCTGTTCTGCATCTAGTCTATTCTGTATGTGAGAGTTGAGGACATTGTGGTCTGGCAGGTTTAGTAACCTGTCCACTTGCTCCTGGCATATTAACATCAAGACAGACTCATTTCTTAGTTTTCATTCCCAAGCAGTTTGTTGGGAACATTTGGAATGTAAATATACCTGCCAATTACTTCTCAGTATTGCATTTTCTTTAAATGACATGCATACTCCAAGACAGAAAAAATTATCCACAATAAACAGTGGATATGTTTGTCATACGGCTTCTTACACCTGTAGGTCATTCCGAAAGGTTGTGTCAAACATTCTGACCATCCTTTGGGCTAGAGTGTGACTTTCTTTTTTTTACTTATTTATGTATTTATGTATGTATGTAATCTCTGCACCCAACTGGGGCTCAAACTCACGACCCCAAAATTAAGAGCTGCATGCTCTTCTGATTGAGCCAGCCAGGCTCCCCAGAGTGGGAGTTTCTTGATGACGAAGATACATATCTCCTGTTTTATCTCCCATGGAACGTTGAGTGTACCTTGGCTGTGTTTGTCCTGCCAACTTCTGGTTGCTGCACTCGTGAGTACAGTATAGATTCATTTTAGTTCTGTGGTCTTCAAACTTGGGGATTTTTCAAAGAGTGAAGGAGAGAACATTATGGGCTGTACCTCTTAAGTTACATTAAATGTGTACCAAGTTGAAGCTCTTTTGATCATTTAAAATTCTACGTTCTGGGGGCGCCTGGGTGGCGCAGTCGGTTAAGCGTCCGACTTCAGCCAGGTCACGATCTCGCGGTCCGTGAGTTCGAGCCCCGCGTCGGGCTCTGGGCTGATGGCTCGGAGCCTGGAGCCTGTTTCCGATTCTGTGTCTCCCTCTCTCTCTGCCCCTCCCCCGTTCATGCTCTGTCTCTCTCTGTCCCAAAAATAAATAAACGTTGAAAAAAAAATTAAAAAATAAAAATAAAAAAATAAGAATAAAATTCTGCGTTCTGTTTTCATAATTGGTATGAGTATTGAGGAGGCAGTTGGATTTAAGTCATTCTTTTAGTTTATCTCCTGAGATAGAATATTTGTCTTGTGATTTTTTTTTTACCCTTAATTGATTTAGAATTGAATTGTGTAAAAATATAATTTGGATTGTCTAGATGTTAGACTGCTCATATATCTAACACTTTCCTTTAATATCCTAACTCCTCTAGAACAGATCTTTTGTTGTGTTTAGGATAAGGAAGAGGTTAGAGAATATTAATAGGATAATAAAAATTGCCCCAAACAAACACAAGGAAGAAATAGTAGTTGCCAGGATCTTGGTTGGTAATGGCTGTTGCAGGAGCACAGTGGGCATGCCGTGAAGTTGGGCGGACGCTGGTTCCTCCCTCAGTGCTGGCACAATTTAGGAAATGTCACCTTGATGCAGTTGAAGCTGTGTGTAAATCGTGTTCTTTTAAAAATAAATTGAAATGGTTTTCTTAGTGCCTTAGGAAACTCATTCAAAAGAATATTTTTGTAATAAAGGTATTATTCCCAGCTTCTATCCAATAAAGTCATTTCCACTTTTTTTTTTTTTCTTTCTTAGATTGGCTCAGAGTCATAGCAGACAGATGTATACTCCACTTCTCCATTCCCCATTAAAGCGGAATTACACTAAAAAGTGTTTTTATATATGGAGTCCATTTTCGATTCCTTTGTAGCCTGGAAGTTGACAATATCCTACCTGCATGGTAACGAACAAAATGGTGTGGTGAGGGAACTGTCTTGTTCCTCTCTCCTACCGTTTTTTTCTGTTGATCTTTTTACTGACTTGTCTGCCTCCAGGATTCCAAGGGGAAGTGTTTTTGGCTTAAGGAGGTCAACTCTTAGGGTCCCGCCGAAGAAATGGAGATATGCACCCACTCAGCTTCCTGTTGCTGGTGTCTTCATATTCCTTATGCCTTATTCCTTCCTTAAAGTGCACCAGCACCTCTTGGAAGTCTGCTAAATCAGTGAAGAAAACTATCCATTAGAGAGTTTGTTGTAAAATATGTCTATAAAAGATTTATTAGTCTTTGAATAAATTTATGAGGTTATAATTATTAGGTTGTCATTTTGGAGTAAGTAAGATCAGTAATTTTAGTAAGATCAGTAATTTCATTAGTGTGTGTTTTGCACTTAAATACAATTTATTAAACATGTAAAGTGGTTATCAAATCTTGGCCCAAGACACTTTTTATTTTCAAAGAATGTAACATTTTCTTATTTACTCTGTTTTATTCCCATCGTGGCTCAGAATTGTCCTCTAGATAGGATTTATCACTTAATTAGAAGGAGAGGAAAAAAACCCATTGGCTCTTTTAATCATTTTCCCCACATTAGTAGACTTTTGAAGTAGAAAAGCATTTTGCCCAGCTGAGTAGTGTCACCTGCCTTTATTCCCAGCTGTTATCCAGGGGAATCAAAGGAGATGCTAGATAAGGCTGTCTGTAGCTCCTATACCTTGGCCTGCTTCATTGTCTCTTTGTGGTAAAGGAGTGTTGTAAGCACTGTTCAAACTCTGGATATAGTTCTTTGGGGTTTTAAAACCCGTGTTTTGCCTCTCCTGGCCTGCCTGTTGTCATCGGCCTGGTTTGTTGTCTGTTTCCCTAGCCCGGGAGGGCCGGAACACCTTTTCCTCTCGGGAATGCGTAGGTAGCAGTGCTCACCCGTGGCAGAGGGACCCTGAGACCAGCTTCCCTGCCCTTGCTTCCCAGACCCTTGCCCTGCCCCTCCGCTGAGTTAACGTTGAACAGCTATCTGGTCTCTGGAGAGTAAAGAATAATTGTGTTTTTGAGTTTCAAGGCGCTCTGGTCTCTTATCTTCTTGTGCCTGCTGCTCCTCTCCCCAAACTTAAACACAAACACATATTCAACTTTTGGTGTGTGTAAATGGTAGGGTTGGTAAATTCATTTAAACGTTTGTGGTGTGCTTTTGTATTAGGTTTTGGGTTTACGTTTGATTTATGAAGCAAATATTTATGCCTTTTTTTTTTTAATTTTTTTTTCAACGTTTATTTATTTTTGGGACAGAGAGAGACAGAGCATGAACGGGGGAGGGGCAGAGAGAGAGGGAGACACAGAATCGGAAACAGGCTCCAGGCTCTGAGCCATCAGCCCAGAGCCCGACGCGGGGCTCGAACTCACGGACCGCGAGATCGTGACCTGGCTGAAGTCGGACGCTTAACCGACTGCGCCACCCAGGCGCCCCAAATATTTATGCCTTTGTATGCCAGGAACTTCTGTAGACATTGGGAGTACAAAACGTTTCAGAAGTTACTGTCTAATAGAGAAACAAGCCATTACTATAGCATGTATTAATTGCTGTAATAGCAACGTGTAAAATGTGCCTTGGAACCATAGAATGTGGGAAACCTAAGTTTTAAGAAATCAGGAAAGTCTTAGGAATGTCATTGATGAATGCATGGTCAAGCAGAGGAAACAGCTTGTTTTGACCTCTCTTTGGAGAAGCTTAGCACTGAAGAAGAGTAGAGAAGAGGGATTTTAGTAGGGGGAAGTTGGATCAGGAAGAGTGTGTGTTTGTGTATGTATGTATTTAAAAATAAAGTCAGTGGGAAAAGGTTGGATCTGTCATTCTTTTGTGCTTAGCTAGTTCCTCTTACTGTTGCAAGATGGCTCCCAGAAGTTCACGTGTCATGAGTCAGTGACTAAGTTCCTTGGGAGAGGACTATTTTTTTTTTCCTGGTATGTCTCTTATTAAGTAAAATCTTTCCCCAAAGTTCTGTAATAGATGCTCTCCTGACCCTCTCCTCGCTGTTCATGGGCCAGCATTTTGCTTAAGCCCTTACCTAAATGAGTCAGTGTCAAGGGCAATGAGACCATTGTGATTAGCTTAAATGTATGGTCATTCGTCTTCATTTGGGACTGGGATCCGCTTTCCCAGAAACACAAGACCTCAGGTAGAGAGTAGGTTTGTGAGCACAATCAGAGTTTGGTTAGAAAAGTAGGGGGCGGTCAACAGTGTCATCCTAGCCTGCTACTTACACCACCACTGTATAGAGACCCACCCTTCTGATTAGAAAGTGAAAATATGGGGTTTTTTGGGTTTGGAATTTTAGGTGACTTTTTCCCCCTTTACCTTCTATTTCCTAACATGATCAGGTCTTGCTTTTCCAGTCAGATTATATAAATGTTTTATTTAAAAATATTAAAAAATTGAAAATGCCCATTTTACCGAAAAAATGACCAATGGGAGGACTGTTTCAGTACTCAACGCTTCTAAAGTTCTCTGCCATTTCTTATATTTTGTAGCTTCTGATTGTATCCATACCAGGAGATTCCCTGTCTTAATCTGCAGGGCATACCCACCTGCAATGTCTGTGGCTCTCCCGAGCGGGAAGGCTAGCCTGGCTTGAATAGAATGGTTGATTCACTGACTTGGATGGGCAGGACTGTTGGGAACCCAACCTCTTAAATTACACATACAGACAGGAGCATCGCATCCTCTCTACACACACATTCCCCTGCTAGGAGAAAAAGTGGTCTTTTGGACTTCCAGAATAATGCCACTTTAAGTTTATACAGTAAGTGTCTAGCCTCCCAAACTTTGTAGAGCATGTTGATATGTTAAACGATTTTTATTCTTGTCATTCTTGTTGCTTTTTTTCAATCCCAGGTTTTGGTGCTGTGTATGCTATATGAAAGGCAGACAAATAATATAAACACAAACAGTGTTGTAAATTCACAAAATAGCAGTTAATTGCTAATAATTTTTCCTATTTGATAATAACTAAGAGGCTGTGATAGATGGTTAGGGTAGGTTTTCAAAATGGTATTACTTTTTTGGATAGAATTTAGAAAGACTAGGGGCACCTGGGTGGCTCAGTTGGTTAAGTGCCTGACTTCAGCTCAGGTCATGATCTCATGCCTCGTGGGTTCGAGCCCCACGTCGGGCTCTGTGCTGACAGCTCAGAGCCTGGAGCCTGCTTTGGTTTCTGTGTCTCCCTCTTTCTCTATCCCTGCTTCGCTTGCACTCTGTCTCTCAAAAATAAACATTAGAAAAAAAATTAAAAAAAAAAAGAATTTAGAAAGACTATACTGCCAAAAGAACTTTTGACTCAGGTAAAAAGCAATAGTATTGGGGCGCCTGGGTGGCGCAGTCGGTTAAGCGTCCGACTTCAGCCAGGTCACGATCTCGAGGTCTGAGTTCGAGCCCCGCGTCAGGCTCTGGGCTGATGGCTCAGAGCCTGGAGCCTGTTTCCGATTCTGTGTCTCCCTCTCTCTCTGCCCCTCCCCCGTTCATGCTCTCTCTCTCTCTGTCCCAAAAATAAATAAACGTTGAAAAAAAATTAAAAAAAAACAATAGTATTTGTCTACTCCATGTTCCTTAAATAATATTTGCACTAAGAAATGTTTCAACTTTTTTCTTTTTTTTTTTTTCAACGTTTTTTTTAATTTATTTTTTTGGGACCGAGAGAGACAGAGCATGAACGGGGGAGGGGCAGAGAGAGAGGGAGACACAGAACTGGAAACAGGCTCCAGGCTCCGAGCCATCAGCCCAGAGCTTGACTCGGGGCTCGAACTCGCTGACCGCAAGATCGTGACCTGGCTGAAGTCGGACACTTAACCGCCTGCGCCACCCAGGCGCCTCTCAACTTTTTTCTTTTTTAACAGACCTCATATTTACTTATTTGACAAAATCTTGTAATAAATATATTTGGGAAAGTAGCTATGTGGGCTTAGGTGGAAAGTCTGTAGCTTGGAAATCCCCATTTAGAGGTGGTAATGTTGACTGCCAAGTTAACTTAATAAATAACAAGAAAGGGATTTAAACATTTTAGTTTTAGCTATGTGTATTGAGATGCTGTAGCACTATGGTGGCTATCAGGGATTGCTGGATTCGGTTATTTTTAAATAAAGCATTTCAATTTAATACTTAAAAAAATTTCAGATCTGTGATTCATGCAATATTCTACTGCTGCTATATAATTGCTTCCTTATTTAAAGGTATTCCTTGAAGTTTTTACTCTTAATTTTTTTTTCTTCTCTTTTGTTTTCTTTCCTTTTTTTTTTTAATCAGATTTATTATGAGTTGCAGCAAGATGATGTTTAAGGAAGGGTTGGGAATTTGAAGGCACTTTTTTGGTTGTCTTTTTTTTCCTTCCAGTTACTTTGCGTACTATATGTATTAACTCTTAGACCTAGACTCAATCTGACCTTGATCTAGTTTTAGGATTTTCACTTTCTCTAGGCAATCAGAAGTAAATAATTTGGATCATGGTTATACTTTTTATAGTCAGAAAACAAAATGACATATAAAGAATCTATAATACTTCATTTAAATGTAGGACATGGACACTTAATACTTTGTATTGAAAATAACTCTCCAAAGAAGACATCCAGATGGCCAACAGGCACATGAGAAGATGCTCAATGTCACTCCTCATCAGGGAAATACAAATCAAAACCACACTGAGATATCACTTCACGCCAGTCAGAGTGTTTAAAATGAACAAATCTGGAGACTATAGATGCTGGAGAGGATGTGGAGAAATGGGAACCCTCTTGCACTGTTGGTGGGAATGCAGACTGGTGCAGCCACTCTGGAAAACTGTGGAGGTTCCTCAAAAAATTAAAAATGGACCTACCCTATGACCCAGCAATAGCACTGCTAGGAATTTACCCAAGGGATACAGGAGTGCTGATGCATAGGGCACTTGTACCCCCATGTTTATAGCAGCCCTTTCAACAATAGCCAAATTATGGAAAGAGCCTAAATGCCCATCAGCTGATGAATGGATAAAGAAATTGTGGTTTATATACACAATAAAATACGACTTGGCAATGAAAAATGAAATATGGCCTTTTGTAGCAACGTGGATGGAACTGGAGAGTGTTGTGCTAAGTGAAGTAAGTCATACAGAGAAAGATACCATATTTTCACTCTTATGTGGATCCTGAGAAACTTAATAGAAGACCATGGGGGGGGGGGGGGAAGGGAAAAAAAAAAAAAAAAGAGAGGGAGGGAGCCAAACCATAAGAGACTCTTAAAAACTGAGAATAAATTGGGGGTTGATGGGGGGGTGGGAAGGAGGGGAAAGTGGGTGATGGGCATTGAGGAGGGCACCTGTTGGGATGAGCACTGGGTGTTGTATGGAAACCAATTTGACAATAAATTTCATATTAAAAAAATAATAAAAAAATAACTTTGAGTGAAATATCTCCTAGCATTCTGTCCTTGAATTGTCCATACATAGTTGAGTATAAGTATAGACTTTGACTTAAGTTCAACATAGTTTAATGTCAGATCCCTTTTAATGACATGAGATTGTTTATGTAATCCAAGAAGTGTTAATCAGATATTAATTAACCAAATGTTGAGTAATAAAGGGAAGTTTGCTCTTCCTTGAATGCCCTTTTACTCTAACATTGTTCTCATCTCACATAGGATACTTGAGGCATTTCTCTCTGTTCCTTATTCTTCCATGCCTCTTCACTTTCACCTGCCCCCCCACCCCCCCCCAAAAAAAAAACTTGTGCACACCTGCCACTTAAGGACATGTATGTGAATTGAAATGTATTATTTGGATCTGGGGGCAGAGGACCCCTCCAACCTTTAAGTTATCCTCGCAGGGTTTTAGTTTCCACATCTGTAACAAGTGGGAAGTGGGTCATACTGGATGGATGTGCTCCTTTAATTAGAAATTCTTTAATTCTGTGAAACCAGCAATTATCTTGGGTGTACTTGTCCAGTTTTAATGTTTTCTCATGCTTAGTTATTTTGAGAGAGAGCAGGAGAGGGGCAGAGAGAGGGAGAGAGAGAATCCCAAGTAGGCTCCATGCTGTCAGCACAGAGCCCGACATGGGGCTCAAACTCATGAACCCTGAGATCGTGACCTGAGCCTAAATCAAGAGTTGGATGATTAACTGACTGAGCCACCCAGTTGTCCCTTAGAGTAAAGTAGCGTTGTTTTTCTCGTGGGAAACCTGAAGCGTGAAGTCCAGTACCTCACAGATCACATACTTCGTAATACTGGCTAAGCTCTAATTGTATCTCAGTGCTTCTGTTCTTTCCAATGTTATCCTGCTGGTAGTCGTTAAAATAACCTAAACTGGATTTTCTCTTGCATTTCATAATTCTGTGTGTTTGTTTCGCTCTTTAACCTTTTTAAAAGCCTTTGCAAGATGAAATAGATCAGGAGCTACCTACTTAAGTCAACTGGATGCACGCTTGCCCTTATTCAGATGGTTAGACCTGACTTGATGGATCCTTCCCCCTTATGTTCCTGTAACAGAGTTCTCTTTTTCCCCATTAAACCATCATTTTTAGAGTCTTATACAGTTTCATTTCTCCTTTCACGATTACTATGAAGATATCTGTGGAGGCTACCGTGTTTGAGAGTTGCCCATAAATTTCACACATAGTGATAAGCCAGTACCACTGATGATATTATAAAGGGGGAAAAGTAATTGACATTCTTGGAAATTGACTCCTTGGGTGCCTTCAAGGCAAGTGCAATAAATGTCAACTGCATTTTTAATGAAAGCACATTGTTTTGTTTATAGTTGTTGTCTGTTTTAACATTTTTCTGATTATAAAATAAAATGTATTTATGGTTCAGAATTTCAATGCAGAAACAAACAACAATTACCTAGATGTAACTGTTGTTAATATTTTGATATAGCCTAACTAGAGGTGGGGGAACCAAGGTTTCTTCCGGACATTTAAATGTGAGATGCCTGTTAGACATTACTAATATAATTAGTAATTTGAGCATGCAGTTGAGTACATGAATATGAAGTTCAAGAGAGCTGTCAGATTTAGACCAAATATAATGTTGAGAGTGTACAGTAAGTCCATGAGTGATCCCATCCTTGCCTTGAGTTTGCATGAGTTCACCTAGGGAACGTGTGCAAAGAAGAAGAGAGACCCGAGGACGAATTCCTGGACCGTCCAGCATTTAGAGTCTTGGAAGAGAAGGTTGATCCACCAAAGAAAATTGACAAGTGGCTGCCGGTGAGGTGGGAAATCAGGATTGTGGTATCCTGGAAACCAAGTGAAGAAAGGATTTCAGGGAGAGAATGGTCAACCTATTGAATGTTGATGAGAAGCTGTAGAAGGAGACTGAAAATCTGCCGTTTAGCAGCATGGAGGTCATTGATCCTCACAAAGTGGTTTCCATGGAGTGGAGGGGGAAAGGCCTGGTTGTAGTGGGCTCAAGTGAATTCGGGAAGAGAAGGGACTGAAGATGGTATGGATATAAATGGCTCTTTTTGGGAGTTCTGTTATAAAGGGGAGCAGAGAATTTTATTGTAGATGGAGGGTATGGGGAGAAGAGCCATTACAGTATTGTTTTCTGTGAAAATGGGAATGCTGCGTATTCATGTTTTCTTGGTGAGACTATGCAGAAGTTTGTCAATTTTACTGGTCTTCTGAAAGCATCACCTCGTGGTTGAATTAATTCTACCAAAAGCAAATGCAAAATTTTATGATGTGAGTGGTTTTCTTGGTTAAATACAATAGATTTCATCAGATTTTGTAAGGCAGAGAACCAATGCCCTAGTGGTTTGGCAGTTCAACAACTTGTTTCTTTAGAAGATACCCTCACTTTTTTTTAAAGAATCTATTTGGAGTAGTATCGCTGTCAATATAAAATATTAAACAGTATGTATAACATTGTTCCAAGTGTTATATTGGGAATAAAGAAATCTTAACTATATTTCTTTACCCTCCCCGTTCCTGGTTTTGTCAAAATAATGTAAGATGTTAAAGGTTGATTTTTCTCTTTATCAAATTTCTTTTCTATTTGGAGAATCTTCAAAATATTTAAGACTCACGAACGTTATCAACAATTTATACTTAACTAAACTTTAATATTTTTGTTTACTATTTAAATATCTTTTAATTTATGTTTATGTTTTTAGTCTAGTACATGTTTTTGCTTTAAAAAATACAGAACGATGTATCATAAAGCAACCCCATCTGTTGTGCATCATCCTACCTCTGATTTTGCTTCATAGATAATATTCATCTTTACTCATTTCTGCAATTTACTTTTTCTGTTGGTTACCTCTATATCTCTTTGATGGTTATTCCTGAGTTTATGAACCTAAGACACTATCTGTTGACTTCCTTTTACCATGGACGTTGACCATCATCCCACTTATATTTATAATCTCTTTATTTCTGTTCTTGGTCACCTCTCCAACCCCAAAATTTGTTTTAATTTGGTCTCACTAAGGAACTATTTTTTTTTTAAGTATCTTTTGACTCCACATTATAAATTGCATGGAAATACTGGCTTTCTTTTCAGTTCTGATTCCATCTCCTAGCGTGTCAATTTTACTTGCATTTTGTCAAGATTGATAATGTCTGCATTCCATTTTATAACTGTAGTTAAGCCTTCTGTTATCTGTCTATTCTGAAAGTTGAAGACCAATGACCAGTGTCCATATTATTATGCCCGTGTCAGTGTTGGGCACCTGAAAGCTGAGGAGTGTGCTCTTGTACTTCTTTGACTAGAGTTTCAGTGTGGCCTTGTGTCCCTCAAAAAACACTTCTAGCGTCAAATTCAGATAATACTAACAATTATTGAGCACTCATTATGTGCCAGGCACTGTCGTAAAAAGTTTAATGTTATTATAATTAGCATAATATTCTATTATTGTATATAATTAAAATTATTATTGTATATATACTTTCGTTTGATCCTCTCAACAGAAAGTACTATTCTCGTCCCTACGTTACCCCAAAACAGAGGGCATGTCGGAGGTGTAAAGTACCTTGCTCAGCTGGCCGAGTTGTCGTCATGCTATCAGCTGCTGATCTGTGCTGTCCACCCTGGTGGTCTCTGGAGCAGCTGGGTGCTGTGCTTGTGCGGTTCCGACAGTCTTTCGGTTTGAGGTGTGCTCTCTGATAACTGCCGTCTGCCCCTGATTGGGGGATCTCAGGATGTCCTGGGTGAATACTTCCAAAGTGGTAAAGGAGTGAGGGCTTCCCTTGAAGGAGGCTGAGTGAGTTAGGGAATTTCACTCTTTGGGGGAATTTTGGGGTATTTTCACTCTTTGCTTATTTTCCTCTCTGAGTTTCTTGTAGGAGCCCTAAGTTAACTGGGAGGGTAACTTCTGTACCTCCTTTTCTGCCCATCAGTTGCTCATCTTAGAAACCCTACCGTTAAGGGGCACCTGGGTGGCTCAGTCGGTTGAGCGTCCGACTTCGGCTCAGGTCATGATCTCGCCGTCTGTGAGTTCAAGCCCCACGTCGGGCTCTGTGTTGACAGCTTGGAGCCTGGAGCCTGCTTTGGATTCTGTGTCTCCCTTTCTCTCTGTCATTCATCCATTCATTCTCTCTCTCTCTCAAAAATAAAAATTAAAAACATCAGGACAGTGCTGAAAGAAGACTTAAGTAAATGGGGAGACTTGTCATGTTTGTACATGAGAAAACTCAATTTATATATTGGTTCTCTCCAGATTGGTATATGGATTCACTGCGGTCCTAATCAAAATTTTGCTGGCTTTTACAGCTCAATGATAAGAAAACGACTCAGTTAAACATGAGCAGAAAAATTGAACAGATATTTCACAAAAGAAGATCTACAAATGGCCAATAAAGCACATAAAAAGATGCTCCACATCAGTAGCCATAAGGAAATGCAAATTAAAACCACAGTGAGATACTCCTGTACATTTATTAGGATAACTAAGATTAAAAAGACTGGCATTACCAAGAATTGCTGAGAATGTGGACCAACTGGAATTGTTATACACTGCTGGTAGCAATATAAAATGATACAATTGCTTTGGAAAACTGTTTAGCAATTTCTAAGAAGTTAAACATAAACCTACCATATCACTCAATTCTTCCGCTTTGTATTGATTTACCCAAGAGAAATGAAGTATATGTCCATATGGATGTTCACAGAAGCTTTTCTACAATAATCCCAACCTGGAAGTTGTGTCTATCTTTGTTAGTTAAATGGATAAACAGTGATATAGCCATGCAATGGAATATTATTTGGCAATAGAGAAACATCTGATGTGTGCAATGTGATTGTCATTCAGCTGAATGAAAGAAACTGGAAACCAGAGGACATAATGTATGATTCCATTTATATAAAAAATCATACAAAATGCATGGTAATCTACACTGACATAAAGCAAATCATTGGTTACCTGGAGCCAGGGGAAAAGGGTAGGAGAGACCTCAAAGGGGCATGTGGAAATTTTTTTTTTAAGTGTTTATTTTTGAGAGTGGGTGAGCGAGTGTGTGTGTGAGGGGCGGAGAGCAAGGTGGACAGAGGGTCAGAAGCGGGCTCTGTGCTGACACCCGTGAGTCTGATGCTGGGCTGGAACTCACAAACCGTGAGATCACCACCTGAACCAAAGTTGGACGCTTAACGAATTGAGTCACCCAGGTGCCCTGGCCTGTGGAATTTGAGTGATGAAATTTCTATATCTCTTTTTTTTTGAAATTTCTTTATCTTGATTGTAGTGGTGGTTTCATGCACATATACAAGTGTTAGAACTCATTGAATTGTACTCTTCAGTGCAGTTCTATGTAAATCATACCTCAGTGTTGATATATAAATTAGTGACAAGTGCATGATAAAAAATACATATTCAGTAAACTAGCTTTATTAGTGTGGGCCAAGTCTAGTTTCTAGTTCATATTTTCATAACATCTAGTTCAAGTGAGTTATAACAATCCTATTAAGGATCAGGTAGCTGCCAAATATGGTAAGCAAATAAAAGACTTCATTGTTTCTTAAATTCAGTAAGAAGGTATAATCATGGAATCCGTTATTCTTGTTTTGCTTCTGGAGCTCGGGTTTCTTGTGTTCCTTCTTTTTTTTTTTCCTCCTTTATTCCCTTCCAAGCTATCTTTTTTAAAGATTTTTTTAAAGTGTTTTTTACTTATTTTGAGAGAGAGAAAGAGAGAGCCTGAGCAGGGGAGGGGCAGAGAGAGAGGGAGAGAGAGAATCCTAAGCAGGCTCCATGGGGCTTGATCCTGGATCCCAGCAACTGTGAGTTATGACCTGAGCTGAAATCAAGAGTCGACCTTAAGTGAGCCACCCAGGTGCTCCTCCCTTCCAAGCTGTCTTACTCTTATTACCTGGAATTATCAAAGTTGGATTTACTGACTTGGGAAGTAAAAAATCTTTCGTTTCTGACCTCTTAGTTGGTGAATCTTCAGACTTCTCTAACCATTCAGACTTCTCCCTTCTATGTACAACTTTGGCTTCATCTTTTCAGATATGGAATTAGACCAAGTAAATAAAATATCCATGATTAAATGGATAATTTTTGATATCAGGAAAAGTAAAAAAGTCCAACTTTCCCTGTATGGAAACAGGGAGTGAACCATGAACTGCAAACATTGTAGTGATTCACTCACCTTCTCCATTCCCCACACCTCGTTTAAAAAAAGACTGTGGCATCTTCAGTTACATAGTTTTAACATAGATTTCCAGGTCATTTTCCCATGTATCACTGTATAAGTCCTTTACAAAACAGTGTCCTTGTTTTTGGTGCTGCTGTAAGGTCTCCTACTTAATTCAAATTTTTGTTTTTTCTGCTTTCATTCAGCTTTTTTTCCCCCGATATATATTTATTCATGTACCTTATCTAGTCATACTTAGGAGTTTTTCATAAGGCTGAGGGAAATGGATTTAGAAAATGTGATTGGGGCGCCTGAGTGGCTCGGTCAGTTAAACGTCCAACTTTAGCTCAAGTCATGATCTCACGGTTCACAAGTTCAAGCCCTGCATTGGGCTCTGCACTGACAGCACAGATTCTCCATCCCCATCTGTCTCTGCCCCTGCTCCGCTTGTGCGTGCTCGCTCGCTCTAAAAAATAAATAAACATTAAAAAAAAATTTTAAATGTGATGATTAGATATGATGATTAAGCAAGCATGATATTTAAGATCTGTAAAAAGCTAAAGAAAATAGCAAATCTTGGTCACCGAGTTATTTATTCTTCCTGGCTCTTCCTGGCAGGTGAGGTGTTATAATGTTATGTGTAAAGTTATGTATGTATATATTTTATATTATATATAAAAAAGCCCTGAAAGGAAAGACTGAGAACTAAAGGTGCACACACACAATACTGTTGGGTCTTTGCCACCCACTTGACCAACAGAAGATAAGGTGTGCCTGATTCAGAAGAACACTCGAACTCTGGGTATCTTGGGTAAATTCTAACAGAAACTGGCTTAGGACAGCTTGAAGCTTAGGAGGGAGCCAAGAAGGCAGGCTAAGAGGAATTTGCCTGTCTTCTGAGCCATTGAAGACCCTGACCTGAAACTGAGTGAGGCAAAGGTAATTGACAGGGTGATAGATTGGTGGCAGGCAGAGCAGTAAGGAGGAAAAGGTAGAAATTCCAGACGGCCACTAGAGCAGGGGGAGGAGGTCCTAAGGAATTCTTCCAGGCTGCAGAGAGAGTATTGCTTTTATGCAAAGGACAACTCAGTTGCCCTTTGTGCTGTATTGACTGTCCAAGGTTACTAATCGCTTTTGTGCCCAACCACACACACACACACACACACACACACACACACACACACAGTTCTGTTAGGTATATTTTGGATATAACAGAACTATTTTGGAAATAATTGTTCTCATTAATTGAATATTATGGTTAAATGAGACCGGAAAGTAGTTTTTGTTTGGAGACTTGGTGCAAGTAAATACCATCACGAATGTTCACACCCCTGTGTCAATTGATTATACTGATCATTGTCATCTCTTTTGCCCCAAGGCATCGTTTTCATTGTGAACATCGGTAGGTCATGTTCTTGAATGTAGGGACTGCCTTTTATTTGTGTTTTGATGGCATCGAACCTGTTGGGTAGCTCAGGTGTGTACTTGTAGAAATGACATTCACCGTTGTTCAGTGAAAATCACGAATGTTTGGATAATAGTCTTTTTCTTTTAAGTGAATCCTTGGTGTGAGATTATTTTGTGTGCCCTTCTATGTTGATAATTAAAGGGGCACCTGGGTGGTTCAGTTGGTTAAGCGTCTGACTTCGGCTCAGGTCACAATCTCACAGTTCATGGGTTCAAGCCCTGCGTCGGGCTCTGTGCTGACAGCTCAGAGTCTGGAGCCTACTTCAGAATCTCTGTCTCCCTCTCTCCTCCCCCACTAGCTTGCTCTCTCGCTCTGTCTCAAAAATAAACATTAAAAAAAAAACACAGCAGAGTTCTGAGACTTAAGGGAAATAAAATTCCAGCTCTTGTATGTGTGGAACTTCATCCTCCTACAGTTACTTTCTGTATTTCTGTTAGGAAGCACTGCATTGTACTTGGCCCATGATCAGATATTCATTCTCCTTAGGTTTTTAAAAGTTTGTTTTAGGTTTTTTTTTTTTAAGTAAATTACCCTTAAAGTTCTTAAAATGTGATACAGCCATAGCATTTTATTTATTTTCTTTATTGTTTTGAAAGCAAAAACATCCGGTGGTAACTGTATTAAAATGTAAATTATGATATGTATTGAGCAGAGAGCAGAAGGTATTTCCAAATCGAAGTACAGGAAGCTTTAAAATGCTTGTTCATCCTTTATCAGCATTACTGAATGAATCAGCAAATTGCTAAGGTCAGCAAGCCTTTATTTTGAATGATAACAATAGCATATATTTCCAAGAATATAGAAAAATTCAGATGTAACATAGGAATCTAAATTTGGTGTTAACCAACTAACAGAATTTTAGGTCTGGAAGGTTCCCTGGGGGGTGTTTATGTCTTACCTTGTAGGTTTGAGAAGTGTTAGGTCACTGACAAATGTTAGAAGTATGTGTGCCACTTTTACCTGATTTAGTCATTATGTTATTGGGTGCAGATGGATTACTGACCACTTGGATGGTTTTCAGAATTAGGAAAATTGATTTTTCAGAATAACTGTGTCTAGTACCTCATACTAATGAGACCAAGGTCATGGTGTCTGTGCATACAAGTCCATTGTATTGGCTGTGTTTATAGTTGCCAAGCCTTGCTCTTCTCTGGCCAGTTGTCTTGTAGACACATTTCCAGCTCCCAGAGGTGGAGGCTCCCTTTTGCTCCTCCTGATTCTGGAAAAGCTAACCAAGGACTTTTCTCTGAGTGCTTGGCTCAGTGGCATTGTTTTCATATATACTAGTATAGCTGATTGCACTGTGTTTGGAGGAAAATGTAGATGATCTAGATTTTGGATTTGTAGTAAATACATGAAGTCATTCATTCAGAAGCAAGTTCCTGCATTGAGTCAGGCACGGTTATGTTATGTGCTTGAATTAGGGCAGAAAACAAGTCAGACGAGGTTTTGACATTTAAGCTGAGACCTAAAAGGTGAGGAGTTAGCCAGCTAAGGAGTAGGAAAAGTGCAGGGGGCGGGCACAGCATGCTCAGAGGCCCTGAGGTTGGAAGGAGCTTAGTGCCTTATGCTGGAAGGAAGGAGGGTGAGGCTGGAGAACAGCAAAAGAGGGAGACAAAGGCTTAAGATAAGGTTGTATTAGTAGGGTAAGGTCTGGAGGGCGGGCTAAGGATTTAGAGTTGATCGCAAGAAACTGGGAAGACATTGTAGAGTTTTGGCAAGGAAGAAGTCACTTTGTGCGAGAGTATAAATTGAAGGGGATCTAGAGGGGCTTGAGGGGACGAAGATTTTGTTGTTGTTATTACTAAGAGCAGTTGGTACTTGACTATTTGTTTACTATGGGCCAGGCACTCTGCTAAGCCCTTTACCCTCACTGTCCATGTAAACCTCATGACAACCCAGTGAGGTGCTGCTGCTGTACGTGTTTTACAGTTGGGGAAACTAAGACCCAGCAAGGTTGAGCAGCTTGCCCAGAGGTCACATGGCTAGTAAATGCCAGAGCTGGGATTTGAACCCAGACAGTGTGTGATTTTAGACTGGACATGTGTTTCCCATACGTGAGGTGATGGTCCGTTAGTGGTTCTTGAAATTGAGTGGATCACGACTGGAGTTTTTCTTTTTAATAGAACAGAGTAGAAATTAGAGTACTTTGCACTAGTAAGGATAAAATGCTGATGTATGAAACTTTATTCCGCTTTTTATTTTATATACCTGTATTTGCACATACATGCATTTGTAAGCTACTACAGAAGGCTGGGCGGCATTTGGCAAGACGAGAGCCAGCGGTGGCTTGGACTGGCATTATGGCAGCGCAGATGAAAAGAAGAGGGTTTCAGTGTTCAGAGGTACCAGGTCTCGGTAAGAGATTGCATAGAGGGGCTGACGGAGGTGTCAGGGTGAGTTTCAGGGTTCTGGTGGGAGCAAGAGCAGTCGTGGCGTGCGTGTGCCCAGTCCGCGCTAGTGAGACCCTTCTTAGAGGGGTCCCCCTGAGTGGCTGTTGTACTTCCTGGTTCTCTGGCTTCTCGTGGCTGCAGCTGGCGGGGCTTGGGGTTGGCCTAGCACCCAAATCCGCATCTCACGGCCAATCTGTAAGCTGGCTGTGAACTTAGGAAGTGATCTGTCATCCCACACAGCCTAAACAGGAAGGTTAAGCCAAGAATCGATTCTTCGTGGAATTTGAGGTGAGGAGTGAGGGTCACACAGACACACACGTGGGCTGACGGCAGCTCCAGAGTGAAGGTATGGAACCTGTTTCTGCCGTAGTTTCCTTGGGAGCCAGAGAACATTTAGGTTGCAAGGCTGCAGTGTTAAACAGTCCAGAGTCCTCTTTTTGAAGTTCAAGTCCAGTTCATTTGCTCCTGGCTTTCTGGGAAAGCCCTTTTCCCTATTCTCACGCACAGTCTTTCAGTAATACCTGGCCTGGCTCCCCACAGGACCTCAGTGACTTTCTGTACTGTGTGTTTCAGCAGATACTAACTGGAGACAGATATGGAATAGTCAGGTGCTTGCTATGGATCTGCGTTCTTTATCTGATTGGTCTTTTGACCGTGGTCGAGATACTTCTCCCTGAGCCTCAGTTTCCTCATCTGTACGGTTGGGACGATACAGGAGCATCCATGTCAGAGGGCTGTGGTGAGGGGTAGATGAGGTAAACTGTGTCAGCACCTCAGCCCGGTGCCTGGTGCAGAATGAGAGCGTAACAAATACTTGCCGTTAGCTGTTAACTGTTTCTAGGACAGTTTCTCAAGAGACTTAAACATATTTATGAACAAAGTCTAATGGGAAGAAGCCAGCATAAGACAGAGTTTGGACCTAAGTGAGAGAGGGTGTTAAGAGAAGGGACTGGATTCCAGAGAGGCAAGGATGGTATGAGGTCAAGGGCAGACTTTAAAGGGGTTGTTTTCAGCAGGAGAAGGGAGCCTGTGGAGGTGGGTGGGAGGGTAATATTTTCTGAGATTGTATCCCAGTTATAGTTGTCTGCTGGGAGAGACACTAACTGAAGAGAGAAGTGGCTACTTGGGAGGTTCTTGGGGACAACAGAACATTGGGGCACACAAAAGAATGGATAAGCCGCGCTAAGACCCTGAAATTGCACACCATTAATTTATAGTGACAACAGCCTACGTGTTTTTACAGTTTAGTCTGGCTGTGCTGTGTTCGGCAGAATGACGAGATGTAAAAGTAAGATTAGTCTAGTTTTAAGGGTTTGCAAGGCAGATGCCAGGAAAGAACAAAGAGGCTGAGGACTTAGGTGCAGGGATGTGGTGAGGCAAACTGTTGAGTCCAGCTTGGCTGGGGAAGTTGTACAGAGAAGGTGGAGTGGTCTGTAACACACACACACACACACACACACACACACACACACACACACACGGTGCATAGTTCCTTTGATAGTTCTTCCTTACTATTCTTAACAGTAATTCCCTTGTGTTGATAACTGAAATATTAAGACCAATTGCTAAAGGGAATATACTGCTCTTTCAAATGGGCACAACCCAAAAGTTGAGTTAGTTCTAGTACGTAATTTTGAAGTTGCCATGATTTTATGTGGTATGCCAAATCAGTAAATGATAGGTTGTGATCCGTAACCTTGGGTAGAGTTTAACCACATAATGGGACATTTCATTTTCATGGACTACTTCTGAGGAACTTCCCATTTTAGCTAAATTGAGACACATAAGTAGACACATAAGTAGATAGACACATAAGTAGAATAGAATTTATAGATGGCATTTCATGTGTTTGTGACTAGAACAGCCTGTCTCTGAGGCAGAAGTCACCTGTGATCTGGGCCTGGTGTGTCTGACCTTTGGTAGTTCTCATTTGTCCTTTTGTTTTTGTTTGTGGAGTAGAGCGAATCTGGAAACAATAACGTTTATTCAGTCACTGAACTTTTGAGGACCTTGTTGTCTCAGGCAGTGAGTGAGTTCAGAAGGACAAAAAGTGAACGACAGGGATGATGCCTGTGAGGAGCTTCTCAGCCTGATCACGCCATAGTGGGGTCCACACACACACCTTGGGGGTACTCACCACTGGCCACTGGTGGCTGGAAGAAAATACTAGAACTCTTCTAATCTGACTTTCAGTCTCTGTGTGTTTTATAACATGTAGTATATAAGAACATTCGTACATGACTGAAATAGGTAGACATATGTCTGTTGTGGCTCTCCTTTTTTGCTTGTAATGTGTACATGATCGAAAATTGTTTGGCGGTTATTATATGTTGGTGTGTATTTTAAATATATATACCTTTTTGATAACTTATGTTTGAACATTTGGGGAAAAGAGTTTCTATGTATGGTAAACCATGTTCTTTCTTAATGACGATGTAGTTGTACTTACTGCCCGTATTTTGTAGTGTAAAGTAGGACTTGTTATATAAAAAGGACTTGTTAAGATCTGACTCGACAAATTTGTCTTTTTCTCAAGTCATTTTCTTCTTTATGTTGGAGGAACTTTACCTTATGTACCATGTGTCCCTTGTTACAAAGCACTAAAGGCTCCTACCAGCTGTCAAATGTTGGGGAACGGAGCATGGAGAATGGTGGAAGGCCACATGCCTGGTCCCGTCAGTCCCATCCCAAAGGGTGACCTCTGGTGAACTATACACACACACACACGCCCATTGGCATCATAAAACAACAGGATTGGGATGCCACCCAGAAATTTCCTGGGCCCAGTCTGTTTGCTCATTGTAGGTGTTTTCTCAATGTGAAATGTCTCACTTTCAGAGAGCTATGAAATCGTTGGTTCAAAGAGTTCTTCCCTCCCTCATCCTGAGAACCCTTTTTCCTAAAATTAGAAAAACTAACTAAAAACTGCCGTGAAGAACCTATTTTAAATGCGATAAATTGAATCAATGTATCTAGGTTCTCTAGAGACTTTTGTTTTCATTTTTATTTTTGCGATGGCTTTTTTAATTTATATTTGACACTGTCATTAAAAGAAATATTTTTAGGGGCTCCTGGGTGGCCCAGTCGGTTAAGCATCCTACTCTTGATTTCGACTCAGGTCATGATCTCACGGTTCGCGAGTTTGAGCCCCATTTCAGACTCTGCACTGACTATGTGGGGCCTGCTTGGGATTCTCTCTCCCTCTCTCTGCCCTCTGCCCCCACTCTCTCAAAACAAAACAGAACAAAAAAAACTTAAAAAAAATGTTTTTAACAAGATTTTATTTAAGTGAGGTCTTACATGTGTTTCTGCAGGTTTGATGACGACGAGAAGCATGCTTTCACTGGCCTTCCCGACCCCATTTGTTATGCAGAATGTCTCTGAGTGAGAACGCGGTGTTTGCCTATGAATCTTCGGTGCACAGCACCAACGTCCTGCTTGGCCTCAACGACCAGCGGAAGAAGGACGTGCTGTGCGACGTCACCGTCCTCGTGGAGGGCCAGCGCTACCGGGCCCACCGGTCTGTGCTGGCGGCATGCAGCAGCTACTTCCACTCGAGAATCGTCGGCCAGGCCGATGCAGAGCTTAGCATCACTCTGCCGGAAGAGGTGGGAGAGAGGTCCATGCTTCCGGACGCTACCCTGGTTTTCATTGAATTGAACCTAATTAAATCTCTTTCCGTAGACTTTATTTTTACCTTTACCTTTATAAAAGGTAACGTGATAAAGTTAAAAATAGAACAGTCTCCCTTCTTGTCCTGGGGAGCTCATTTCTGTAACTTTTTTCCTAGAATTTATGATGACATGTCATACATAGAATTGTTAGTTTTGGGTGTCAGTTAACAATATTTATTGAGCAGTTGAATAACTTGACCCACTGTTATGTGACTTTTTGAGAAAATGACCAAAGCAGGGAGGGCACAGCCAATGGGTTGGGCATTGGGAGAGGTCATGCTCCGAGTGGCCACACTGTGTCTCATTTTCTCCTTTTGGACCTTTTCCTGTGATGAGAAACTGAGTGGGTTTAGGGTTCTAGAAATCATCCATCTTAATAAGACAGGGCCTCATGGAAAGTAGGAAAACACCCCATAAGTGTTCTCTTTCCCCTTTTTTCTTTCTTGAGACTGTGCATTGGTAGAAAAAAATTGATTTGGTCTCACAATTATAGAGCCTGCTTTTACCTGTCTCTTTCCCCACCAGCCTGTTGCAGAGCTCAGGCATCTAAACATTTCTGTCCTTGTTATATCCTGACTCCAAGAGCCCTTTCACAGGACCGAGAGGTGCTGGTTACACTGAACTCTTATTAGAATTGTTTGCTTTTTTTTTTTTTTTGTTTAAGTTTATTCATTCTGAGAGAGAGAGAACCAGCGGGGGAGGAGCAGAGAGAGAGGAGGACAGAGGATCCGAAGTGGGCTCCACGCTGACAGCAGCTAGCCTGATGTGGGGCTTGAACTCATGAACCATGAGATTGTGACCTGAGCCTAGATTGGACGCTTAAGTGAGACACCCAGGTGCCCCTAGAATAGCTGGCTTTTAGGTAGTTACTAACTGCAGCTAGAAGAGCGTGGAGCCTTTAAAGTTAAGAGGTGTTTGGAGAAAGTATGTAGAGCTTGTTTATGGCAGGTCGGTGTGGGCTGCTCTGTGATGGGTACTAAGTCTACAGTTTAGCTTATCCCAGCATCCATACTTCCATGAACTTGTATCAACAGTTTGGAGCATCAACAGCTTGTCAGTTCTGTGGCAGAGGTCAGCACGAATAACACAATGCCAGTGAAATGATAAGGGCCAACTATGGGTTAGCCTTGGTTTTAAAAATTAGCAACACGTCCCATAATGGCAGTGTTTGATGTCTTCACCTCATGTGAGTCAGACCATAATTCATGTGTCATTAAGCGTGAAATCTATGAAGTGGAGGGTGCAGGTCCAACGAATGAGGTGTGATAAGCATGCTTTTCCAGACTCCTAATTAGCGTTACATTTTCTAGAAGGATGTTTTTACTCATCAAATTAAAATGCCCATTTTATAATGATCACAAGTAAGTTCTTCATGTCTGTATTCCCCTTCTACTTTTATTTATCCACTAGACCACTTTCAAGTGATGCATTTGTTTTTATTTTGTATGTTAACAGGTGACAGTTAAAGGATTTGAACCTTTAATTCAGTTTGCCTACACCGCCAAACTGATTTTAAGTAAGGACAATGTGGATGAAGTGTGCAAGTGTGTGGAATTTTTAGGTGTACGTGATATTGAGGAATCCTGCTTTCAGTTTCTCAAATTTAAGTTTTTGGACTCCACTGCAGACCAGCAAGAATGCCTAAGAAAAAAGTGCATCCCATCACACTGTCAGAAAGCAGACCTTAAGTTTTCACTGTTGGACCAGAGGGATTTAGAAATTGACGACGTGGAGGAATTTTTGGAAAATAAAAATGTCCAGACTCCTCAATGGAAACTGCATAGGTATCAAGGAAATGCAAAAGTATCATCTCCTCTCCAGGACAGTGCCAGTCAAACCTGTGAATCCATGTGCTTAGAAAAGGATGCTGCTCTGGCTTTGCCATCTCTATGTCCCAAATACAGAAAATTCCAGAAAGCATTTGGAACTGACAGAGTCCGTAGTGCGGAATCCAGCGGCAAAGACGTTCATGCTTCTGCCCAGCCAAATGAGACTCCTGAAAATGAATGTCTGGGAGGAATCCAGGACTGTGCAGATCTGCAGGTGATTTTAAAATGTGAAGAAGGTAAATTAGCAATGGAACATGAAGAAACCAAGAAGAAAGATCCTGCTCCTCAGTGCCCATCAGAAAAGCCAGAAATGACTCCTTTCCCCCACAATTCTTCTGCAGCCCCTCACGGGCTCTATTCTCTGTCTCTTTTACATACCTACGACCAGTACGGTGACGGTGACGTGAGTTTTGCTGGAATGCAAAACACAGCAGTGTTAACAGAAAAGCCTTTGTCAGGTACAGATGTTCGGGAAGAGAAAACGTTTGGTGAAAGTCAGGATTTACATTTGAAGTCTGACTCTGGCCCCAGGGAAGATGGTAGCCTTGCCTCCAGCGATCGGAGTAGTGTGGAACGGGAAGTGGCAGAACACCTAGCAAAAGGCTTCTGGAGTGACATTTGCAGCACGGACTCTCCTTGCCAGATGCAGTTATCACCTGCGGTGGCCAAAGATGGTTCAGAACAGATCTACTCCCAGAAACGGTCTGAGTGTCCCTGGTTAGGTATCAGGATCAGCGAGAGCCCGGAACCGGGTCAGAGGACTTTTACAACGTTAAGTTCTGTCAACTGCCCTTTTATAAGTACTCTGAGTACCGAAGGCTGTTCTAGCAGCTTGGAAATTGGAAACGATGAGTATGTTTCCGAACCCCAGCAGGAACCTTGCCCGTATGCTTGCGTGATTAGCCTGGGAGATGACTCTGAGACGGATACTGAAGGTGACAGCGAACCCTGTTCGGCCAGAGAACAAGAATGTGAGGTGAGGGGAAAACGTGTGTGTTGCTGAGTCCTTGTTTGACCACTTAATCAGGATTTACTCTGGGTCGTCTCCTGTCCCACCTTTAGAGATGATATGCGCAGGCTCAGGGAGGGAGGGAGGGGGAAATCCGGAGACAGTTCTAAAACTGTGTGATCAGTACCAAAAGAGTGTGACGGAGTTTGAAGGACTTCTGTGTTCATATGTTTCAAGCGGGTGTATTTATTTTTGTCATGGAGTGTATTCACACATTGGCTGTTTAAATCAAATGCCCTGTCCCAAAAGGTAAAAAAAAAAAAAAAAGAAAAAAAGAATCTGTGATCGTTACATGGTAACTCCTGGAAAAATGCAACATACGCTCCAATCTTAGTCATTGCTGCAGGATCTCTGGATTTGGGACTAGTTACTTGGCAATGATTTAGCAGTGACTAGGTATAGGAATGTGGGAGAGTTTTCTTTGTCCTAGTTTTTCATAGCCATTAATCTTTTTCTTAGTTTCCCTTAGCCATTTCAGCCATTAATTTAATGTCTTAATAATTTGGCATGAGTTAGCTGGTACCGGATTAACCTTACCAAGCTTGATCTGTGTACTTTGTGTACAAATGTTTGTTTGTATTTGATAGATGGTTTTTTGTAAAACATTACCATAATTCCAGTGATAATAAAGCCTTGTTGGTTCTCTATCATTTTCTTTGGTTTTCTAGCTGTTGGATGAGATGGGTTTGAAAGAGTGACAGGTTTTCTTTCCTCCTTAGCTTGGGAAGGAGATTATTGGTGATTTAATTTAAGAAGTAATATATGTGCATGAGTTACATCTACAGATTTTTATATGACATTTATAAATCCATATGATGGATTTTAATTTTAATTTAATGCAACTGTGAAAAGAATGCTAAAAATAAAACTTTTAAGAAATTGTAAGACATTTTGTGTAACTAATTTCTGTAAGTTTGAAAGACAAAGTAAGTAGGTTGCCAGAGAAACTGTTCAGTGTTTTATATGAATAATTAATATAATTAACTTGTCCCACAATTTTGTCATTAAAAAAAATTACCCTAAATTTTTCCAAATTTAAGTATGTTGAAGATGACATTAAAATATTCATTAGGTTTTTCTAACGGTTTCTATACTGACAAGTGAAAAAGTGAAGCATGTAGATTTTTGAGTTATGTGACACTACTATTTCTTGACAGAAAAATTAATTTTCTAAAATGCTCGAGGGGCGCCTGGGTGGCGCAGTCGGTTAAGCGTCCGACTTCAGCCAGGTCGCGATCTCGCGGTCCGTGAGTTCGAGCCCCGCGTCGGGCTCTGGGCTGATGGCTCAGAGCCTGGAGCCTGTTTCCGATTCTGTGTCTCCCTCTCTCTCTGCCCCTCCCCCGTTCATGCTCTGTCTCTCTCTGTCTGAAAAATAAATAAACGTTGAAAAAAAAAATAAAATAAAATGCTCGAGAAATTACTAGGTAGTTATACCAGTGTTAGATCAGTATCAAAGTATAAAATAGATTTTTTTTTTGTTTGGTTAAACACATTAAAAACACTTTAGAAAGAGGCTTAAAGATATGTGTGTTAACATGTCTGAGTAAAACAAGTTCTGTTTTTTAATTTTAAATACATGAATATTTGTGTTCATATTTTTTATTTTGCTAAAAAAATCTGTTTCTCAATGTACTTGTCTTCTGAACCCTCTAAAATAGGCTAGAAATATCAAATTATCAGTCTTTATTATAAGGGATTATATAGAAACTGGGAATAGAGGTCTGCTTTTTTTTTTGTTTTTTTTGTTTTTTGTTTTTTAAAGTCTAAATGAAGTTCTCTGGAAAATATAGATGTAGATCTTCCTCTTCCGTGATGGGAGTCTAACTACATTACTCAGCAGCAATTACTAATGTTTATTTTACATTCTAGGTAAAACTGCCTTTTAATGCACAACGAATAATCTCACTCTCCCGAAATGATTTTCAATCCTTGTTGAAAATGCACAAGCTGACCCCGGAACAACTGGACTGCATCCATGACATTCGAAGGAGAAGTAAAAACAGAATTGCTGCGCAGCGCTGTCGCAAGAGAAAACTGGACTGTATACAGAATCTGGAATCAGAAATTGAGAAGCTGGTAAGTTTGCAGGTTTCTTGTTACTCAAATTCCACCGCATCCATTCAGTTACTCTTTTTTTTTTTTTTTTTTTTTTTTTTTGTGGAGGAAATAGCAGTTTCAATTCCTGAGTCAGATACGATGCTCAATTACATGTTAATTTCAAAATTCACCAATTACCATCTTAAGAAAATAAGTTACATGATGTTTTTAGAAAGCTTGGGAGACGAAAAGAGTTTTCATAGACTCTTATGCTTATGCTAGTATTCTACATCTTTAGTGTGATATGCTATAATATGTACACTGAGAACTATTTTTGGGTGTGTGTGTGTGTGTTTTTTAACTGTCTACCTAATTCTTAGTGGTTGAGTAGAGATTGAAGAAACTCTGAAACACTTTAATCTCTTTTAAGTATCTATAAAAGCTAATGTTACAATTGTTCATTTAAATTGACCGGTAGACTTGAATAACTTGTTTTGATCGATACTGGAACCAATAAACGAACTTGGATCTTTCGTCTAAGAGAGAACTCATTTGCTGATATGAATAGAAAATTCAAGATTTATTGAGACTCTAGAGGGAGAGGAATGCTTACGTTATTGAATCTTGTTATTTATTCCAGCATCAAAACGCAAATTAATTGAAAAATGGATTAATTTGCACCCAGGTTTCTCTGTTCCCCTAGTGGTTGGTGGAAGAAAGCATTGTATGAAAGAGACAACTATGGGAGTGCAGCTGTAGAGACAGCAGGGAACCAGCACCGAGAAATAGCAAAAACATTCTTGGAATATTTAGTTTGGAGTCTTTGTTAATTATTGGTGAAAGTTTGAAATTGTGATTGTAGCAAGTTCTCAAGCACAAACATTCTAGCTATGAACAGCAATCAATCAGCAACATTTTAGAAAAAAGAACCTGTCTGGGGAAATGCATTCTTATTTTGTGCTGTACTGGGTTGTTATGACAATGTTGTGTTTTCCTCCATTCAGTTCATCTTTGCCCTCATCAGAAAAAAAGAAAAGAATAAAAAACCAGTCTGTGCCTTTATATACAGAAAAATGGAAACATAAAAATTTATTATTCATCTATTGTGGTCAGTACCCTATGTACCTGTTGTATTAATTTGGACACTGGCTGTAAGAAATAGGAACCATCTGAAGCATGAATGAATGAATGAATGAAGGGATGAATTTGTTGTGAGGATACAGGTGTCTCATTTAGAAGCCCAAGAGTGAAGCAGGCATCGTAAACAGTATAGAATAAGAAAGTGGAAAACTGCCACCAGAAACCCAGAGAATCTTCTCTGTCACCCCATCTTCATGCACCTGCTCACTCTGCACTGTGCTGCTAGATGTGGATGGGAAGGGTAGCTGCAGCGTGGCTTCTGAATAGTCTCTCTCTCTTCCAGAATCTAGTCCGATGGACACTACAGTTTTAGTTCTAAATTCCCAAGGAGGTGAGCATCTAATTGGCTTACTTCAGCTCAGGTGTCCTTTTCTGTGACAAGAGAGAAGGGACAGATAGTTACAGCCCAGCTGTCAGGAGCCCACCTCTGGGCAGGCAGAGCACATCGCCTGCCAGGGATCTGCTCATCCAGATGTGCACCAGGCTGACTCAGCTCAGCTCAGTCTCTTTCCACTTCCCAATATCTCCAGAGAAAACATGCTAGCTTTTTCTTCTTTTTCTTTTTTCTTTTTTGCAGAGTGTCTTGCGTTATGTTTTAGCTTCCTTGAACTCACTGTCCTGTCCTTCATACTACTCTCCGTTCTAGTGATTTTTACAGGCACACTCTAGCTGCAAAGTGTAAGGGGCACTTGTAAAGTTCAGACCTGCCACAGATGTCTCTCTCAGGTGAAAATAAGCAGAGAATGTGTTACTTCTTAGCTAACAGGAATAAGAAAGCTGCCCCTTTTCCTAGATGTAAAAGAGTTTGAGCCTTAAGTTATTTTATTACATTAAGAAATTTACTTGGAATTTAGACCCTGGTTATTGGGTGATGTTTTGGGTCTTGTCTTTTGTAAAGAGAGAAGGACCAACAGTAGAGTGGAGAATATGGAGGAGTGCGACAGATTTGTATTTTTTAAATTGAGAGGGTACTTTCTGGAAACATGGTCAGTAGACAAGCAGTATTTCCCGGTATTTATATTCTAGGTGGTATTTTAGTGAACCTACTTAAGGGAAATTACTTGTTTCGTAATGAAACAGCCATGGTGATGTAGCCAATAACTGGTTAGGTTAACATATAAATGAATTCACAGTATATGTTGCCCTGATCTGGTGATTAGGTGAAGGGCCCATATTTTAGTAAACTTTAGTCTGTGGCTATTGGCTGCAAACTTTTTGCAGTTTGTCGTAAGAGTAATAGCATAATAGACTGGATGGAAAAACACATGAAGAACAGTGTTTTGATCACGGTAAGAATAGTGATTCTAAAATGTCTTCACGGTAGATTTGTAGAATAATTATCATGTATAAAGGACACTTTAATAGTCTCAATGCACTATGAAAGACAATGGGTGATGTTAGTTCACATTCAATAAATAAATGAGTTGTATTTTTCAACAAGAAGTCCTGTCAGAATCTAATAGAACCTTTGAAGAAAAAGGAAGAGGTATATTTATTTGGTGGGTAAATTGATGGTAATTACTTTTAACATTTATGGTGTATTAGAGGTTAGGCATTGATTTGTCATTGCATTTACTATAAGGATTTTGAATATGAATAATCTATAGACCAATAACATGACTTTTTTTTTAACCAATAAAGTTCAAGAATCATTCAGTTTTTGTTATGTTTGGCTTACAAAGCTCTTGTCTTTAAGGATTCTTTACAAGGTCCATGTTTCTTCTTGAACATTTCTTGAGAAATTAAGAACTAGTATGTTTCTAATAGTATTTTTGCCTCAAGGAAAGGTAACCCTGAAATGAAGGGAACTTAGCTTTTTTTAAAAATTTAATTTAATTTAATTTCAACTAATTAATTTATTTACGAGAGAGCACAAGTGGGAGAAAGGGGCAGAGGGAGAGAGGGCAAGAATCTCAAGCAGGCTCTCTGCTTAGTGTGGAACCTCATGTGGGGCTGGATCTCACAACTCTGGGATCGTGACCTGAGTTGAAATCAAGAGTCAGACACTCAAATTGACTGAGCCACCCAGGCACTCCGGGAATTTAGCTTTTTAAAGAGAAAAAATTACCAAAGTGTATTTCTCTTAGATGTTATCCAATATTTATTGGTATCAACGTATAAGTGATCAGAAATCAGAATATTCACGAAAGCACTTGGATTCAGACTTGAGGTATATAGACATCATTTTGTTTCATTGCTTTTATCTATTGTGATGGTATAGGAGTACAAAGACTCATCTGTCCTTAGTATTTTACATCTTGTGGTGAAGATTGTATTATTTTATTGAAAATAAACTTGTTTTGGGGCGCCTGGGTGCATGGTTCAGTCAGTACTCTTGATCTTGGCTTGGGTCCTGATCTCACGGTTCATGAGTTTGAGCCCTGTGTTGGGCTCTATGCTGACAGCAGATTCTCTGTTTGGGATTCTCTGTCTCCCTCCCTCTCTCTGCCCCTCCTCTTCTCTCTCTCTCTGTCTCTCTCTCAAAAATAAATAAATATTAAAAAGACAAATCTGTTCTAGCCACGTGCTGCTGGCTGCTCTGAGCACACGCACACTGCCATCTCCAAACACACCCAGTGAGCCCTTCTGGAACTTGCCCATTGCCACTCTGTGATATCCTTGAGCAGCACACCTTGAAATGTGGTCTGTGGGCAGTTGGCATCAGAGTTATCTGGGAGTGTCCCTTTGAAAATACACGTTCCTAAAAAATACTAGAAAAACTAAAAAAAAAAAAAAAAGCACATTCCTTAATCCTACCCTACACCTGTGGGAGGGTCCCAGAAGCATGTGTTTCATAAATATTTCCAGGGTAAATCTTCATTCACATTAAAATTTGAGAGCCTGTTGCACTAGGGCACAGAGGTCAGATGGAGGCTTTGGAGTCAAACATCTGGAAATGGTCCCTGGCTACTTGGTAGCTTTGTGGCTTGGGGAAATTATTCTACCTCTAATACCCATCCACATTCCCTTATTGGTGATACGGAGATAAGGATAGTATCTCCCTCAGGACTGGTGCAAAGATCACATGCCATTATACTGCTCAGCACATGCCCTGGGCCCAGTAAATATTAGTAGTCGTATTTTAGATTCCTCTTCTTTCTGTGAACATCTGCTGAGCATACTAAATGTTGTACGAGTTACCAGGAAATCAAAGATGACTGAGATACAGTCCTTGCCAATAAAATGCTTATATTCTCACAGGGAGAGATTTACGTGTTCTCATGTTTTCCTGAGATTCATCTTCCTCCCCTGCATTCTGAAAGCTTCAAGCTTTTGGAAGAGTTAAGAGTGCAATGAACAACCTCATGTTGACTCAACAATTATTTACATTTGTCACATCTGCTTTACTTCTCTGTTGGTCTTTCCAGCCACGTGTGTGTCCCTGCTCTCGTTGTTTGGTCTGTCCGTCTTTGTCTCTTTCCTTGTCGGTCAGTTTTGGTCTCTTTCTAACCACAGTTGGTTGATCTCGGTCCCAGTGTCTTTTCTCAGTCGGTCTCTATTGCTCTGCTTTTATTTTCTGATTCATTTAAAAGCTACCACATTATGACATTTTACCCCTAAATACTAAAGCATGCATCTCCTAAAAATAGACATCCTTACGTATATTTATCTCATATCTTTACCAATAGTTTTATCATACCCGAGAAAGTTAATAGATCCTCAGTATTATATATACTCCCTATTCAAATTACCCTAATAGTTTCCCAAATATATTTCACCTATATGCTTTTTTCCCCCTCCAAACTAGGGTCCTTTCATCACAGAACATTTGGTTGTGCCTTTTTAGTCTTTCAACCTGAGACCCCCACAACCCTTTTTAAAATCATGGTAACTTTTTGAAGAGTCCAGGCCAGATTTCTCATAAAATGTCCTACTTTTAATGTTTACCTGACTGTTTCCACTTGGTTTTGACTCACTCCTCCGTTCTTTGTATTTCACACAAACTGAAAGTGTAAGTTGTTGAATTGAGATGAAACCTGAACTGGTGTTGTGTCCTTTATGGTACACCACGTGGTAGAGGGCACACTGTGTCAGGTGTCCTACCTGAGCAGATGGGGATTGCCAGATCATTTTCGAGATTCTGTTTTTTGCCTCTATAATTGCTCAGTAATCTGTGACGTGTTACTTAGGCACTTTAGGAATAGCCTCTTCCCCACGACTCCTACATGTTTTGTTTTCTAGCATATGTTGGTGGCCTTCACAATGGGTGTTGCAAAATAGTGACCTAATTCTGTTGTTCCACTTACACACATGCTTGTTACTCTTTTATTTGTATCCATTTGTTTGGTATTCCTCTTTTAGAGGGGACTTTTCTTCCCTCCTGTTTGCCTCCCTCCCGCCATGCCATGCCTTTAGTATCACTGTGGACTTAGGGATTGATTTTTTTTCTCATTTAATTTCTCACAACCATAATCGTCATTAGTCTTTTCGATGTTGGTATTTTTTCAAAGTTGGCCAGAGAGAGGCCCCTCAGGCTAGCTGCTGTGTCCTTTTGACATGACCCCATTAGTGCTTCTGTGCTGCCTAGAATAATCTGTCACAGGCTCACCCTGTACTTTGCTTGTCCCAAGATATGGAATCATCTTTATCCAAAATTCTCTGGTTTCTTTTAGCATGCTTGCTGCTGGTGTTAACTCCTTCTGGGCTCTTTGAGGGGACAGAGTGGGAAATGTATGTGTGTTTGTGTAACTCATGAGTGCATTCAGTATATACATCACCTTGGATAAATAAAAGTAAAAAAGTATAATGGAACTCATGAGCCAGGTACATATTTTCAATCAAACTTCAGCAGTATAGAGCTCTTGTCTTTGCTTCTATGTGTGTTTTTTATCTCTTTACAGGGAAAATCTTAGCTCTCAGTTATAGTAATATATTTACTATTTGCTTTGTGTGAATATATATTTGTAATGATTGCTTGTATATAAGTATAAAGCAAACAGTAAATATGATATTAAAGTAATAGTAAATATAATTATATATGCTGATATAAAGCAAATAGTAAATATATTTATTATGGTTATAATAATTATGATGTTAAAATATGTAATCGTATATATAATAGTTACAAAATTGCAATGTCAGAACTACTAGTAACAAGAAACAGATTAAGTAAAATTTAAGATTTCTTTGCCTTTTTTTGTCCTTGAATATATTCCATAGTGGGGCACCTGGGTGGCTCAGTCGGTTAAGCTCAGTTAAGTCCAACTTCGATTCAGGTCATGATCTCATGGTTTGTGGGTTTGAGCCCCGCGTCAGGCTCTGTGCTGACAGCTCAGAGCCTGGAGCCTGCTTTGGATTCTGTGTCTCCCTCTCTCTCTGCACCTCCCCCACTCACGCTCTGTTTCTCCCTCTCTCTCAAAAAGTAAATAAACATTAAAAAAAACTTAGAAAATATATATTCCAGAGTATTGAAGTTTAAAGTTTAAAAGTTATTTGAAGTGATTTTTTTTCTCTATGCTAGCAATTTGATATACAGTGAAATTAATGTTTCTGTATTTATTACTACGATTTACTCCTCACCTTTTTTGTGTAATTTCTGAATATATAAAACATTGATATGGCTCAAAAGTTAGAACTGTTTAGAGAAAGCTGTACTCTAGAAGCCTTGATCTCAGACTCTCCCTGTACCCTATTTGTAACTCTGCCCTTTGGGTAACTCTTTTCATTAGTCTCTAATTTTTTTCTTGTGTTTCTTTTCTGAAAACAGGTAGTATTTTATGTTGATTCTTCTGATCCTTGCTGCTACGTAAACAAATTCCATATGCGCTTTTCCGTATTTCACTCTTTTCACTTAAGAAGTGATTTCCAGGAAATATTTTTCTTAGTTCAAAGAGGCTGTCATTCCTTTCACAGCTCTGTATATTCGGCCGTGACTGCAGAGCAGTATCACGCCAGGTGCTTCTTGGTGGACATTCGGGACCTCGCGGTGGATAACTGTGCACGTTGTTTTTTCCTGCTGAAGGAGGTGTCTCTTTAGGATGGGTCCCTGGAAGAGGGTAAATAGCTATGTCACTTTGTTAGATATTAATGAATTCTGCTCTGCTGGGGTCGTAGCATTTTGCCTTCCTGCCAGCTGTGTGGGTGTCTGCCCCCAGCCTCCGCAAGAAGTTTATTGTCCACTTGGGTTCTTCACAGGCTGATAGAGAGAATTGGTATCTCGGGGTGGCTTTTGCTTTTGTTTTTCTTATGAGTGAAATTGAGCATTTGTATTCATATTTTTAAGGGCCACTTGCATAGTTCCCTGACCTGTGTGTTCAGAGATTTTACATCCTAAGGAACCACTGATCACCATTTTCTAGTAGTGAGTACTCTTTGACCTAAAACATTGTCACTGTCAGCTAGCCCTTTGGGTGCCAAATTCTTTCACTCGTTACCTTTATTGGGTGAGTTCTATTTAAAATATTTTTAAGTTCTTCTATTTGAGTGAATGTTGTACACTAGCTGTTGAAAGTGTGGATTTGGATGTAAACTTGTCATAAAATGCAGAATGGTACTAGAACACCAATTTTATTTTTCTTATAAATCTGTGGTTAAAGCCACAGAACCTCAGACTTGTACTTTATACGATTGCATTCTAAGAAAATGAAAATACATTGTAGAGATAGGTAGCTGGATGCTGGTCGTATGTTTAGGAGGTGTCTTTAATTAAAGATGTCACGAAGTGATTAAGTCGAATTACTTTTATTTAATGATCAGTTATTTTTTAAAATATTTATTTATTTATTTAGAGAGTGGGGGAGGGGCAGAGAGTGAGGGAGAGAGAGAGAATCCCAAGCAGGCTCCGTGCCGTCAGCGCAGAGCCCAACAACAGGGCCTGAACTCACGAACCCTGAGATCGTGACCTGAGCCGAAGACTCTTGATTGAGTCGGACGCTTAACTGCCTGAGCCACCCAGCTGCCCCTTAATAATCAGTTATTAAACTGAATTCTACTGAAGTCAATTTGTGTTTTAAAATTAGAGTGGCCTGGAAAAATCAGCCGACTGCCTAGAAACTTACCTGTGTAGGAGTTAAAAGTGCAGAGGCACAGCTGGGGGCATTTAATTTATAGAACTAATCATGGTGGCATTGCAGGGTTGTACCTGTTGGTTTTAGTTGTTGTAAAGAAAGAAGCAAGACATCTTGTATGGGATGTACTTGAGGAGTATAGTTATGTCACCCTTTATTTAGTGGGGTGGAAGTCGGGAGAATGTTTAAGATTATTGGTGTTTATTTTATTTTTTTTATTAAAAAATTTTTTTTTTAAATGTTTATTTTATTTTTGAGACAGGGAGAGACAGCATGAATGGGGGAGGGTCAGACAGAGAGGGAGACACAGAATCTAAAATAGGCTCCAGGCTCTGAACTGTCAGCACAGAGCCTGACACGGGGCTCGGACTCACGGACCGCGAGATCATGACCTGAGCTGAAGTCGGATGCTTAACCGACTGAGCCACCCAGGTGCCCCAAGATGATCGGTGTTTAAAGAGATAGAAGTTATAAAATATTTGTCATCTCTGTAGTATCTATAGATTAAGTGGCAGTTCTCATTTCTGGAAAAAAGTTCAGATTTTCATTAATTTGCTTAACCACGTTTAATTTAAAAGATCAGTCAGTAGTTAAAATTTCGTCTGTCACTATTTATTTAAAAATTTTTTTTTTCAACGTTTATTTATTTTTTTTGGGACAGAGAGAGACAGAGCATGAACAGGGGAGGGGCAGAGAGAGAGGGAGACACAGAATCGGAAGCAGGCTCCGAGCCATCAGCCCAGAGCCTGATGTGGGGCTCGAACTCACAGACCGCGAGATCGTGACCTGGCTGAAGTCGGATGCTTAACCGACTGCGCCACCCAGGCGCCCCTCGTCTGTCGCTGTTTAGAAAGGAAACTCATCCCAACTTTGATAGAGGAGTCTATGGCTGAGTATTGTTGTGACTGAAGGAAAATACTTCTTATTTTCTTCTGGAAGCTTTGTTTACGTCCTCATTTGGATTGGCTTCTAGGAGGTCATAAAAAAAAGTGGGTGCCGATTCCAGTAAATGTGTTCCTTCTTGGATAGGTAGTAGTAAGCACAGGTCGTGCCCTCTAGGCACCTGCAGACTCATTTTATCAGAAGCCTACAACTGACAAACTTTCTGTTACCAAAAGTATATTTCTCTTCTGTTCTGTTACCAAGAACATTGGTCTTGGTTTTACTTATTTATTCATTTGTATATAAAAATGTATATATTTTTGACCTACACCTGTATTTTCAAAACAGAACAGTTGTATAAAGATCTGAACAAATTGGAGAATACTTGACAAGGTAAAATTTACTATAGGACTCTGTATTCACCACACATTTTCTCAAAATAGTAGATGGCCTTGAGATATTTAAACACCTAACTCTCAGTAACTGGGTTCACATACAATTTTTTAAGAAAAACTTTTATGTAAAACAGTAGCAGCACTTTTATATAAAGCAAATTTCCTTTTACCCTTTTAGCTGATTTTGTTCCAGAAAAGAATCTATTTAAAGGATGGTCATTGTGCATTATCATTCTGAGACAACCTGCCTCAATGTTAGCCTGCAACCTCTGTTCTCCAGAGCCTGTCAGTGGGCAGAAAGCCAAGAGAGTTGTCATAAATTTCACGGGAGAAACCTGTGACCGTCTACCAACATTTATTTACTCTTTGTTTAGAAATAGCTTGATTATTTGGTTTCCTAGCTCATCCTAGGTAAGCAGCACTGCAGCGGTAGAATAGGAAGGATAAGGTGGGACAGTGATGGAAAAAGCCTTAGCAGCAGCAGCAGCAACAAGTGACGGTGGACAGAAATGCAGGAACCAGGAAAAGTTTGAAAACATCCTGTGGCAGGCGTTCCTACAGGGATAAAAGCTTTAAATAGTAATCATAACAGGAACAAAAATAATAAATAAGAGACACAAAGTTCATCCCCAGGTTCTTCACACCTTAGTAACTCAGTTAGTACACACTTAGTACACACTTAATACACACACTTAGTAGCTTTCTGACTCTGGGCATATTAAGCTCTCAGTCCCATCTATAAAATGGGTGTAATATTACTTAAATCAACAGAGTCATGGTGTGAATGATGTGGTTGAGACTGCATATTTGAAAGCATTTAGCACAATATCTGGGACAAAGCAAATGCTCAACAAATGTTGGTCATGGTTAGAATCCTGCAGGGAGCGGAGCTGCCGTACTTGTGACCGGTGTACTCGTACTTTTTTTGGTTGTTTTCCATCGCAAATGTATGGTCCACTTTCGTTTACAATCTGTAAATCCAAAAAGCTCTGAAAACCTGGCAAGTTTGTCATAAACTGTTTTGACCGGAAAAAAAAAAAAAACCAAAAAAACAAAAAAAAAAACCTGACGCCAGGCTGTTGTCAAGTCTTTCTTTCTCCTACTATGTGCGTTATTTGGTATTTTAATGTGTTTTATTTAGAAACGTAAAGATGTCTGACCGTGGGGTACCGCCCCAGACCCTGCTGGAGGGGAGTACATGTGCATCCGTATTGTCTTTCTAAAATCTGAAAAATTCTGAACCCCAAGATACATCAGAGTTTTGGATGAGGGATTATGGGCCTCTGGGTTATTTAAAAAATTTTTGAATTGAGTTGGAAGTAGAAATCCCTGGTGGTCTCATTTAATGAGAAGACCCAGGAGATACGAATGTTTGGTTACTTCAGAAATGTCGACTGAGCTACTAAACACAAGTCCTTGTGTTCTCTTTCCCATCTCACAGCAAAATGAAAAGGAGAGCTTGCTGAAAGAAAGAGATCACATTTTGTCAACTCTGGGTGAGACGAAGCAGAACCTAACAGGGCTTTGCCAGCAAGTCTGTAAAGAAGCAGCTCTAAGTCAAGAACAAATACAGATACTCGCCAAGTACTCTGCTTCAGATTGCCCACTTTCATTTTTAGTTTCCGAAAAAGAAAAAAGTACTCCTGACGGCGAACTTGCGTTACCGTCGATTTTGAGTTTACCTGAGGGGCCCCCCGCGGCACTCCCTGCCGGGGAGCCAAGCCCTCGCCATCCCCATCCCGGCCCGAAGGGCGGGGGGTCTGCGGGCTGTGCCCCCGGCGAGTCCCGGCTTCCTGCCGCCCCCGAGCAGGCCGGGCCTTCGGAACCGTGCCGGCAGGGGGGCGGCATCTCGGACTTCTGCCAGCAGATGACTGATAAGTGTACTACTGATGAGTAAACGCGCATTCACTTCCGGCACACCGTCTCGTTTTCCGCTGCAGTTTTGACGTCTTAAGAGCAAAATACAGCCTCTGACTCTTAACAGTGTTGGTTATTGGCCCCCGCTGGCTTTGCTGTTAAGGGAATTCCTCTGAAGGCAACCCTGACTTTCCCCTGATTTCCACGAGATGCACAAATTACATGCCTCCCGGATCGTGAAAACTCACATGTGAAACTGTCCTAAGGCTTTAAAAACTCCGTTTTAAAGAACAAGCACTATTGGTAGTAACTCTTCCCATATGCAAAGTGAATTGGACAGTGAAAACTGCAGCGTGTCAAAAGTTTAACAGCTTGAAGCGTCTGCAGAGAGTTCCTGCTAAGGGAGTGGCCTGCACAAGTTTCAGAACCTGACCTTTCGCAAGACGGCGGTTTAAAAGAAAATGCCTCCCCGAGTAAGGCCGGTAGAGCTCCGCCGTGTGTTGAAGTGGATGTCAGCCGTCTGAAGACTTGTGCAGAATTGCAGGGTGAGGAAGACAGTGTCTCGCCCGAATCCTGGAGCTTTGCTCTTCTCCCACCGACGCCAGGGCTGGCTTGGCCTGCACCGCGACTCCTCAGCTACGTCGGGAATACGCAGGGCACAGAGGCACGCGGTCGGCCCGGGCAGAGGCTTCTGCTCCTCCCTCCTCGGGGTCGACCTCAGAAATGCTGGCGGCATCAACAGTAGACAAGTGTCATTCTCCCCCCTTCCTTTCTTTCTCTGCAGTCTCTACCACATCTGGGTCCACCGTGATCTTTCTGGGTCCTGACATTCTTTTCCTTCTGGAAGAAGTACGACTTGGGACACAGGCATGAGGGGGCACGCCGGCAGCCCTGTCGTGGCCTCCCTGGACTCCCGGAGGGCTGCCCCAGACACCAGGTGCTCTGCCTTCCCGCCACGGGTCACGACCCCTGCAAGAAAAGCGGACCTCGTGGGGAAAGAAAACTGCTTACGTTTGTCAGGAGCGGCAGTTCATTTTTCATCCTATTTCCGAAGTCCTGTGGTTTACTTGTGAACAGCATTATTGTAGAGGAAAACGTATCTACACACAGCCGTGCAGGTTTGTGAAATAGGACGAAGTTCAGTCTCGTTCCATTGTGGGTTTGGATCTGGAAACCAGACTTAATCTCTTTCCCTTCCCCGGATCTGGTGTATAAGGGCACACAAATCACTTTGACTTGGGCATTTCGTGATCGGTCTTTGTGTTCACTCAGTCCCGTTTTAAAATAAAGCTTTTATAGTCCCAGCACTTACCCTCCCAACATTTTGCAGTGGCTCTCAGCCATTCTGGTGTTTGAGAGTCCAGTAAACCTACAGAGTATGAACCTTCTCAACAGTGTTTTAAAGAAATTGCGTATATTCACATTGGTAGAACCTAGTTTTAAAGGGTACACAGGAGTAATTTATCATGTTTGGATTGGAAAAGTACTTAATTTTACCAAGATCAGATACCTGAGAGAGAGGCTTAGCAACTGCATCCCGAGTCTGGTGAAGGGCCTGTGTAGCTACCATGGGAGCCCAGCGTCCACAGCAGCAAGTCTAGCAAGTAGACCTTAGTCATGACAGCATATGGGGACCAGAGTTCATATTTCGGAGTAATTTATCAAATGTTACCCTTTCCGATGGGTGGGCGGGGGAGATATTGCTAGTATGTTTTCAGTGATTTGTATGTTATCTCTGTTATTGACTTAGTTGTAAGACAAAACTAGTTGGGCTTGTTTATTTTCTAGAAGCTTTTATAAGAGTACTTAAGAACTTGTCAGGGAGAATAATTCTATGATAGTGCATCCCATACTACAGAAGAATCGCGTGTGCATACCTATATATATATATATAGATAGATAGGTAGATAGATAATATCCCCATGTAGCTAGCTCTTTGATACTTGTAATTTAAAATTTTAACTCCAAAATATAAAATAATATAAAAACTTTTCTGGTTTACAAAATGTAAAATCTTATACAAAACCAATGGAATCCTTGATTTCCTACCTCAGTGTCCACTCAACTGTCATATCAGTTTGTGTATGTGCAAATGTCACATAACCTTTTGCTTTAACTGCTACTGTAAATAACTGCTCTGAAAGGTTACTTAATATTTTATGATACATCCTAATTGTCTCAGAACTTAAATATGATTTTTAAGACACTTGGTTTAGATTTCTCTCTACATATAAATAGTTTAGCATTAAGGGTTTATTTTGATGATATTCTGATTATTGGCCAAGTGTGATATTTTGTAAAATACAGCATTACTTTTAATAGCCAGCATGTAATACAAGTAACTACACTACCTCATACCTACATGATTTTCAAATTGTAATACAGAGGGACAGAGAGATAAAGGATTTTATCTTTGTTTTTCAGCCATAAGGTAGGGAAATTTTCTATATATTGCATAGCATTACACATTTATGCCTATTTTAACATTAACTTCTAAAGAAGTTTTTTTCTAAGAAAGTTTGTTATGATTTTTTTTTTTTTTTTTTTTTTTTTTTTGGCTGCCGAAGACAAGTGACAGGATTATGTATATACAGTGTATATCTTTTCCTTCATGCAGAATTCTGGAAAGGTTTTTTTCAGTTTGTATATTGCATATTTACATGATCATTGTTCCTTATTTTATGAATTGGCCTTCTCAATGATTGGTGATTTTTAAAAAACTGTTATGTCTAACTCCATAAAATAATATTACCTTAAAATTGTTTTCGTTATTTGAATGCTACAACTATAGCAAATAATTTGTTGTTAAATTATTACATTCAAAACAAATATGGTTATAAATTAAACCTTGGTTCTCCATCTGTAAATTTTATAACCTAACATAGCTTAATGCTTAACCAATTTTAAATAAGGAATTAAATATATTTGTTGCAGTAGACGATACAGGTTGCATGTGGACACTTTGCCACATTAACAACTTGGGGAAAAAAGTCAAACAAATAAATGGCAATGCTATATTGAATTCTCAGGTCAACTTTTTTCAGTTTTGAAACATCTATTTTGAATCTGTAAATATTTTAAGTGTTTTATTAGGCATGTAATAAACTATTCTTTGAAATCTATTGGGCAGATTGAAATACAAAGCCATAATGGTAAAAGATGGCATACTGATGGTGAAATAAACAGAAATAATAACATCTATTGATTTTTTTTGTATCTTTCATAACATACTTTTCTAATAATGCAATAAAACCACTAAATTTATATATCCTGATCCTGTTAAGATTATGTTTCATTAAAAGGCAACTTTCATAGTATTTAATTTACATTCTTTCTAATGTGCTTATCCAAATGTAGCAAAACCATAAATGTTAGATATTGGTGATAAATTGACAGATAAATAAAATTATTTAAAATTGCTTCTAATTGAATAGAGTTGTACACTCCATATCCGTTTTCTCACCTCTCATGTGAATTTACTAATTTTAGTCTTTTGATCAAAATCAGTATGACTTATGAGAAAATCTCTCCTATTTTATCATGCCTGAAGAAAAATATCCCCATCACTCAGATGGTTAAGGAGGCACAGATTTTAGCCTTGCTACTGTTTTACTTAATCTCAGTCTTTGGATAGAGGTGTAGGGCTTTTTTTTTTTTGTCTTTTTTTTGCAAATTTTTATTTTACGTTTTTATTTTATTTTTTTTGAGAGACACAGAGTGCGAGCAGGGGAGGGGCAAAGCGAGGGGAGACAGAATCCGAAGCAGGCTCCAGGCTCTGAGCTGTCAGCATAGAGCCCCACGCAGGGCTTGAACTCATGAGCCTTGAAATCATGACCTGAGCCGAAGCCAGATGCTCAGCCGACTGAGCCATACAGGCGCCCCATGTAGGGCTTTTTCTGTTTTAAAGACTTATCTACTGAGTCACGTCGACCAGATTCCATCCAACTTCCAACCAGACCTTGTAATCAAGCTTTGAGCAGCTGCTCAGAGCTACCGGCGATCCAGAGCATGGTCTGGACCATGTGAGAAAGAAACAGGTGGTAGGTGAAGTCCACACTGCCGATGGAGGCCGGGTTGTGGGACACAGCTTTATAGCTGCTTTGCCCAGTGAATTTACTACAAGCGAACTCTGAAGTGAGGCAGACTTGGCAATTTTTAGGCCTGAGAAAGCTACCTCTGAGGGATGGCTTCTTACTTACACGGACTTAAACTATCCAGCGCCAACTGTAGACAAGACAAGTGCACCCGAGGCTGGCCCTGCCACCGTTTCCTCCCTGGGCCCCAGTGCAGAATGGCATCTGGGGCAACGCATGTAGCGCCCGTGACGTTGGCCAGGCACTACTGGTGAAGAGCTGGAACCTGGCTAGCATTCTGTAGCGCATTGGGATCTAGCTGCCTTGAAAGAGCTGGAAAGCAGCACGTACTACTCTTCCCAGGTATGCCTGCAAGCTCTGTGAAGAGTCCTTTCCCCCGGAGATGCCCAGTGGTGCCCGGAGGTTGCCCAGTGGGCTGAGGGCCTGCTGCTGTTGTTAGGGCATCCACAGGCCTGCTGCGGGCAACGTCATTTAATTTATGCCACCTTGCCGCTTTCTCGTGCTCCTTGTGGTCCACCAAAGGGGTCCTTCTTGGGGATGTTCCTGCCAGTTGAATTTAAGTTCACAGGTGGTAGATTCTAGAAAGTGGGCACTGACGGACAGGCATTGGGGGGGAACTGATACAAGGATTCTCTCCATGTGCTGTGCTTATCTCAGATATCACTGAGTGTGGACTACAGCCTTTGGGCATGCTGGGTACTGTGTCCTGGGAATAGAACTTTGAGATATCTGCTCCAATGGCTGGAGATTGCCTGGCTTTCAAAACAGGTGGCACAAATGCGGTGATGGTCTTGTGTGTCTCATTATTAACTCTGAGTCATCAGAGTTAATAGACTCTTGGCATCGGGCCAGTACAACTTCTGAGTCCCTGAAGGAATGACACTGTCTGTGAGGAGTGACCCACGCCTCTGCTGAGGTTTCATGCCTTTTCCTTAAGGGCTCACTCAGCCTTTGCAAAGGCCCAACGAGGGCAGTTGGGATTCCACAGAAAGTCACATTCTGTCAATAAAGCACCATAAGGTCCATGACCCTCCGGATTCAAAATACTCACAGGCTGGTCTAAAACCCCTCACCCAGGCCACCTTCTCAACTGTGAACACTCACCTGGCCCAATATAAGCCTCCACACGCCATCAAAAATTCCCTGGCCTCCACTATATATCATGGGTCCACACGTTCCAGATCACACGTATTTTACCACCCACATTCTATTCTGATTTCTCTAACATTGCTGCCCACAGGTTTCCAGAGGAGCATTTCAATATTCTTTTCCTGAATTAGGGACAATGAGAGCAATGAAATGAGGAATGGTGGATGGAAAACCAAAATAAAGCCTCAATTTACTGATCAAGAATAGTTAGTTGAAGGAACAGCTTAGAGTGAGAGCCTAGCGGGAAGTCCAGCAGGAGGTAAGTTTGCCACGTTGTTTTGTTTCCTGCTATTAGGAAGTAGCTCCCCCCACCCCCACAGCTCCTGGTTCCCAGGAGAGAGAGACTTTTCCCTGAGCAGCACTGAACGACCCACCTGTACCACCTCTGCTCATCAGTAGGAGGGTATGGGGGACAGAGGGCAACCACTGCTGTTCTGAGATGGGCATATCCCAAGAGGAAGAATGACCAGGCTGAGCAGATGACAACCAGTAATTCTTCCCAAACTGGTCACCCAGCTAGGTCACCACTTCTCCAGGGATGGAATGAGTAAAAAGGTTAAGATCCATCTCCCAGAAGCAGAAGGTTAGAGGAAGGGGGGTGGGGTGGGTGCGTAGGGCGGGGAAATCATGTAGAAGCAGTGAGTTTGGGGCCTTTGAAAGGTTTACAAGAGAAGCATCAAGAAACCCAAACAGAGAAGCCATCCCACTGAGTATCATGGACCCTCCACCCGTCCCCCCTACCTTCCCTTCAGCCCCTGTGGGAACACAGGTTCAAGTTTACAAAGTGTGACCTTGTGCTTAACCACAAACATTTTTTTTTTTTCTTCCCCTCACCTCTATTTTCTACCTTGTTCTTGAAGTATAAACGAAAAGATAATGGAGAAGATTTTAAGAATTGAGCACAGCACATTTCTTTTTCCTTTGAACACAGCCATCTTTTCAGCAGACATTGTCTTCCCCCTCCCCTCTGGGCTCATACTTCATCACTTGTCTAGAAAGCCAGCTGTTTTCCTAAACAGCCAATTTCCTTCTTTCAGGAGACTGCATCTAAAGGATTTTCTAGGTACCATCTTGATATGCAGGTGTCTAATGTGATATTAATCTCTTGCAAGGAGATCTCATTAATACTCAGAGAAGTATCTATCCACTATACTGTAATCTTTCTAAAGCAATACTTCTTTGCACACTTTAGAAACTTGCTGTCTTTTTGCTTTGGACTGTAAATCTCAAATAGCTGTCCTTTGTAAAATAACTATACTTACGTTTGCTTGCTTTTGGTTGCATATAATTGATAACCTTCAGGGAATAGAACCACTGCCGGTACCTTTGAAATAATTTTTTTTTTCTGAAGAAAATATTTTTAAACGCCCTGTTTTGGCCTTCTTTGAGCTTCTTCTCTGGTTTTTAGAAGACCCCACCTGCTTGGCATCTGGCATTTGAGGGGTCTGTTGTGGAAAATCCAATCTGCCATAAAGTCTTCCATACTGTTCCTAGAACTCTGGGTATCTGCTCAAACAGCTGTCTTTCAGCTGAACAGATAAATGAATTAGCATCTGGACAGGGAGCTTAATGTGGAATCAAGGATGGGGTTTGGAATTTATAAGAATGAGGAGTGGAGCACATATAAATTAAGGAGATCCAGTTGCTAAGATAAGGTAGGAGAATTTGGCTAGGATAAGCACTTTATAGACTGGCCTTGTGTTCGGACAGCTGCGAACATACTTTAAATAGGGTGAAGATGAAGAATGCACTTAAAGACTAAAGGAATTGCACAAATGGAGGCAATGACTCAGGGCACAAATCCAGGTCCTTTCAGAAAGTGCTGTGGGGACAAACAGAAAGAGCATGGGCCTGGAGTTCAGACAGAAGACAGACCTAGTTTTGAAGGCTGGTTTTGACGCTTAAACACTGTAGAGCCATAGGAATTTAATTTCTCCTAGACACAGTTTCTTATCTGTACATCGTCCATATTGGGTCTTCTGGCCCTTGAGATCAAAGTAAGATTGACTCAAATGTCCATTCACCCTCTGTGAAAATCCAATCGACTCTTCAACACGTATTTCTTAAATACTGTCCTTCAACTGGTGAGGGAGTTGGATTTCTGGAGTGTCAGTGAGGTTCTCGTGGTAGGACTGGCTTAGAGTCGGTCTCATGGTTACCCTCTCTGAGGTGCCTGCTTCCGTCAGATTAGTTCAGTTGATCAGTTATTGTGTGCTGGGTTTTACACACTGTCAATGGAGCCATTAAACTCAATGACTTCCTTTAGTTCCACCAAAATAGTTAATTAATATACCTACAGCTCTAGACTTTTATGAGTAGAGTCGGCTTTAATTAAATATTGTATTTATATAACAGCAATGCAGGTGGCTGCAAAGAAAACACTATTAGCCCTGTCTTAAGATCCTCCCCCCACCCCCTACAGTGGGGAATTTTCACAGGCTGTCCAAACTCGTGCTGTGTCTCAGCCTCATGCCATACCGCTGGCTCCTTCCTCTCTTCCCTTCTACTCCTTGATTGCCCGAGGGACCCACATTCTTCTCTCTGGAACACGTGGAACAGTTCATTTCTGCCCAGTCTCAGCCTCTGAGGATGGCTTTTGACCATCTTCACTTGCAAACCCACACAAGGGCTCCACAGAACAGAGGGCGTTCATGGAGCAGGACCTGGTCTGTCTAGACGGCAACTCATCCATTCATTCAGCAAAAACCTAGTAAGCCCCAGGAGGAACCACCAAACACTGTTCTGGGTTCCAGGCATCCATTAGAGAAAGAAGGGGGACAAAAAATCTATGCCTTCACTGAATTTATGTTCTGGTTAGGGTAAGCGGACAATTAACAAAACTATAAAGCATATAGTATGTTAGATGGTGAAAAGAGACCTGAGAAAAACAGCATGAAAGGACAGGGGTGGCAGTTTTAAGTAGAATGGCAATGGTAAGCCATCTGAGAAAATGCCATTTGAAAAAAGAGCTGGAGGAGGTGCAGTGAGTTGCAAATTATTCCTGGCTTACATTGTAAGCAGAAATGGAGAAAATGTCCATCTTGTATAGTTGTAGGATCAAATGAAACAATGTTTGGAAAAGTTCCTATTTATTAATTAGTACATAGCTAGCATCAAGTAAGTTTTAGCCATCTTATTCTATAGAATGGTGCCATTCAACTCAGTACCTTCTAGCTACAAGAGGCTATTTTAACTTATATTACTTAAAATAATATTAAAAATTCAACTTCTCAGTCTCACTAGCCCTAGTTCAAGTTCTCCGTAGCCATATGTGGCTAGTGGCTGCCATTTTGCACAGTGCAGACATAGAACATCTCCATCATTGTAGAAAATTCTACCGGATAGTGCTAAATAGAATGTCTAACGCTGATAAATCAAGAAAAATATCAAGCCTCTAAGTTGAGGACAACAGGAGACAAATGCTCCCACCTACTACAGAAATGACAGCATGGCCACTTCCATGCAGGGCATACCGAAGGTTGCCAAACTTGCCCTTCAACCAGACCACCTTTGGTTTCCAGCTTAGATAAGAGAAAGTTTATGATTCATTGAGAGATTAGATTCTTCCAAGTGACTTCATGAAAGTAGAAAGTGCTGTCGGGAGCAGAGGCGGGGGACTTCTCCTCCTAAAGTCCAGAGAAGGGACGCTAAGGGCACCTTGCGCAGAGATGGGGTTGCCTGCTGGAAGCGGAAGCTGACCTCTCTCTCTTGGCTGGGTGTGGCTGAGCTGCAGAAACTTCTATGTCCCCCCTCTGCTGCTCTCAGAGGCGAGTTAAGAAAAGGTTCTTGGGTGAATCTGATGTGTGTTCTTAGGAATTTGCGAGAGGGTGTGTGTGTGTGTGTGTGTTAAGGGAGACGCACCTGCTTCTCAATGCCGAAGTCTAGTGGTGGGAAGGCTGGGGAGAGACAGCCACAGGGCAAGAGCCTGTGCCCTGTTCCTTTTGGCCACCACACAGGGGCCCACCATGGTGTCGGGTGTGTGTCATAGCAGGTGGGTAGGCTAAAGCCATATGCAGACCTGCCTTTATGACAAGGGACAAAGTCTGTGTGTGGTGAAGAGCAATGTCTGGGCGGAGCTTGTGAGATGTCAGTTGGAAGGAGCCTCACCCACGTCCCGGTGGTGGGTGAGGAGCCCAGAGATAGGTCCCCGGTTGGTTATCTGCCTTGACGAAAGGTCAACAGCAAAGCAAGAACTCTAAACGGGAGCAGATGACGAGGGGAAATGCAGAGCCTGGCCGCGAAGGGGGAAGCCGTGTGCCATCCACCCAGGGCCCATCCCAGCGCCGGAGACCAAGCAGGTGAGGCCAGTTCACGAAACAGGAGGAGCCGGGCTGCAGGCCACAGGCTGCTCGCCTTTTTCACAAGCGTCAGGTGCTCCCGGGCTCCCGACAGTTGCTGCAATGCAGGGGCCAGGACCTGCCTGAGCCTCGAGGTTTCAAGAGGCCTGACTGCTGGGTGTTTGTGCGAAACTACCCGAGTTTCAAAAGCAAAATACGCTTCACACAGATCCTGTTCTGGGCTTGTGAATACCTGAAAATAAAACCATTCTTAGAGTCAGAAAAGATGGTAAAGTTTTGGGATTCGCCCAGGCTACCACCGGCGGGTAGGGAAGAGACATGGACAGAGGATCAGAAGTGGTGAAAGGAAAACGAGACCATTACTGGATCACGTCTCCTGACTTTGGCCCATTGAACACAACAGCCGCATCTGTATCTACCAGGCTTAGTTTTCTCTCAGGCTCCAGGATATCCCGCGGCACCGAGGCCCTTGCTAGGAAAACATGGACATTTTCTTCTCTTTTTCCTATTTCAGGTCTTGTCGTCTGAGCTTTCTCTCCGTCTTTCAGGAAACTGACTTCTAAAATTCACTTTACTGGGGCGCCTGGGTGGCTCGGTCAGTTAAGCATCCAACTTCGGTTCAGGTCGTGATCTCATGGCTCGTGAGTTCGAGCCCCATGTCGGGCTCTGTGCTGACAGCTCGGAGCCTGGAGCCTACTTTGGATTCTGTGTCTCCCTCTCTTTCTGGCCCTCCCCAGCTCATGCTCTTTTGCACCCTCTCTCAAAAATCAATAAATATTAGAAAAGTAATAAAAATACAATTCACTTTACAATGAAGTGCCTTTCTGTGCTCTTCTTGTGGGTCCCCACCATCGAGCAGGGCATCTGGGGATATCCTAGGTATGGCCACAGACTCTTCTGGCACTCCTCCCATTATGAGGTGGGATCTGGGTCTCCTCTCTTTGAAGCTGGGCGGGCTTGTGACTGTGCTGACCAATAGATGACCAATAGATACAACACCATGGAAGTGGTTCTTTGTGGCTTTTGGGCCTAGGTCACAAAAGGCCATGCGGTTTGCACTTAAAGAAGAAAAAGCAAATTTCCGGAACACTTGCTCTTGGAGCCGTCAGTCATCATTAAGAAGCCCCACAACTCGGAGGCCATCAGGCTGTAAGAAAGCCCAAGTCACAGAGAAAGGCCATGTGTAGACACTCCCATTAACAGTAGCAGCTGAGCCCAGCCCTCCAGTCATTTCAGGCTCAGTGCCAGGTTATGTGAGTAAAGAAGACTCCACATCATTTAAGCCGGGCCCAGCTGTTTGAGCCTGTCCAGCTGAGGCCTCAGATATTGTAGAACAGAGATAAACCATCCATGTCCCCGATTCACGGAATCCATGCGTATGAAGAAAAATTATAGTTATGCCACTAAATTTTGGGGGTGGTTTATTACATAGCAATAGACAACCAGGACACTAGAGCATGTGGACTCCAGACTCCAAATGCCTTCTCCTCTCCATGTGCACGTCTAACAGTCACTGCAAACTTCACATACCCCCACGAGACTTGGGAGTACTCTTTCCTGACCCTAACCCTGCTCTCCTTCTGGCCGTTTCCATCTCAGCAAATTACAGCATCGCTCCAGGCAAAATCCTTGGAGTCACCTCTCATTTCTCCCTTAATTTTTTTTTTTTATACCCAATCCACCAGCAACGCCTGTTGGTTTGACCACAAAACACAGCTTTAATTTAACAGGCAAAACAGAGCTTCAGTCCCACTGAGTGATCTCCTTGCCTGACGCCAACACCTCATCTGAGCCATTTCCATCTCTCCACTGAGCCGCTAAGATGCCTTCATACTGTTCTCCTGGTTTTCCTCTTGGCCCTTTGAATTCCATTCTACACAAAGGAAAGGGAGTGACTTTTAGGACACGGGAACAGGTCATGTCTCTCTTCTGCTCAAACCACTTCACTGGCTTCCCTTCTGTAAAAAAATAAAAAGCCACAAACTCCTCTCTGTGGTTCTCCATCATTTCCTAGCCCACCAATTACATTTCTCATCACTCCTCTCCTCTGTTATTCTCTTCCAGTCAGACCCCTTCCCTGTCCCTTTGATGTGCCAAAGTTTTCCTTTGTCCCCTGTGCAGCACTTGAAAAGGAGTTGACCAAGAGCTGGTTTCAGAATCCTCAGGTGACCCCCCAACTCCCACCAGCAAAGCTGGTTGAAAAGGCTGAGAGGAGCTTTTTAAGGAAGATAGAGAATCACTTTAGAAAAAAGCGGTTATGGTATTAAGACTCTAATCTTTAAAAAAAAATTTTTTTTTTCAATGTTTATTTATTTTTTGGGACAGAGAGAGACAGAGCATGAACGGGGGAGGGGCAGAGAGAGAGGGAGACACAGAATCGGAAACAGGCTCCAGGCTCTGAGCCATCAGCCCAGAGCCTGACGCGGGGCTCGAACTCAGGGACCGTGAGATCATGACCTGGCTGAAGTCGGATGCTTAACCAACTGTGCCACCCAGGCGCCCCAAGACTCTAATATTAAGCTTAGGGAGGGCGCTCTGAGAAGCTCCTTAGAGAAGCCTTGACGTGAGTCACCTAGAGTTTGGGGGACACAAGGGACTGGTGCCTAGCTCCTGAAAATAAGCACCCAAAACAAGACGAGGGGTGGATGGAACACCTATGGTAGCAGAATAGAGAGTCGCATTTGAGAAGAAGAAGAATTAGGAGTGGTGTAGGAGTCCAACCACTCAGCGTGGAATCCAAAGGGATCCTATATAAGAGGCCTTCTGCCAGGCAGTGAGGCAGCTTTGGGAAGAGGAAACTGAGATTTACTGTCATGTACAGAGGATGAGGAGGAATCGCAAGTAGCCAAGCAGTGGCCATTTCAGTGATGAGGCAGGAAGCTGAGAAAGAGGCTCGGGAAAGAGCGTTCTACGCCGAGGCAATTGCAGGTGCAAAAGCTGAGGGACAAGAGAGGGTCCCACGTATCCGTATCACTGAAAGGTGGTTAGCATGATTGAATGCGAGGTGTATGCGGACAGGTGACGATGGCTCCAGGTTGGTGGAGTGGTATGAGATAAGCCGGGAGAAGTGACGAGAGAGTCCAGATTTTCTTAGGTATATTGTGAAGTTTGGGATACACCTTAAAGACGATGGGAAATTTTGAAAGTTGTGATATGACCAGTCTTGTGTTTTAGGAAGTTTGCTTTGGCTATGGTGAGGAGAATGGCTTGTGGTGTGAAAGAGTGGTGTTGGGGAGGTCAGTTATTAGACTGTGGTGACTGTCAGACAAGAGACTGTTCTGGGTGACGGTGCTAGGAGGAAAGTAAAAGAGTGGCCAGGTTCACGAAGCGTTTAGGAAAGAGGTGACTGAGGTTCGTGAAACATTTAAGAAAGAGGTGACTGATTTCAGGTAAGGAGACGGACTGGTAAAAAAGAAGAATCATGGACAACAATGACCAGATTTCTTTCTTGAATAGTGGTGTAGGAGATGTTGGGATTCAATGAGGTAGGGAACACAAGAGCAAAGCAGGTTTGAGTATGAGATGCAGCTTTCAATGGTGAGTGTGGTGTATACATCACATGACGGATGAAGCGCGCCTGTGTGTGGAGATGTCCGTTGGGTAGTCGCTATATAAGACTAGGCTCAGGAGGAAGATTTGTGTCAAAGCTTTCCGCTGATGCCATTTAACATAGGGTCCACTTTTTTTAAGCTTTGTTTTTTACAGTATTTATTTATTTATTTATTTATTTATTTATTTAGAGAGTGGGGAAGGGGCAGAGAGAGAAGGTGAGAGAGATCCTAAGAAGACTCTGCACTGTCAGTGCAGAGCCCAACACGGGGTTCGAACTCAACGAACAGTGAGATCGTGACCTGAGCCGAAATCAAGAGTCAGATGTGTAGCCGACCAAGCCACCCAGGTGCCCCAACCTATGGTCCATTTTTGAAGCCATGCGTGTGCAGTGTGTACAGGGAGCAGAGAAGATAGTCGAGGGCAGACCCCCAAGGGAATATTGATGGTTACGAAAGAAGAACTCACAAAGGAGATTAGAAGGAGCACCAGAGGAGAGGGAAAATCAGAAGACAAGAAAAATATGGAAGAGGGGTATTAGGAAGGACTGGACATTTCACTGGTCATGAGTTGTTCAGGGTGAGCTTGACCATGACCAAGTCTAGGGGGAGGAAGGGACTTGATAAGTGGGAGGCAGAAAAGCAAAAAGTGTGTGTAGGGAACACTTGCTGTGCTATCACCAACAAATGTGTGAAAAGATCTTCAAACACAACTAATTAACAGAGGAAGCTGAAATAAAACTAGAGTTTGGCAGTCAAGGATTTAAAAGATTATCAGAAATCAGTGGCAACAAGTATGTGAAGAGTGAACACTATCAGTTGAGAGGTGATTTGACAACATGTAAAGATTTATTCACAAGATTGTTCAAGATCTTATGATCTAGTTGGAAAAATATGGCTGAACCTGAATTTGATGGTGGTGTTATGATAGAAAGGCATCTTGTAGGTAGGAGACTCTCTATATATTATAATAGGTTTGTTTTTCTCAATTTATTTTTTTATGGTAAAATATGAATAACACAAAGTTTACAATATTAATTATTTTCAGATGTACAATTCAGTGGCATTAAGTGCATTTAAAATGTTGTGCAACCATCACTGCTCTCCATTTCCAGAACTTTTTCTTCATCCCAACTGAAACTTTCTGCCCAATAAATAATAACTCACAATTCTCCACTCCTCCCAGCCACCATAACCACTATTAGACTTTCTGTTTCTATGATTTGACCACTCCAGGAATCTCATATAAGTGGTACCATACAATATTTGTCTTTTTTGTGTATAGTTTATTTCACGGAGCATGATGTTTTTACAGTTCATCCGTGTGGTAGCATGTCTCACAACTCCATTCCTTTTTAAGGCTGAGTAATATTCCATTGTATCTATATACTACCTTGTGTTTACCCATTCATCTGTTTAAAGGCTGTTCATTTGTTTGTTTTTAGTGCCGCTGAGACACAATGTTACATCAGTTTCAGGTGTACAACTTAGGGATTTAACACGGTTGTACCTTATGTTGTGTTCACCACAAGTATACCTACCGTCTGTGCCTTTACATCGCTATTCCAGTATCATTGACTGTATTCTCAATGCCGTTTTAAAATAATCCCGTTTAAAATAATAGTATTCATTACTTTAAAAAGCACAAAATGCTGTATTGACCATTACAAGTAAAAAGAACAAACCTAAACATCCGTGTGTCTTTAATAGAAATTATAAATAAAATAAAAATCAATTCGGTTTTAGGAGGGGAAATGTGGGATGCAGATGAATTAAATGAATATATGTTAAATATATATAATATAAATACATATTTTATAATATAATATATATTAAATATAATGAATATATAAGGTGAGTTATTGTGTTCAAATAAGGAGAAAAGGTTACGCATGTTTCTCCGTTGACTTTTGTGTTGCTATGTATTCTTACCTACCGACACCTGCATACTTTCAGGAGAGGGATTAATACCTACTTTTAGGCACCACAACTGATGAAAGCTTAGAGAAATCTCTGTGGAAGACTGTTATACTGATGGGTTTCCCCGTCTCCATGGAAACACCTCTACAGTTGAAATCATGACCTTGGAGGGAGGAAGATGGCTGAATGATTCCAGGCAATGACTATGATGTACATAGGATTGGATTTTCCATTTTTCGGGATTGAGGGAGCGTGGGCATGGTTTTGGGGAGTTGATGGTATATCTCCTAATTGCATCATCCCAGGAGAAAGACCTGAAAAATGAACTATTTGGCCTGGTGTAGTAATTAGCTGAACTTTCTAGAAGCTTCCCTATGTAGGAGTGAAGTAAGTTGAATATTTGTGAGTCGCAGTCACAGAAGAACCTGTTATTGTAGAAAAACTGGGTGGTGTGTGCATAGACCATGACTGCCTTTTGAAATAAGAGTCTGAATCTAGTTTTTTGTCTGGAGCTCCACATAGAAATTTCAAAGACACTAGAGTCCTTTCTTTTGGAGAGTAACCTGTTTAAAGCATAGCCTGTTAAAAAACATAGTAATTTCTTTTATGAGGAAGCTGTGTCCTCTCTTAGGAGGCTTTATGAAAGAGGTTGCATTGCAGTCATACTGAAGTAGACTTCAGTAAAGTCTAAAGTAGACTTTAGAAATAGGAAAAGTGAATACTAACTAGTTATAGTAACTTAGAACTTTTTTTTTTTTTTTTTTTTTTTGCTTGGAAGACAGAGAAAATTTGAAGCCCGCTCTGACTACATAGAACTTTATAGAACAATGTGGGTTTTTTTTTTCGTTTGCTTTTTTATTTGAGAGAGAGAGAGAGAGAGAGAGAGAGAGAGAGAGACAGAGAGAGAGATTCTTAAGCAGGTTCTACACTCAGCATGAAGCCACAAACGTCACCCTGGGATCATGACCTGAGCTGAAATCAAGCATCAGACACTCAGCCAACTGAGCCACCCGGGTGCCCCTAAAGCAGTGTGTTTTTAACATAATTTCTGTTAAATAATTTATTTTATAATTCCTCTTTAGCTTTTATGTGAATTTATCTTATATAATTGTTCAACAAAATAGCTAGATATAAGTGATGAAGTGAGCAGTTCTTCTATTTATCAGCAATAATTAGCTAGACAATATCCAGATAAAACGTTTCCCATATATAATAATAAAAACAAAACAGCCATTTCTAGCAATAATTCTAGTGAGGAATTGCTGAAACTTACTTAAAATAAATTGGAAAGCTCTTTTTGAGAGATGTGATGGAAAACTGAAATAAATGGAGAGCTATATCACATTTCCGAGTGGGGAGGGGATGTATTAATCAGCCGAGGCTTCCATAAGAAAACACCACAAACTGAGTGGCTTAAACAACAGAAATTTATTTTCTTGAAGTTCTGAAGACTGGAGACCATGTCATAGGGTTGGCTTCCGGGGAAACCTCTCTGCTTGGCTTATAGTCAGCTACTTTCTAGCTGTCCCCTCACATGGACTTCCCCGTATGCTCGCAGAGAGAGATTTCTCCTGTTTTCTTTTTTTCTTTTTCTTATATGATGCCGATAGCAGCCCTATGGGATTAGAGCCCCCCTCTTAGGACCTCACTTAACCTTAATCACCTCCCTTAAGGCCCTGTGTCCAAATACAGTCCCATTGGAAGTTAGAGTTTCAACATATGAATTTTGAGGGGACACGATTCAGTCCAGGCAAAGGAAAAATGTGAAGATGCTGGCCAAATACAGGAATTTGCAATTAAAATACTAATAAGATTTTTGGGTGTTTGGCAGGGTCAGAGAACTTCAAAAAAATTAGTCTTTCCTTCAACTGGAAGGCTAAATACTTTCACATAGTACAGGATATTCTGAATTAAAAAAATAAATAAGGGTAGGGTGAGGTTGGGAAGATTATTCACACCATGTATTGAAAAATGTCATAAAGTTTCATGAATTAAAACTGTAGAGATGGTGGGACGCCCGGGTGGCTCAGTTGGTTGAGCGTCTGACTGTTGGTGTCAGCTCAGGTCATGATCCTGTGGTTCGTGAATTCAAGCCCCACATCAGGCTCCATGCTGACAGTGTGGAGCCTGCTTGGGATTCTCTCTCTCCCTCTGTCTCTGCCCCTCCCCAGCTCACTCTCTCTGTGTCTCTCTTAAAAATAAATAAATAAATAAATAAATAAACTTAAAAAAAAACTGTAGAGATGGGTTGAGGTTAGAATCTCAATGGAACAGAATAGCCATCCTTGAATATTCTATTTTAAATTTATTTATTTATTTATTTATTTATTTATTTATTTATTTATTTTAATATGAAATTTATTGTAAATTGGTTTCCATACAACACCCAGTGCTCATCCCAACAGGTACCCTCCTCAATGCCCATCACCCACCCTCCCCTCCCTCCCACCCCCCATCAACCCTCAGTTTATTCTCAGTTTTTAAAAGTCTCTTGTGGTTTGGTTCCCTCCCTCTCTAACTTTTTTTTTCCTTCCCCTCCCCCATGGTCTTCTGTTAAGTTTCTCAGGATCCATGTAAGAGTGAAATCATATGGTACCTGTCTTTCTCTGTATGACTTATTTCACTTAGCACAACACTCTCCAGTTCCATCCATATTGCTACAAAAGACCAGATTTCATTCTTTCTCATTGCCAAGTAGTATTCCATTGTGTATATAAACCACAATTTCTTTATCCAGTCAGTTGATGGACATTTAGGCTCTTTCCATCATTTGGCTATTGTTGAAAGAGCTGCTATGAACATTGGGGTACAAGTGCCCCTATGCATCAGCACTCCTGTAGCCCTTGGGTAAATTCCTAGCAATGCTATTGCTGGGTCATAGGGTAGATCTAGTTTTAATTTTTTGAGGAACCTCCACACTGTTTTCCAGAGTGGCTGCACCAGTTTGCATTCTCACCAACAGTGCAAGAGGGTTCCCGTTTCTCCACATCCTCACTAACATCTATAGTCTCCTGATTTGTTCATTTTAGCCACTATGATTAAATATATATTTAAATATATTTATATATTATATTATATTATATATATTGCACATTAATTATATGTAATTATGTTTGTAATATTTATATTTAATACAATATATTACATAAAATATATATTACATATATTTATAAATATATAAACATATACATTATACACATGAATTATATATTTCACTGTTTACATAGTATAAAATATATATGTAATTCTTCAGGGAAGAAGAATTTCACATTTTGTGAATATATGTGTGTCATAAATGGTGCTATAAACTGAGGAAAAATTCATTACTTCACATTATAATCAAAAACAAATTCTAGATATATTGTACTTAAATAATAAATCAAATCATGGAAAGATAAACCGTAAGTGAATCTTTATCAAACCTTTGGCCATGCCAGTACTTTGTAAACTGAGAAGTAATGGAGGTAAAAGATTATGGAAGATACATTTTAGTAGATAAAAGTAAAAACTTCTGTATATTTAAGAATGAGAAATAAAAAACAATACAAAGTGTTTGTTGCCTTGTATGAAAGATGTCATGGGTGCGTATGAGGAAACATCTTGATTCATAGTCAGGGCACTCCCTTTTCATGCACTGGATGCTGTTTGATTACTTACTGTCTTTCTGAATTATGTAAAATACATGTGAATCCAAAGGTATGTGTGTGTATGTGTGTGTGTGCATATATGTATAGAGGTGTCTGCGTGAGTACGTAGTGTGAATGATTTGCTTTTGAAAGTCTGAATCACATATATTATTTTCTCCTGCAAAACTGTTTTTTTTTTAAAGTAGGGTTCACACCTAGCGTGGAACCCGATGTGGGGCTTGAACTCACGACCCTGAGATCAAGGCCTGGGCTCAGATCCAGAGTCAGATGCTTAGCCGACTGAGCCACCTGGGTGCCCCTTTCCTACAAAACTGTTTTGAGGACCACCATGTCTTACCTAAATTGCAGAGTGTCAGGCTAGGAAGATCAGGACCTGGAGGGGTGGGGGTGGGGAGGTGTGCGTGAGCCGAGTACCGGAAGTCCAGATCCATTTTCTCCTATGACATCTGTTGTTGCTAGAATTCCTCTCCTTCTCATCTTCGCACTTCCACTGCCTCCACTAGCCTTTTGAACTTTGTCCTCTCCCTTTGGTTCTTTTCTTACCTTTTCTGCTGGCGTCAGTGCTCCCGGGAGATGAGCTGATCCTCTATCCTGGACCCAGGGGTGGGGAGGGAAGACCACGCGCCATCTTTTCTTCCCTTTTCCCTACAAATGGAGGCAGGAAGGGAGCTTCACTAGTACAAGTGAAAACTAACTTGGCAGCAAGATTTATAGCAGTCTCCCAAGTAAAAGCTAAAGGGCTAATATCCTTCCTATATAAACATTTGACAAAACTCAATAAAAAGAACACCGAACTTTGAAGGATGAACAAACAATAGACACGAACAGGCAGTGTACAAAAGAAAACAGGGGTACCCAGCAAGCATAAGTTCAAGGACGCTGGGGCCAGGCAGCATGGGTTAAAAATCTGCCTCCTCATCTTGTTGCCTACGTATCTTTCGGCAAGTTAATCTTTCTGTATCTCAGTTTCCTCATCTGTAAAATGGGGATGATGATGATGGTAATAAAAAAATAATAACAATATTAATAATAGCATCTACCTCACACGATTGTTTTAAGTACCAAATGATTTTAAAAGCGTAAAGCTTTTAGACCGTCCCCGGCATATATCCTATTTATGTGATATAGAGGATGAAGATTATTGTTACCTCATTTGAAATGTAAAAATAATAACTAGAAAAACAATAGATTGAAATTTTCTGTTAAATTAGAAAACATGGAAACAGTGAGGGGTGGTAAAATTTAGCACTCTCACATAGAGGGTGGGATTTAAAATATTAACATATATATTAAAATATATATTTGTATATATGAACATATATGAAACACACAGTGAAATAATACACAGCTATAAAAAAGATGAGATATTGCCATTTGTAACAACATTGGACCTAGAGGGTGTTAGGTTAAGTGAAACAGGCCGCACTGAAAAGACAAATACCATATAATTTCACTCGTGTGCAGAATCTAAAAAAGAAAATAATTGAATAAACGAACAAGCAGGTCAGACCTATAAATACAGAGAACAATCTGATGTCTGGTGATTGCCAGAGGGAGGGGGGGCGTCGAAGGGTGGGAAAGATCGGTGAAGGGCCAAGGGAGTTACAGGCTTCCAGTTATGGGATGAATAAATCACAGGAATGAAAGGTACAGCATAAGGAACATAGCCAGTGACATTGTATGGTGACAGATGGTAGCTACACCTGTGAGGACACAGCATAATGTACAGAGAAGTCTCATCACTATGTTGTCCACCTGAAATTAATGCAACATTGTGTGTTAACCATACTCCAATAAAAAAAATTAAATAAAAATAAATAAAGTTTTCATGCTTTGGGAGAGCGATTTGTTATTTAAAACTTTGACCCAGTAACGGTACTCCTAGGAATCCATTTCGAGGAACAATCCTAAAACTTAATTTATGTACCAAGACACTCACTGTAACGTTATTTATCCCAGTAAATAGTCGTGAATCAACCTTTAGAAATGGAAAAAGGGAAATCCCTATACATAGACTCAAAGCTAAGATTTATTGAGAGAGCACCCTGTGTCAAACACTATGTTCTGTGCCTTTCATGCATTTTTTCGCTTAATCCTCACAATAACTTCAAAAGGCAGATGCTACTTTTATCCTGTTTTAGGAGTTTTGCTCAGCTAATAAACTATTTATGATAAACGTGGAATAATATGCGAAATGTTCTTGGCAAATTTGTACAGTATTATTATAACCAAGCATATTAAAATCTCCCTGTGAATAGAAAAATACTGAAAACAAGCCCATCAAAGGTGAGGATTTGTTCTTATTTATTCAAATTTGCTTTTGTCAGTACACATGAATCTTTTTTTTTTTTTAAGTTTATTTTTCAGAGAGAGAGCGCCAAGCAGGGGAGGGGCAGAGAGAGAGGAGACTGAGCACTGACAGCAGTGAGCCCAACTTGGGGCTCGAACTCATGACTGCGAGATCATGACTGGAGCCAAAGTCGATGCTCAACCGATTGAAGCACCCAGGCGCCCCAGTATGCGTGAATCTAAAGACAATAGCCACCACACAATAAAACTATCAAACATGATTTTATTTTTTAATTTTTTCAAATTAAAAAAAATTTTAAGCTTATTTATTTATTTTGAGAGAGAGCAAGCAAGCATGAGGGGGGAAGGGGCAGAGAGAGAGAGAGGGAGAGAGAGAATCCCAAGCAGGCTCCACACTGTTAGTGCAGAGCCTGACATGGGGCTCGAATTCATGAACTGTGAGATCATGCTCTGAGCCGATTATCCAGAGTCCGATGGTTAACCAACTGAGCCACCCAGGCACCTGTCAAACACGATTTTAAAGAACAAAACCTGGAAGAGAAACACGTAAGGGTATGTCAGCCAGAAATCTAAAAGCAAGAAGTTAAGTTTCAGCTGAAACCCAACATCCTGACAGTGGCCTCCCAGGCCTGTCATGATGGACTTTACTCCCTTCTCTCTGGTCTCATCCTCTAGCCCTGGTCCTCTCCTGGCTCTCCTGTTCCACAAGACTCTTGTTTCTCAACACGCCAGGTGCTGTTACTTTACGGGGCTTTGGCTCAGGTGGTCCTTCCTCCTGGAACTCTCTTCTTGTAGATACTCTTAACCCCTTCCTGACAACATTCGTCCAATGCCACCTTTTCAGGAGGGTCCCCTAGCTAAGACTGCATCCCACCTTTATCCTCTCATCCTATCTGTAGCCCCCTTACCCTTCTCTTAATTTTCTCTTTCCAGAATACCTGTCCCCTTCCAACATACCAGAGATTTGGCTTGTTTCTTTTGTCTAGTGTTCATTATCTGTCTCACTCTACGAGAATGTGAGCTTTCAAGGGCAGGAGATTTGAGTGATCCACACTGCGCCTCAGGTACCCAGGACAACGTCTGGAACATAGGAGGATCTCCAAAAATGTTTGTTGAATGTTACTGATGGTGGTGTCCTGGAGGAGAGAAAGGAAGGAGAGTGGATAAAACGATTCCTCAGATGAGCCCTAGGCAATGTGAGCAGTGGCTTGCTTCGAAAGTGGTTAGAGTAGCTCTTATGCCATTTGACTTATCAGCATTGCTGATCTTACGGCACCTGCCATGCCAAGAATTGGGTTAAGGTTCTGCTGCTGTGACATTGCACGGCTTGCTTCGTCTAGGTTTTATTTTGCTCATAAGTCTATCAGTGTCTTACAGTGACGTTGGCATGAGGAAAGGTCCATACCAGCCTACTTTGGAATGTATTTTGTTCTAGCCTTCCCCCCCTCCCACCCCCCACTGTAACTCTTTTTGATTTTTCTGGCTTTGTCAGAACTTGCTGCGCATTCTCTTTTTCCCAACTACAGATGGCAGCACACTACTAGCTACGATCAGATAGGCTGACTTTGTAAGTCAGAGCTGTTGGTCAGGAGAGAGCAGCTAATGAGTAATCAGTCCAAGCTGAATGGCAAATTAATGTCTTCATTAAGTGAACTAACCGGCTTCCTTTATAAACAAGGTCAGAGTATTTATAACCTGGTGCATTTCATAAAGCAAAATCCATCTATGCTAATGTAAGCTCGCCATGGAACCCACGATTTATCTGCAGGAAGCATATGCAGAATCTCACTTGGAAGCCGTCTTTAGTAAGGGCTGGTACCATTCCGATGCAATCATTAGTAAAAGTCACCTTTGCTACGTAGCCTCGTTTTTCTCACCCAAGGTAAATGAAAAAGTGATTGCTTTAAACAGAAGCCACTCATACGAGATGATATTGGGTGGCCTGTTCCAAACTGAGTTCTGACTAGTAAAAATGAAGTGTGATCCTTATCAATCAAAGATGTCTACCGCTTAGGCTAGATGAGAACTTATTGAACATGTAGGGTACACAGGTATAAAGTTTGATGTTTGTTGTAAGCATTTGACATGCTTAATTTTGCAATCATCATCAGGGAACTATGTGAAAAGGTCAGAAACTCTTGTCACAAAGTGACCAGGTGGCAGGGACCTGGGGAATTACTACTTTCGGATCCATGCTATTCAAAGAAATATAAAGCAAAATACAGGTGTGAGTTGCCTGTGAAATTGCCTTGTGCATTTTAGGTTTTCTAGAAACCACACTGAAAAACAAAAGTGAAAGGAAGAGGTGACATTACTCTTAATTCTACATTATATTTTATTTAACCCAATACATCAAAAAATACTTAGCAGGTAATCAATAAAGGATTTTTGAGTTACTGTACCTTCTCTTTTTCTGCACGGAGTATTTGAAATCTGGTGTCCACAGCTCATCTCAGTGCAGACCAGCCACATTTCAAGTGCTCAGTTTCCAGGTGTGGCCAGGGGTCACTGACATGTACCCCTCCCTTCTGAAGAGTTAAGTACATCTTATGGTTTGAAATGTATTTCTCCAAAATTCGTATGTTGAAGGCCCAGTTTCCAGTACCTCAGGATGTGACCTTATCTGAAGACAGGGTCTTTATTTTTAATAAAGTTTATTTATTTACTTTGAAGAGAGCATGGAAGAGTGAGAGGAGAAGGGGCAGAGAGAGAGGGAGAGAGAATCCCAAGCAGACGCCGTGCTGTCAGTGCAAAGCCTGATGTGAGGCTCGATCCCATTGATCGTGAGATCCTGATCTGAGCTGAAATCAAGAGTCAGATGTTCAACAGACTGAGCCGCCCAGGCGCCCCTGGAGATACGGTCTCAACCAAGTTACAGTAGGTCACGGGAGTGGACTCTAATCTAATATGACTAATATCCTTGTCAAATGTGGAGACAGACACAGGGAGGACAGAGATAGGGGTGAGGTGCCCAGAGGCCAAGGATTGCCTGAGACTGAGCAAACCTCCAGAGGCTGGAGGAGAGGCTGGGAGCAGATTCTCTCGCAGCCCCTTGTGTCCCCTTGATTTTGGACGTCTAGCCTCCAGAATTGGGAAGAATGAATTTCTGGGTTTGAAGCCATCCACTTTATGGTACTTGGTTATGTCAGCACAAGGAAACAAACCCAGTTCCTTCGTTTGCTGTTGCGACGTTATTCCATAACTCTGTGGCTTTCCTTTCTTGCCTTGAATCTTTTCTCCTCCTCATTCTGTACTTGGTTCTGTGCTGTCTCTCAGCAGACTCTCCGGGAGCCTTCCTCCACGGCCGACATGCCGGTGGGGCGTTTCCATTGCAGAAGCACGAGAAGGCTGATTCCCTTCGGCCCCTGACGGGGGTAATATTGTCCGCTGTGCTGTCGTCTGGAACTGCTGTTGTGTGGGCAAGTGCCGACTGACTGAGAAAGTGATTTGAAGCCATAAATAACTGCATAGATGAGAACGCATATTTTGTGTATCTTGCTTGCACATAGTAAACACTCAAAGATGGGATTGTTACCAGACAGAACCGGTTATGAACTCAGGTTCAGCTGCTCGTGGCTTGCAAATCAACACTTGAGAGACAAGTGATGTGGAAAAACAGAGGTTGTTTTATTCAGGAAGCCAGCAACCTGGGAAGATGGTGGACTAATGTCTCAAAGACCATCTTCCCTGGCCAAAGCTGGCGGGTTTTAGAGGGAGGGCATGGGAAAGAGGGAGGGGGGCTGTGTGCCAGAGAGACAGGTGGCCAGGTGGTTCTTCATGGGTCGGCATAAACTTGAACAGACTCGCTGTCATCTGCTGCAGCCGTTTTCGAACGCAGTCAGGCCTTATCTGCTGGGAGAGTTTGGTTCTTCAACTCCTCAAGGGCAGTGGTCTGCAAATCTCATAGGAAGTAAGTTTAGATCAGCTACTGGGACTTAGATCAGCAAGCAGGGGGTGCATAAGCTTGAAGCAAGTTCACCCGTAAGGCTGGTTGGATGGGCTGTTATAGGATGAAAGGTTCCCCGAATTACTTTGGTTTCTTCTTCCTGTAATTATCTGGGGTTCCCACTTCACAGAACGGAAGGATGACAGTGGATAAGGCCCTGACTTTTTTTTTTTTCTGCCATCTGGCAGTAGTGGGCTTCTCCTATTGGTCAGCTCTCCAGTGCGTAAGGTTCACATCTCCAGCCAGTGCAGAAGCCATGCCCACTCCCACCCACAAGCCATATGTTATGGGTGATGTGCATCCCACCCCCATCTCTAGAAATGGGTCCTAATGTGTACACACACACACACACACACACACACACACCACTTATTGGTTCTCTTTCTCTGGAGAACCTTTATAACCCTTTGTTCTTATTAACTCATGGCAAGGGAAAACTTTATACTTTATAGATGTCATAAATGCTTAAAAAGATGTAAGGCAAGGGAGAAGGCCTCCAGCACTTAACCCAATTTCCTACTCAAATATCAAAAGTTGGATCAACGTATGCCCAGAGTTATAAACACGTAACATAATCCTTTAAGTCTTTAGCAGCAGAACCCTAAAGGGCCCCAAACTCCAGCCTTTGCCTTGCTCTGGCCCCATCCCAGCTGTTTCTACTAAGTACTCAATTATCTGCAGGCTGTTTTCAATTCATCCTGGGTCCAAGGAAAGGCCACTGGGGCAGTATATCAATAGAACTGTCCTTGGAAATAATGAAATTTAGAAATAGTTTTTGGCTGCTTCATAAATGAAAGCAATTGATCCTCCAAAGGCCTTTCTCAGGGAGGCCAGGCTGCAGGTCTAGCTTCTTTCTGCCCCACTCTCTTAGGTGCTTGGGTTTCAGATGCTATTGTATCCTTTCCCTAGACAGGAGCTGGCATCTCCTTCCCTCCTGCAAATTTTACTCCCGTGGATCCTGCTCTCATTCTTCCTGCTTCCATTTTGGATGGATTCCTTTGGAAGCAGCCGTTGATGTCCCAGGGTTCTCTGCTCTGTTGTATTCTGCCTTGCTCACCAGGGATTACCCGCTGGGGATCTAGTCCCTTGGGACCAGAATACGCGTGAAACTCTCGCCTCTCTGTACTTTCTCTGGCTGTGAGTATAAATTCCTGATCTGAGCCTATCGTTTCTTTCTCCTCTGCCTCCCGTCTCTACCTAGCTTCTTTCTCCCTGCTCCGTCTTCTCCCATTAATTCAGTTCTTTCCAACGCTCTGCATTTGGCACCAAATAGGAGTTTGTTCTAATCCCTTGCTGGGTGCTGGTGCTAGTAGCCAGATGGCAATAAGATGTTCAAAGCAGCTTTTTAAACCTGTGAATTGGGAGACAATACTCTTTACTTCCCTGGGAATACAGTCCTTATTTTCGCAGTTGGGGTAAAATGATATTTTTAAAAATTCTATTTTTTTCTTTCTTAGATTTTAAGCAATGTTTATTACCAAATACACTTTTTAATATTCTTTAAAGAAATATTGCTGTTTCTCAGAGTTTTGGGGAATATTACTTGTTTTTTCTTTTCCTTCTTTCTCTTTAGTTTCTGGTGATGATGGAGATTTCAATGACACATGGTTTTATTGTTTACTATATTAACCATACTTGCTTTTTATGTTAGTTTAAAAAGATGGATGACTGGAACATTTAACATTTGACTCTGAGAAGAAAGTTACCATTTTTGTCTGACAACCAGCACCAGTCCCCTGTTCTTAATGTATCTGACTGCCTGGTGACAGATGTGGGCCTTTGAAGCAAGCAGAGTCAAAGCATTCTTCCCTGGGACTTTTCAGACTAGAGCCAGCAGAGAGAAAACATCTGTATCAGTTAGCTATTGCTGCATAACAAAGAACCATAAAAGCAAAGTGGCTTAAAACAGTATTTAAAACAGTGAGCTCATACACTTGCAGGTCTACAGGGCAGGCTCTGTTAATCTCAGGTGGGCTTCCATGTCTTCAGGTTGGGAGTGGGTTGACTGATTCAGGCTGTGGTAGCTGGGGTGTCTTTAGTCCACACTGCAGGTTTGCATGTCTGTTGCATATGTCTCTCACCTTCCAGCAGACTAGCTAGGGAATGTCCCACAAGAAAGCAGGCGAGAACATGCAAAGTCTTGTAGATCAAGGCTTAGAAGTGGCACATTGTCACTTCTGCCCAAATGATCTTGGCCAAAGCAAGTGTTATGGAGAAGCCCAAAGCCAGAGCAGAAGTATGCAATGTATCCAAGTATACACTGTCACTTCTGCCCATATGATATTGGCCAAAGCTAGTCCTATGGAGAAGCCCAAAGCCAGGGAGGAAGTATGCACCCCCCATGAGGAGACCACAGCTAGTGTGTGGATACATGGAGGGGTGAAGAATTGCAACCTATCCTCCAATATACCACAGCTCCTTTCCTTTATGGGTGTGGAGCGGTTGGGAATGAGCTCCATGTGAAGACATCTGTCTACAGTAGGAGAAGACAAAGCCAAATTCTAGATGGAAGAAGATGGGAAGAGATGGTGGAGAGTTCTGATAACATTCTTGTTCTTAACAAGGTCTCTGGTGATGTCCGAGCTTTTTTTTTTTATGACATGGGCTACTTCATGGCTCTCCAAACTTTCCTTTCTTGCAGAACTTAGTGTAAACTTGTTTTTTGTGACTTGCAGACAAAGGGTTATGATCCTTATGTAATGTTTTCCTGTATTAGAGGGACTTTATATCAAAAAGAAGCTTTCTTTATTCCAATGCAAAGTTTTAAGGTTTATTTTGGGGGATGATAAAATTTTTTTTTCATGTTAGAAGTTAACATTAATATCTGTTTTTATAGGAGATTACTATTTTATCAGATTAAACTGGACTACACAAGTTCCAAACTAGACTGTTACCTAATATTTTGGTAAACATTATTTATAATCACTGCCAGTTGGGAAAGAAATGGAAAAACAGTTAGTGCAGGTAACAATATTCATACTTCTAACTCAGGAAATTTATCCCTAGAAACTTACCTCAATAAAATAACAGAAGTAAAGACCAAAAGAAAAAAGAAAAAGAGTGAAGATACATCTGTATGAAGCAGTTTATGAGAACTTCTTTTGTAATACTATAAATAAAGGAAACAAAATTGAGAGAATGCTTTAATAAATTATGTCAGTTTGTCAAAATGGAATATTATAAACTCTTTAGATTAATTAAGACAATTATATAAAATACTGAAATATATTCAAGGCATAAGTAAAAAAGCGGAATATAAAATAGTACTTACATGAATATATATACTATGTATATGATCACCCCAGAAGTATCCGCTATATACAGACACACATACCCACAACACACACAAGTTAGTTAACATATAGTGTAATAATGATTTCAGGAATAGAATTTAGTGATTCATCATTTGCATATAAATGTAAATACTCATTCCAGCAAGTGCCCTCCTTAATGCCCCTTGCCCATTTAGCCCATCCCCTGACCCAACACCCTACCAGCAACGTTCAGTGTGTTTTCTGTATTTAAGAGTCTCTTATGGTTTATCTCCCTCTCTGTTTTTATATTATTTTTGCTACCTTTCCCTATGTTCATCTGTTTTGTATCTTAAATTCCACATATGAATGAAATCATATATTTGTCTTTCTCTGACTGACTTATTTCACTTAGCATAATACTCTCTAGTTACATCCATGTTGTTGCAAATGGCAATATTTCATTAAGACCACCGAGTAATATTCATTGCATATATATGCACAACATCTTCTTTATCCATTCATCAATTGGTGGACACTTGGGCTCTTTCCAAACTTTGGCTATTGGCAATAGTGCTGGCATAAACATTGGGGTTCATGTGCCCCTTCAAAACAGCATACCTGTATCCTTTGGATAAATACCTAGTATTGTAATTGCTGGGTCATAGGGTAGTTCCATTTTTAATTTTTTGAGGAGCCTGAACACTGTTTTCCAGAGTTACTGCATGAGTTTGCATTCCTACCAGCAATGCAAAAGTGTTCTTCTTTCTCCGCATCCTCGCCAACACCTGTTGCTGCCTGTTGTTAATTTTAGCAATTCTGACAGGTGTAAGGGGTATCTCATTGTAGTTTTGATTTGCATTTCCCTGATGATGAGTGATGTTGAGGATTTTTTTCACATTTTTTTTTTTAGCCATCTGGGTGTCTATTCATATCTTTTGCCCATTTCTTCACTGGATTATTTGTTTTTTTGGGTGTTGAGTTTGAGAAATTCTTTATAGATTTTTGGATACTAACCCTTTATCTGATATGTCATTTGTAAATATCTTCTCCCAGTCCATTGGCTGACTTTTAGTTTTGCTGATTGTTTCCTTCACTGTGCAGAAGGTTTTTACCTTAATGAGGTCCCAATAGTTCATTTTTGCTTTTGTTTCCCTTGCCTCTGGAGACATATCTGGTAAGAAGTTGCTGTGGCCGAGGTCAAAGAGGTTTTGTATGTTTTCTCTTCTAGGATTTTGATGGCTTCCTGTCTTATGTTTAGGTCTTTCATCCATTTTGAGTTTATTTTTGTATATGGTTAAGAAAGTGGTCCAGGTTCGTTCTTCTGCTTGTCGCTTTCCAGTTTTTTCAACATCATTTGCTGAAGAGACTGGCTTTTTTTCATTGGGTATTCTTTCCTACTTTGTCAAAGATTAGTTGGCCATACATTTGTGGGTCCATTTCTGGGTTCTCTATTCTGTTCCATTGACCTATGTGTCTGTTTTTATGCAAGTACCATACTGTCTTGGTGATTACAGCTTTGTAATACAGCTTGCAGTTTGGAACTGTGATGCCTCCAGCTTTCGTTTTCTTTTTCAGGATTGCTTTGGCTATTTGGGGTCTTTTCTGGTTCCATAAAATTTGAGGATTGCTTGTTCCAGCTCTGTGAAGCGTGCTGGTATTATCTTGATAGGGACTGCATTGAATATGTAGATTTCTTTGGGTAGTATTGACATTTTAACAATATTTGTTCTTCCAATCCATGAACATGGAATATTTTTCTTTTGTGTGTGTGTGTCTTCTTCAATCTCTGTCATAAGCTTTCTATAGTTTTCAGTGTATAGATTTTTCTCCTCTTTGGTTAGGTTTATACGTAGATATTTTATGGTTTTTGGTGAAATTGTAAATGGGATGGATTCCTTGATTTCTCTTTCTGCTGCTTCATTATGGGTGTATAGAAATGCAACCAATTTCTGTACATTGATTTTATACCCTGCAACATGGCTGAATAAATGTATCAGTTCTAGCACTTGTTTTTGGTGGAGTCTTTTAGGTTTTCCACATAGAGTATCATGTCCTCTGCGAAGAGTGAAAGTTTGACTTCCTCCTAGGTTATTTGGATGCCTTTTAGTTCTTTGTGTTGTCTGATTGCTGAGGCTAAGACTTCTAATACTATGTCGAATAACAGTGGTGAGAGTGGACATCCTTGTGTTCCTGACCTGAGGCGAAAGCTCTCAGTTTTTCCCCATTGAAGATGATATTGGCAGTGGGTCTTTTGTATATGGCTTTTCTGATCTTGAGGTATGATCCTTCTATCCTTACTTTCTTGAGGGTTTTTATCAAGAAAGGATGCTGTATTTTGTCAAATGCTTTTTCTGCATGTATTGAGAGGATCATGTGCTTCTTCTCCTTTCTCTTATTAATGTCATGTATCACATTGATTGTTTTGCAGATATTGAACCAGACTTGCATCCCAGAAATAAATCCCACTTGATTGTGGTGAATAATTCTTTTAATGTATTGTTGGATCTAGTTTGCTAGTATCTTGTTGAAAATTTTTGCATATATGTTCATCAGAGAAAGTGGTCTGTTCTCTGTTTTGGTGGGGTCTTTGTCTGTTTTTGGAATGCTGGCCTCGTAGAATGAGTTTGGAAGTGTTCCTTCCACTTCTATTTTTTGGAACTGCTTCAAGAGAATAGGTGTTAACTCTTCTTTAAACGTTTGGTAGAATTCTCTTGGGAAGCCATCTGGTCCTGGACTCTCATTTGTTGAGAGATTTTTGATTACTGATTCAAATTTTTCTATTTCTTCCTGTTTCAGTTTTGGTAGTTTATATGTTTCTAGGAATTTGTCCATTTCTTCCAGATTGCCCATTTTATTGGCATATAATTGCTTATAATATTCTCTTATTATTGTTTGTATTTCTGTGGTGTTGGTTGTGATCTCTCCTCTTTCATTTGTGATTTTATTTATTTGGTCCTTACCTTTTTCTTTTTGATCAACCTGGTTAGGGGTTTCTCAATTTTGTTACTTGTTTCAAAGAACCAGCTTCTGGTTTCATTGATCTGTTCTACTGTTTTTTTGATTTCAATATCATTGATTTCTGCTCTAATCTTTCTTATTTCCCTTCTTCTTCTGGTTTTGGGCTTTGTTTGCTGTTCTTTTTACAGCTCTTTTAGGTGTAAGTTTAGGTTGTGTATCTGAGACCTTTCTTCCTTGTTTAGGAAGGCCTGGATTGCTATATACTTCCCTCTTATGACTGCCTTTGCTGCATCTCAGAGGTTTTAGGCTGTCATGTTTTCATTTTCACTGGTTTCCATGTGCTTTTAAATTTCCTCTTTAATTTCTTGGTTTACCCATCCATTATTCAGTAGGATGTTCTTTAATCCCAAGTACTCATGGTCTTTGCAAATTTTTTCTTGTGGTTGATTTAGAGTTTCACAGCATTGTGGTCTGAAAATATGCAAGGTGTGACCTCAATCTTTTTGTACTTGTTGAGGGTTGATTTGTGACCCAGTATGTGATCTGTTTTGGAGAATGTTCCACGTGCACCCTAAAAGAATGTGTATTCTGCTGATTCAGGATGAAATGTCCTGAATATATTTGTTAAATCCAACCAGTCCAGTGTGTCATTCAAATCCATTGTTTCCTTGTTGGTTTTCTGCTTACATGATCTGTCCATTGTTGTAAGTGGGGTGTTGAAGTCCCCTACTCTTATGGTATTATTATCATCAATGAGTTTCTTTATGTTTGTGTTTAATTGATTTATATATTTGGGTGATTCATGTTGGGGACATAAATATTTACAGTTGTTAGATATTCTTGATGGATAGACCCCTTAATTATGATATAATGCTTTTCTTCATCTCTTGTTACAGTCTTTATTTTAAAATCTAGTTTGTCTTGTATAAGTATGGCTACTCCAGCTTTCTTTTGATGACCATTAACATTATAGATCCTTCTCCATCCCCTTACTTTCAATCTGCAGGTGTCTTTAGGTCTAATATGAGTCTCTTGTAAGCAGCATATACATCGGTCTTGTTTTCTTATCCATTATGATACCCTGTGTCTTTTGATTGGAGCATTTAGTTTGTTGACATTTAGAGTGAGTACTGAAAGTTATGAATTTAGTGCCATTGTGTAGAGTTGTGTACAGTGCCAAACGTAGAGTTGATGTTTCTGGTAATGTTCTCTAGTACTTTCTAGTCTTTGTTGCTTTTGGTCTTTTTTGTTTCGTTTAATCTTTTCTCCACTTAAAGAGTCCCCATTAAAATTTCTTGGAGGGCTGGTTTAGTGGTCACAAACTCCTTTAGATTTTGCTTGTCTGGGAAACACTTTATCTCTCCTATTTTGAACAAAAGCCTTGTGGATAAAGCTTGACTTTATCTTGGCTGCATATTTTTCCAATTCAGCACATTGAATATATCCTGCCACTCCTTTCTGGCCTGCCAAGTTTCGGTGGATAGGTCTGCTATGGACCTGATCTGTCTTCCCTTATAGGTTAAGGAATTTTTTTCCCTTGCTGCTTTCATAATACTTTCCTTGTCTGTGTATTTTGTGAATTTGACTCTGATATGCTTTGGCGATGGTAGGTTTTTGTTGAATCTAATGGGAGTTCTCTGTGCTTCTTGGATTTTGATGTCTGTGTCCTTCCTCAAAGTAGGAAAGTTTTCTGCTATAATTTGCCAACGTAAACATTCTGCCCCTTTTTCTTTCTCTTCATCTTCTGGGACTCCTATGATTCAGATGTTATTCCTTTTTAATAAGTCACCGAATTCTCTAAGTCTTGTATCATGATCTTTTGACTTTGTTTCCCTTTTTTTTTTCTGCTTCATTATTCTCCATAATTTTATCTTCTATATCACTGATTCTCTACTCTCCTTCGTTCATCCTTGCCATTGAAATTGCATCTCGGTTATTGCATTTTTAATTTTGTCCTGACTAGATTTTACTTTTTTTTAATCTCTGCAGAAAGGGATTCTGTGCTTTCTTCAACCCCAGCCAGTATTCTTATTGTTGTGGTTCTAAATTCTAGTTCAGACATCTTGCTTATATTGGTGTTGATTAGGCCCCTGGCTGTCATTTATTCCTGTTCTTTCTTTTGGGGTGAATTCCTTTGTTTTGCCATTTTTGAAGAAGAAAAAATTAGTAAAATGAAAAATAAAAATTAAAAAATAAAAAAACCCCAAAAATCAAATAAAGGAAGATAGATCCTAGTTGTGTTTTGGTCTGCTTGTTGAAAGAAGCTTAATAGGATAGAGAAAAAAGGGAGGAAAAAAGGTAGGAAGAAATTTAAAAATTAAAAAACATCATATAATAAAACAGAATAATATGAAATAAAGAAAATTAAATAGAGTGAAAATTTTTAAAAATAAAAAATAAAGTAAGAAAAAAGGAAAATAAAAACACAATTTTCTCTTTCTGTATCCAAGAAAGAGGAAGAAAAGAAAGAAAAAAGAAAACAGTTTAAGCAAAAACAGAAACAAAGAAATTGAACAAATGAACCAGCAAACAGAATGAAACCCGTATGAAGTTACATCCAGTTTTCCCTAGAACTGAAACTATGAAGCTCTCTGTAGTCTGTACACTAAACAGATGGAGTGACTGTGGCTGATCTTCTAGGAGATGTGCTTGGAGGGTGCAGTTGGGTGGGGCTTGGTGTAACAGCTCCATTCTCCACTAGGTGGTGCTACTTAGCTTTCTGGGGTGGATCAGTGTGGCTCACCTGTGGGTGCATAAGAGAGGTGAAAATGGCTTCACCCAGCTCCCTAGTCTCTGTCACAGGAACTTCACACTCTCACTGATCTGCAATCAAGCACTGCTCCTTTGTCTTAGGCCTCTGTCCACTTCCCTCCTCTACCCTGTCCACGTCCAAGCTGTCCACCTGCCAGGAAGCACCTCCTTCCAATGTTTTATTTCAGGTGGGGTTGTGATTCAAAACCCCAGGCTTCAGACACCCTTGTAGCTTGGTGCCCTGCTGACTCTCTCGGGGAGAGTCTCACTGAGCAACGGCCGGGTGCTGGCTTGTGCCAGAAAACATTAGTGTGATCGTGCAAGGGCAGAGGTTCAGAGATTATGGCAAATCATGACACACGGCTGATGCCAGGTTTCACCGCACTCTGGTGTCTTTGTCCCAATACTGGCAAACGAGGCTGCTCTCCAGGGTCCTCTGGGACTTTGCTTGTGGGGAGGCTGTATGGTCTCTACCAAATGTTCTCCAAGTAGGGGAACTGCTTCTTCCAGTGTGGCCCATGGACCCCTCAGACCTGCTGCCTGCTTCTGGGGATTCACCCTACTTCCTCACCAGAGCACCACCAGGCACTGAGCTCTGGAACTTTGGACTCTGTGCTCCACTGTTTATAGAATCCTGGTGGTATTGAAGCCCTCTCCTTTCTTCCCATCAATGGTTTTTGGGAACAGATTTCTCGTTCAGTCCCCTGCGAGTGTTTTCACTCTTTCTTTCTCTTTCTCTCCAGCTACTTTCAGGAGAGTGCTTCTCTTGCATGATCCTGATGCACCACACTCTCCTACTTCTCTCTCCTCTCTCTGCAAAAATAGCTCCCTACCCTCCATGGCTTTTCTGTCCCCCAGTTTGCCTCTCTGCACCATGTACCTACAGAGTTTGTGGCTCAAGTTTTGCAGATTCTTGTGTTATTCCTCAGATCAATTTCCTAGGTGTTCCAAATGGTTTGGTACTGATCTAGCTGCATTTCAGGGATGAGACCATCTTAGGGTCTCCATGCTGCTCCATCATCTTTTTTTTAAAGTTTGTTTATTTTTGAAAGAGAGAGAGAGCTGGGGAGGGTCAGAGAGAGAGGGAGACACAGAATCTGAAGCAGGCTCCAGGCTCCAAGCTGTCAGCACAGAGCCTGATATGGGGCTCGAACCCATGAACCGTAAGATTATGACCTGAGCTGAAGTCGAACGCTTAACCTACTGTACCACCCAGGTGCCCCTGCTTCACCATCTTTAATTGGACTTTTTGCAAATTGTATTTTGAATCTACCTGTAATTTTCTCTTGCTCAGATAGTAGATACTTACATATTTGAGTAAAATTATTCTTCAATGGGCCTTTGTTTATGAAGAATCAAAATCCTGTCCTAGAATCAAAAAGCTTAAACCACACATACTAAACAACTCTGAATAAAATTATCAGGGGCTGAATTCATTGTGAGCAGCATTGAATCTCTGTGGGATTATGATGGTATTGCCTGTGAGTGAAGATGTGGTTGATTATGTCCTTCTTTCAGTGAGGAAAAGGAGGGTTGGGGAATATATTCTGGGGATGGGGAGCTCACGGTGATAGGTGGGCCAGAGGAGGCCAAGAAAAAAAGAAAGCTAGTGGTATGGCTAATGGACTCAACTAAAGAAGTGGAGATATTTCCTATCCAGTACTGTTGTTTTATTTTTCTCCATTATAATTTCCTTCTTGTTCTCAAGACTTCAGTAAATTGTCTTAAATTTTCATCCAGGTATTTGCCATACTTTTAGGAATTAAGGAAGTGGCTTGCAACTCTCCTTAGATGCAGGAAGAACTTGGCTTGCATGGAAAAGTGATAAGAAATGCAGTGCTGATCTGAGAAAAAGTCTCTGAAGCATGGTCTAGAATGAGAGTTAATTCGTGGGCCACATAAAAATTTCATTGCTACGGTAGATTGTGTTTCTGTTTGCCAAATATTTATTTTTCATCCATCTTTTTGATGTGGAAGGATTTTACTTTCCTGCTCTGCTGAATTCAGGAAAGACCATTTCAGGGCAGAAGCATTAGATGTCTCCTTTCCCTCAGCCCTGGGCTTGACAACATTCCAGCTGGTGCTGCTCCATCACCCTGGGTCCCAGAATGAAGGTGCAGTGAAGAAAGTCACAACCAACATTCATTTGACATGTGTGGGTGTGAAAGTTAAGCGTACATGTCAACTTGAGTGGATCATAAGGTGCACAGATATTTGGCTACACATTATTTCTGGGTATGTCTCCTAATCTCCACATGAGATTAGCATTTAAATTGGGAGACTCCGTAAAGTAAATATCCCTCCTCACTCTGGGTGGGTATTATCCAACCTATTGAGGGCCTGGATGGAACAAAAGGAAGAGGAATGAAGATTTCCTCTCTTTTGTGTCAGTACTTGAGTTGGGACGTCTCATCTCATCTGATCCTCTCCTTGGGCTGGGATTTGTACCATCAGCTGTCCTGGTTCTTAGGTCTTTAGACTCAGACTGTACTACACCATCAGTTTTCTTGGGTCTCCAGCTCATAGATCATGGAACTTCTCAGACTTCATAATCACATGATCACATGAGCCAATTTATCATTATCTATCTATCTATCTATCTATCTATCTATCTATCTATCTATCTATAAGTTATTCTGTTTCCCTGGAGAACTCTAATACAGTGGGCAAAAAAGTAAACATTTGTAGCTATAAACCAGTGAGACTTTGGGATTATTTGTTACTTCAGCAAAACCTGCCCTGTCCTGACTCACATAATGAGATTTTTTTCATAAACACAAAGGAAGTAGAATATGGAAGACTGCACCTCTTGTTGCCATCAAGTAGAGAGTGTTGATCTGTATTATTTGGTATTTTCACACTGAAGACCTATGAGTCTTTTGGTTTACTCTTTGATTTGTACGTGGACTTTCATGTTCAGGCCAAGGAGTATATTTTTACTCCTCCAAAATGTATCTTCTCCTACCTAAGAGGATTGGTTAACTTTCTTGCCCGTCCCAATCTCAACTTGTCCCCTAATTTTTTCCCATTATACAATGTCCAGGGACTTTAGCAATAGCTGTTTGGTGAGCACTGTACTCAAACTAATTCAGAGAGTGTTTGATGAACTTTGGCTTGGTTTGCACAGAATTGTCAAAAACTATATTTGGGAAAGCATTTCTTTCCTTGACATAACCTGAGAGCTTTTGTCTTAACTATTCTCCAAATTCATATATCAGGAAGTCAGTCTGAGTGTTATGTTTTTAAACAAAATGATTTGATTTTAAGCTGATAGTTTCAAATACATTAAAAGCAACCATTCCATTCCAGAAAAGTAGGGACTTAGAAAGGCCTCATTAGTTCCAGTGCAGGGAGAGTTGACAGGAGCATCCCATTGGCAGCCAAGGAGCTGCTGCACCAGGAATGAGCAGCCTGAAGCCTACTCAACAGGCGGCCCCCAAAAACACTCATTCTTCTGCCCAGGTATCTCTTGGTGAGGGCAAATAGCGGGACTAAAGCAATTACGCGGATAATTAAAGAAAAACAAACCTGTGTGGCAGGTAACTTGGGGAACTTCCACTAAATTTTCTAGGCAACCATTTTAATTCTTTGCCTCCCTGTTGTCAGCAAGAATGTGATCAGGCTCACAAGAGCCACTCTGACAATTATAGCGCTCTCAGTTGGTAAATATTGCTTCCCAAGAACTCTAGTACTCATCAATCTAGAGTTTGAAATAGCGTTGTGAGATCTCAGGGCTGTGCTGTTCCCACTGGTTCATGGCAAAACCCCAATAACTGCTGTGACAGTGTTAGGCTACTTGTGAAACTTTGGAAAGCAGCTTCTAGCAACTCTTACTTGTTTTGCGATTCTGGAGTAAGATGAGAAATGCACCCTCCTGGGTGGGTGGGGGGGGGATTCCAGCTGTTATGGCGGCCCAGGAAGAAGGGTTAGGGTCAATCTATGTATTGAGGCATTTGCTGCCTCTCATTCCCAACACTTTTCTTAGGGAGGTCCTCATACCCTCATGTTAGAGATAAAATTGAATTACAGCCAGTTACACAACAGGTGAGTGACAAAACTAAATTTGGTGGGTTTTTTTTATTTTTTATTTTTTAATTTTTTTTAATATGAAATTTATTGTCAAATTGGTTTCCATACAACACCCAGTGCTCATCCCAACAGGTGCCCTCCTCAATGCCCATCACACACTTTCCCTTCCCTCCCACCCCCCCATCAACCCTCAGATTGTTCTCAGTTTTTAAGAGTCTCTAATGGTTTGGCTCCCTCCCTCTCTAACTTTTTTTCCCCCTTCCCCTCCCCCATGGTCTTCTGTAAAGTTTCTCAGGATCCACATAAGAGTGAAAACGTATGGTACCTGTCTTTCTCTGTATGACTTATTTCACTTAGCATCACACTCTCCAGTTCCATCCATGTTGCTACAAAGGGCCATGTTTCATTCTTTCTCATTGCCACGTAGTATTCCATTGTGTATATAAACCACAATTTCTTTATCCATTCATCAGTTGATGGACATTTAGGCTCTTTCCATAATTTGGCTATGCTATCAACATGGGGGTACAAGTGCCCCTATGCATCAGCAGTCCTGTATCCAAAACTAAATTTGAACCCATATCCTTTTGATTCCAACGTTCTTTCCACTTTGCCAGTGACTCTGGAAGAATCCAGGGCACCTATGTTTTTAAAAGCTCCATGGTTGTTTCTAGTGTCAGTGGGGTTGAAAACTGAACAATAGGTTCTGGCCCTCAAAATTTTGCATACATTAGAATCTCCTATTAGTCTTGAAACACATAGATGTCTGGCAGCACAACTACAGGGTCGTATTTGGGTCTGGGTCGGGGCCCGAGAATTTGCACTTCTAACAAGTTCCTGGGTGATGATGCAGGGACCTGGGAACCACACTGGAAAAACTCCCCTGCTTTCAGGTGAACTCAGAGAGCTGAGTTTTATGTGAAAATCAACATTAATGGGATAAAATTAGAGATCTGCAGAGTCACCACAGAGAGAAGTTTGAGAGTTAGTCCTGACTCATGATAAAACGCTTTCTAAGAAGAATATGTCAATTGCGGGTGGATGGTCAGAATGAGAACATGAAATAATGGGGTGGAAAATGTATCTGACAGTTTCCATCTGGAAGGAAGAAGTGACTGAAGGGTCACTTTCCTTTCCTTCTGATTCCCTGGACACCAAGCAAACTTACGAACATGACTTTGGTGAACTTAATTTATCTGATTAATTTGTTTTGTTGTCCCAGGTATCTGATAGCTGAAGGATGGTTTGCGACTATGGCTATTTTTCGGGGCTACCACTTTGCGTAGTCTCTGTGAATGCCATTCCTATTGAATTCTATGTAAATGGTGCCCCCTGGAGGAGTGAAAAAGAATATCATCCATCCCAAATGAATGATCTAGCATTATTTATACAGGATTTGCGTGCCCCTAGAGACTACTCCTCTCATAATAAACCAGCAAACCTGAGGACCAGTCCAGGACCTATGAGAATACTATCTCTGAGAGACCTGCCCTTGAGAGAGGTTTTTCCTAGGTAGTACTCCAAGTGACCCCAGACCTAAAATTCTTGAAAGAGGTGAAAATGGTAGGAGAACACGATTAACAAATCCAAATGCTAACGCGATGTGTAGACTCCTTCTCTGTTTTGTGGTAATGAAATTATTTTAAAATTTCCCTTTCAAAGTAGGAATCGTGACTGAAACCTCCAGACAGGTATTTAGGCTCTTATTAAGTGATCCCTCTTGTCTAGAGGACGAGCCAGCCAGGAATGCCGGATGTTTTCCAGTCTCTCCTCTGCTCCTGTATCTAGAAACAAGAGGCCCTCAAAAGTCTTTCATCTATCAGGGTCTACAGGAATCCCAGTCACTCAATGGGAAAATTCAATGAATAAATGTGTGTCTGGGGCACCTGGGTGGCTCAGTCGGTTAAGTGTCCAACTTCGGCTCAGGTCATGGTCTCACAGTTCACGAGTTCGAGCCCCCACATCAGGCTCTGTGCTGAAAATTCAGAGGTGGGAGCCTGCTTTGGATTCTGTGTCTCCCTCTCTTTCTCTGCCCTTCCCCACTCATGCTCTGTCTCGCTCCCAAAAATAAATAAACGTTAAAAAAATTGAAAAACATAAACGTGTGTCTTTGTGAGACACCAGGCAGTCTCTTGATTTGAACCCTCTGGTCCAGCAGAGAACCCTGAGGAGGCTCTGCCTATGACCCATGAGTGTTCCATATGTCATGACCTTCTTCCCCCCCAACTAGAAGGTCATACTTAGCCTTTGTGTTTATGCTTCTCTGTGACCTGCAAGTTTTCCAAGAGCACCTGTATTCAAAGGATACGTCTACCACCTAACAGTTTTGTGACCTTACTTAACCTTTCTGGGCCTTTGTTTCCTTATTTACGGTTGGTTATAAGGATTACAGATAAGAGATATAGGTAGATAAAGCTGAGAGCAGCGATGGAAACATCCCTGTATCGTACAAATGTGGCTTGTTATTATTATTGCTTAGACATGCTTGTCAAGAAGGCCCTGGGGATTTTGTTGGTAATGGGTAGTGAAGGTCTTGGAAAGTATTTAACCAGTGGACACAGTATTGAGAAGTCCAATCCACGTGCAATGGGTAGAGCTAGAAAGGCATCAAAGGGAGTGAGATAAGAGAAGCAATAGAGACACAAGAACTCCAGAGGAGAGGATTCTTTGGGTGGGGTTATCAGGAATACACGATTCCAGTCTAATGGTAAAGAAGGGGCTTTGGAAATGGGAGGTGCATTTCAGAGAGAAGAAACAATGTTGCCCATGCTGTGAGCCCTTAACTCCCACTCCCCTACGCCTCAAGGGTCCTCTCCCTCTGCTGAGAGTTGTTTATGGTTCTGGTTATAGTCTAGGAGGGTCCAGAAATCAATTTATATGGGCTGTGACCAGCGTTAAAACAACAAAACAGCACAGAATATAAAATATCAGTGTCCACGGCACATGGCGAGTGGATATTGTTTCATACTTTAATCAGTAATGCATGTACACGTGTACACGGTCACGATGTAAAATGTATTTTTTTTCTGTGGGTCTTGGTACCAGGGGTCTGAAAGTCACTGCTCTGCTGTGTTCACTGACGTGGGGAGTTTTCTCACGTCTGCTCTGGCAGGATCCTCTTGACCACTTATTCCTCAGGCTGCCTTTTCTTCCCCAGACGTTTTTTTCCCAGCCGAAGCAGGTAGATCTGGTAACTGCCCTTCTAGCGGGGGCAGGGCTCAGACCCCCCCTCTGATACAATGTTGTCACCTGCAGGTGATGATGGAGCCCCGAGGCGATCTCGTGGCTCTTCTTCCAATTTTAAATCTGCAAATATTTACTCATTTTCTGGGGAAAATTCTATCTGGTACTCACAGAGTAACAGAAATTCTTATTTACTTCTGACTACTTAAAAAAGGCCAGTTAAGTTTAAAAGACCCATTGTAGAGGCACTTGGGTGGCTCCGTCCGTTAAGCATCCGACTTCGGCTCAGGTCATGATCTCATGGTTCGTGGGTTCTAGCCCCGTGTCGGGCTCTGTGCTGACAGCTCAGAGCCTGGAGCCTGCTTCCGATTCTGTGTCTCCCTCTCTCTCTGCCCCTCCCCTGCTCCCGCTCTGTCTCTTTCTCTCTCAAAAATAAAGATTAAAAAAAATTTTTTTTTAAATACCCATTGCAGATCCAGTCTGATGCCATCCACGTCCTCCCCTCCTCCCAGCGCTGGCCATGCTTCCCCATTGGTGACTCAGAGGAGGGAGAAGGCTTGGTATGCTTTTTCAGTCCTTATTCCCTCCCTCTGTCGGAACCTTTCTTCTTACCTGGGGAGCAGAGATGGAAAGGGATGCTTCTGTCATTCTGGGATGCATCGGCCATCTCTTGGCTGTTGCTTCTCAGGCTGAGCTGGACCAAGCACAGATGCCCTGAGTGTGGGCATCACTGTCTGCTTTTTTCCTTGAGGTACATGTGTGAATTCTTCACAGGCATTCAGGATCTGGCCGAGCTCCCCTGAAAGCTTCCGTCCACTCCCTTAACATGAGAGATCAGCTCTAACCCAACCTCCTGGAAGCCCCAGCTTTTGCTATGAGTAACACACCCTCCTGTTTCCCATTCCTGGGGCCCCCACCCTGCCAGTGACCCTCTTATTTGAGGTACCACACGACGGCTCAAGCCGTTGTGCAGTGTCCACGTGAGCCATGCAAGACTTACTTTTCCTGGAACATTAAATGGCAGGAAGGCTGGCTTCCCACCGTTGGCCTCTCTCTCTGTCATCTTAGGTCTGCTCTCTCTGGCTCAGAGAGGGTCAGAGAGTGAGCAGATCAGCAATGTTTGTTCTATAAGCCGATGTACCCCTGTGGATCAAGATGCCCATCTCTGTTGTTTCTGGCACCCCCACTGTTTGTGACCACTCCCCTGTCTTTTTTTCCTCTATGGAAAACACCAGAACTTTCTACTTGCTACTGATGTCTCACAACTAGCAATCTCTCCTTCCTCTCCTCTTGGTTGGGGTGGAGGAAGGACTGGGGCCTGGGGATGGCTGGGAACAGCAAAGTTGGTTAGGTCTGGCCTATTAAAACATTCTGGAGGGGTTCACAGCCTCCATTGGTGGGCCTCTCTCTTTAGAATGTGAGTTCTTGATGTGTCTTTCCCTTCTGCCCCTGGTCTTGGTCACCAGTTTTGAGACAACAGAAATACCATCAACGCCCCACTGCACGTGGCACAAGAGACTACCCTGTAGTCTACCTGTCCATGCTATCATCTACCCTGTCCATGCTTTGAAGAGTGAGGTTGGAAGGCTCTGAGACTAAAGTTTTGAAATGCCTGTGAAGATGCCTATGCTTACCACCAAGAGATAGTGACTCAGGAAAAACCAGTCCAATTGGACAAAGGCTTGTGGACTGAAGGCTAGACCTGGTCCATATTAGAGCTGCAACGCTGTCCCCCAGCAGATGTTTTTAATAATTAAAATGGGAAATTAAAAAGGCACAAAGGGAGAGGAGGAATCCTCCTTTTCCAGAATGAGCAAAGGTATCTTGGTTTATAATGCATTTCCGTTAAAGGGAAGTAACTAGGAAAAAATTCACGTCACATTTACTCTCAGTGAAATTTTATTTTCGGACACTACAGAATGTATGGGATTTCTAAACTTGACCAGAATAAAAGACATTTTAAAACTGCCTTTATATTATTTGGTCATTTTACTAAATAGTTTGCCATTTTTGTGGAGTGGCAAATGTGATTTTTTTTTTTTTTGGTATTTTTTTACCCCCTAAAAGCATCTTAGTTTACCATCACAGAAGTAGGCTTAGGTATTGTAAAAAATTCAAGTGGTAAAAAAAAAAAATACATTGGATGCCACACTTAGCTTGAAGTAGATGTTGCCTTGGAAGGCTGCAGAGGCAAATTAACACAGGAAGAGGTAAGGACTGTCTGCTCTGAGTACCCCCCAGAAATGCCCCTGGAATCCCCCATCACCATGACCTCTTGGCTGAGTCATGGGAGTAACTCTCATGTTGACAATTCTGCTGAAGCTACCAGAATTAGTGTTCTTTTTTGTCCTGTCCATCATCTGCCCTGTCCTGGACTTTCATTCCTGAAGCTCCTGGAGTGGCTTCAACAGCCACGTTGACATAATTCCTGCCATGGCTGCAGGACCCGGCGATATGCCCTCCAGTCTGCCCAGGTGACATAAATGCGTGATTGCAAAATTCACAGCTTCCATGTGGCTCTCACTAATCGAGGGAAGAGTACCCTCTTCTCACCACGGTTATTTTTTGTTGATTTCTTCTTTCAGATTCTCATGCCTTCCCAACTCAGATAAAACTTGACACACGTTACCCAGCACCTAGACTGGAAGAACACAGCATACCTGCAGAACTACGTCCCAAACTATTTGTTCTTGGCAACCACCAGTTGAGGGCAGACCCCAACTTTCTCGCTTCAGAGTGGGATCATATTCAAAGTGCATATTTAATGACCAGTTGGTTTGGGTACCATGATGGAATTGGTCACTGATCAGTTAATATGGCCAACCCAGCGCATACTGGTTGAGTATCAGATTGGGCAAGGGTCCCAGACAGGCAGGCCCCTGGGCCACATTGCCAGTACATTAGCTTTATTCAATATGCAGAGTGATTTTGAAATCTGTTTCTGAGCCTTTAGGCTAGGCACACACTCTCCTATTCCCAGTTTCCCTTCTTGTCTCACGTCTTGGAGCTTGCTGGTTTTGTTAATTTAGGGTACCCTGGCTCCCTGAAAAGCATCTGCTGGCCAGACTCTTCTCAAACCTTTCTTTGGGTTCCAGTCTCTGTCCAGGGGCTATTAGCTCCAATTTGTCTCTTAACGTATCCTCCCAGGTTGTCTCCGCTTAGATGGGCCCCCATACAAGTGTAATTATACAAAGCCTCTACTTGCTCGGCCTAGATTTCCATAGGGGCAGGCATGCCAACTCTGGATCTGAATCACGCTGATATTTCAGCTGCGCATTAAATTATAATTGACTTGGAAATGAGAGACTAAATATACAAAAAGACAATGACCAAACCGTACATAAAAATAGAACTCTGACCCACAGTCTACAGCAACCTTTCCCCCAGGAAACCAACTCCTTTATCTACAATAAATAAATAGCCTAGGAAGCCAACCTGCTAGAAGTCAGACTGTTGTCTCTAATAACAATCCTGGGAAGCTGAACAATAATTTCTGTAACGATTGGCCACAAATGGCCAGGACTGGATTAATAACTGACAGTTCCCTGAGTTTTTGTTCCCACTTCCAACTGAGGACTAAACAGAGAAAGCCAAATATGCATCCCTCGTCAATCACATAGATACTTTGCTACTAATTCACCTTCCTCCAGCTTCCTCACACCCACAGCCTCCGACCAGGGCACACCTGAAGTCTTCTCTCTTTGTATTCTAAATAATTCTCACTCCCCTGCCGGCTTTTGAGTCTTTGCCAAAATGCAAGTGACCGGAGCTGACTCGCTTCTTATCCTGGCTCTGAATATATAGCCTTTGCTTGCTCTCATTTGGTTGTTTTTCACTTCTATCCACAGAAGTCAATTCAATTCTAACTAATTAGATAATCAAAATATTTATAAGGCCTTCATTAAATGACAAAACAGAGCAGAGAGGAAAAATAGGAATACTTTTGTATTCTGTAAAAGTTTAAGGGGGTGGTGGTGGGGAATTTTCCCTTTAGAACGTTTTGAATCCCCTCCTGATTAAATTTTCTGATTTTTCTTGCCACCACAGAAATTTATAACAAAACCCCCCATTTAAAAATGTTGAACTTTGCTACTTTTAAGCTGAAAACTTTTTTGAAGCTTAAGGCAGTTATTTCTGCCAAAAGATGGCTTCTGGGTTTATTAATTAAAAAGAATGCAGGGAGTATGTGAAATATTATCATCTGGGTGACTTTATTCTACATTGATAAATACGGTCTCACCATAATTAAGATAAAATGAAAAGAGTTTGAAATATGGCGATAGCTTAAAATGTGCAAATAATTCTTTTTAACATGAATAATTACCCCACCAGTTTTATAACCTAATAAAAATCAAAGTAAAAGAAAATCCCTGGGCATTTTCATTATGAGAAATCATACGCATTCTGGGAAATTAGACACATTACCAACATATTTGCACCTCAGAATTCTCAGTGTAGAAATTCTTTCCCTGGAGATTTTCCAAAGAAGCGGAGCCCATGGGTTTCTTTCTCTCTAGGACCTAGCAAACAGAAAGTTCAAGGTGAGGCATACCTGGTTTTGAATCCAAATTTAGAAGCAATTTTACTTTGCGTTTGAACTGAGATGCAGAGCAGACATTCACAGTCTTTGGATTTTGCTTCCTTTATATTTGTTCCTCTGAAACTGTAGATTTTTCTTCTCTATTCTAGACAGAGAGAGACAGAGGAGTACCTACTCTGAAAGCTCTGTAGTGTTTTCTAGCTTTCTAGGAATCACTGTAGAGTTTACTGAAGTATGACGTGCACACGTCACTCATAAGATGGTTTTAAAATTGTAAGTCCTTCAGAGAATTCCCCAGCTACTACCCTCTGGGTATCTAGATTGTTTGGTTGGTGCATTTTGAAGAAATGGATATCAAAGGTGTTCACTTCACACTCGTTGATTAATTGATTCAATGCAAACCAATTTTAAATTAACCTCAATTTGGAAGATGTGCCGGAACACTGAGAGCTGTTTAGCACTTATTTTGTGAACACTGGATTTGTATTAACTGGCCTACTTCGTCCCTCCCATATTTTCTGTAATTAATTCACATGGGCTATGTATCTTTTGATTTCTTAATTATAATCTTTTCCTCCCGTGTAAAATGAGAGTGCCTTGTATCCCCCTAGCCCTAGGCTTTCAAGACTTAGAATAGGAGCTTTCGTGTTTCCCCAACCCATCCTGACTCTACTCTACTTTTCCCATACTTTAGGCACATAGGAATCCCCTGAAAAACATATTAAAAACTTGGGGTGCTGGGTCCACTCCAGAGATTCTGATTCGATAGGTCTGGAGTGTGGCTCAAGAGTTTATACATCTGGGGCGCCTGGGTGGCGCAGTCGGTTAAGCGTCCGACTTCAGCCAGGTCACGATCTCGCAGTCCGTGAGTTCGAGCCCCGCGTCGGGCTCTGGGCTGATGGCTCGGAGCCTGGAGCCTGTTTCCGATTCTGTGTCTCCCTCTCTCTCTGCCCCTCCCCCGTTCATGTTCTGTCTCTCTCTGTCCCAAAATAAATAAAAAACGTTGAAAAAAAAATTAAAAAAAAATAGTTTATACATCTAATAAGTTCACAGGGAAGGCTGGCACTGCAGGTCTCAGGTCCACACCCTGCAATATGCTGCTATGGTGCCATGTGCGTTAAATAGGAATCCCTGTGTGTGCGTGTGTGCCCAATGGCGGTGGTGGCAACAGTGGTGGCGGTGGAAGCCGTGGTAGGTGTCACCAGGATGAGACCTGGACGGAGAAAAGCTTGCGGGTCGAGTTCATGGTGAGATAGCTGCAGAGGTTCCGGAATGAGCCCAGGTCCCCAGCGTGTAAGTGAGAAGGGGAGCGAAAAAAAGAAAACCTGATGTTTTCCTGATAGCTGGACGCTTCTCCCATTTGGATTTCACTGAAATGAAACTCCAGATGGTTTCAGCACCCCAGAGGGGCTGCTAAATTGTCACGTCTCAGACTCACATACAGTACTGGTATCTGCATTTTATGCTCTCAGACTACATATTCAAACTCTGTGCAGTGGCAGAGAAAGCTAGATAAATATTTGTACATTTGACTGCACGTAGCTACTACTTATGTTTCCTTGTTCTTCTCTGTCTCAAGAAATCTCGGAGTCAGTTAAATTGCTGGCTACGAGGTAATTGGCTGTGAATCTTAATCCCATCTTCATAGTCATTCACCTGCTTCAAGATGGGGTGGGTGGGTGCTTTAGTGAGTCTATGACCTGTTTCCTTCTCTGCCAAATGATAAAGACAAGAAGATCTTCACAGGTTGCTGGATGGCTCCAGTTATCATACATTCTTATAAAGACACTGCAAACAGGCAAATGTCAGTTCAGCAGAATAACAATACTCATTGATATTTGGATCATTCTTGCGTAATATGAAATCGCAGGTGATTTCAGGTTCTCAGAGGGCTTTATAAGGCTCAACACTCTCTTAGATTTTAATGGTGCATTGTCTTTTCCATTTCAACTTTGTTTTAAATATTTTATTATGAAATTTCAAATATAACCAGAATCAGAGAGTAATACAGTGAACATTGACAATACTATCGTCCAGCCCCCATAATTATCAATATTTTGCCAATCATGTTTCATTGGTCTGCATTCCTGGACCACATTAACTTTAGTGGTAAATAATTCAATATTAATTTCTAACAGCCAGGGGTCTTAAAACAGCATAACCACAATAGTATTATTACAGCTAACGAAATTATTATTTGAAATATTATCCCAGGCCATGTTCAAATTTCTTTGGTTGTCTCAAACATTTTTTAAAAATGTCAAAAAAATGTTTAATGTTTATTTATATCTGAGAGAGAGAGAGCAACAGAGTGAGAGTGGCAGAGGGGCAGAGAGAGAGGGAGACACAGAATCCAAAGCAGGCTCCAGGCTCCGAGCTGTCAGCACAGAGCCTGATGCGGGGCTCTGACTCACGAACCGCAAGATCATGACCTGAGCCAAAGTCCTGAGCCAAAGTTGGATGCTTAAACGGCCACCCAGTCACCTGAAAAATATTTTTAATGTTTACTTATTTATTTTGAAAGAGAGTGAGAGCATGAGCAGGGGGAGGGGCAGAGAGAGAGAGAAGGAGAGAGACAAGCCCTAGCAGGCTCTGTGCTGCCAGTGTGGAGCCCGATGGGGGACTCGATCTCACGATCATGACATGAGCTAAAATCAAGAGTCAGACACTTAACTGACTGAACCACCCAGGCACCCCCAAACATTTTTTCAGTAGTCCTGTTTGTTCAATCAGGACCCACACGAAGTCCTTTATAGGATTTGATTGATATATCTCCTATGCGTCTATTAATGTTTAACAGTTTCCCCTCCCTTTTTTCCCCCCAGCTATTTATTTGTTGAGTCATTTTCCTGTTGAATTTCCCGCATCGGGGCCTAGTTTGGTTGCATCTTTGTGGTATTGTTTCGCTTGTTTCTATAGGCCCCATATTTCTCAACTGGGAGCAAAGTCTAAAAACGTGATTAAATTTACGTTTAATTATCTTTTGGGAGGGGGAGAGCAAGAACATTTCATAAGCAGTGTTGGGCACTTGCTTCCACCACATCAGGAAGAATGTAATGACTTTTTGCCCCACTTTGGTGATGAAGATTGATCAATGAGTTAACAGGTGTTGTCAACCTTTTACTCAATGGTCTTAGCAGCAAATGATGATTAGTGCATAAGTTCATTATTTCACCAGGGGTTGGGAAATGACATTTTTCTAGGTCAGTCGTTCTTTCTGAATTAGTTTGGCTTCTATTTGGTTAAAGTGAGACACAGGTTATAAAGCAGAAGCAAGATAAATGTTTGATTCTGTACCGTTACCGAATTCAGGATGATGAGCCCAACAACTCCAAATGTGACTAGTGAGGTTTTCATTGTTCAGTATATCATTAGGAACTTAAAAAGGTGTTATTATATAGATATATGTTCATATATTATATATTTTATATATTATATATATTACATATATACGTTCATATATTAAATATTTTATATATTATATATTACATATATACGTTCATATATTAAATATTTTATATATTTATATTTATGTATTTAAAGTATTTATTTTTTCTTTTATATACTTCAACCCATTACAGTGGATTGCAGTGGCTGTTCAACTTGTTTCTGTCCTAATTTTAAGAAGACTGCTCTTAAACTCAGTGTACAACTACTTCTATATCATTTTGGTTAATGTTTATAATTGTACTTGGAACTAAAATATGCTTATTGTAGAAAATTTAGAGAATAAAGACACACATAAGATGAACATGAAAAATCACCTCTATTCTTCCTGTTCAGAAATATCCCCTTGAAAACTTTGTTGAATTTCTTTCTCTTCTTCTGCATTTATGCATCTCTTTCAATAACATCATTATAATTACTCCCTCAGATACTGTCAGGGTCTCTACCCCTCACCTTACCCACACACGTCTAGCAAAATCTCTGCCCTCCAACTTCTGACACCTGTGTCTAAGCAGCAGAATGTTACCAGAGAATATCTAACTGAATGGATGTCTCCTTAATTTGATGACCTAACACCTCAACTTGCACCTGCTGTGACCCAGAAACCCACCCGTTTCCCAGAATAATTTCATATGTTTTCAGATGTTTCATTTCAAACCACCCACAACTCCTTCTTTTACTCCCCCTCAGTCATTGACCTTGCCTCCTACTTAAGTGAAACAAAGCCTTCAGATGATAACTCTAAAATTCTGAATGCAAACTTAACAAAAATATCCTCCTCTGCAACTAGCTTCACTTTTCCCTTCTGTCGTGTTGAGTGGAGAACACTTTCTTCACCCTAGACAATTCCCTCCTCTTGTCCTCTGGATCCAGTGCTCTTTGATCCTTCAAAACACTTCACTTTGATTACCCTCTCTCCTTCTATCAACTTTTTCCATTTTTTTACTGGATCATTTCTGTAGCCATATTCTAATTATCCAACTCTATCTTCAAACAAGACCAACAATAATCCCTTCCTTGGTTCCATATCTGCCTGAAGGTTTCACCCATTTCTCCATTATTCTGGACTACCAAACTTCTCAGGAGTTGTTAACTGTATTATTTTCATGTCTTTAACTCTTTTATCCATTCCAATATGGCTTCTACCCTGCCCCACCATTCTACTGAGTTTCTTGTCTTAGGATCACTGGTAATCCCCAGGCAGCCATATGTAATGTAGACTTTTCTGCCCCCTTCTTATACCCACTTTGAGCATTTAGGAGAGTTGGCCATTAACTTCTCAAAACATTCTCTTCTCTTGACTGTCATTGCACTACTGTTTCCTAGCTTTCCAAACGCAGTGTCTTCTCCCATTAGTTTCCTTTTCTGAGGAATTTTTCTGAGTGCCTCATCCAACTCTGCTTACCTGACAGCTCAACCTGGATGTCCTACAAGATGAAACTTCTCATTTCCCCTCCACAAACGAATCCCTCCCCAATCTGTCCTATCCCAGTAAATGGCACCATTGCCTTCCAGTTGCTCAATCCAGAAACTAAGACTCAGTCCTGATTTTCCCTTCCTTTGAACCCTATATCCAAAGCACTGATAGCTCCATGTGATTCCACCCCCCAATAGATCTTGACTGTGCCAAACTTTTTCCTATGTCTACAGCTAACTCCCTGGATATGGCCCATCCTTCACGGACTATGTCAACACCTCTTTTTATTTTTATTTTTAAAATGTATTTTATTCATTTTAAAGAGAGAGAGAAAGAGTGCATAAGCATGGGAGAAGAAGAGAGAGAGAGAATCATAAGCAGGCTCAGTGTAGGGCCCAAGGTGGGGCTCGATCCCATGATGCCAGGATCATGACCTGAGCTGAAATCAACATTCAGATGCTCAACCAACTGAGCTGCCTAGGTGACCCTGTCAACACCTCTTCAATAGTCTCTCTGATTCTATAGTTAGTCCTCTCTAATCCATTTTCCACATTATAAAAAAGAGTGATCATCTTCAAGAAAACACAAATAAAATCTTCTTAAAAACCTTCAGTGACTTTTCATTGTACTTATAATAAATCCAAGCTCCTTACAAAGGGCTGGATGGCTCTCTGGATCTAGCTGATCTGTGTCTGCTGATCTCTCCAACCTCAGTCTGTGTTACTCCCACACTACAACAAAGTCTCTCTTTTTCAGACAGGCCCAAGACTTTCCTCTTTCAAGATTCTCATAAATGCTGTTCCCTCTGCTTTTTTCTCTCCACTCTTGTCATGTGTGACTTATCTGTGGGAAATCGGCTTAAATACTGTCAAGTTGATGCCTTTTCTGGACAGTCTAACTAAAGTAGGTAGCATTTTTATTCCATCCACCTGTGAGGGAAGGGATCTGAATCTCTCTCAAATGCCAACTGCTTATTTTTAATCTTGTCTTCTCTGAAAACAATTTCTTCCCCTATTAGCCATATAAATCCCAGTGATCTATTCTTGGAAAAACCAATTTAAACGTAAAAATACTGACTTTGATCTGATAATAGTTTCATGAGAATATACTTGGGTTCAGAGTTGAATTTTTACTTGTTACTTTTAAAACCAGCTCTTTCCTCCTCTATTTCTTACTTAGTAGATAGATGATAAATGAGAACGAATGAAATAAAGGAGAGGTATAGCACTGTTGCTGGTGATAAGACAACTTAATAGGACTTCATGTGTTTTGGGGCAGAGGAGCCATGAAGGAGAGACGCAAACATACCCCGAATGCCAGATCTGTGCTGGGGGCTACACTAGATGCTTAACTACCTGGTCTGACTCTGGAGCGCTGGTGGGCCAAAGCTGGGGCTGGCAACTCATAACATTCTAGAGTTGGGAAGGGTCTCAGAGGTCATTTAGTTCATGGTGTGGTGAACTTACCCATGATGTGATTCCTCTTACAATACATTACCTGATGTTTCCCAGTTTCCCTTTGAACTCTCAGCTTCCTGCTGAAGCTCTTTCCATGGTTAATAATTCTAATTGTCAGAAAGTTTTGGCTTAATGCTGTATAAATCTATCTCCATGTGATTTCTTCCTACTAGTCCCACTTGTATCCTCTGCAGCCAAACAGAGTGAGATGCATTTGTCCTCCCCATGAGAGTCTTCCAGGTAATGGGAGTTGCCCAACAAGGGGCCCTCAGCACTCCTTCAAGCCAAATGTTATCAAGATGACTTTAATCTTTTTTTAAATTTTATTTTAGATAGAGAGAGAGAGTGCGAGCATGTGCAAGCAGGGGAAAGGCGCAGAAGAAGAGAGAGAGAGAGAGAGAGAGAGAGAGAGAGAGAGAGAATCTTAAGCAGGATCCATACTCAGCATGGAGCCTGATGTGGGGCTTGATCCCAGGACCCTGAGATCATGACCTGAGTGGAAATCAAGAGTCAGATGTGCAACCAACTGAGCCACCCAGGCGGGGATGATTTTAGATTTAGGGTTCCTGTAACTTGACACTGACTGGCTACATCCAGGACTCCGGCAGACTGCCTCCTGTCATTTACCCCTGTGGCTCTGGGCTACGTGTACAGAGCTGGGATCATTCCACAGCCCCTTCTCTCCAAATAAAGACTTCCTTAGGCACAAGTTTGCTCCTAGTATTATTGTCCACAGAATACCATTCAAATGTCTGCAAAGTCCTGGCACTGCATATATATTAACGATAATACACATAATATCCTTGGATGGTAGGTATCAGTTTGAATTATACGAGATTGTCTTTTTATAGGTCAAAAATAGTTGAATATCAGCAATTTGAAATGGTTCAATTATTATTAACCTGATTTTACAGATGAGAAAACTAAAGACTTGGACATGTTTCCTTGTTCATGGCCACACGGTCAGCAAGGGCCACTGAGGTCTACGCCTACGGCTATCTGGCTTGGAAGGTGCCTCATTTGCTGCACATGTTGCTTCCTTATGCATCACCCTACAGCCGCAGTTGCAAGGATTCAAGGTAAAGACAGAGGCCGCCATCTTTTGCGATGCCATGTGGCAGACTGGAAAGGAAACAGGAATTTGAGATATGTGTACATTTGCTAACTAAGTCTTTATCCCACTACTTACCATTTGTGTGACCTTGAGAACATTCCTGAACCTCCCTGAAACCCAATGAGCTCATCTCTGAAATTGGGTTATTAATATTTAACTTGCGGTACTTGTGTGAGGATTAAGTGGATTGACATTCTGTCAGGCTCCCGCCCAGTGCTCCCTTGCTGCCTGGCATATCACACTGCTGGGCCTGAGCCCATTTGCTCCCATTCTCCTGCATCAAGGTTGGCCAACTTTGTCCCACAAGGCTCTTGTTCTCCCTGAAAAATTACAGTCATTATTATTTTTTTACTATGAAATTTATTGTCAAATTGGTTTCCATACAACACCCAGTGCTCCTCCCAACAGGTGCCGCCCTCCGCGCCCATCACCCACCCTCCCCTCCCTCCCGCCCCCCATCAACCCTCAGTTTGTTCTTAAAACTACAGTCATTTTTACATCTTACTTTGAACGACGTAAAAACCATTCTTAGCTCACGGGTCGTTCAGAAACAGGTGGGCCAGGGGGCTGCAGTTTGGAGGCCCCTATGCTAGCTGACCACCGTGGAGCTTCTTCTCTATTCTCAGGTCTCCTCAGCTTGTGACTCACGCTCCCCCTCACGAAGGAGATTGCTTTTTCTCTCACGGAGAAAACAGAAGCAACCAGAAAAGGCCTAGCTCCGGCTCCCCCGCCGTTCTTCATCTTGCCTTCATTCTCTCCCTCATCTCTGGGCTCCTGCCACAAGCCAGCCCCTCTGCTCAGGCACTACAGCCCGTCGCCTCCCACTCGCTCTGGAACATTGCTCTAATAACTGTCCCATCGCCTTCAAATCTCTCCCTCGACCCCGCTTTCTCCTCTACTCATCACTCCCTCCCCATTTCGTGCAGCACTGCTCCACGAACGCGTGAACTATGTAGGCTAACTCCAGCCTCCCTCTTCTCATTTTCTCTTCACCATTGCCCATCAAGGTCAGCAGCGACCTCCGGGTTGCAGTTGTCAGTACTCGTCTCGTCTGATTTATCGGCTGCGTGTGCCACAGGATTACTGTATTCCTTTTGCCTGGAAGCCCTGCTTTCACTCGCTTCCTTGTGTACTATTTGTTTTCTCTGCTTCTAATACGCCTTCTACTTCTTCCTTCTGCTTTCCTTTAGAAGGCCCTACTTCTCCTCTTGAATCACTGCGGCTTCTCTTTAGATTCTTAGCGGTTCCTTCTCTGCTAGCTCTAAATGTTGGAGAGTCATATGGATTAGTCCTTGGAGCTCTTCTATTTTCAATTCATATTCATTCTTGTGATGAGCTTATATAGCCTCCTGGCTTTATCTACGTGTTAGGACTTCTGTGTGTATATCTCCAGCCTGGCCCCTTGACCCATTTCCTGAACTCTAGATGTGAGATCCAATAGGCATCTCAAACTTAACATGTGTGTAAGTGAGCTTCTGGTATTTCCCCATCAGCAAAATTGGCTTCTTTCAGAGTCTTTTACATTTATGTATTTAAAAGATTTATGTATTAAAAGATTATGAGAGAGACAGAGAGAGAGAGAATATTTTAAGCAGGCTCCACCCTCAGCACAGAGCCTGGTGTGGGGCTCGATCCCATGATCCTGGGATCATGACTGAGCTGAAATCAAGAGCTGGACACTCAACAGACTGAGCCACCCAGGCACCCCTCTCATTTCTGTAAATTGCAACTCCATTTTTCCAGTCACTCAGGCTAAAACCTCGGGCTTCATTCTCTTCACAAAAAATTTTAAATCAGCCTTAGAGACATAATTCATGTCCAGTAAACTCTATCCATTTAAAGTATATGATTCAACGAAGTTCTGACTGATGTATATAGCCATGAAATCACTACCACTATCAACACACAGAACATTTCTGTCTCCCTTGGCCGCTGATGCCTCTCTTCACCTCTGTCCCCTGAAGACAACTGATCTGCTTTTTGTCACTATAAGACTAGTTTACATTTTCTAGAATTGTATATAAATGAAATCAAACAATGTATACACTTTTGTGTCTGTGTCTTTCACTTTGAATAAGTATCTTGAGATTCATTCGTGTTGTATGTGATGGTAGTTGACTTCTTTTTGTTGTGATTGATATTCCATCCTATGGATACACCACAATTTGTTTATGCTTTCACCAAATGATGGACACTTGGGCTGCGTCCAATTTTTGGCTGTTGGGAATGAAGCTGCTTTGAACATTCAGGAGAGGTTTTTGTGTAGACATTTCATTTCAGTTTTCTTGAGTAAATCACTTAAGACTGGAATGTCCAGTGGGTTTGGTAGGTGTGTTGGGTAACATTTAAGGAAACTGCCAAACGGTTTTCCAAGGTAACGGTGCCATTTTGTATTTCCACCAGCAGTGTATTACAGTTCCAGCAACTTGCATCTTCTCCTGGCTGTATCTTGAACTGCTCTGTTCTTCTCACTTCCGAAATCCCACCCATCAGCAAATCCTGTTCCCCAAACTGTCAAAATATACCTAAAATCCCATTCCTTCTCATCCCACTACTGCTACCATTTTGGTCCAAGGTACTTTCCTCTGTAATTGGATTATCACAATAACGTCCTGCTTCAGCCCTTGTTCCCCTTCGGTGTTTTGAAACACAACAGTGGAAATAAGCTTTTTAAAGATAAGCACTTCCTACCACCTCACTGGTTAAAACCTTTAGAGGCGTCCCTTCTCGGAGGTCATTAGAGTGGCACATCTGGCCCTCCCTGATCTGGCCATCCCCAACCCCATTACTTTTTCAGGTTCCTGCCCCCCTTTCCCTCTTTTCCTTCTCTCCATGCTATTCCTTGAACACACCAAGTTTGCTCCCTTGGCACAGCCGTTCTCAGCCCCTCTTATTTATCAGATCCAAACAGGACTCAACCACATGCCCTTCAGATCTTTATTCCAATGACCCGTTCTGAGACTGCCCTTGATGATCTAAAACTGCACTCCCCACCTTCCATTTCCCTACCTTAATTTTTCCAATGCACTCATCCCCATTTAGGGAATCAGTATATATTTGTTGACCCTCAACCATGTGCCGATGACTGTTCTAGGCACTTGGAAGGCTGAATGAAGTGAAACAGTCAAACATCTCTGTCACCATGAGTTTTTCACATATTTTACTAATTTATCTTGCTTCTCAATCATCTTTCATCCACTAGAATAAAAGCTCTATTCTAGATAGCAGGGATAGCAGGGATTTTGTCCGTGTTGTTCAAGGCTGTGTCACTAGTGCCCAGAAGAATCCTGGCAAATAGTAGGATTTCAACAAATACCAGCTGTTGTCTTTTTATTTTATTTTTCAAAATAAAGAAGTCACCCCTAGTCCAAGCTTCATTAATGTGGAATAGATTCCTGCAGTGTCCTATTTTGGGCCTTGGGGGAATCTGCAGCCTGTGAAAATTGAAGACACAATTGAATTGCTAATTTAAAATTGGAACCAGTTCAATTCTATGATCCTCTAAAAATGGGATTTAAACTGTGAAGTAGTATTAATTTAACTTTTCAGAGTACTTATCAAGAAAACTCCAGTTCTCTGCCAATAGCCTCTTCTAAGACCTTTGGGCTGCTGGGCTGCTGCCTGAATGTTGAATGATGAGGCTGGCTGTTCCATTAATTGCCTCATCCTTAGGGACATGTCATTTAACACCACTACCTAGATCAGTGTTTCCCAAAGTGTGGGCTCTTGACTACCTGTATTAGCATGAATCAACTTGAGCTACTGAATCAGAAGCTCTGGGGGTAGGACTTTGAAATCTTCATTCTTTACAAACTTTTGAGGTGGTTATTTGATGTTTGCAATTATTTATTTTAAAATCCGAGTTACGACAACTGGATCTAGGGGGATTGAACCACTATGATTGAAGGCAGTCAGGCAAGAATCCTCAGTGGGTGGACTGAGATGTCCAGGTGTGGATTAGAGGCTTTGACTGAAGCCCAGTGTCAGTGTTTTGGGTGATTCTTTTGTTTCGGGCTGAATTGTGTCTCTGCCCAGAATAAAGCACCAATGAAGAGCCCAAAGTGGGGCTCAAACTCACAAACTGTGAGATCATGACCCGAGCCAAAGTCAGACACTTAACTGACTGAGCCACCCAGGTGCCTCATAAGTTACCCAGTTTTTGACCCTTTGTTATGGTGGAAAAACACTAGGGCCCTTCTCCTTCACTTGTTTGTCAAACAACTAAAATGACATTGTTGACGTGGGAATATACATGAAAGAAGAAGAATGAAAACTTCAGGGACTTCTAGAACTTAGGAAAATTTAAATGTGGGCTTGAAATCTCCCAAGAGTGTAGACAAATACCAATGGAAGAATAGGGAGCCTAGAAAAATGTCCACATCTACGTGAAAGCTGATGTAAGACAGAAATGGCATTACTAGATCAGCGAGAAAGAGGTATCTAGTTAATAGATAGGAGTGGGAAATTTGGCTGTCAACATGCAAAAACAAAGTGATATTCCTACTTCCTACCATAATGATAATAATAACACAATCGTCCCTTCCATTGCATTTGGTAGTGTTGCTTTAGGGGGTTTTTACATTTCCTAGTTGTGACTTCATACTTACCAATTGGTAGGCATTATTATTATTATTACACCCATTTTACAGATTAAGAAACTGGGGCACACATCGGTAAAGTGATTGGCTAAAAAAGTAGTCAAGCTGTGATATGAACCTAGGCAGGCTGGCTGCAGTCTCTATGCTTTTAATTACTAGGCTATGCTGCTTTACATGTTGTGCAGAAATCAGTTCAGGGTACATTAAAAACTTGACTTTTGAGAACTCAAAACATTTAAAAGAAAACAAAGGAGAATTTATTTAAGACTTGCCCCTGTGTAGTCAAGGAGACAGAGACATGTTCAAAGCAAAATTGTTCTAATAGCGAACACTTAGAAACAATTTCAGTGCCCATCAACAGGAAAGTGGATTAACTCACATGGTGTCTCATGTAATGGAATACTATGCAGCACTGAAAATTAATATGCAGGAGCCAAATGCATTCGTGAAAGAACCTCCCAAACATCATGTTTCTTGAGAAAAACAAGTTGCCGAGAACATATAAAAAGTTAAAAACATATAAACAGGACTAGATAAAGGTTTAAAAAGAAAAGAAAAATCTATAAACACCAAATTGTAAAAGAATATATAAAGGTTAAAAATATATAGCATGAAACAAAAACTGTGAAGGTCTACTTAGAAGCAGAGTAAAAGTATAAAGAAGTTATTAGAAAAAGCAAAAAAAAAATTCAGGACCTTTGAGAGCGAAGGGAAGCATACAATTTGTAATGGGTAAACAGAAAGCCTCAAATATAACAGATTAGTGCTATTTTATTTCTTAACCCAGGTGGTTGGCGCATAGGTACCTGTATTAGTCTTTATTTCTTTTTCTACGACTTAAATACGGCAAGAATGAATTTTTTAAGAAGGAAAGAGATTGTCTGGCAGCTTCTGAGAGCAGGGAGAAAGAAGCTAGCGGGTTGTCCCGAATGTCCAATGTTGTTGGGGCCACAGATCAGAAAAGACCAGAAGTGGCCACAATCTTTGCTTCCTCTGGCTTTCTTTCATTCCCCTTCTATTCTGGAACAATGGTGGAGACAGAAATGCCATAAGACTTTGGCCTCCTCTGTCTGAGATCCAGGAGCTCCAGGTTTCTCTCCTAAGACTTGCTTCCTCCTGGTTTGCACAGGGTACGATTTGGGCAAGGCAAGTTTGTTTTCAGAGGAAGTACTTCCATTTTGCCGGGTTGCTGTGGTTTCTAGTCTTGTGTGTTTGACAAGGTATTTCTGATCTAATGTTTTCTAGTGTGCCTTTTATTAACATGCTCTTAGTGAGGAAATGCCCTCCCCAAATAAAGTCCGACTGACATACAACTAATATTCCCCTTCTACACAACCGAAGAAGGGTCTTCTGGATAAGCAATAAATAAGAATCAAGAGCTTGGTGTCTGATGCCTCTGGAGTGGCTTACAGCACATCTCTGGGAACCTCGGCCAAAAAGAAGAGCTGAAAAGAGGAGGTTGTTTTCCTCAGGTTAATAAACAGTCTTGCAATTGCTTATGCTGTTCCATACACCAGTGTCAACAGAGAAGATCATTTTGGTTGTGGGTGTTAAAACTTAATACTTTGCGGCAGTGAGTTTTGCCCAAGTATTGTGGTAGACTAGATAGAATAAGTAGGTATAGTGCCCTGTTACCAGCATCTTGCAGATCAGCATCATTATTAAGGTTAATTATTAATATTATCGTTGTTAAGAAGGACCAGGGAAAGAATGCATGCAAAGCGGCTGACCACTCCTTGGCTTATGCAAATTTAGAGAGATTCAACCTGGAGAATTCTTCCCAAAATTGAAAACGTGCTTTCTCTCCCCTGAAAATCTGTATTTATTTTATAATTATTATTTTGGTCACAGAGACACAGAAAAGTGCCTTCCCAGGATGTTAGTATTTTTCATTGTCGTGGTGATGTTTTGTTTGTTTTTGTCAATGGTCGGTTATTTAAATTTGGTTTCATGACTGAAATGGAATTTGGATGCTGAAGAATTGAAAGATTTTAATAACATTGTTAAAATGCATAGCTTTCGAAAGTGGTAATAGGAGGCAGGTATTGCCTGGATGTGGTAGGATTGGGGACAAGGGACAGGTGCAATATAAGTACCATTCTTGTTGTCTCCGGGGATGTTTCTCTCCGTAAAAGCTGTGTTTAGGGTGGGGCACGGATAGGGGGACTCACCCCTGGAGTTTTGTTTACTGTGCATACCAAATGCATCGGGCACCATTTAAAGCCTTTGTCTGGTTGTTAAAATCCTGTGATGCTTTCATGACAAATTTTATCACCTGTTTATCAGTCTTCTAACAGCATCCAAACATTGTACCAGACGTACGACTGAATTTCTTCACTAAACACTTTGCATCTTGCAGTCATCCGAAAGAGAAGAATTTTCCTATGGTATCATTTACTGCGTAAAAGCATATTTGTTTTCCTGGATCACCTACCATTGCCTACTTAGCAAAGAAAGGGTGAAAACGTCCTTGCTGTATGCAGTCTGTAGAAACAGATGTGTTGCTCTTGTTCATGCTCTCTCTTAGTAGGTAAAACAACACCCGCCACCTAATAGATGCTGTATATTTTATTATTTTATTTCATTTTTTGAAATGTGTATTTATATATTTGAGAGAGAGAGAGAGGGTGAGCCGGTGAGGGGCAGAGAGAGAGGGAGACAGTCCCAAGCAGTCTCCACACTGTCAACACAGAGCCCGACGTGGGGAACTGTGAGATCACGACCTGAGTCGAAACCAGGAGTCGGACACGTAACCGACTGAGCCACCTGGGCGCCCCTAGATGCTTTTGAACCATTGGAAGAAAGAAAGAATGAGTGAACAGACGGCAGATTGAACATGGAATGTTAGCTATTACATTCTTCATATCCATTCTCCTAAAACTTCAGAATACCATTTTTCTACAACTGGGGCTACTAGGGAATATGAGGAACGGTAAGAAGTGATTAGCAAATAAAAAAGTAAGAAGCAGCTGGAAAGCTCAGGCAGGTCAAAGGCCTCTAATCATCTTCTGTTTTATAGACACAAGATTAGAGATTCCCTCTGAGTTTTGATTAAGGATGCACAGTTACACGATTAAATATCGGTGAGTCAAATTAGAAAAGCTTTAACTCCAATCTCAGAATTCATCAAAGCCCTCCCCCACCTCCCCGCCCCTCGTCCCCCACATTAAGCTGTCTTTACAACACGGGATTAGAGCTAACCGTCTAAGACTTCATGTCCCGGGGCTCTGTGTTACCTTTCCTATGCAGCTGTCCTCATTCAGATCACAAACAATTCTCTGGTCGAGAATCAAAGCTCATTTTCTCTTGAAGTTTCTGTTTATACCCATGACTGAATCCATCCCCAGTGTCTCTGCACAGAGTTATTTAGTTTGGTGACCTGCAGCGTCCTATATCAGGTACAACATACACTCGTCTTATGCATTGTCACGAAACATATTAAAACTTAGTTCACTTGTCTGTTTTAGAAAACACCTCCTTAATCATTCCAGTAATTATGCAGACGCTTCCATGAGGCTGGCTATAAACATGTCCTTGCCTTAGAGAGAAGCTTTCTGACTTGCTCTCCTCAGAAGCCACACCGAAGGAGTGTGGGCAGAACGTGCAATTAATAACTCCACTGAGGAGAGGTTAATATGGTCATGAGGCATCTGAGAAATAAAACTGTCATTGCTTTTATTAAAGGCTTTAATTCAGGCACAAGCTTTCATGGCAACGATAAAACGATTTTAAAGAAATAAATAACAGTACCAGAAAGAAAAATGTTGATCTGAATTCTAGACTATATTCTAGATTCTGCAAATGTATTTTCTTGACTGATGAAGAAGGAGATCTATTGTCTTTGAAATGTGTCATTTGTCGCAAGAAAATATGAAAGCCTAAGGAGACCCTATCCACACTAGGCTACTTGAAACTTAATATCTGCCGCATGGTTTTCTGAGCACATTGAACTCTTGGAGGTCCATATTTTACATGGTTCCTTCTCTTCAGGGGTGATCTGATCAAGTTTCATTGTTTATATTTTCCTTGAAATTCAGTGTTCTTTAAAAAGATCTATGTCTATCTACCCTATGACCCAGCTAGGAATTTACCCAAGGAATACAGGAATGCTAATGCATAGGGGCACTTGTACCCGTATGTTTATAGCAACACTTTCAACAATAGCCAAATTAATGAAAGAGCCTAAATGTCCACCAACTGATGAATGGATAAAGAAATTGTGGTTTATATACATAATGGAATACTACTTGGCAATGAAAAATGAAATATGGCCTTTTGTAGCAACACGGATGGAACTGGAGAGTGTTGTACTAAGTGAAATAAGTCATACAGAGAAAGATACCATATGTTTTCACTCTTATGTGGATCCTGAGAAACTTAACAGAAGACCATGGGGGAGGGGAAGGAAAAAAAAAGTTAGAGAGGGAGGGAGCCAAACCATAAGAGACTCTTAAAAACAGAATAAACTGAGGGTGCATGGGCGGTGGGAGGGACGGGAGGGTGGGTGATGGGCATTGAGGAGGGCACCTGTTAGGATGAGCACTGGGTGTTGTATGGAAACCATTTTGACAATAAATTTCATATCAAAAAAAAGATCCATGTCATTATCATGTTTTTTTTTTTCTTTTGTCTCACTTTGTACCAAATAAGACTAAAGAAAATGTAAAGAGATAGACTTTAGGTCCCTCCATAAGGTCCAAATATATAAAATAGAACTCATGATCAGACCCTGATGTGCAATCTCACAAAATGGGAAATGGCAGGTATGACGATAATGAGACACCATTAACTGGTCACATGGCCTCTCTGTAAGGAAGCTGCGACAAGGAAGAGTCATAGGCTCATGACACATGGCCATGGATAGCAGAGTGAGGGGGTGGATGCTTTGGGTTCCCTGATCTATGTCATTGAGAACAATCTTCATTTCAAAACGTCTCCAGGGCATGATGGGAGGATCTCCAAGAAACTGATGAGGTAGCCCTTCCAACCTTTACGATTGGAATGTAGTTTTCCCTGGGGAGGAGAAATCCTCAGACATCTGGAGATAAGGATTGGTGGGGAGGGCCTCTACGGTCTGATTGAAAACCCTGGGCTTTATACTTTAGACCACAGAGTCAATGAAAAAGTCTGGACAGAGGAACAATGGGAGAGAAGTGGTGTCTAAAGAACATGAATTTAGGTACAAAATAATTTGAAGGATTTCTGGGGAAGAGGCCAGTTCAGAATATGTTTTCAATAATCTATGCCTGAGAACATGAAATATCATTGGTTGATTGAGCTGAACTCAACGGAGATAGAAATAAGGCACAATTTTCTTTTTCTTCATCTATTGTGTCTAAATATTGTCTGTCCAATCCCCTTTGCTTATCCCTGGATGAAATCTGGGGAAGATCTCATAGCTTTCCTGTCCTTTCTCCTCATCAAACAAGCCCTATTTTACTATCAGGTATTAAACAGTCCCATCCAGTCTAAAGGAAAACTTCAGCCTAATATTCAGTTCTGAGCTCCTCTCCTTCTCCCAGCTCAGGTCTGATCCGTCACCTGGGAAAGGACTGTGGTCTTCTCTTTTGCTATTCCTTTCTGTTGTTTGCTCTTTCTCCTACCTCCTGCTCCTGGACCCTACTTGGTTGGGGTACGGGAAAGGAGGGTAGAAGTGAAAGGGAAAGATATTTTTACATAGTTCATGTTATTCGTAGGTTTCTGCCAGCTGTTAATGATTTGCGCGGTAGGCTTCCAAGTTGTGGCTTCCTTGTGGGTTTGTTGTGTGTTCCCCATGGACTCTGGATGTATAGCAGGAGATTCACTCTCCAGTTGGCCTCTTCTACACCCTCCATCACCTTCTGGCCTGCATTATGCCGCATAGCCTCTCCCCTCACATCAAGCATGGCTCCCTTCCAGTGTTCACAGAACCCATGGGAAATATATAACTCCTTTCCATCCCAAACTGTGGCTTCCTCTGCTCTTCCTTTCCTTTTTCCCATTTCTATCCCCATTTTCTACAGTCTCCAGTGGGAGGCAGGCAGCAGATTCTACGTTCACATATGGTCCTAAACTCTAGCGCATCCATGTCTGGCTCTTCAGAGAACAATCCCACCATATTCTTCTCCAGGGAACTAAGCATTTCTGTAGCTTCGCAGAAGCCTGCAGATGGAGAGAGAAATGGTTATGGGCTGAAGTGTGTATCTCAAAATGTGACTTTGAGATAAACCATTAATGACCTAATTTAGACGACATGAGTTAAATGACTGGGGTCCTAATAAGAAAAGGAGATTAGGAGAGACACACACAGAGGCAAGACCACATGACGACACATGGAGAAGGCGGCCACCTACTAGCCAACGAGAGAGGCCTCAGAAGAAACGAGCCCTGCCGACACTATTTTCAGCATATGCTGAATTTGACCAGCGACTCTGGTAAACTGTTTGCATTGCAGCTAGGATCTCTGGAGCAATGTCCTAGTTAGTGGTCATGGCATTGGACAGAATGTTTTGATTTCTTCGCTTTGAAAACAAGAGTGTTTCGGCTCCATGGCAGCCATCTCAGGAAGTGGACAAAGCTGTTGCCTAACATGTGGAGGTGACGTATAGTTAAGAGTGAAGGGTTCAAATTCTGACACTTCCACTCACTAGCTTTGTGGTTGTGGGCTGGTTACTCTGCGGCTCTGACCTTTGGTTTTTTTTTTCTTCTGTAAAATGGAGTAAAATATTAGTACTGGCTGACTGGAGGTGTTTGATGGATCAAATGAGGCAATACAGTTAAAGTTCTTAGAGTATCTGGCACAGGAATAAAGGCCTGAGAGGTATTAGTAAACATGCGGATGGTGATGATACCAAGACATTTCGGTTTTCCTGTATAGTCCCAGAATGTGGAGTAGGGATTGGTATTTGGGGTGAGTAAAGGGAAAATGGGTAAGGATGGGCCATTTTCTATGTGGTGAACCTCTGCAGAGGCTCAGCGACCGTTTACCTCTCTTAGCCAGGATACTAGAAGGGATTCAGGAAAGGAGAAGGAAGATAAAACCTTTAGGATGACTGCCAGCCTTGGGGTGCATGGATGGCTCAGTCGGTTAAGCGATAGACTCTGGGTGTTGGCTCCAGTCATGATCTCAAGTTTTGCGTGTTTGAGTCCTGCACTGGGCTCCATGCTGATAGCGCAGAGTCTGCTTCGGATTCTCTCTCTCTCTCTCTCTCTCTCTCAAAATAAATAAATAAACTTAAAAAAAAAAAAGATAACTGCCAGCTTCAGGGTCCACCACTGACTTTGCTGTGGAGATGCAGGGAGGCATCAGGTGGAGGTACAGATGTGGGTCTGGAGTTTTTGAAAAGTTCACAACATTCAGCTGAACTCTGAAGGCAAGAGTGTGGCCTGTGGTGAATGACACCAGGAACGTGGGCATCTCTGCACTGGGGAAAGGCGGGGCCAACTACAGGAGGTCTGCTCTGCGCAGAGGCTGTAACTGGAAATCGAGACGTTCTCTGGTCTGGTCCTAAGCTTGATCATTGTTGACTGCGAGCGTCCTGGGAGCAGGACGTCAGTCTGTGCTCCTTGGTCCTTTATCTCGGCATCACACTGGCTATATCTATGTGTATGTTTGCTTTATCCTTTCAACTAAGATACTCACATTTATGTCTGTTTCTATTTTTGACACAACAGTGGGCAGGCTTTTCTTTTGAATATCATTTGGTTTAAGGGAATTTTCTTTTTTGTACTCATGTGTGTATTTTTCTCTTTCACGTACATTCCTGGTACTCAAGTTAAAAATGAGATGAAACTAAACATTTATTTGAATTTCAACTCCATGCTACATTCCTTTTGATTGTGAGCTTATCTTGAATTTCCAATTTGGATGGCGTTTGTTTCATGACTTAAAATAATTCAGCATTCTTTCAGTTGAAAATGTGAAATCAATGCCTTTTTGATGAATGGAGTCTCTACATCTGAATAATAAATAGGCTGTTCTTTGTTTTCACAAATAGCTGGGAAAAATCATAAACCCCAGTTATCTCCTGTCATTAAACTCATCCTGGAGATGTGGGGAGTCTACTTTAGACATACTTACGAAAATAAGTTCATAAATGTAGATTATCCAAAAAGAAAACATTAAGTGTTAAATACAGAGAGTATGAATAATTTATTGGCTCTATATGCGCACCAGAGAAACTCACAAGGCAAGCATGAAATGGAGCACAGCATCATAGTAATCACCAAATATAAGACATTTCAATAAAGACTTTAACACTTATGTTACATTTATCTCAGGTTCATTTACCAGTTACCACGTGATCAATCTTCTCCTGGTGGCTGTAACTGGTGATTTATATTAAGCATAATGAGGAGCACATGTTTTCTTATTATTACCTTGTTGAGGCAGGGAAAAACACCACCATTAAATCAACACCATTGCGTTAATAGTTTTAAAATTAGTGTAACTGGTTTAAATGTTGTGGACATGATATTCGGTTACCTAATTAATTTTGAGTCTGTATTAGCTTAGAAATATATCTTACAAAAATAGGGCCCTTATGAGATTCTGCTTCATTTTTATTTAGGGGAACAAGTTGATTCTTTTGGAGGAAGACTTCTTTCTTTCTGCAGTTTCCTTCCAGGAACAGGTTCTGGCTCATTAATTTCAGCAGAGCATGTGTAACTTACTGTTTTTAACTGACTGTCCTTCTGGGGGAGTGTAAGGAAATAGAATTGGGGGGCTGATTATGAAATTAATATGAGTTCAGTGTTGAAACTGTGTAAAGAGAAGAAACATAAAATTTAAATTCTGCTATCCAGGAACAGTCGCTAATAGAGGTGTTTTTCTTTTCAGCCTCTTTTGGGAGGTAGAATGTAAGTATGCATGGTTTTTCTGCATATGTATCAGGTATCCTGCATATAATGACCATTCTCTTATGCTATTAAATATTCTTTGGGGCGCCTGGGTGGTTCAGTCGGTTAAGCATCCAACTTCGGATCAGGTCACATTCTTGAGGTTTATGAGTTTAAGCCCCATGAAGGGCTGGCTGCGGGCTGACAGCTCAGAGCCTGGAGGCTGCTTTGGATTTTGTGTCTACCTCTCTCTACCCCTCCCCTGCTCACACTCTGTGTCTCTCCTTCTCTCTCAAAAATAAATACACATGAAGAAAAATTTTTAAATATTCTTAAAAATATTTTTATTTTGAAGTAAGTATTCACAGAAGTAAAGAGAAGTCCCATGGGTCCTTCACCCAGTTTCTACAGTGGTTACATCTTATATAACTAGAGTACAATGTCAAAACCAGGAAATTGGCTTTGGTGCAATGTGTGTACCCCCTTGTATTACAAGTATCAGTATGTGTGACCCTCATCAAAATCACAATGCAAAACTACTGAAATCACCATAAAAATCTCACTCATGCTTCTATCCTTTTACTGTAACACCATTATTTCCCGCCATCCCTCACCCATGCTAACTACTAATTTCTTCTCCATCTGTATAATATTGTCATTTTGAGAATGTTACATAAATGCAATCACCCAGCATGTGACCTTTGAAATTGATTCCCCCCACCCCCCACTCAACAGAATGCCTTTGAGATCCATCCAAGTTGTTGTATATATCAACAGCTCAATCCTTTTTAATGCTGAGTAGCTTTCTGGGGGATGGGGGGGGGGTGCCACAGTTTGTTTATCCATTCACCCATTGGAGAATATCTGAGTAGTTTCCAGTTGTTTGTTACCACAGATAGAGCTGCTACGAACAATGGAACGAACAATCGTGTACAGGCTTTCCTGTGACCCTGCTTTCATTCTCTGGGATAAATTCTCGGGATTGTGGTTGTGGATTTGTATGGTAAGCATGTGTTTAGTTTAACTTTGTTTTTAAAGAAACTACCACGTTATTTTTAAGAAACTGACAAGTTTAAGAAACTGCCAAGTCATATAGTGTATGAGTGGCTGTACCATTTTTCATTCCCGCCATCAGGGTATGAGACATACAGTTTTTCCAGATCCTCACCAGCATTTGGTATTGTCACCTTTTTATTTTGGCTGTCCTGATAGGGGTGTAGTGATAGCTCATCATTGCCTTACACATATTCTTTTAAAATATGATTTTGGGGGAACCTGGGTGGCTCAGTCAGTTAAGCATCCGACTCTTGATTTCGGCTCAGGTCATGACCTCACGATTCATGAGATCAAGCCCTGCGTTAGGTTCTGTGCTGACAACTCTCTCTCTCTCTCTCTCCCTTTCTCTCTGCCCTTCCCCTGCTCACACTCTTTCTCTCCCCCAAAATAAATAAAACAAAAACTTAAAATAAAATGACTTTGAATAGCTGGAGTTATCTTCCAGCAGAATTTATCTGACTCTTTCATAGGTGTTTTTTTTTTTCTATACCACCCTAACCAATAATTGTTACTACCTGTTGAATTATCTTTCCTCGACAACTCTGTGTTCACTCTACTCGCTTACTGAACTATTAACTGGGCAGAGAAAAGAGCCTACAGGTTGTCTCTTTCTTCACCTGAAGTAAGTCATTCACAGTTTGCCTTTGTCTTACCTGTCTCACGGACTTGCAGAAAGAGGGAGGGAGGATCGGAGTGTGTCTTGATTTAAAATGCATATCCTGATGCTGCTGCTCAGACCTAGCCTGTGAGCTGATTGTGTTGATTTTTGCCTGGTGTATATCACCGGGAGCCATTGTAAATCTCAGTTATCGTATCAACATAAACGCTGCTCACTACACTGCACAATGAAGCCTTGTAATCATCCATCAGAGCATGGCTAAGGAGTTGCCTTTGCCCTTTGAGAGGCCACAGCTCATTGTCCGCACTTCCTTCATTGTCATCTGGGGAGGGCTTCGGAGAGAGGGAACACGAGGGCTGGGATGCACGAGTTGGTGCATGTGGCTGATTAATGCAGTTACATAAAAAGAGTTTCTCCAAGGGAACTAAGTGCTACTCCATTTGTGGGAAGACAAGATTGAAGAAGAGCTGTGCTTAATGCATCAGGCAAGAGCAGGTTGATAGATATCTTTGCCAAACTCCCTTCCTCGGAAGAAACAAGTCCTGCAGACCTGAAAGCTAATGGCGTGACAATTTAAAAATGGTCATTAGACAGGAAGAAAATGTGATGCCCGTTGCAAACTGTAGAGGTTGCAAAGAGGGCCACATAATTAGAGCATAAGTCTGCCAGCTGCGACAGACCGTGGTCCCGGGAAGACAGATTCACCAGCCTGATGCTGAACTCCCCAGCTGGGCTGAGCAGGTTCACCTCATGTTGTTGTCACCGCAGATAATCCTCTTGGGATGTGAAGTCTTAATGTATGAGTTCACCAAGGCTAGGTTTGAGACTTAATAACACCATAAATCCCCAGGGGACATTCTTTCTAATTGACTACTTAGTAACAGCATTTATTGATGATGAGCTGAATTTTTAGAAATCAATTGCTAATTAGTGACACAGACAAGAAAATGATATAAACAATGCCCACTTTGCAGGAAAAGCTAAGAAAAAAAAGAGTAAAAACTACAAGATATGGAAACCGAGAGGCAAGTAAGACCTGAATGTAAACAAGTGAGCTATAGAAAAACTCCTTAGGCTTTAAAGTAGGAAATCAAGGATCTAGTTCTAATACTAGCATTATTCTATGGGCCTAAAAAGCTGTCCTTACCTTCTTCACATTTAATGTTATGTGGACAAATCCAGGTGACCTAGAGAGTCTGATGTGGGTTTGTTCTTTTTTTTTTTAATAGATTTTATTTTTTAGAGAAGATTTAGGCCCCAAAGAAGGTTGAACAGAAAGTACAGAGATGTCCCATATACTCCCAGACACGACATATGCACAAATTCCCTCATTGTCCAAATCCCAAACCAGAGTGGTACGTTTTTCACAACTGATGGACCCACACTGATGCATCTTTATAGTCCAAAGTCCACAGTTTACATTAGGGTTCACTCTTGGTTGTGTACATTCTATGTGTTTTGACAAAAGTGTAATGACATGTATCCACCTTTGTGATATCATACAGAGTAGCTCCAGTGTCCTAAATATCCTCTATGCTTCCCCTCTTCATCCCTCCTTCCCCCTTGACTGCTGGTAACCAATGATCCATCTATTGTCTTCATAGATTGGCCTCTTCCAGAAAGTCATATAGTTAGATCAAATCACAGGTAGCCTTTTCAGATTGGCCTCTTTCAGTTAGTCGTATACATTTAATTTCCCTCATATTCATCTCAGGTTTGAAAAATCATTTGCTCTTAGCATTAAATAACAAACATTTCACCGTCTGGATGTACCACAGTTTATTTATCCATTCACCTATGGAAGTACATCTTGGTTGCTTCTAGGTTTTGGCAATTGCGAATAAAGCTGCTATAGACATCCATGAGCAGGTTTTTGTGTGGACATGATTTTTCAATTCAGTTGCATAAATACCATGGAGTGCAATCATGGTGCCAGGGGAGTCAGTGCTGGTGAGAGCCTACTTCCTAGTGGTCATCTTTTAGCTGTAACTTCACAGGGTGGAAATGAACAATGGGATTTTCTTGGGACTCTACATAAGGGCACTAATATCATTCATAAGGGATCTGTTCTCATGACCTAAGAACCTCCCCCAAACTCCACCTCTAAATACCATCACAGAGGATTTGGTTGAAACACATGAATTTTGGGGGCTGCAAGCATTCAAACAATAGCAGATTTTAACTGAGGGGAAATTTTCAATCATTTATGCTTCAGATATTTCTTCTGTTCCTCACTTTCTTCTCCTCGTATTCCCATTAAGTATACATTATACTTTTTGTCATTGTTCCAAGGTTTTTGAAGATTCTGTTTCATTTTTTTCTTTTTTCAATTTATCTTTTTGTTATGGAAGTTTCCACTGACATGTCTTTAAGCTCAGAGATTTTTTCCTCAACTGTATCCAGTCTGCTAATAAATCCATCAAAGGCATTCTTCATTTCTGTTACAGGATTTTTGATCTCTAATATTTATTTATTTATTTATTTATTTATTTATTTAGCATGTTTGTCTGCTTTACTATAATGACTAAGGCTGTTATAGAATTTTGGATTGTGATAAATATTAGTACTTGAGTTCATTACTTTTTTTTAATTTAATTTTTAATTTTTTAAAATTTACATCCAAATTAGCATATAGGGCAACAATGATTTCAGGAGTAGATTCCTTAGTGTCCCTTACCATTTAGCCCATCCACCCTCCCACAACCCCTCCAGTAACCCTCAGTTTGTTCTCCATATTTATGAGTCTCTTCTGTTTAGTCCCCCTCCCTGTTTTTATATTATTTTTGTTTCCCTTCCCTTATGTTCATCTGTTTTGTCTCTTAAAGCCCTCATATTAGTGAAGTCATATGATTTTTGTCTTTTCCCGACTAATTTCACTTAGCATAATACCCTCCAGTTCCATCCACGTAGTTGCAAATGGCAAGATTTCATTATTTTTGATTGCCGAGTAATACTCCATTGTGTATATATATATATATATATATATATATATATATATATATATACCACATCTTTATCCATTCATCCATCGATGGACATTTGGACTGTTTCCATACTTTGGCTATTGTTGATAGTGCTGCTATAAACATGGGGGTGCATGTGCCCCTTTGAAACAGCACACCTATATCCCTTGGATAAATGCCTATTAGTGCAATTACTAAGTTGTAAGGTAGTTCTATTTTTAGTTTTTTGAGGAACCTCCATACTGTTTTCCAGAGTGGCTGCACCAGCTTGCATTGCCACCAACAATGCAAAAGAGATCCTCTTTCTCCACATCCTTGCCAACATCTGTTGTTGCCTGAGTTGTTCATGTGAGCCATTCTGCCAGGTGTGAGGTAGTATCTCATTGTGGTTTTGATTTGTCTTTCCCTGATGATGAGTGATGTTGAGCATTTTTTCATGTGTTGGTTGGCCATCTGGATGTCTTCTTTGGAGAAGTGTCTATTCATGTCTTTTGCCCATTTCTTCACTGGATCATTTGTTTTTTGGGTGTTGAGTTTGATCAGTTCTTTATAGATTTTGGATACTAACCCTTTATCTGATATGTCATTTGCAAATATCTTCTTCCATTATGTCGGTTGCCTTTTAGTTTTGCTGATTGTTTCCTTCACTGTGCAGAAGCTTTTTATTTTGATGAGGTCCCAAGAGTTCATTTTTGCTTTTGTTTCCCTTGCCTCTGGAGACGTGTTGAGTAAAAAGTTGCAGCAGCCAAGATCAAAGAGGTTTTTGCCTGCTTTCTCCTCAAGGATTTTGATGGCTTCCTGTCTTACATTGAGGTCTTTCATCCATTTTGGGTTTATTTTTGTGTATGGTGTCAGAAAGTGGTCCAGGTTCATTCTTCTGCATGTCGCTGTCCAGTTTTCTCAGCACCACTTGCTGAAGAGACTGTCTTTATTCCATTGGATATTCTTTCCTGCTTTGTCAAAGATTAGTTGGCCATAGGTTTGTGGGTCCATTTCTGGGTTCTCTATTCTGTTCTATTGATCTGAGTGTCTGTTCTTGTGCCAGTACCATACTGTCTAGATGATTACAACTTTGTAGTATAGCTTGAAGTCTGGGATTGTGATGCCTCCTGCTTTGGTTTTCTTTTTCAAGATCGTGTTGTCTATATGGGATCTTTTCTGTTTCCATACAAATTTTAGGATTATTTGTTCTAGCTCTGTAAAAAATGCTGGTGTTATTTTGATAAGGATTGCATTGAATATGTAGATTGCTTTCAGTAGTATCGACATTTTAACAATATTTGTTCTTCCTATCCAGGAGCATGGAATCTTTTTCCATTTTTTTGTGTCTTCTTCAATTTACTTCATAAGCTTTCTATAGTTTTCAGTGTATAGATTTTTCACCTGTTTGGTTAGATTTATTCCTAGATATTTTATGGTTCTTGATGCAACTATAAATGGGATCGATTCCTTGATTTCTCTTTCTGTTGCTTCATTGTTGGTGGATAGGAATGCAACTGATTTCTGTGCATTGATTTTATATCCTACAACTTTGCTGAATTCATGAATCAATTCTAGCAGTTTTTTTGTGGAATCTTTTGGGATTTCCATATAGACTATCATATCATCTGCAAAGCGTGAAAGTTTGACCTCCTCCTGGCCGATTTGGATGCCTTTTATTTCTTTGCGTTGTCTGATTGCAAGGCTAAGACTTCCAATACTATGTTGAATAACAGTGGCAAGAGTGGACATCCCTGTCTTGTTCCTGACCTTTGGGGGAAAGCTGTCAGTTTTTCCTCATTGAGGATGATAATAGTGTTGGGTCGCTCGTATATGGCTTTTATCATCTCGAGGTATGATCCTTCTATCCCTACTTTCTTGAGGGTTTTTATCAAGAAAGGATGCTCAATTTTGTCAAATGTTTTCTCTTCATCTCTTGAGAGGATCATATGGTTCTTGTCCTTTCTTTTATTGATGTGATGAATCATGTTAATTGTTTTGCGGATATTGAACCAGCCCTGCATCCCAGGTATAAATCCCACTTGGTCGTGATGAATAACTTTTTTTAATGTATTGTTGGATCTGGTTGGCTAATATCTTGTTGAGGATTTTTGCATCCATGTTCATCAGGGAAATTGGTCTATAGTTCTCCTTTTTAGTGGGGTCTGTCTGGTTTTGGAATCAAGGTAATGCTAGCTTCATAGAAAGAGTTTGGAAGTTTTCCTTCCATTTCTATTTTTTGGAATGGCTTCAAGAGAATAGGTGTTAACTCTTCCTTAAATATTTGGTAGAATTCTCCTGGAAAGCCATCTGGCACTGGACTCTTGTTTTTTTGGCAGATTTTTGATTACTAATTTGATTTCCTTACTGGTTATGGGTCTGTTCAAATTTTCTATTTCTTCCTGTTTCAGTTTTGGTAGTGTGTATGTTTCTAGGAATTTGTCCATTTCCTCCATATTGCCCATTTTATTGGCATATAATTGCTCATAATATTCTCTTATTATTGTTTTTATTTCTGCTGTGTTGGTTGTGATCTCTCCTCTTTCATTCTTGATTTTATTTATTTGGGTCCTTTCCTTTTTCTTTTTGATCAAACTGGTGAGTAGTTTATCAATTTTGATAATTCTTTCAAAGAACCAGCTTCTGGTTTCATTGATCTGTTCTACTGTTTTGTTTTGTTTTGTTTTGTTTTGTTTTGTTTTGTTTGGTTTTGATAGCATTAATTTCTGCTCTAATCTTTATTATTTCCTGTCTTCTGCTGATTTTGGGTTTTATTTGCTGTTCTTTTTCCAGCTCCTTAAGGCATAAGGTTAGGTTGTGTATCTGCGATATTTCTTCCTTCTTCAGGAAGGCCTGGATCGCTATATACTTTCCTCTTATGACCGCCTTTGCTGTGTCCCAGAGATTTTGGGTTGTGGTGTTACCATTTTCATTAACTTCTATATACTTTTTAATTTCCTCTGTAACTTCTTGGTTAGCCCATTCATTCTTTAGTAGGATGTTCTGCAGTCTCCAAGTATTTGTTACCTTTCCAAATTTTTTCTTGTGGTTGATTTTGAGTTTCATAGAGTTGTGGTCTGAAAATATGCATGGTATGATCTTGATCTTTTTGTACTTACATAGGGCTGATTTGTGTCCCAGTATATGGTCTATTCTGGAGAATGTTCCATGTGCACTGGAGAAGAATGTATATTCTGCTGCTTTAGGAGGAACTGTTCTGAATGTATCTGTTAAGTCCATCTGGTCCAGTGTGTCATTCAAAGCCATTGTTTCCTTGTTGATTTTTTGATTAGATGATCTGTCCATTGCTGTGAGTGGGGTGTTGAAGTCTCCTACTATTATGGTATTACTATCTATGAGTTTCTTGATGTTTGTGATTAATTGATTTATATATTTGGGTTACTCCACATTTGGTGCATAAATGTTTACAATTGTTAGGTCTTCTTGGTGGATAGACCCCTTAATAATGATATAATGCCCTTCTGCATCTCTTGCTACAGTCTTAAAATTTTTTAAAAACATTTATTCATTTGTGAGAGACAGGGAGAAATAGAGCATGAGTGGGGAAGGGGCAGAGAGAGAGGGAGACACATAATCTGAAGCAGACTCCAGGCTCTGAGCTGTTAGCACAGAGCCCAACATGGGGCTCGAACTCATGAACTGAGAGATCATGACCTGAGCCGAAGTCGGATGCTTAACTGACTGAGCCACCCAGGTGCCCTCATTGCAGTCTTTATTTTAAAGTCTAGATTGTCTGATATAAATATGGCTACTCCGGCTTTCTTTTTTTGACCATTAGCATGATAGATGGTTCTCCATCCCCTTATTTTCAATCTGAAGGTGTCTTTAGGTCTAAAGTGGGTCTCTTGTAAACAGCATATAGATGGATCTTGTTTTCTTATCCATTCTGTTACCCTGTGTCTTTTGATTGGAGCATTGAGTCCATTGATGTTTAGAGTAAGTACTGAAAGATATGAATTTATTGCCATTATGATGCTTGTAGAGTTGGAGTTTCTGGTGGTGTTCTCTGGTCCTTTCTATCTTTTCTCCCCTCAGAGAGTCCCCCTTAAAATTTCTTGCAGGGCTGGTTTAGTGGTCACAAACTCTTTTAATTTTTTTTTTTTTTTTTGTCTGGGACACTTTTTATCTCTTCTTTTATTTTCAATGACAGCCTTTCTGGATAAAGAATTCTGGGCTGCATATTTTTCTGATTCAGTCCATTGAATATATCCTGCCACTCCTTTCTGGCCTGCCAAGTTTCTGTGGCTAGGTCTGCTGCAAACCTGATCTGTTTTCCCTTGTAGGTTAGGGACTTTTTTTTCCCTTGCTGCTATCATAATTCTCTCCTTGACTGAGTATTTTGTGAATTTGACTATGCTATTCCTTGTTGATGGTCAGTTTTTGTTGAATCTAATGGGGATCCTCTGTGCTTCCTGGATCTTGATGTCTGTGTCTTTCCCCAGGTTAGGAAGCTTTTCCGCTATGATTTGCTCACATAACCCTTCTACCCCTATTTCTCTCTCTTCCTCTTCTGGGACCCCTATGATTCTGATGTTGTTCCTTTTTAATGAGTCCCTGATTTCTCTAATTCTTAAATCATGCTCTTTTGCCTTAATCTCCCTCTTTTTTTCTGCTTCATTATTCTTTATAAGTTTGTCGTCTATATTGCTGATTCTCTGTTCTGCCTCATCCATCCTTGCCACTGTGGCATCCATCCGTGATTGCAGCTCAGTTATAGCATTTTTTGTTTCATTCTGACTAGTTTTTACTTCTTTTATCTCTGCAGAAAGGGATTCTAATCTATTTTCGACTATTCTATTATAATAGACTAATTAGACTAATTTCGATTAATCTATTCTAATCTAGGATTCTTATCGTGATTCTAAATTCTGGTTCAGACATCTTGCTTGTATCTGTGTTGGTTAAATCCCTGGCTGTCATTTCTTCCTGCTCTTTCTTTTGGGGTGAATTCCTTCATTTTGTTATTTTGAAGGGAGAAAAGGAATTAATGAGGTAGAACAATTAAAATAGAAAAAAAATTAAAATTAAAAAATTAAACACATACACAAAAACATACAAAATTGAATAAATGATGCTAAATCTTAGGTGTGTTTTGGTCTGGGTGTTGAAAGTGGTTTGACATATTAGAGAAAAAAAGGGGGAAAGAAAAAAGAACAAAAGGAAATCGTTTGAGAATTTGAAAAAGTGAGTACACTGTAGTAGACTAAAATAAAATGATGGAAGTAAAATAGAATTTGAAAAAATTTACATAAAAGTAAAAAATATAGTGAAAAAAATTAAAGAAAAATATTTTTATTAGAAATTGAAAGTAAAAATGAAGTTTTTCTCTTTCTGCATTCAAGAAAAAGAAAAGAAACAAAAAAGAGAAATAAGAAAAACGAAAAAAGGAAATCGCTCAAAAATTTGAAAAGGTGAATACACTGAAGTAGACTAAAATAAAATAATGGCAGTAAGATAGAATTTGGAAAAATTTACACAAAAGTAAAAAATATAGTAAAAAATTAAAGAAAAAGATTTTTAATAAAAATTGAAAATAAAAATGAATTTTTCCTCTTTCTGTATTCAAGAAAAAGAAGTGTAAAAGGGAAAAGAAAAGAAAGAAAATTGAATAGATGGACCTGCTAACAGATTGAAATAGGACTGAAATTACTTCAGTTTCCCCTAGAAGTTAGTCTATGTAGCTCTTTATAGTCCATAAACTAAGCCGGCAGCGAGACTTGTTTTCTTGAAGAGAGAAGTTGGCACTGTTGGGAGGGGCTCAGTGTAATGGCTCTGCTCTCCACTAGATGGCGCTGCTAACCTACTGGGGTGGGGTGTTGGGGGTGGTGCTTCACGGTGCGCATGCACATGTGCAGGAGCTGTGAAAAATGGCGCCAACCAGTCTGTTCTCCCCTATCAGCAATCGCGCACCAGTCCTCCGTCTTCAGCTCTCCTCCACTCCCCGCTTTTCCACTCTCCGTGACTAGGCCCCAGGCAGCACCTCTCTCCCGCGTTCTGTCTCAGATGTGGCTGTTTTCCTGGCCCCTTACTTCCGAAGGACTGCGGCTTTGACCCATTCCGCCCCTCTGTGGGAGGGTCTCACCGAGCACTGGCCGAATGTCGGCTACACCCAGGAACACCCGCTGGACCCTGCAGTTGCCGGTGCCCCGAGACTGCGGCCAGGAGCCAGCCCGCCCCAGAAAAAGTTCTCGAGACAGTGTAGCAGCAGCGTTTCAGGGATTATGGAAAAGCACAACACACACCTGGCACCAGGCTTCACCCTAAAGACCTTGTTCCAGCACCAGCGAATGTGGCCGCCTTCCAGGGTCTGCTGGGACCGGGTGGCTTCAACAGTCTCTGCCAAATGTCCTTCCAGCCGTGGAACCGCTTTTCCCCGTGTGGCCCGAGAACCTCCCGGACCCCACTCTGTTCCTGGGGATTCGCCCTTCCCACCCGAGCACCGCCAGGTAGGGAGCTGCGGAGTTGCAGCCTTTGCGCTCCCCTTGATTACAGTCTTAATGGAGTTTAAACCGTCTCCTTTCTTCTTTCTCCTTTCTCCCTTTTTAGTTTAGTCCCTGCGGCTATTTCCAATTTTCCACTTTCTCTCCAGCTGCTTTTTGGGAGGGGTGCTTTTCCCCAGATTCCCCACGTCTCTGTCCTCTCTCCGTCCCCAAATCACCTCCCTTCCCTGGCTTCTCGCTCCTCACGTTCACCTCTCTGCACCACATAAACCTGCTGAATTCTGTGGTTCCGGTTGTGCAGATTGTTGTGTTCATCCTCCAATCAGTTTTCTAGGTGTGTAGGATGGTTTAGTGTTGGTCTGGCTGTATTTCATGGACACGAGACACACAAAAAACTTCCATGCTGTTCTCTAACATTTATTTTTTGATTCTTTCTTAGAGTTTTCGTGTTTCGGCTTACATTCTACATTGTCTATTTTATCCATTAGAGCCCTTAGCATATTAATCATAGTTTTTTAAAATTTCTGGTGTGATAATTCCAGTATTTCTGCCATATCAGCCTATTTCTCATGCTTGCTCTTTCTCTTTAAGCTATGTGCTTTGCCTTGTTATTTTTTCCTCCAAAGCCAAACATAATGATCTGGGTAAAGTGAACTGGGGTAAATAGGCCTTTAGTAATGCGGTGGTAAGGTGCAGGGGGAGGAAAACGTTCTATTGTGTGTGATTCAGTCTCGATCTTTTATGAGCTTTGCTTCTGGATTGTGAACATCACTGGTGCTTCGTAGTCTATTGCTAAGATAGGACAGAATGGCTGCGGTTGGGTATTTCCCTCCCTCACATGGAAGGCTAGAGCAGGCTGCAGTTGGGTATTTCTCTTTCCCTGGGTTGATTAGGCTCTCAAAAATTCTTGGAAGTTTAGGCTCTGGGAAAATGCTTTTTTATTTATTTTTAAATGTTTATTTATGTATTTTGAGAGAGAGAGAGTGTGTGTGTGTGTGTGCACATGAGCTGGGGAGGGGCAGAGAGAGAGGAAGAGAGAGGATCACAAGCAGGTTCCACACTGTCAGCACAGAGCCTGACCTGTGCTGAAATCATGACCTGAACTGAAATTGAGAGTTGGACATCTAACACATTGAGCCACCCATGTCCCGGGGAAAATAGTTTTTTTTTTTTTTTTTTGAGGGACAGGTCTTGCTTAGAAGAACAGAATGCTTTGGTGTATTTCAAAATGGTTACTTTTCTCTTTCCCAATGAAAACAGAGAGTTTTCTCTTATAGACACTATTTTCCTATGTTCACTATATTTATTTTTCTCCGATGTTCTCTGGGAGAATCTCCTGGTAAAACTCATAAAAGTGTCCCTCTCCTTGGGGGGGGGCTCCCCATGACTGGGTTCTTTTTAAGGTTTTAACTCTCAGACTTGTCCACACTGAGACTCTAGCAATGCACTGCGGTCACAGCTTCTCTTCTACCTCGACACTGGTTCCTGTAAAGGTATTTTTTGTGGGTTTCTGCTCCAATAAGTTATTTTCTGTATTCACCTGTTGTTCTCTCCAATTTGGGAGGAACAGTTTGCCCTGTGACCTTACCTCTCCCACAAATTCAAGAAGAGTTGTTGAATTTTCAGTTGGATTAGCTTTTTATTTGTTGGGACAGAGTGACAACTTCCAACCTCCTCACATGCTGGACTGGAAGCTGGTTCATTCTTAAAAAAAAGAAAAAAAACAACCTGAAGGTCTTTATTTTTTATTTATTTATTTATTTAAAAATTTTTTTTTACATTTATTTATTTTTGAGAGACAGAGTGAGCAGGGGAGGGGCGGAGAGAGAAAGAGACACAGAATCTGAGGCAGGCTCCAGGGTCTGAGCTGTCAGCACAGAGCCCGACGCGGGGCTCGAACCCACAACCGTGAGATCATGACCTGAGCCGAAGTCGGACGCTTAACCGACTGAGCCACCTAGGCACCCCATGAAGGTCTTTATTTTTAAAATAGTTGTAGGATTTAAAAAAAATGAGCAATTAGCACAGAATTTCCATATACTTCCTCTCTCCCCATCTCAGTTTCCCTTATTATTAATATCTTGTAATGGTGTGTTACATTTGTCACAATCAACGAACCAATACCAGTACATAATTATTAACTAAAAACCCAAAGGTTACATTAGGGTTCACCATATGTTGCACATTGTATGGGTTTTATCAAATGTATAATGACATGTATCTACCATGTTGTATCATACAGAATTAGTTTCATTGTCCTAAAAGTCCCCTGTGTTCCACCTACTCCCCCTTTCCTCCTTCCTCCCAGCTCCTGGCAACCAATGAGCTTTTTACTGTCTTCATAGTTTTGCCTTTTCCAGATTATCCTATGGTTGAAATCATACAGTACGTAGCCTTTTTAGAATGGCTCCTTTCATTTAGCAAAATGCACATAAATGTCCCTGATGCCGCTTTGTAGCCTGACAGCTCAATTTTTGCGATGAATTAATTTGACCGCTATTATTAGATGCATGCCCATGTCTCACACCTGCTGGGACCAGAGACATAAAGACAGATAAGAAACTGCTTTGCTCATATGATGTTCATATGGGAACTAGTGCAGAGACCGTGACTGAACAGTGGCCCGGCCACAAGGATGGGAGGGAAGGAGAGAAAAGGCAGTGAGAAGAGTGAGCACTGTTATATGATGTCTCCAAGAAGCAGAACCTGAGACTCTAGCAGCATGGGGGAGGAGACAAGCTGGACCAGCTTTCCATTTTGCAAGCCGCGAAGGGGAAACAAAGTGTAAAAAGAAAAAGCCATCAGAGGAAAAATTAATACATTAGAGGAGAGTGAGAAAGCGAGATAAGAAAATAAGGAAAAATGTATTTTTAGTTGTAGTGGCTCTGAATGAATATGCTGTATAAACATTTCATGGTATTTCTTCTCATAACATAGAAGAATTTTTTTCCTGGTGCCTGGAACAAAATGAATTCCTTTCCCCGGAACACCTTAAGTTTAGATATGGGTCTTTCTCTACCAAGAATCACAGAATTTTATAACTGGAAGGAACTTTAATGGAAATTTAGCCTAAGTCATTCATTTGACAGATGAGGAGAGTAATGGCTAAAAATTAAGTGACTTTCCCAGTTACTCAGGGAATAGAATTGTGGGGCCAGAAGGTAGGTCCCCCAATTCTGATTCTAATGGTCCCATCCTTCCATTCTTCCTAAAAGCACAGAAACAATAAGCAATGAAATTGCCTGATGGCAGGTTGTAGAACATCAGTATAAGAAGAAAAAAGACAGGTAAAGCATTTCTTTCCCCAGTGAGAGGTGAGTCCAGACAGTTTGAATCTCCTGAAATAAGGAGCCATGAATTAAAGAGGAAAATGAGAACAGTTGAGGCAGGAAAGAAGAAAGGGATGGAAACAAGACAAGAAAGGAGCAGTGGGGTGGAGAGGAAAGATCCAAAGAACACTCATGGTATTTGGATATTTGATCCACTGCTTTAAAGAGAATGTTGCCAAGTCTATAGGGTCAAAACACGAGTGCTGGACAACTTGAAATGTCAGACAACCAACCCATGGTGGCTGGAAATAACATCAGTTCAAGGAGGGAAATCATACTCCTGTTGTCCTCTGAGAAAATCTCAAGTATGAGGTCATGATTCTGAGGTCAAGACACTCTCAAAGATTTTCCCAATTTGGCCTTTTCCTCCAGTTTTCCATGTTGTTCTAGGGTACTTAGACATAAGAACTACTGGCATGTTACTGGGACAGTTGCTGGAAAAATTATTTGCTTTTGCTGGGCCTGTTTGTCCCCACGGGAGGCCTCTTCCAGGAAGCTGTGGGGGACCCTGGACAAGGATCTGGGAGGTTAAGGTCTGTCCTTTGGTCATTTACTTCTCCTCTTTCTCTTGTTTCCTGCCTCCATTCCTCTTTCCCTCTCTCCTCTTTTTCTTCCTTTGTCTTTTCACCGTGGAATACGATTGTCTGCATCTCTCCCAGATTGTCTCCTATGACTAAAACTCATTCTTTTTTATTTAATGTTTATTTATTTATTTTTGAGACAGAGAGAGAGAGAGAGAGCGAGCGAGCACAAGCAGGGGAGGGGCAGAGAGAGAGAGAGGGAGACACAGAATCTGAAGCAGCCTCCAGGCTCTGAGCTGTCAGTGCAGAGCCTGACCTGGGGCCCAAACCCATGAACCATGAGATCATGACCTGAGCCGAAGTTGGACACTTAACCAACTGAGCTACCCAGGCGCCCCCAAAACTCATTCTTTTGTTGTCTGATGTTTGTATCTTTCTCCCCCTCCCGTCCAAACAGAGGGCTTTTGATATACTCTGGGGACAAGGAATGGTGGGGCAAGGGTGGTGGTAACAGGGAAAAGGAACTTTTCTTTTTTTTTTTTTTTTTAACATTTATTTATTTTTGAGACAGAGAGAGAGAGAGCATGAACAGGGGAGGGTCAGAGGAAGAGGGAGACATAGAATCTGAAACAGGCTCCAGGCACTGAGCTGTCAGCACAGAGCCCGACGCGTGGCTCGAACCCACAGACCGCGAGATCATGACCCGAGCCGAAGTCAGACGCCCAACCGACTGAGCCACCCAGGCACCCCAAAAGGAACTTTTCTAAAATTAAAAGCCAAAATATGACCCTGTGGCTCTCTGGGTGGGTTGCAATGACACATACATGGCACATGGTCCCTGGAGTCCCTGGAGTCCTCCTGCCCAGCAGCCTGGATGAGGATGGGTGTGACAGGGTGGGCATAGAGAGAATATGAGAATACTACCCAGTTAATCCCACCCCATATACATTGCTCTTAATTTCTAGGTAAAAGGGTAAATGCATTCAGTGCTAAACTTCACACTATTTTCCAAATACTTTATCCATTTCAATTCTGTCCAGAGAGTGGAAGGTTATATACCTCCTATTCCTTCTTGAGTTTACTGATGTGTTCAAGGCTTTTAGTGTGAACATTATAAAATAATCTCCTTTTCCTGACCTTCAACCCTACATTCTAAATGTGTCTACCTCTGCTAGAAGCTCTGAAGCAGAGGCCAGGGTGGAATGGGATGGCAAGAGATCGGAGGCAGAGTGAAGGGAGAGGAGCTCATGTGGGTTCCGTGTTGGTGAGAACCTGAGAAGTGGCAGCTGATTCCAACTTAATGGGTCCTGGGGGGGCTTCTTAGAGATTACATTCGAAGTGGGCTACGGAGGATTACTAGGAGTGCCATAACCTGGTGCCATGCCGAGGGACTCTAACCATACCTGCAGTCCACACAGCGTATGAGAATCAAGGCAACCTAACTATGGCTCCTAGAAGGTTGGGTTGTGGTGGCTGAGCAGCTTACAAGCCGTCTCCTTTCTCTCCAATGAAGGTTTTGACCTGTGGCTGAAAGGTTTCCATGATGGTATTTCTGCTCTGTGACCTGATCCAGCTACTGCATGTGTCTCTCTGGCCCTGAATACATGGAGTTTCATAGCTTAAACTAACATAAAAATGGCAGGAAGACGGAATGGTGAATTGCTAGTGGCCGTGTCCTTGAAGTAAGTTTCACGGACACTGGGGTGAGACCTGGTGGATCTCCAGTCCCTGGCATCCCAGAGTTTGGCTTTTAAACTCTTAGAGTTACTGGTCTTTGCCACTACTCTCCTAATAAATTCTTTTTTTGTTTTTTGGGTTTTTTTTTTTTGGTTGTTTTACAAATGATTTCCAGTTGGTTTCTTTGATATCTTAGCTAATTAACTCCCCACAAATCTGTCTTTCAAAAATGCCCCATGTGGTGTTCCTTTCTCTTGGATGAAGGAAGTGGTTCTCCAACTTTAGGTCACATGAGATCCCCCAGGAGGGTTTAGTAAAAACACAGATTGCCGGGACCCTCCTCCCCTGCAGAGGCTCTGCTTCAGCAAGTTGAGGATGAGGCATGAAAATTTGTATTTCTTTTTCTAACAAGTTCCCAGGTGATGCTTATTGCTGTTGATCAGAGAACCACACTTTTGTGAAAACTGATTTATGACATAATAGCTTTGGAAGGGTTCTGTAAAAATAAAAATAATCATGAGATGCATTATACTTAAGTGTTTATGATTGTCTGGCATAAATATCCTATGTCCAAATATCTAACACTTTAGCAAAAATGGGATAATAATAATTTCCAATTGGAAGAGAGCTGGTTGGGTATAGGTGTGATGGTCACATGTCCTGGTTATCCCGGATACACTAGTAACATTTATTCCTGCGGGTCGTTATATGCATAATCAAACAATTTAATAGTTATAAGATACTTCCTTTAAACATTTGCACAATAAAACACTCTATTGTTAGGCCATGGTACCCTTTTATTGTTTTGTTTTGTTTTGTTTTGTTTTGTTTTGTTTTGTTTTGTTTAAGGAAGACCCTCACTATACCATACAAGGAAAGTTTGAGTTAAAGGTAAAGGGAAATGAAGGTGGGGACCACCAGACATTCCTAGGTGGGTACGGGTATAGCAGAGTGTGAGGATATATCAGTCAACATTCAACCAGAGCGTTGGGACCAGTAGAAAGGGAAGGTCATGGGCAGGATGGATCTCCACAGCACAGGCCAAAGCTGTTGTCTGCAGGTGGAATTTCTTTTTCTCTCTCAGAGAAGCCTCAGCCCTGCTATTTAAGGCCCTCTGATTAAGCCAGGCCCACCAGATTATCCAGGATAATCTCCCTTAATTAAAGTCAACTGAGTAGGGACTTAACTTAAATCTACAAAATCTTTATACAGCAGCACCTAGATTAGTGTTGGATTGAATAACTGGGAACTATAGCTTAGCCAAGTTGACATATCGAAGAAGTCATTTCAGAGGGTATGGGCTGACTTGAGAAGGAGAGTGCCAGGAAGGGTTAAGTGGTGATTTTGGTGGCCAAGAATACAAATCATCTCCCCTTTTCAATTTTGGGGTTGCTCTGTATTCAGGAATTATCTCCTAATAGACTTGGAGAGAGAGAGAGAAAAAAAAAACCCTTAATAATGGTTTCTGCAAACGTGTGGAAGCTGAATGTGAAGAGAAAAGTTGTTTTCAAGAAATAGGAGCTGGCTTACCTTTAAAAGGAAAGTCAGCTGCTTCTAGCAAAGTGGAATTGCAGTATTGTCCTGGATGGCAATTTGCACCGGCTGGAAGAATTTATCACCATCCTGGCAGGGGAGGTACTGAAAACAAAAGCTTTTATCCTTCAGTGAGTCAGTAATGCAGCCTTGGATGGCAGATGAGGAGTGTGAGCCTGGAAAGGAAAGTTGCCTGCCCTTTGGTCCCTGAGCATTTGATGAGAAGTTGGACAGGTGGATAATGGTTTATTTTAGTCCATCATAAAAATGACTATGGCTCTCCTCTCTGCATCTGAGGGAGGTTCTTTGGGCTATTAATTAAAGATCAACCCTTAATTTAAAACTCCATGATTGTCAGAGAGTCAGTCACTTAGCAGTGTCAGGTAAACTCTTTGGAACTCAGAGCAAAATTTAATTTGCATCTCGGAGAGTCAGAGATCAAGATGGCGCTCATGGTGGCCAGAGTGGATAATGGTATGTTCAGTAAGAGACCCCCAGGAGCTGAAGGGTTCTAGAAGGTAGATGCTATTATCAGAGGACAGCAGAAAGCAAACAAACAACTTTCATAAAGCACATCTTTCCGAGGAGAACCACCTGGGAAGGGTGGAGTCCATATGAAAACCCTGAATTATAGCACACATGAAGGAAAATACTCAGCAGGGTTAGAGGGATGGAAAAATAGCACTTCTTTGTCTCTTTGATATCTTCTTGGTTCCTGACATTTTAGCCTCCTCGTGTCATTTTGGTGCCCACTGGGTACCCAAATGTCTTTGTCAAATCTTCCCTCTCAGGTTTTTGGTCTGCTATCGATTCTTTCCTTTCCAACCTCCATCTCTTAAGACACACCTCTCCTATGAATAATACCCTCAGAACTCTATTTTCAGTTCTTTGACTTCTGGGAGATGCTCCGATGACAGTACGGCTGCTGACTGTGGTGGAGTTCACTTACAGAATATAATACCAAGTTCCTCCTGGTTCGAAATAGAAATGTAACTGGTTTCCCCCCCCCCCCCCCCCCCCCTTCTTTCCTACAGAGGAAAGGATGGAATACAAATACTTCCAATTCCTGGAAGTGACAAGGTTTTTTGTTGTTGTTGTTTTGTTTTTTCTTTTCTTTTTCTGCTTATGACAAGAATAAGAGGGAGGAAAGCATCTGGATAGAGAGCATGTGCACCTAGGAATGTCTGCCTCTCATCCCCACCCAAGTTCAGAACTGGCTAAGATTGAAGATAATGGAGGAAGTGAAGCCAGATATCACCTTTATTCTTATTATAGCTGACCTTGGAGGAAGTGGAATCCTGATCCTGAATCCAGGAAACAGACAGGCTTACCCTCCCTGTCCCAGGCTCTGTTGGACCAGGGCAGGATCCCCAGGGCAGGGCTGCCTCTATGGCAACTCCAGTATGGAAGGGCAGAGGAGGATGTCAAGGGGGCAGAGATGAAGGGACTCAGGCACACATCCGTTTGTTAGCTCAGATCTGTAGGGTGAATGTTTCTCATCCCCTGGGGACAGGATAGGGGAGAGGGAGGAAAATGGCTGAGAGTGTTAACAACTAGACTTCCTTCTTATGATGGAGGAATTGTTCTCCCCATAAGAAATATGAACCTGGGGGGGCGCCTGGGTGGCGCAGTCGGTTAAGCGTCCGACTTCAGCCAGGTCACGATCTCGCGGTCCGGGAGTTCGAGCCCCGCATCAGGCTCTGGGCTGATGGCTCGGAGCCTGGAGCCTGTTTCCGATTCTGTGTCTCCCTCTCTCTCTGTCCCTCCCCCGTTCATGCTCTGTCTCTGTCCCAAAAATAAATAAAAACGTTGAAAAAAAAAAAAAAGAAATATGAACTTGGGGAGGTGCCCCTGGATTGGTAAAAAGGAGTGATCTTTGGTTGATGGGGTAGAGGAGTGCTGAATGCCCAGCTTCTGGTAGCACTCTTGAAAGATGCTAAGAACCGAGAAAGAAATGACTGTGTGTTTGTTTAGGGAGGCAGGACCCCAGACATAAGACCTATTAGTCTTGCCAAGGATTAATACACACCAAAACATGGCTCAGAGTTAGTAGAATGACTTAGGTTCAATTTGCCATCAGGTTATTAGAACAGAGGCTCAGAGTAGACATGCACTTGGTTTATAGAAAAGTGAGGAATGGGATATCCCATTTCCTGAACTCTAAGATGCCATTGACTGTAAGATGTTGAATTATTTTGTGTTCTACCAAGAAAGAAAATTGCTGTTAAATTGTGACATAGTGCTATCATGTCCCTTGGGATTTTTATTTTGTATTTATGAAAATGTCTTTTCTACATTTCTCTAGGCATAAAATTCTGTCATGTACTACCCCATGCATAAATAAAAATTAAAAATATAAGAAATAAATTTTAGTATAGTCTTAATACTTTCCCCATTTTAGAGTCTTGCTCTTCTGAATCTCTGTTTTGATTCAGAATTGTCGGTGTTTGCATTTTGTTTCCAGTATTTTCCTGTGTGCTGCAAGAGCACTGGTCACACAGTATTTATTAAAAGCACATTGCAATATTGTCTCTTGAGACTTTCGTCCAAGCCACTTGCCACTTTTCTTCATCAGGAAGTAGAACCTCCACTGTAGTTACCACGTGATGACAATAATGGTAAGAACCTTTGATTATAAGAAGCATCCCAGTTTCAGAGATGCTAAAATGTAAATTTAAAAATGTGTACCCTAGGAAATGGATGAATAGTTTTTTTTTTTTTTGTACATCTGAGTTTCATTCCTATTGCACTGTAGTATTCTAGGCTGCAGGGCATATGATTGGTGATTTTAACAGTTGGGGACCCTTTATGTTATATCCTTAATCACATAAAAATGCATCTGCTGTCTGTGCCTCAATAGTCTCACTGTATTGGTCCTTAAAAAGAGGCATTAAACAAGTTCAAGAATACATAAATGGTATACATTTATGACAAAATACAGTGCCTCTCAGTTTTATGATCTTTTGAATCAACCAAATGCTAAATATTAAATTGATGCATAGGTCATTAGAATTCAACTGAATTGTATGATCTTGGCTGAGTATTGTATTACTTCTTTATAAAGTGGGTAGGTTAAATTAGAGAATTTTTCAACACTGCCAATCCTCTGATGATCTTCTAGCACATCATGGTTTAAGATTTAACACCTATGGGAGATAAGATATAAGTTCCGTGGTTTGGCTTTGCTGGGGAAATGTAAAACCAAAATGGTTCTGACAGAATGATTGGCAGTGAATTGATTCCTGAACGATCAGTTATGTCAAGATTTATTTATGCACAAGCTGAGGACTGTTTGGTCATTCTGGACAATTATGGTTGCTATCTTCAAGGGATGTCATCACAGGGAGAACTGCAGCTTTGATCTTTTCTAAGAGGTTTAAACCAATATAGTGGGGGTTATAATTCCACATCAAATCATGACTAACAACAAGATGAAGTTCCGAGGCTCAAAAATCACCATAAGAGCAGAGAGATGAATCTGCAGCAAATCCAAAAGTTAATGAAATGCCTGATGCAGGAACATGTGTTTTCTAAGAAACGCCATTCCTGTGAATGATGTTGATCTTGACATCAGAGAAATAATGAGAGTCTGCAGCTCTCCTGCGGTAATCCGCGAGAACACCAGTGGGCCCATTCCTCAGATGTCTGCGTATTTCTTTTCTGGCTGTTGTGGTTTATGGTCCTCTGTTCAGCCTTCTCCCCAGGATCTTCCTCGCCATATATTTTTCCTGCCCTGCTGTATTTGAGGCAAGCCTAAGGCTCTGTTTTACTGTTATTTGTTTATATTGCTATGGACTATGGGAAAACATATAAGGATTACCAAAAGTAACACATCTCAGAGAAAAAATGTCTCAAAATATACCAAGGTGATTGTCTCTAGAATTTGCTGAAATGTAAACAGGGCTACATATTCCTTCTGGCAGCCTCCTTTCCAGCCTCCTTCTGTGATATTTCCCATTCTTATGTTAGCTTTCTCTACTAGTTCTGTCTGCGTTGGGTTCTAGCCCGGAATGCTCAGGGGTGGGCCCAAGTTCCAGTATATATGATAATGTTGTTCCCTGGATTGTGCTGATCCTGGCTTCCTGCATTTCTTTGTGATAATCCTTCATTGACCTGTAGGCTTTTTTTTTTTTTTTTCTTCAAACCGACCTTTAGTCTAAATGGTACATCTAAAGGTGGGGTGGTCTTTATAATATGCTTGGGTTTATTTTCAGGTTATTATTTCCTCTCATATCCTTGATTCTTGGGAATGCCAAGTTCTTTCTCACTGGTCCCTAGTTCCACTCCTTGGTTCAGGTCAAAACTTCCCTCCCGCCCATCTGAACGCCCAATGAGAGGTTCCTTCCAGTGCTGTGCTGGTGAATGTTTCACAACCAGCTCTTAGAAGCAGAAAAAAAAAAATAACTTGTAGAGTTTGCTGATTCCCATGGTATAAAAAGTGCAACTATGACTGATTGCAAACTACCAGTGTGATGTCACTGAACTCTGAGCTGAGAAGACATGTGCCTAGCTGGCTCTCACCAGCTGGTTCCTCTCTAGCATTCCACAGACTGGTTCTCTCTCTAACCGGCTGAATATGGTGGTTGTCATGGCACAAGGAGAAAGCTATTTTATTCTTAATTATTACTGCTTCTTTAAGAAACTTTTATCACTTTTTCCCCCCTCATCCCTGGAAGAAATCCCAGGCAAATCCCCTAGCTTCTCTAGTGACTTTTTAGCATTAAAATATCCACTTAGTGTACTGTTCACATAAAAGAGGCTGCTGGTTGGCCTGGTGTCCAGAGCATGCTGCCCATTTTCTGCCCAGGTCCAGGTGACCTTGGGAGGCCCTCTCAGAGCTAACATGTTAGGAAAATCAGAAATATTTGTTCGAGTCCATTGTGACTTTATGATGAGGGTTAACAGTCTACAATCTGGTTGAATTGTAATGGATGTTGATAAATAACCATTGACTGTATGCTGAATTGATTCAGCATTGTACATTTTTCTTTTTAAAATTTAGATTTTTTTATTTTTAATTGAAGTATGGTTAACATACATTATATTAGTTTCAGATGTACAACATAGTGATTCAACAGTTCTATACATCCCCAAATGCTCACCATGATAATTGTGGTTACCATCTGCCACTTTAGTGAACTTATCCTTTTTTATGGTACTTTTTAATCGGACCTCCCAAAAAGTTTATGGGCTCTGGAACTGGATTTCCTGGTTTTGAATCTTGGCATTGCCACTTACTTAGCAGAGTGACTTTGAGCATGATACTTGACCTTGACCTGCCTCTGTTTTCTCATTTGTAAAGCAGGGAAATTAATAGTATAGATAGTACCTAGCGTTGTATTGAAGATTATGCATTTACAACAGTGATGACAAACATTTGGTGCTCTATATGTCTTAGTCATTGATAGTATCACTATCCAAAAATGGTCAATGAAAACATCTGTTCCAACTTTTGAGATATAATAAGCTATGGAACTTGTAAAACAAACAAACAAACAAACAAACAAACAAAAACCAAAAACAAACCTCATATATCTCTAGTCTAATCCAATTGCACATTCAGGTTAAAACTTCTTTCCTATTCCAGGTTGGACTTGTGCAGTCCACAAGCCTGTTGTACAAAAGAGAGCATGGTCAGTTTCATTCCTGTTCCCCTACTTGCTCTCTTGCTCCTGCTCTGTGCACACTGAGCTGCGTCTGGTTCCTGCAGGTTAAGGACTGTGCTGGTGGAGGGTGTGGGTAAGTGGATGAGCAGGTCTTGTTTTGTTGGTACAGTGGGTGGGGATTGGGATGGCAACTGTCTACAGCTGGCTCTTTGTCTTGTGGGACACTTTTATGGCTTCTTTAGAGATTCTCCGGGAGGACCGCCAAATCCAGCTTTCTGGCAAGGAAATACCTCTTCCAGCTGGCTGCTTCATGTTCTCCCACAGAACCTAGATTCTGGTTGCTCATATTGAGCCTCCTTATTCTTATCCTTATTTAACTCTAGACATACAGCCTATTACCAATAAGACCCTGCCTTTTGGTTCTGCCTCCCAGCTGGCACTGCAGCCACTCTGTCACCTTCAGGTTTTCTATGAGTTGAAGGGACACATGTCCTCTGAGTGGTTCTCTTCTCTCTACCTGGCTTACAGAGGTCCCTGTCGCTCCCCTGGCTGTGGGGAAACTACACACCACAGCTCAGAACTCGGGAGAGATTCCTCTGTTTCCAATCTCTCCAGTCTCCTCATGAGACTCATCTTTCCAATAGTTCTTCCTTTTGAACGAATAATTCCGTTCTTGGGAGTCCACCCTAAGGAACTTTCTCAAATAATGAGAAAGCTTTCTGCACAGAGATGTCCTTTTTCTCTCCCTGTTGCTTTCTCTTGTTTAGTCTAGCAGGGGGAGACTGGCAAAGCCCTTAGAACAGGTTTTAGCCACTCCTTTGCAGATGTCACTTTAAAAGTATGAGGATACTTGGCAGGGCGTGTTTTCCATTTGGGGTCTCAGGTGAAAATGTAAGGCAGGAGGATTGCATTTTAATGTCATGCTACACAAGCTTCCCCGATGCTACCAACTTGCCCTGATTAAGTCTGTATCCCCACGTTCTTCTATCTGGCTAGACTAATTCCCTTCTGTGACTTTTAGTGTCTTTACAATTATTTTCTGGTGACAGCCTCTGCAGCACTTCAAATATTTACCAAATATGCCTGTTTTCTGGCTTATCTAAAAATGTGTCCTTTTACAAAAATTATTTTTGACCCATACCCTGGGCTGTCAGAGTATTTTCTTCTAATCAATTAGATCTTCGTATAAATTAGATATCAAGAAGATTAAAACCAATTTTGACATAATATGCTATTACTCTCTGCATTTTACGTGTTATGATTCACAATACGTTAAAGCAGGAGTATTTTTCACAAGCTCCCACCACTGCAGATTTTTATAATCTAACATACAATAAGGGTGCCAACCAGTTAGAAGCAATTGAAGTGCTCAAGAATTTTTGAAACTAAACTTTGACTTTTGGAATTCATTTATGATTCTAATAAATGGCATTTTACATGCAGTATCACAAATGGCGCTCCTTTTAAACACTCTTTATATGTGGAACTTATGAATTACAAAAGAATCTTTTGCTTTACATCAGGATACTTCACATATGAATAGAAAGTTATCATTGATTTTATTTGAAATAACATGATTTTTGAGGACATTAACTAATTCCTATTAAATTAACTTGTAACCTCAGGACTTGAAATCTAGAAACATGGAATATCTGGTTAATACCATGAAATATCAAACATATATAAAGTGTTATAAATACATAAAAAGATGAAGCATGTGATAGTATTAGAAACTTTAAATGCATTGGGATTATATTAATGCGTTTATATATTTTTATTTATAACTATATGTGGATTATATTATAATATATTATATTATTAGAAACCTTAAATGAAATCAAATAAAAAACCATTAAATTTTAATATTAGATAATTTAATATTCATTAAATTTTATAATTTTATTTATTTTATCATATAAATATATTTATTATATAGAGATTTATTTATATTTATAGTATATTTTATAAAATATTAAATTTTATAAAAAGATAAATAAAGACTTGGAATATAAGGTAAAAATATTCTATTAGCTTTTCTTGGTATCTTTATAACTACTTAGATTATACAGAATAATGGAATAGAGAGTCCATGAACCTGAGAAAAAACACACAGATCTAAAATTATTAGAAATAATCTGAACAACAAGTGAGCAGGATCCACATTAAAAAAACCCTGCAAGATTACCAAATTACCACAAAATAAGATTTTGACAGATGAAAGACATACTATTTTATTGGTTGGAAGGGTTAAAATTGTAAAATGGTTAACTTGTCCTAAATTAATTTGTCATTTTCATATGATTATTCAAAGTCCTGATGGGATTATTTTGGGAGAAACTTTGTAAAAAGAAATATAAGTTTTAGAAAGAATAAAAAACTTAAAGAATATTAATGAGCAGTGAGGAACTCTACATTAAGAAGTGTTATGAAGCTAGAATACGTTAAGCTGTGTAGGCTTGCCATAGGCTGATCACAAGAACCAGGTAGCTTAGATGACTTCCCTGATGTGTAGGTTTCAACACACGTGCTAAAGGGGGGGCATTGCAAACAAATGGTCAAAGGATGTAGTAGTCAATAAAGGGTGTTGGGGCAAATCCATTATGTATACAACAAACAATATCTTTAGATTTTTATCTCATACCATACACCAAAGATAAATTCTACACAGAACAAATAGTGTTAAGGTCATATAATTTTAAAAGTTTAGAAAAAACGTATCAGGTCTCTAGATGAGGGAAAATTTACTAAACTTAAAAATAATAGAACAAAACCATTGGGCAAAGAGAGATTTTAACATTACAAAAAAAAAAACTATTAAACACATCAGAATTAAGAAGCAAACACTTTGTGGATTTTTTGAATCTACTATGAATCAGGTTCATTTTCTTTATTACAAAAAACCTCCACAAAAGTCAATAATAGAAACTTTGAAATCACATTAGATAAACGTGCAAAACTCATTATCACAAAATCATAAAAGCTGAGCACCAGCTAATAAATGAGCATATGGAAACAATGTCAACGCTATAGTAATCAAAGATTTGCAAATTAAAATGACAATAAAATGTCATTTCTTCCCAGCAAATTAACAAACACAATTTGTTTTTAATGAGAATGCCTACTGCTAGTAAGGTAAGGGTACAATAGAATTGGGAATGTCCATACACTGTAGGAAGGAATGAAAATTATTGCAAATCTTTTGGAAAAATATTTGATAAGATATACCTCCAAACATTTCTTCTCTTTGCATTGATAACTCCATTTGTAGGAATCAGTCCTAAGAAACTATGCCCAAATAAGGAAAACGTTTTGTGTTTAGAGATGTTCTTTTCTTTATTTGATAGTTAAAATTGGAAACCATCTTAACATGCCACATAAAAAAGTAGTTAAATAGGGTCAGGTATTACCCCTCAATGGGCAATTATGTAATTATTTTAAGATACTATAAAAAAAATTTATAGTAGGAGAAATGTTCATGCCATAGTAAAGAAAGCAAAGTACTTTATATATATATATGTATATATACATACATATATATATGTTTATATATGTATACATGTACATGCATGTATAATTTATGTAATCATGAAGTTTCATATACATAATGAACACACTCATGTAAACCCAAAAAAGTAAAAAAGGATAAACAAAACCCAAAATTCCATTTAGATAAACAAAAAAAGAAAATCAATTTACCAAATCTTAACACAGAAATTGTTTTGTATAATGGGAATATGGTAGATTTTTTCTCCCCCTTTTTTCTGTTATTTTCCATAATGAGCAAGTGTGACTTTTAGAATAGACAAAACAGTTTTAAAAAGGAGCACACCCACACATAATGGTTTCCCTGTATTGATTTACATAAATGTGCGATTTCATTGAACAGAAATCCATTGGTGCCAAAATCCACTTCCTATTACCATTTGTCACTTCAGGCATTTATTAAAAATTCTTCCCACCTTAAAGAATATAAACCTATTTCTTTAGTTCTGCAGTCTAAGTTAAAAGGTGGGGTAAGTGCTAACATTTCTTTTTTTTTTAAGAAAGAACATCAATTTCAATGCAAGCTCTCTACCTTGCACTGAAAATGTCATTAGGAAATTGTAGTCCTTCACCTAAAAGCTTAAAATCTAAATTATATGGATGAATCAGTTTAGACTCATGAATAATATGAAAAGGTCTTTTAATCATAAAATGCCTGGACAATAAAATGAATCACTTTGAGGTTGGCTATTTTGCAGAAGATGAGATTTTTTTTTGTACCCCAGCAATATTTTGAAAGAGTGAATGTTGCAGCTGGAAATCATTCCAATAGTATGGGAAAAAATAGAGCTATAAATAGGATGAAGAAACAAGTGAGCAATTAGGAAATAGAGGAACAAACTGAAGGCAACAATAGAAGCTGGAAAAACATCAGCAGTAGAATCAGAGCTGGAATCTGTCAATATTCTCTAAAAGGCCTTTACAAGCAGAGAGAAAACCCTATGTATGTATGGATTCGTGTGATTTTCAGTCATCTGATTTCATGTACTGTAAAAGATTATCAGTTAGAACTTTTAGAGATAATCTCTTGCTGCCATTGCAAGAATAATAACACGAATAGCTAGTAGCTATTCATAATGCTAATACTAAGAAATCTGAAGTTAGCTTCTCTGTCAGTTTCTTAAGTTTTCATATGCAGCATCTGCAGATTTTAACTCTTCCTACAGCTGTGATGTGCACAGGCAAATAACTATTTTTTCTTTTTTAAAAAATGTTTATTTATTTTGGGGAGGAAATATGGGCAGAGAGAGGGAGAAAGAGAATCCCAAGCAGACGCTCTGTGTTGTCAGTGCAGAGCTCCATGTGGGACTCAGTCCTATAAAACCATGAGATCATGACCTGAGCTGAAATCAGGAGTTGGAGGCTTAACTGACTGAGGCACCCAGGCGCACAAAATAATGATTTTTTTCTAAACTGATCTGTTCTTCGTCTGGAGAGCTTATCTTCTGGTCAGTGGGTAAAAATTACCTACATGTGCAAGCTAGTTTAATGCTTAGAGCAATTGGATGAATTATATAGTCTTTCTAGGCAACACTCAGACTCTGTTGTATAATGGTTTTCAGTGTTTTAAGAGAAGCTTCTCCACCTAAGATAGAGGTTGTGTATATGGAGGGAGGCTGTCTGCCCTCAGCCATGAGTAAGGGCTAATTTGGGCTTGTCCTTGATTCTTCTCTGGAGGTTGTCTTCTTTTCAGTCCCTTTGGGTTCTGGTTTGCTCATACGGACAAGTTCGTAGCTGCAGAACTCCCAATCTCTTTTAATGGCTTAAGCCATGTTACCAGAATGACTGCCGTTTCCACTCAGTTCCCAATGGTGCTAGGCTTTGATGACATGATTTCCTTAAACTAAATGTTCATGTATATGTGCATGTGTGTTTATGTTTATGTGTGTATATATTCATGTGTGTGCTTTGGCATCAGGAAGGGGATAGAAAATATAGTTGGTAAAATCTGTTTTGTGTCTACAAAGTGCTAGGCGTTTATAGGCATCATTATCATATTTAATCTTCATAGAAATCTTTTTTTAATGGTTTTTTTTATTTATTTTGAGAGGAAGAGAGAGTGCATGTGAGGTGGGGACAGGGGCACAGAGAGAGAGAGAGAGAGAAAGAGAGAGAGAGAGAGAGAGAGAGAGAGAGAGAGAGAGAGAGAGAGAGAGAGAGAAAGAAAGAAAGAAAGAAAGAAAGAAAGAAAGAAAAAGAAAGAAAGAAAGAGAGAATATCCCAAGCAGGGTCTGTGCTGTCAGCACAGAGCTCAATGGGGACTCCATCCCAGGAGCCTGAGATCATGACTTGAGCCAAAATCAAGAGTTGACTGCTCAACCGACTGAGTCATCCAGGCGCCCCAACCTTCACAGAAATCTTACTGGCAGTCCTCACCTTTTAATCAATGAAGAAAATGAAGGTGAGAAATAATATCAGAAATGGAGCCCATGTATATTGGAACTCTAAGTTTGTGCTCATTCGATTATGTCTTGGTAAAAATGGAAAGAAAAATGTGTTATTCCCTTTGGTGTTCATTTTATAATATTGCCATTCATGTCAGATGTACCAGTTTGCAATGTTCAGGTTGGACAGAAAGATTCTAGTGTGATAACATCTTCATGAAATTTGTGCACGGTTACCAAAAATATTTTCTAATTTGTAAGTACAAAATAGTATTCAAGTTTGCTTCAATCTGTGTATCTTTGAGGTTTAGTGAGAATGAACATATCTGCATTTATTTAAAAGCATTTGTATTTTTCTAGTACTAATTGTTACCTATTTTCAATTTTACTGGTACAGGATTATTACTATTCTTATAAATTTTAATGAGAAATTATATGCTGTGGAAAGAAATATTTGGCTTATTTGATATCAAATATTGTTCTTGTTCCTTTTCCAATTAAATTTTTTTGGAAAAAAATTTTTAATATAAAATTTAAAATTTTACATATATAAATTGTTACTATCTCTTTTGTGATTTTATTTGGTTCTTTAAACTTGAGAAAGTTATTCTTCTGCAGATACAACAGATATTTTAATTATTCTACTTTTTTATGAATTTGTTAAAGATGATTCTTTAATGGACCTTGAGTTTTACTCGATGATATAAGGTAAATATCTAACTTAATTTCTTTTGAAATTGATTTCCTTTATCAATATAATTTGCTGATAATCTTTATTTTAACCACATTTTCAAGTTTTTTTATTAAGTTTTCATATGAAGCTGATGCAGTTTCTGTTTTATTTATTTTGTTCTGTCATCCTTTTTTCTATTTTTACACAGAAGTAAACTTTTATAATTGTTTTTTTATGATATTTTAATACCTGATGCAATTCAATTCTCCTAAAGTAACACTTTGCTTTTCCCATGTTTAAAAAACCTGAGATAATTCCATTTTTCAATATTTTTTTAATATTTCAATTATTCTAAATGTTTTTCCAGAATAAATTGTAGAAGCATTTTTATATTTTCCCACCACTTCCTACTGGGGATTTGAATGGGATTATAGTACCTATATAAGTTAACTTTGAAGAAATAGTGATATGTTTATCAAAGTCTAAATGAGAACTTTTCATTTACTAAAGTTTTCCTTTATATTTCCTATGTAACATTTTTTTCATTGTAAAAGTTCTGTGTAACTTTCACTAAGCTTTTTCATTGATTTTTTATAATTTTATTATTATTGATAATAGATCTTTTTTGTTGTTGTTGTTGTTATGTTTTAGGTACCCTTTATGGAATACAAGATTTCCACAAACTTTTTAGATGTCCTCCTATCTTTCCATTTCACTAAGTTATTTTATTATTTCTAATTGGTAATTTATTTCTAATAGATTCACTTGGCCCTTTTAGTTATGTAATTATTCTAATAGTGTCTAATTACTTTTCAGCTCCCAATATAATGTTTATTTCTTTAAAAATTAAAAAAATTGTTTATTATTTTATTTTATTTTTTTTGAGAGAGAGAGGCAGAGTGCAAGCAGGGGAGGGGCAGAGAGAGAAGGAGACACAGACCCTGAAGCAGGCTCCAGGCTCTGAGCTGTCAGCATAGAGCCCGATGTAGGGCTCGAATTTGTGAACCTTGAGATCTTGACCTGAGCCAAGGTCAGCCCTTTAACGAACTGAGCCACCCAGGCTCCCCTATAATGTTTATTTCTTATTCAAATCTTAATAATAATATTTATTACTATAATTCTATTAGAAACAAACAATTGTAGAAGAGACATCCATTAATTCTTCCTTCAACTCTCTGTTTGGCTTGCAGATTTAGTTCTGGTTGACAGTTAAGTGCTACATGAAGCTTCCCAGTCATGGCCGATTGGATAAAAAAAAAAAAAATGGGCACATGATGCAGGGGAAGGTAGTTCATTGGCCAGCTGGTAATCAGCAAGGACTGGGAGTCAGATGGTATTGGATGGGAGCTATAATGTATGTACTGTTGGAGGTGGAGTTGATGCTGTGATAACTCCAAACCTGTAAACTCCAGGAGCTCTGTAGAAAGTCAGGCTTCAGGGAGTTCACACACACACACACACACACACACACACACACACACACACCCTCGATCTACAGAAAAAATCCAAGAGAACATCCAGCCTCAGGAAGAGAGAGACGGAGGAGAAAACAGTAGCTGTTTGATATCATTCAACTTGTGGGGAGCACTTTTCCCTTTAGATTTTAGGTGTGGCCCTAACCTATCCTCCTTTTTGTGGTCTGTTTCTAGTGGGTTCTTGTTTCCTGCAACCAAAAATTCTCTAAGACCATGATGATAACACGTATCCTTACTATTTTTCTGTATTTAATATGAATGGCCACATATGTTTTGACTTTTGATTTAATATAAACAGTTATAGTAGGTGAAGCCCTTTTATTCTTTTAAAAATATTTTTATATAATGTTGAATTTTATGAGGCATATGTGGGGCATCTGTTGAATTCGTCACATTGTTATGACTTTGTTAAATTTCTTTTTTTTTATTTATATTAAAAAATTTTTTTTAATGTTTATTTATTTTTGAGACAGAGAGAGACAGAGCATGAACAGGGGAGGGGCAGAGAGAGAGGAAAACACAGAATCGGAAGCAGGCTCCAGGTTCTGAGCCATCAGCCCAGAGCCCGACGCAGGGCTCGAACTCACGGACCGCAAGATCGTGACCTGAGCCGAAGTCGGATGCTTAACCGACTGAGCCACCCAGGCGCCCTTTGTTAAATTTCTTAAGTGGAGCACAGAGTGCTGAATGGTGAGTCCTGGCTCAAAAAACGGACATACAAAAGTTTATTTTTCACAGTTTATTTTTCTCCTAGAGGAGATACTCTGCACCCGTCCAGTGTCCACATGGGGAGGTCAAGGCAAAGTGTGGAGAAAGAGAAGGAGAGGACCTGTGGCACATGCCTTTATTATGGGCAGAGTGCTTTGGGGTCCCCAGGTGAAGGCCAAGTTGGTCAATTCAAACCAAAATAGAGAGTTTTTTTAAATGTTTATTTTTGAGAGAGAGAGAGAGAGAGAGAAAGAGAGAGAGAGAGAGAGAGAGAGCATGCACAAGTGAGGGAGAGACAGAAAGAAAGGGGGACAGAGGATCCGAAGTGGGCTCTGTGCTGAGAGCAACAAGCCTGACATGGGGCCCAGACTCACAAACCAGATCATGACCTGAACTGAAGTCAGACACTTAACTTGACTGAGCCACCCACCTGCCCCCGTAAGTTTTTAATATGAGCTTTTTTCTAACATGTAGGGGAGTTGGAAAATATAGCACAATGGATTTAAATGCTTACCACCACTTTTTACCACAGCTTCTTTGTTCTCAAGTTTTAAAATTTGATTCACCTATTAATTGGCCAGCTATTACTGTCATTAAGAATTTCACATTTTTATTCCCTCATTTCTTTCATGTACAAGAATGTCTGAGGCTTTTAAATGTGAACAATGTCTTAGCTGGAGATACTACTCTTGTGATAACATTTTCTTTCTCTTAGAACATAATAAGCATTATTCCATCTTCTTGTGGCATTCATTGGTATCGTGGATAAATCTAAGGCTAGCATGATTTTTAATTCTTGTGGGTGATTTTTGTAATTTGCCTGGATGTTTGTGTATTTCTTTATTATTGATGTCTGATAGCCTATCAGTATTGGGGGCCTCTATCACATTTGATATACTCAATCATGATATATGTTCCACACTAACACATCAGTTTTCTCTTGGAACTTCATGGTTTTTTTTTCTTGCGCTATAACTTACAACACATTTTCCAGGTCAATGTGTTGAATCTTCTCCCTCAGGGGCAGTAATTCTTAGAATGGAACATCTTGGTCCTCCATAAAATTTCATTCCTCTCTAACTGTTTGAATGTCTTTGTCTTTTCCATCTGTATTTACTGCCTTTACTTGCAACTTTCCACGTGCCAGTGAATTGCTCTTTAGAAATGTCTTCAGTTCCCTGATAGTTCTACTTTATTTTTTTTTTTTAGCTCAGAAATGATGTTGATTTGAGCAGCAATTTCTTGCCCTAGCTATGCAAATCTGCTTTCATCTCATTCTATCCTTTTATCATCTTTCTGTGTCCATTAAATAATTAAGTTGTTTTACAGCATAACACAGTTTGTAGAGGAATTTCCCTCTGTTCATTGAGTAATGTTTCCTTCTAGGCTCGGTTCTTTGGTGTTTGAAATTATGCTCCTTTTACTACTTCCACCCTTTCAGTTGTCACATGTTTTCAGAGTTGCCCTGGGTTTCTTTTCATCTAGCTTATGCTTTGGCAGTCCCGTGCTGGCATTCTATTTGATCTGATATAGAGTTGGTGACTTCTGAACCCTCTTGCTCTCAGATATGAGAATTTGTTTTCTTCTCTAAGTTACAGTTTGAAAGCCAACTTTTTTTTTGTCTCCTACCAATCTTTGAGTACCCTAAGGAGAAAAGAGAGGAGGAGAGGAGAGATCCGCTGAGGAGCTCTCTTTTAGGATACTTCAGATCTGCTCATTTCCAAGACCTTATTAAACATAAGGTGCAATACAACTAGCTAGGAGGTATATCACATTTCCATGGTGGAGGTGTACTTGAACTTCAACTTGTTCTTCAATGCAAGGTGTAACTCTGGAACCCTGATTTTCATCAGAGAGAGTTACTACATTGACTGCTTTCTCCACTTAACCTGCCTTACCCGAGAACCATTCCATTGTGTTAAAAAAGAAGAGATGAGGATATGCATTCAGTCTGTTTCTGTTCAGGTTTGGGGGTATTAATGAAAAATTTCAGGACTCTGCACACTCACTGATACTCCTTCTGGAATAGCGTGGGGTCTAGTAGGAGGGATGTGGTTAGACAGAAAACTGTACTATTACCCTTCCCTCTACTCCAGAGTCCCCTTTCATTACTTACAAAAAATATATATATCCGAGTTTCATTCTTTTTCCTTCTGTTGGTTACTGTATCTCTTTTTTGCTCACTTGCGTAGATATCATTGGACAGAAGTTCTGTGCTGCAGCTTAAATTTGTTTTGCTCATGCTAATAATGATGCTACGAAGAGGGTATTGATATACCCAGCCTGCAGAGAGACAAACAAGGCCCAGAGATGCTAAGTAATATGTTTATGAAGGTTCATGTTAATAAGTGGAAGGCCCATAAATTAAAACCATTTCTTTCCTACCGCTGCTTTTTACATTAGAGTCCCCTAATCACTAGGTGAATTCATTCATTAATTAAACAAATGTATATTTAATACATAAATATAGAATTAATTAAATGTATATACATATATAAATATGTATATTTACAAATTGTTTTACTGTGCTTGACATGTTTTGAAAATTACAAGATGAAGGATACTTTGGAAAAGAACCACAAGTTTATTTCTATTTGTTCAAGCGACACATCCCGAATAGTTATATGCAAAATTAACTATTCTAGATGATATATTTAAAATACACATTTATATTTACTACTTATTTACTTATTTATTTTTCCCCAGATTTATGGAGACATAATAGACACACAACACTGTGTAAGCTTAAGGTGTATAATTTGTTGATTTGCTACCTTTATATATTACAAAATGATTACCTCCATAACATTAGCTAATACCTCCATCATGCCACAGTTACCACTTCTTTTTTGCGATGAGTACATTTAGAATCTATCCTTTTAATGACATTCAAGTATATGATACCATATTATCATATTATATTATATCACCATACTATATTACGTTATCATATTTATATTATAATAATGCATCATATTACATTTTAATTATATCATATTCATATTATATTACTGTATATAATGTAATATACAGTATATATATATATATATAATATGTTCCATATATATACATATGCAGTATATATCATATTATATTACATTATCATATTATATTACAGTATAATCACCATTTGGTACATTAGGTCCCCAGACCTTGTTGATCTTACAACTGGAAGTTTGACCAGTATCTCCCCTTTTCTCCCACCTCTCCCACTCCTGGTAACCACTACTTTACTCTCTTTCTCTGACTCTAACTTTTGTAGACCCCATATATAAGTGATAATATATAGTATTTGTCTTGTCTGACTAATTTCACTTAGCATAATGCACTCAAGACTCATAACACATGTTGCATACAGCAAGATTTCCTTCTTTCTTGTGGCTGAATAATATTCCATTGTATATATACACCATATCTTCTTTATCCATTCACCTGTTTACAGTTATTTCACTCATTTCTGAATCTTGGTTTTTGTGAATAATGATGCAATGAACACGAGAATGTAGATATTGCCCGGAGATCTGATTTCAGTTCTTCTGGGTATACACCCAGAAGTGGGGTTTCTGGCTCATAAGGTAGTTCTGTGTTTAATTTTTTGAGGAACCTCCATTCCATGTTCCGTATTGGCTGCACCGATTTATATTTCCACCAATAGAGCACCAGGGTTCTCTTTTCTCCACACCCTTGCCATGTGTTCACTGTTTCAAATAACACCATGTAAGATATCTGATACACTAAAGAAAGTTTTAGGAATCTTATTTTTAAAATCTGCATTTTGTTATGTTTTTAGAATGATGCACACTCATATCACAAGTTACCAAGATGCTTTGCAAACCTCTCTTGCAAGGATTTAAACCAGGATGAATTTTCATCTTGCTGTAATGCTTTATGGGAAGCAGAAGACCAGGGACATGAACTTGATAATACTGACATATTCTAGGTCTCAAATTCCTTTAGAAAGTAGATTTCCCAAACTTCTAGATTTTCACTTCTCAGGGTGGCCCTTCTCCTCCAGCCCCCACATTTATTCACTTATTTCGTCTGGATTCTAGTTCAAACCCTCCTCAAAGAAAAACGTCTTCTAAGTATAGGGCGCTTGACCAGTCGAACTTGTGTCTTGTGTTGATGAGATGCCTTCTGCCTCACACAGTGGATTACTACACACAGTACCATTCTCTTTCACTGTTGATGGCCCACGGTGATCATTCTGCATTAAGGATCTATTCCTGCTTTCCCAAAGTCATTTCCTATAGGCATTTATATGTTTGATTCCCAATTTTACTGGGCACTGGGACATTTGCTTATAACAAATATAGAATATAGCAAGAGCCAATGTCTTTATTTTTGCCAAAGCAGGAAAATTTTGTTTTTGTTTCTTCTCTTGGTATTACTTGTCTGTTCCTAGGTGTAATGTGTAGAGGGTTCTGTGTTTTATTTGTATACTCACTGCTTTCATCTTGTGGCTCAGTGATCCTTATACTATATCGCATATAAATGTTGCCTAGGATGCTTGTTAGAATGTAGTGTGGGCCCACCATTAGAAATTCTGAGTCAAAAGCACTGGGGTAGGACTTAGGAAACTCTTTTAACAAGGTCCCTGGATGATTCAAGGGAAGGTAGTACATTGCCCACATTTTTAGAAACACTACTTTAGATCACTTAATAGTTGGAATTTGGTCAGCCAAGGAGCACTTCCTCAGTATGATTATCAGAGTAGTAACCATTCTTTGTGTTTCATGAATGCACTAATGGATAGAACACCTCATAAAATGGTGCTGTAAGTCATAAAAAGGGGAATGTGGTATTATTCAAGATAGTAATTCTAGAGATAGACATTTGAATGAGTAATTTTATTTTATTAGCTCTTAATTTTATTAGTTTATTTTTTAAAATGTTTTTACTTACTTTTGAGAGAGAGAAAGACAGAGTGAGCAGGGGAGGAGCAAAGAGAGATGAAGACACAGAATCCAAAGCAGGCTCCAAGCTCTGAGCTGTCAGCACAGAGCTTGATATGAGCCTCAAACCCATGAACCATGAGATCATGACCTGAGCTGAGGTCAGACACTTAACTGACTGAGCCACCCTGGTGCCCCTCTAGCTTATTCTAGAAAATGTGCAAAGGCAAATTATAAAATATTATTGAAAATAACGTTATTCATGTTTTCCTCCTAAAAATGGTAGTATGATGGATATTTTTATGTGTCACACTTGCCTAGGCTATGGTGTCCAGTCATTTGGTCAAACACTACTTGTCATGTTGCTATGAAGATATTTTTTGGATGTGATTAACATTTACAATCAATTGACTTTAAGTAATGAGATTACCCTCTATAATGTGGGTGGACCTCACCAATCAGTTAAAGACCTTAAGAGTGAAGACTGAGGTTCCCAGAAGAGGTAATTCTGCCTTAAGGCTGCAACATAGAAATTCTGCCTGAGTTTCTAGACTGCCAGAGTCCCCTGTGGATTTTAGATTTGTCAGCCCCACAACTGTGTGAGCCAATTTCTTAGAATCTCTTTCTTCCCTCTCTCTCACTCTCTCATTTCCCTGGAGAACCCTGACTAAAGCAAATGGTAACAATTTTGTTGTTGTTCTATAAAATATTCTTGACATCCAAAAAAGTGACTTGGGTTTGGAATTAGAGGACAAGGATTCAAATTCAGCTCTATCCCTTAACAATTGTACAATTTTGCACTAGTTACATTGTTCTAGTTGTAGGTTTCCTTGTTTGTTAAGAGGGGATAATAGCATCTTTCTAGGCTATTCAAAAGTTTTTTTTGTGAGGCTCAATTATGATAATTCATGATAATTCATGGGCAAGCTCTCTGAAAACCACACACTGTGATACATTTGAAGAGTTTTACCATCACTGATGTTCCTTGCCATGAATGCAGGAGATGTGTGACAGTCTTGCTCTTAGAACCATTTCAATGGTTCGTAAATTGGGGTTTCCTTGTGGTGACCTTACTTGCAGTCCTTAGTCGTGTACCTGTACCTGTTACTCCCACCCTCACCTTTTTCTCACATGCCCTGCTTTCTCTGTTGGTAATTCTGCAAGAACAACTCATGTCTCTGTTCCCTTTAGGGGAATATTATCAGCCATTATTTTCTGAAGCCCGTATTTGCATATTATTTCTCTGTGTGGACCTTACGAAGTGGGCACTAGATATCTTTTCTGCGATTTCAGCTAAAGGTAGTATGGCAATTTCCTAGAGAAATTCATCATTAGAAATTCATCATTTATTCTGGAAGGAGCCCATTTTTTGCTTACCCTTCTGGTTGCTTTGACTTCCAGTTTTATTTCCAGAGTTCAACTTACTAATACCATCTGGAAGCACTGGGAAACATCATTCTGCATATTTATTAGATAATTTGTATCACACATTCCCACAATTTGGTGCATAGAACTTCTCTGTTTTTGGAATTAACATGAATGATTTTAATGACTGGCCGTTTGGCCTAGTTTCTGATTGCGGGTGAATCTGTACTGAAGAGGTTTGGCCATCTTTTTATTTCTGCCTTCCTGAAGTGGAAACAAATATTAAGGTGAACTTAACAAAGGATAGAAAATGTGCTAGCACTTTCTTTTTCTAAATCTGTCAGAAAGGCCCCTTTGGATTGGGGTTTAGATTGTCAAGGCATTTGCATTACCTGCAATTATTAATCTCTGGGGATAGGTGAGAAGCCAGGAGAAGATGAGTGTACAATCAGCATAAGGCAAGATTTGGACCTCACAAAGTGAATGAAATTATATTTATCAGGAGGGAGCTGGTGTTTAATTCACAGGCACAGGTGCCCGCATTCCTCTGTGACACTGAAGTCCTTTTGCAATGAGTGATGTCTTCCCTGCAGTTTCTTCATGCTCTTTCCTTCTGCTCAAATTTCAGAGTTGTCCTCTGCAACTGTGGGGAAGGTGGTGTTTCTCTTGCGTTCATTCAGTAAAGGAGGGGGCACAAGTTTGATTCCAAATGTCCGACTCTGGTATTATATCCTTTATTAAGCATTTTCTGGAAGAAAGTGTAATGGTTTTACTTTGCTTCACAACCATCAGCTACATTAAATCCTGTGAGTCTTGGTAAATTATTAAGCCATTATTGATTTTGTTGTGAACATCAAGATGTATTGACTTTCACCCCAGCCAATAGTTTCCAAAGACATTATAAATTTTGATGTTTATTGAAACATGCATGTTAATCTCTGTGTGTGTGTTGATCTCAACCTTCAGATCTTTATATTATATTCTTTTTTTTTTTTAATTTTTTTTTCAACATTTATTTATTTTTGGGACAGAGAGAGACACAGCATGAACGGGGGAGGGGCAGAGAGAGAGGGAGACACAGATACGGAAACAGGCTCCAGGCTCTGAGCCATCAGCCCAGAGCCTGATGCGGGGCTCGAACTCCCGGACCGCAAGATCGTGACCTGGCTGAAGTTGGACGCTTAACCGACTGCGCCACCCAGGCGCCCCTATATTCTTGAAGATCTTTGTAAAAAACTGTTCCCCCCACCCCAAATCCTATTATTTTTTGGCTTGTTTGTTCACTAGTTCTTCACTTATTCTTTAAAATTTTAACTCATTTATCCTTCCCTTGGTTGATAACAGTAAGGAAAACTGGAGCTCATGAAGAAATCTATTTGCCTTTCACAAAATAGTTGGGGTTAGTCTTCCTGATGAGTTTGTGATTAATTGCAAAGTAGATATTACTTTCTATCTCCATCCATGTCAGGGTTCAATAGAACAATGAGCAAGTTATAGATTTTCACTCTCCAATCTATAACTTTCTCATTGTTCTGGTTTGTGAACAAAGAATACTTTATCCCAGCATCTACCAGACCAATACTAAATCAGGGACCACAACTAGGAACACATCTTTCTCAATCCCCGTATTGGCTGTCAATTATATGTACATATAGACAAACATAAGATCAAACTTGCATTTAGACAAAGTTAAGTAATCAACTACATGATGCAGTTTAATGGGTACCAAACAACAAAAACAAAAAACCTCTTATTATCTCCCAGAAAAGCCTTAAGTTCTACCAGTAAGAATTTATTATAAGTGTCCTCTTAGAAAATGGAAATTGCTCCTGCGTAGACAACAATATAATTAGCTGACCATTAACTATTTGTTGGTTATTTTCTATATGCCTTGTTCTATGCTGTCATCTCGAGTTCACACTTTACTTGGTTTACTCTGTAGTCCTTATCTGTGTTTCATATTTCCTTAGCCAGTTGCTGTTTCTCATATATTAATTGGCTGCTCCGTGGCCAGTAGGGCAAATGAGGGCAAATGAAATAATACTTATTTAAACAGTGATATTTTCCCTTCCAGCTAGAAAAGTGCATTCATCTAGGAAATGGGTATTTTGGTGGCATGTGAGAAAGGCAAGAAGGAAGGGAAAAATTTAGAGTAGTGGAAATTGCCATCCTCTCTCTCTCTCTCTCTCTCTCTCTATATATATATATATATATATGCATGTCCCCCTCTCTCTATATATGCATGCTGTGCTCTGAATGTGTTCCCCCCACCCCACACAAAATTTGTATGTTGAAATTCTAACCCCTATAGGTAATGATATTAGTAGGTGGGACCCTTGGACGTGCTTAGGTCTTGAGAGTGGAGACCCCATGAATAGGATCTTAGCCTTATGAAAGAGAATGCAGAGAGATCCCTTTCCCCTTCTGCTATGTGAGGCTACAACAGAAAGTCTGCTGTCCAGAAAAGGGGTCTCATCCAACCATACTGGCATCCTGATCTCAGTTTCCCAGCCTCCAGAACTGTGAGAAATAAATGTCTGTTGTTTGTAAGCTACCTAGTCTGTGGCCTTTTGTTATAGCAGCACAAATGGATTATGTATATATGTCATATGTATATATATCTGAGGTAAAATAGAAAGTAGTAATTTCCCATGAGGTAATTTGCTAGGCTGACATCCCCAGGGGAGTTTCAAGCCAGCTATGGAGACTTTGAATAACAATTTCATGTCCTAATTTCCAGGGACAAATGAGGTCAAGAAAAGAGAAGGATATTACAAACATGATAGAAATCAATCCTTCTGATTAAAACAATTGCCCTGATTGATTAGTGCCTCCAAGTGTTTTATGTATTGGCAGGAGGAAAAAAGTGCCAGGCTGATAAAATTGGTTCTTGCAGAAGAGAGAAGGTCTTTATGTGACAGGGACAGCTTGACAATGGCTAAGTCCACTTTTAAGGAATGAGATCTTCAAATGCTTTGCACAGTACTTAAGGCTGATGTGGAGAAAATAACAGCTCGCAACCTGGTTATGCAAATTTAAAAGCTAAGAACTTAAAAAATGAGATTTTTATGTTCAAATTGTTTTTATTGCTCTGCTTCAAGCTAGTGTGACTCCTGATAAAATGGTTTGCAAACACTACATGGGAATGAAAGAAAAGCCATTCTGAACTTAAATACATGGATTTTCATGAAGCCTTTATAGTCAAGGTAGCCTTTATACTTTAGACGTCTAATGTAAAGAGGAATTATGCTTAAGTAGAACTTCAGGTAGAAGCCAAGTATTGTTCCTGTGGAATTCAGTAATACATGGCAAAGTTGTAGATGCCTCATTTTTTCTTTTTTTTCAGGCTATGTAAAAATTTGGAATAGAAAACATATCTGTACAAAAGCTATTTTTTCCCTGAATACCTACAGGGATTCAGAAATGTTTTGCTGGCTCTCCTGCAGGGTCCCCATGACAATCATTTTCTTCATGGCCGTAGATTCGGTTTGATATGGACCTGGACTTGGCATTGGTATTTTCTGGAAGGTGCAAACCAGTCTTGCCTTTCATGTATCTGTGCTTGTTGTTAGTGAGAAGTTTGTGGTGGGGCTCTACTCCATTGACCCCATCACCATTGACCCCATCACCCCATTTACTCCATTACTCCCATCACACCAGGAAGTGTTTCTGCTGGCTCTTGGCAAATTCTGAGGAAAGTGGTTTGATTTCCATACCCAAAGCATCCAATATGTCCATTTCATTCCATACCTCAGGAAGCCCTGCTCTATGGTCAACACTATTCTTTTCTTCATTATGCTAATTGTACTATTGTATGTTAGTATATTTTATCTTATGCTCTCATTTATTAAAATAGCATTTTTGTATAAGTAATGTAAATGTAAGCAAGTGTGTGATTTTTATAATTAAAATAACATTGTTTATATATTCTGTTATGCAATGAAAATATTATTCCCCATAAAAAGGAATTTGAGGGATAGCCACTGATGGGGAAATATATTGAGAGCAGGGACTTATTTTTTTTTTTAATGTGTATTTATTTATTTTGAGAGAGAGAAAGAGAGCATGAGCAGAGCAGGGAGATAGAGAATCCCAAGCAGATTCCCCACTCGGCATGGAGCCCGATGCAGGGCTTGATCCCATGACCATGAGATCATGAGCTGAAATCAAGAGTTTGAGCCACCCAGGCACTCCAAGAGAGTAGGGACCTTCTATAGAGACCTTTATACCTTCATACTCATAGTGGTTTCAGCATTCAATATAATACTTTGCCTGGAGACCTCTAGAACTGGCTTCTGTAGGACTTCTCCTCTCTGGATTCTTTCCTTCTTAAGTTATGTGCTTGATAAGGACCTTCTGCAGGAGAAACTAAGCATGGAACAGTCCAGGCAGCATGGTGCAGTAGAGAGAACACAGGTCTAGTTTCCAAGAGATGCAGATTCTTCTGTGTGTTTAATGTCTGATTTGGACAAGTCACAGAACTGATTTGGACATTGTGTCTCCATCTGTGAAAGGATGATAAAGCTGATGCTGAACTCTAATACTTCACAAGCATTTGCTGCATGCCAGGGAATGCTCTAAGTTCTCAACAAGAATAAACTCATTTAACCTTCACAACATCCTAATGAAGTAAGTACTGTTTTTCCTTGGTTTGTAGAGGAGGACACTGAGACATAATAAGGTTACACAGTGAAGATTAGAACCATGCAGCCATGGCTCTTGCTTTTGACAGTAACTTAAATCCCTTTGAAGTCTAGGATTCTATTTTTAAGGGAAGCTGCCATCTGTAAAGAAATAGGTGAAACAATGTGTGCATTCCAATGGATTTGAAGGGCACTTGATAACTACAACCATAAATTGTTTTAGAAATATATGTCTCTGTCTCTATCTATCTATCTATCTATCTATCTATCTATCATCTATCCATCTCTCCTTCCATCCATCCATCTATCCATCTATCACCTATTTTATTTTATTTTTAATTTTATTTATTTATTTTGAGAGAGAGAGGTGCAGAGAGAGAATACCAAGCAGGCTCCATGCTGTCAGTACAGAGCCCAATGTGGGGCTCAATCTCCTGAACCATGAGATCATGACCTGAGCTGAGATCAAGAGTCAGACACTTAACAGACTGAGCCACCCAGGTGCCCTTCTATCACCTATTTTATTTATTTTTTATTTTTATTTTTTAATGTTTTATTATTTATTTTTGAGAGAGAGAGAGAGCGCACGTGAGCATGAGCGGGAGAGGGGCAGAGAGAGAGAGGGAGACACAGAATCCAAAGCAGGCTCCAGGCTCTGAGCTGTCAGCACAGAGCCCGACACAGGGCTCGAACCCATGAGCCATGAGATCATGACCTGAGCTGAAGTCAGACTCTTAACCAACTGAGCCACACAGGTGGCCCGCACCTATTTTAAATGTAAACCTGGGAATCAGTCTGCTCAAGCTACTTTCAAAATTATGATACCTAAATAATGGGTCCTAATAGAAATGAATAATCATAGCTTGTTGCCAAACACCACAGAGAAGTAGTCTATCAAATCATTTCTCCTCTAATGGCTATTGGTATCACAAAAATAACATGTTTAATAAAGGAGAGAAAACAACAACAAAAAGAATGACAGGGCAATCAACTCCATTAAAACTATAATAATGCGTAATAATAGTACATAGATCTGGAACCATTTTTTTTCTGGGAAACACTAAGTGCTGTATAGATTTGTCCATTACTATGTTTTCTCTTATTCATATATTATTTATAGATCTGGTCTTGGTCTCTCTTACGTTATCTCTATGGTGTGCTTGCTGTCATGTAATCTGGTGATAAGTGGTACATGATATTTCCCTACCAGTAGTCTCAGTGCCTTAACTTCTGTTTATTCAGCACCTGAATTGAAGGTTCCCTTTGGGGCAGGTGAGTTGTTGAAATGTTCTCCTTTCTTCAGGAATGGAGCATCCAGATTGATACCATGAAGTCTTGGTGACGGCCTGGCTTCCTTACCTCAGCTTTCTTTTAATGCTTAGAGTATAGATGTGGCAAAATCACCCACTGACACAATGATTTCCTTTTAGTGTTCTTGGAGTCATCTTGTAGGAATTTCTTGAAAGAGGATGAGTCTGGATCTAAATGCCTTACACAGCCTTTCAATGAATTGCCAGTTTCACTCTATCCAGAATTTGGTAGTTAGGAACATGGAAACAATGTAAGAAACTTTTGCAATAGTGTACTTACAGTGATGGGGTACATAAATGTGCATGTTTCAATCTCATAGCAGAAATTAAATCCAAGAGTTAAAGAAGTCTTTGTTGAGTTGTCTAAAAAATGAGATGAGAGAGAAAAGGTGGGTTTATAAAAAAAAATTGCATCCTGAGGCTGTAGCTATTAGGGAATCCCAGAGTTAAGATCATTTCTTTGAAAATGTCTAGTTGCATATCTAGGTCCTTTCTTGCGACATACTGAACCAATATCAGAGAGAGAAAAACCTTCTAACCTATGCCATTAAAATAGACTCAATGGCCATGAGCACTAATAGGCCTGCTGGGTGCTTTCCTAAAAGCAGGGAGTAAGTATAACGACAGATTAAGACTCAAGGTTGATATCAAGATATAAGTTGACTGTGTCTGAACAGGAAGATGGGCCAGGTCCTATGTCCAACACTGTTTAAAGTTGTGCTATACAATATGGTAGCCATTAGCTACATTTGGCTATCTCAATTTAAGTTCATTCAAATTAAAGATATTTGAAAAATTAGTTCCTCCCTTAAACCAACCACAGTTCAAGCAGTCAGTAGCCACATGTGGCTAGTGGACACCATATTGAATAGTGCAGACATAGAACATCCTATCGTTGCAGAAAGTTTTTTTTTGGACAGGAGTGATTTAGAGTCAGAGCTTTAACTGTTACAAAGTGAGAAATCTCTAACTCATTAAAAAGTGAGGGATCATCTGGGGCACTGGTTAATTAGACTGAAGGTTAATCACTAAAATTTGGCTAGGGGCACAAGAAGGGCAACCAGAACATGTTTTGGAGGATTGCTCTTTCCTGATTAATTGTTGACCCAAAGCTGGCAGACAGAAACCTTCTATAGTAGAAGTGGACGGGAGCTTTGGTTGGTTTTCCACCTTCATTTGGAATACCCTCCTGACTGTGATGTAAAGTGTGAAGATTTGCTTCCTCCTTTGGCTTCTGCATTCTATTTTAATAAGCTACCACTTACTTCAGGAATTCTCATACCTACGTTTTATGAAGATTGGTGTGCTGCCACACAGATCTTACCAGAAATTTTAGTGCTATATGCTTCAGGCTTTCTGGCATGATGTGTCCTTTGTAGCACCGTTTTGTTTGCCTCTAGTTAACTTTTCAGAGAAAGAATCCTCCTGAAATCTTATACAGCTCCATATTAGGGAACCCAGAATCGTCCTCATGGTATAAAATACCACACAATGGTTATAATGTCTCTATAAGAAAAGACTTAGAAGAAATGAAGGGGCTGCTGCAAATACACATTCAATTGTTTGAATAAAAATCAAGGTGATGCGATGGGATAAAATTATAGAGAGGAAATTGTGGAATGGTTTTCTGAAAAACTTAGGTGGCTTATGGGATTTTTGCCCTGGAAAAAATTTTTTTAATGTTTGTTTATTTTTGAGAGAGAGAGAGAAAGAGAGAGAGAGACAGGGCGTGAACAGGGGAGGAACAGAGAGATAGGGAGACACAGAATCAGAAGCAGGCTCCAGGCTCTGAGCTGTCAGCACAGAGCCTGACGCAGGGCTCGAACCCACAAACCGCAAAATCATGACCTGAGCCGAAGTCGGACTCTCAACCGACTGAGCCACCTTGCCCTGGAAAATTTTTAATCAGAAAAGTTGAATACTTGTTGAGCATCTCTTACCTGGTTAATTGCAATCACCTTCTAAATAGTCCCCTGACTTTAGCATTGATCATGGTGGCTCCCCAACAGATATATTCACATCTTCATCCTTAGAACCTATGAATGTGACCTTATTTGGAAAAAGAGTTTTTGCAGATGTAATTAGGTTAAGGATCTTGAGATGAGATCATACTGGATCATCCAGGTGGGCCCTAAATCCAGTGACAACTGTCTTTATGAAAAACAGAAAAGGAGAAGACACAGACACACAGGGGAGAAGGTCATGTAAAGATGAAGGCAGAGATTAGAGTGGCCATAGCCAAGGAAGTTGGCAACCACCAGTAACTGGAAGAAAAAAAGATGGATTCTCCACTAGAGGCTCCAGAGGGAATATGGCCATGCTGACACCTAGATTTTAGACTCCTGGCTCAGATTTCTGGCTTCCAGAACTGTGAGAGAATAAATGTCACTGTTTTAACCCACCAAGTTTGTGATAATTTGTTACAGCAGGCCGCGAGGGAAAAATAAAACAGAACTTCTCTGATATATCCTCAAAATCACTTTCAGGGTGATCATTTTGAGGCATAAACCTTATGCAAAATATAAAGTATAAGTCTCTTAGAAGAGCTTCCAAGAACCCCTTGATCTGGTCACTGCCTGCCTTTCTCACTAGGTTGCTCTTAGTACCCCTGTTGCATTTAATAAGACCAGACTCCTTTGTTCCCTGGATGCACTGCCAGTTTCATTCCACTGTTTTCTTTGAACACAGTTCTATCTGTAATGTCCTTCTGAAGCTTGTTCATTTTGTTGTAACTCTTGATCGTCTTTCAAAACCCTGCCCACTGTCTCTGTCCTGTGAAGATACATACGCTGACATTACTCTGTCTTTCCCTCCTTCCCCATTGTCACCTCTGCATCATGAATAGACACCCATTATGACACAGTGCTTTTTTTTTTTAAAGTTTATTTATTTTTGACAGAGAGAGAGAGAGAGAGAGAGAGAGAGAGAGAGAGAGAGATACAGACAGACAGAGCATGAGTGGGGAAGGGGCAGAGAGAGAGAGAGAGGGAGACACAGAATCCGAAGCAGGCTCCAGGCTCTGAGCTGTCAGTGCAGAGCCCAATGCAGGGCTTGAACTCACCGACCGTGAGATCATGACCTGAGCCGAAGTCGGACACTCAACCAACTGAGCCACCCAGGGGCCCCTACACAGTGCTTTTTTTTTTTTTTTGCATCCATCCATTCAAAAACTATAAGAAATTAATTTTAGTAGGTAATACATCTTTATGTTTCAAAAATAAAAATGATTTAAAAAGTGTTTGTGGAGAAGACTTGATCCCATGCTTATCTCCCCTCATCTCCTTTCTCTCCATTCCCTAGAGGTAACCATTTGAAAATACTTCATTTCTTTATGTAAATACACAAAATTTCCTTATACAATGGCAGCACACTCTATATGTTGTTCTGAACCTTGCTTTTTTCCACATAGTAATATATCCTTGAGTTGTTTTGCACATCATTTTGTAGAGTTTTTCCTCATTCCCCTCGTTTATTTCTTTTTTCATATTCCACTGAGTAGATGACCCTAGATAATTTAATCCATTCCCAAATATTGGACCCTTGGTTTGACTCCATTATTTTTATAATAAATGTTGCTTTAATGAAAACTTTTGCACAGATATCATTTTATATGGATGCAAGTGTAGGATAGATTTCCAGAAGTGGCATTGCTGGGCTAATGGTCAAGTGTAAATGTAACTGTGCTAGATGTTGCCAGATTTTTCCCATAGGCAAGGAACCCACTTGCATCCCACTGGCAAGGGATAAGCAGGCTGTGGGCGTGGCTTAGCAACACAGGGTGTTGCACACTTTTGCATTTTTGCTAACATGATGGGTGAATGAAATACCTTCCTATTGCTGTATAACAAATTACCACAAACTTAGGGTCTTAACACAGCACGTATTTATTATATCATAGTTTCTGTGATGAGCAGCCCAAGCATGGTTTAGCTTGACCCTCTGCTCAGGGTCTCACAGGCTGAGAGTCCACAGGGACTGTAGTCCCATCTGAGGCTCAAGGTCTTCTTCCAAGTTCATATGGTTGTTGGAAGAAGTCAGTTTTTTTGGTTATAACACAGAGGCTCTCAGCATCTACATGCAGCCTGTGGTTCCCAGCCATGTGACCCTCTCCACAGATGGTACACCAGCTTGCTTCTTCAAGACCAGCAGAGGAATCTCTTGCGATAGCCTGCTAAGATGGAGTCTTATTTTCTGTAATGTAATCACAGAGTGCCATCCATTCCATTTGCCACACAACACAACCTAATTGAAAGAGGAACATTCCAAGATTGTTGCCATATTCCACTGGTGAGTACTAGCCATCCTTACTAAGGGGAGGGGAATGTCAGGCTTAACACTTGGGATGAAGATCTTGGGGACTTCATAGAGTTCTGCCTATTGCAATGAGGAATACAGTTTTAATATAAATATCTCTAGTTGTGAGTATTTTCGTATGTTTAGTGGCAATTTGTATTGTTTTTTTCTTTGTAAAACTATCCATGTTCTTAGTCCATGTTTCTCCTAGGTTTTTTTCTTTTTTTCTTCTGAATTTCCAGGAGATCTTTATCTATTACTAAGTGTAGTTCTTTTTTTTTTTTTTTAAGTTTACTTATTATGAGAGAGAGAGAAAGAAAAAACATGAGCAGGGGGAGGGGCAGAGAGAGAGAGAGAGAGAGAGAGAGAGAGAGAGAGAGAGAGAGAATCCTAAGCAAGATCCACACTATCAGCACAGAACCCAGCATGGGGCTCGGTCTCAAGAACTGTAAGATCTTGACCGAAGCTGAAATCAAGTCTGATGCTTAACTGACCGAGCCACCCAGGTGCCCCAGTAAGTGTAGTTCTTTGACAGTGATGTAAACTGCAAATATTTCCCTGCAACTTGTTCTTATGCTGTTTTTGAATGCAAAGTTTATGAATTTTATGTGGTTGACCTTATTAATTTTTTCTTTTCACTTCTTTTTTTCTGAGTCATAGCAATAGAGGCTTGTTTCATCTTGTGACTTTAGAGGAATTCAAACTTTCAACCTTGTTATGAATTTATTTTTTACAGATCAATTCTAAATCAATTGAAATTTTCTTTCAAATTGGTGTGATTTATGCATACAATAATATTATCCAGTTATCTAGTTGGTTTTCCCCAACATTATATATTAAAGTTCATGTTTACCACCACAGATTTGAGTACTACCTTTATCATATACAAAATCCCCATGTAAATTAAAATCTGTTTCTGGAATTTATCTTTTCTTTTTGGTTTTTTGCTAGTATTTTGTTGCGAATTTTTTGCATCCATGTTCTTCTGGGATATTGGTCTATAATTCTCTTTTTAATGGGGTCTTTGTCTGGTTTAGGAATCAAGGTAATTAATGCTGGCCTCGTAGAGTGAGTTTGGGTTTCCCTTACATTTGTAGTTTTTTGGAATAGTTTGAGAAGAATAGGTATTAACCCTTCTTTAAATGTTTGGTAGAATTCCCCTGTAAAGCCATTTGGCCCTGGACTTTTGTTTTGGGGAGAGATTTTTGATTACTGATTCAACTTCTTTGCTGGTTATCAGTCTATTCAAGTTTTTCCATTTCTTCCTCTTTTGGTTTTGGTAGTTTATATGTTTCCAGGAATTTATCCATTTCTTTCAGATTGCCCAATTTTTTGGCATATAATTTTTCATAATATTCCTTTATAATTGTATGTCTGTGGTATTGGTTGTGATCTCTCCTCTCTCATTCATGATTTTATTTGTGTTCATTCTCTTTTCTTTTTGATAAGCCTGGCTAGGGGTTTATGAATTTTATTAATTCTTTCAAAGAACCAGATCCTGTTTTCATTGATCTTTTCTTTTATTTCTGCTCTAACCTTTTCATCTGGCTCTAGGTTTCACTTGTTGTTCTCACTTGTTGTTTTCTAGCTCCCTTAAGTATAAAGTTATGTTGTATATTTGAGACTTTTCTTGCTTCTTGAAGTAGGCCTGTATTGTTATATATGTCCCTTTTATGAACACCTTTGCTGAATCTCAAAGGTTTTGGACTGTCGTGCTTTCATGCTCCCTTGCTTTCATGTATTTTTTATTTCTTCTTTAATTTCCTGGTTAACCCATTCATTCTTTAGTAGGATGTTCTTTAACCTCCATTTGTAGACTTTCCAGTTTTTTTCTTGTCGTTGATTCCATGGTCTGAAAATATGCATGGTATGATCTCAATGTCTTTGTACTGGTTGAGGCCTGATTTATGATCCAATATGTGATCTATTCCGGAGAATGTCCAATGTACACTCAAAAAGAATGTGTATTCTGTTGCTTTAGGGTGAAGTGTTCTGAATATATCTGTTAAGTCCATCTGTTGCAGTGTGTCATTCAAAGACATTGTTTCTTTGTTAATTTTCTGCTTAGGTAATCTGTCCATTGTTGTAACTGGGGTGTTAAAGTCCCCTACTATTATTGTATTATTATCAATGAGTTCCTTTATGTTTATTATTAATTGCTTTATATATTTGGGTTCTTTCAAGTTGGGGGTATAAATATTTATAATTGTTAGATTTTGTTGCCTAGACCCTTTATTATGATATTATGATATTTATATTTATTATGATATATGATATATTATGATATAGTGCTCTCTTTTTCATCTCTTGTTACTTTTTTGGTTTAAAATCTAGTTTGTCTGATATAAGTATGGCTACTCAGGCTTTCTTGTGACATCCATTAGCATGATAAATGGTTCCCCATCACCTTACTTTCATTCTGCAGGTGTCTTTAGGCCTAAAATGAGTCTCTTGTAGGAAGCATATAGACGGGTCTTGTTTTTTAATCTGTTCTGACACCCTATGTCTTTTGATTGGAGCATTTAGTCCATTTACATTCAGAGTGATTATCGATAGATATGAATTCAGTGCTGTTGTATTACTTGTTAAATCATTGTTTCTGGAGATTTTCTCTGTTCCTTTCTAGTTTTTGTTGCTTTTGGTCTTTCTTTGCCACTCAAAGATTAATATTTCTTGCAGGGCTGGTTTAGTGGTCACAAAGTCCTTTAGTTTTTGTTTAGGAAACTCTTTATCTCTCCTTCTATTCTGAATGACAGCCTTGCTGGGTAGAGTATTCTTGGCTGCATATTTTTTTTTCCCCACTCAGCATGTTGAATATATCATGTCACTCCCTTCTGGCCTATCAAGTTTCTGTGGATAGGCCTGCTGCCAATTTTGTCTTTGCTTGTAAGTTAAGGACTTCTTTTCTCTTGCTGGTTTTAGGATTCTTTCCTTATCTCTATATTTTGCAATTTTTGCTATGATATGTCCTGGTGTTGGCCTACTTTTGTTGATTTTGATGGGGGTTCTCTGTTTCTTCTGAATTTGGATGTCTGTTTCCTTCCCAGATTAAGGAAGTTTTCAGCTATAATTTCCTGAAATAAACCTTCTGCCCCTTTTCCCTCTTTTCTTCTTCCCCTTTTTTTTCTTTCCTTTTTTTTTCTTTCCCTTTTTTTTCCAGCTTCATTATTTTCCATAATTTTATTTTCTGTATTACTTATTTGTTCCTCTGCTTCTTCCATCCTTGTGGTCATTATGGTGGTTGGTTTTTGCATCTCAGTCATAGAATTTTTTATTTTGGCCTGACTAGTTTTTAGGTCTTCTGTCTCTGAGATAAGGGACTTATTGGTGTCTTCTATGCTTTTTTCTCAAGCCCAGATAGTATCCTTATGATTGTTGTTTTAAATTCTGGATCAGGCATATTACTTACATCTGTTTTGATTAGATCCCTGACTGTGATGTTTTCTTGTTCTTTCTTTTGGGATGAATTCCTCCATCTTAGCATTCTGTCTAGGTTTCTTTCTTCTTCTCTGTGTTAGGAAAGCTTATTATATTTCTTTCTCCTGAGACTAATGGCTTTGTTAAGAAGTCATATACTGTTCATGGCCTAGTGCTTCTGGAAGTATTTCTGGTGTATACTGTGTGCACTCTGCATTGTGTTTTGGCTGCTTTTTTCCTTCAGGTCAGTCCTCTTCAGAATTTCTCCTTGCCTGCAGTGGGGAGTGTTTGGACCTTGGCCAAAGTGTGGCAATTTTTTTTAAGTGTTTATTTATTTTGAAAGAGAGAGAGAGAGAGTCAAAGCATGAGAGGGACATAGAGAGAAAGGGAAAGAGAACTGCAAGCAGGCTCCATGCTGTCAGCATGGGGCCAGACATAGGGCTTGAACTCACAAACTGTGAGATCATGACCTGAACCGAAATCAAGAGTCAAATGCTTAACTAACTGAGCTACCCAGATGCACCAAAGTGGCAGTGTTAACTAGGTGTGCTCTGGTCTGCTTGTTAAAAGAGACCTGAGGCGATTTCCATTAGAGCTGAAGCTTTGCAACACTCTATGGTTAGTAGACTTAGTACATTTGGGTGGTTTGTGTTGGTCTTCTGGGGAAGGTATCCACTGCATTGGTTGTGAGGCACACTTGCCCTAGTACAGAAACACTTGCAGAGCACAGGGGGGCTGGGCTTGTTGTAAGTGGTTTAGGCCACCACTGCTGGTGCAGTTCTGCTTACTGAAATTACTTTATGCTGGGGGAGGGAAATGGCACCAGCCCTCTCCATCTACCCCTGAGAGGGGAGTTCATGCCACCACTGTCTGGGAAGCCCAAAAGAGCAAACAATCTCCCCTCATGTGTTCCAGATGTCCCTCAGATCCCTGCCTTCATCCTGTCTATATCTGGGTCGTCTTCTTGCCTGGCAGTACAGAGCACCTGTGTTCTATCCCAGGTAGGCTGGCTGACTTTTAAAACTCCAAACTTAAGGGACCTGATGTGGCACAGACCCATGCTGGTCCTCTGAGGGAGGTTCTCACCATGCTAGGACTGGTGCCAGTTCACCCAGAAGCACAGTCATGCCAAAGTGCAGGAGCTTGGAGTTTGGAGTAAAGCATAGCAAAAAGCCAGTGTCCAGGTTAGCTGCCTTCATCAGATGTCTCTGCACCTGTGCTGAGGCCAGGCAAGCATAATGGCATCCACCGGCTTTCTTCTGTTGCCAGAGAGGCAATGTTACCTCTCCCAGATTCTCAGCAAGAAGGAGAAACTGTCTCCACCTGAATCCCAGGGGATCCTTAGGTCTCACCATCTGTCCCTGGGCTCTTGGCCCTCATTCTCCACAGGAGCATGGCAGCACCTGCCAGGCTCCACACCAGCTATGGCATAGAACTCTAAAACTCCAGTCTTTGAACTCTAATGGTTGTAAAAACTCACACACAAAAAAATCAGCCCCCCTTTGTTTCACAGTCAATGGCTTTGGGGAAGAGTTTTCCTTGTGCAATCCTCTGTGCACTCTTCTCTCTCTTGCCTCTCTCTGTGACCAGGGCTCCCTTCCCTCTGCATCAACATATATCCTTTTCTGTAAATCACATCTCTGTACCTTCTACCTTCTGCAACGTGGCCTCTTCTCTTCCTCTAGTTGTGCAGTTTGTTCTGTCCTCAGATCAATGTTTTGGGTGTTCAGAATGATTTGATATTTTTTCTAGCTGTGTTTGAGGGATGAGGCAAGCCAAGGGTCCTCCTACTACTCCACCATCTTGCTTTTGCACACTCCTTTTATATTCATTCCTAGGTATTTTAGCCTTGTCAGAATTATTGTTGGTCCATTTGAAATGGATCTTTTCCATTATGTCTTCTAAGTGTTGTTTGTATACATGAAATATATTTATTTTTATTAATTTTACATATGACTACATCACTATTTTGAAAATATTTCCTACGTGCCTAACATGTGAGGAGCTTCTATACAAAAGCGGAACTCACAATGCACAGAATAGTCATGGCCTTACCCCCAGTGAGCTAATGGCCTGGTGAGGAGGCAGAAAGTAAAGAGGTAAGCAAACAAATAAATGTATAATGACAACTTGTGATCAATGCTATAAAGAGTAATAGTAATATAGTTTAGTAATATAGAGTAATTATTTAAGTGAGTCTTATAGAAACTTTGAGGATTTGGTCCACACTTTATTTACCTCTAGGTCTCCTCAGAGCCTAGAGCAATGACCAGGAAACAAAAGGCAGCAAATATTTATTGAACTGAAAAGACCTAATTTGCTTGGAGTTTAGGGGAAATTAAGTCTTAAGTCTGTTAGCATGATGACTGCAGAGCCTAGATTTTTCAAATAGTTTCATATTTTATGTTTTCTGTTTCTATAAATATATTATCACACCATGGGTCTTAAGAATTCGTTCAGAAATTGTCCACCATAGTTAAAGCTTTTATCCAAAAAGTCCTTGGGGCACCTGGATGGCTCAGTCGGTTTAGCATCCGACTTCAGTTCAAGTCATGATCTCATGATTCATGAGTTTGAGCCCTGCATTGGGCTCTGCTGTCAGTGCATAGCTACTTCAGATCCTCTTTCTCCCTCTCTCTCTGTCCCTCCCCTGCTTGTGCTCTCTCTCTCTCTGAAAAAGAAATAAACATTAAAAAAAAAAACCATAAAGAGTTCTTACATGTCTAAGGCCCATGAGCTGAGTGGACTTTCAGTCATTGGCATAAGTATTTTGGAAATTTGAGGATAGGTTAGCTGAGAGGGATACCCCCTTTTTAAAGTTTTAATTGAGATGTCAAAAATTAAACAAGTTACTGAGCCTAGTTGGAACTTATGTGTTGTTCCAAGCCTAGATGTTAAGATTTACATCCTTTATACTATTTGGAAAGAAAGAAATATTATTATGGAGAAAATTCTACTTATTTTTATAAGCTTTTCACTGTTGTTTTATTTTTCCTCTCCAAATGTTAATAGAAGGTAACTAAAATGTCTAGGGTTTAGTCTGTTAATTTTTATTTATTTGTAGCTTTCATGGCTCTGAAAAAGAATTTAGATCTGCTTAAAGGAATATATAAAATAAATCAAATTTACATACATTGAAAAAGCGTGAGAAAGAAATTGGGGACAAAACAAACTTGGAGACATAAGATAGACTTGCTGTCAGAAGGCTCTAGTTTGGGCTGTTATCTGTTAGAAAACATATTGAGCATTAACACAATTTACAGTCCAATTAAAAAATTTAAAAATTCCTAATAATGCAGAAATATATTTCATGCTGCCTCTCTTCCAGGCATCATTTTAAGCTTTCAGAAACTCACTACCTAATTTAATCCTTGCAACAAGAACCTGATGGGATATGTATTAATACTATTCTATTTTATAGGAGAGGGCCAACTATTACTGATATCAAGACAAGAAAGGAAATCATTGAGAGGATTCTTATAAAGATGATGCTGTGAAGTGTAAAGAGGAATATTCCCCACAATATCTCTACAGTGGATGCTGCAGTGAGTTTTCCATGTGTCTTTTGTAGCCTTCCTTGATCTAATGGCCTCATGCTGAGCACAGAATGATTCTATGAGGTGGCCAGTGCATTAAGCATAAGCTATGCTGATGTAGCTTCATTCAGGGCTGCATTTAGGAATAAGTAGAAGAATAGTCCTTTTTGAATATCAGGTAGACAATTCTTTAGACATGTTACATCTTCTAATTAAGTGACAGGTGGAAATGGGAGGTGTTGACTTTGAGATGGTTTTAAAGTTGGATTAAAAACTGTGGATATGATATCAATGTCTGAGTCTGATGGCCTTTGACCTCTAAGCATGAATAGCGAACTTCCTTTTTCAATTAATGGCTGTACCAGACAGGTGAAATAAGGTATATCAGATAGGATATGCTATGTGATGTTGCGGTAACAAATAAGTGCCTGAAGTGTAGTGGCTTTGTATACAAATTCTTTTTGATGCTCATATAAGGTCCAGTTTGTGTCTGACAGGGCTTCCATCTTGTAGTACGGACACTTAGAGAAAACAGCCTCCAACGTCAGTGTAGTAGAGGAAAAGAGCCATGTCAGAAAAGGAACACTCACTCTTACCTTTCTCAGATGGGAACTAACATATTGTTTCTGTTCATGTTCCACTGATAGGAATGAGTCACATGACACCACTCTGATATATGCGGTTGGGAAACATGGAGAAGCACATGGGTGTTTAGTGAGCACTGACCATAATGTCACGTAAGGAACAGATGTTTTCTTTTGTTTCTGCTGAGAATTTCTCTCTTGCTCTCTTTATTCTTTCTTCTTACCCCTTCAGACTTCTTGTTTCATGGCTCATATCCTCACGATTCCTGATTCCTTCTCTTTAAGCACTTTGTCCTCTTTGGAAGAGGTTCTGTGAGGGTGGGCAAAGAGGCAGAGCAATAGGAAGGAGAGAGAAAAGGGAAGGGGCGTCCCTTCACCTATCACTTCTTTTCTCTACTGCTGGTTCCCATCTCCTTTCCTTACATCCCAGCTCTGGCTGATGGTTGCAGGATTAAAGCAAAGAGAGAGAATCCCATTCTGCTGGGTGTCTGTTATTTCTCCTCCTTTTAATCTCTTTCTTTTCACTTTACTTAATCAACATTTACCAGTTGATCACAATCCATGAGCCGGTGACAGGCCTTGGGTATCTAGAAATGTACAATATATGGTATCTGTGCCCCAGGGGTTCTTGGATCACTGGTGAACACCAAGAGCTGTAAAGTGATACAGATAGAGTGCAAAGTAGAAATAAAATTTTGAAAAAAAAATGAGTGAAGAAATAAATGAATCATTTAATATTTGACAGAATAAGATACTCAGGATTTTCACCTTGTGTGGAGAGGAGGCTGGCTTCTGAGGGCAGCACTAAGTTGGAAGGCAGGCAAAGTGAAGGGAGATGCAGAAGTTACACATCTCACCAGCGCATTGTCTCCAGTCTCTTTCTTGCCCCTTCCCTAACCCATAACCCATTCTTCTCTTACCCTAAAACACAAATCCTGACCTGCTCCCCACAGCCTCCTCCATCTTCTTGTCCTCAACCCTTGGGTGCCTGCACATGGGGTAGAAACAGGGAATGTCACTGCGTGAGTCTTGGGGATTTAGGAGATGTGACCGTGTAGGCGGCTCCCCAAACTGGAACTATGATCAGATCCCAATTTTTCCCATAAAAGCATTATGATACGATTCGGAAGGATGTGGCTCTACTCTGTGTTTATTGCGTATGCTGAACTGATTTATGGTATAAACACAATTGTGTAATGTAATCTGGAGACTTAATTGCCATTTATAACATTATTTGCTTGGCAGGGGTGATGTAAGAGGTGATTAACTCTCTGAGCTGTGCTTGACCTAAATGATCTTTGAGGCTCCTTCTAACCCAGAGACTCTCTGATTGTATGGGAATATGTGCCCTAAATTCTAAACAAATGATTTCAAAATGAGCCTCTGGAATATGAATCAATGATTAAGAGAGAGATTGCTTTCAGTGTAGTAAGTTCTCAGTCCTCCAGTTTCTCTTCATTCTTAAATATTCACATATAAATTATTCTCTGAATTTTTTCAGCTCTTTCTGCATATTAACACAGAATTCTTTCTTAATCTCAAATTGCTGCTTTTTGATTACAAGCATCTCTGAATTTTCATTGGTTGTTTCATTAAGTGAAATAAATATATTTCCAACAAAAGAGTATAATTCCAAATGAATGACAAGGGAATATTTCATTCATTTGTTTCTCAGTCTTTGCAATCATGTACATTAAAGTGTTTAATTCTTATCCTCTAATGAAATGAGAAGTGGTTGTTAATTTTTTATCACTGCCCTAAATAAACTGTACCATTCCTAATGGTGGTATAACCAGAATTAATCTCAGACAGAAACCACCAATGCCATGCAAAGAAGGTTATGTGAGTTTCTTAACAGCATTTTATCAGGAAGTATGTTTTCCTGAAGTCAGTCTACATTTGCATTCAATTTTTGTGCTTTCTGCCATGTGTCTTGAATTTTTAGGAGTTTGTACACAACTTGGACACAATAATATTGGATAAAATTAGACTTACAGAGGTCATTAACATCATCCCCTGCTTCCTTCATTTTGAAATTTCACCCATTCAAGGCTTGGAACTTTGCCATCTCATTTGGTAACTAATTTTAATATCTAACAACACTTTTGGTCGGGATTTTTTTCTCACAAACCATGGAACTGAAATGCCTCTTGTCGTTTTCCACTTTTCTGAAGGAAAAAGGTAAACAACAGACTACGGTTTTCATAAAGTGATGAGTTTATAGTAAAATCACGAGTTTAAAATCCTAAGTCTTTTATTAAACTCATCAAACTTAGGTTGCCTTTTAGCATTATTTAATCTTTCTAAAATTTAAATTCAATTTAGTTAACATACGGTGTAGAATTGGTTTCAGGAATAGAACCCAGTCATTTTCACTTCCATATATAACACTCAGTGCTCATCACAAGTGCCCTCCTTTGTGTTCGTCACCCATAGTCCATCCCGCCACCCACTTCCCCACCAACAACCCTCACTTCTTTATATTTAAGAGTATTTTATGGGTTGCCTCCTTCACAGTTTTTATCATATTTTTCCTTCCCTTCTCCTATATTCATCTGTTTTGTTTCTTAAATTTCACCTATGAGTGAAGGCATATGATAGTTGTCTTTCTCTGACTGACTTATTTTACTTAGCACAATACCCTCTAGTTCCATCCACATCGTTGCAAATGGCAAGATTTCATTCTCTTTGATCACCAAATAATATTCCATTGTCAGTTTCTTTAAAGTAATCTTTTAAAATCACTTCAAGTTTTATCATCAAGGCCATATTTATTTTTTTTTTATTTTTTTTTTCAACGTTTTTTATTTATTTTTGGGACAGAGAGAGACAGAGCATGAACGGGGGAGGGGCAGAGAGAGAGGGAGACACAGAATCAGAAACAGGCTCCAGGCTCTGAGCCATCAGCCCAGAGCCCGACGCGAGGCTCGAACTCACAGACCGTGAGATTGTGACCTGGCTGAAGTCGGATGCTTAGCCGACTGCGCCACCCAGGCGCCCCAAGGCCATATTTATTAATATTTATATTGTAAAACTTATACAGTATTTAGGGTAGATGCTGTCTAAAGGGTTGAGTGCAGAATTTTGAGAGAAGGCACTTTTAAAACAGAGTCTTGTTAGAAGAGAATTTTATCCAGAGCTTCCATTAAAAGAAGGAGGAAGGTGTCATGGGCCCAGGGAAGAGATCAATAAAGAGGCAACTGGACCGAAGGGGCTAAAGTTAAGCAAACCACATATTCCAAGATCATTGTCATTCAGAAGTGGATGTGTATGGGAAGTGGCCTCTGCAAAACCAAGGCTGCTTTGACCCTTGTGAGAAAAGAGAAGTGTGTGGAGGCAGAAAGCAAAATTGCAAGCAGCCTGTGGATGAAAGACCCATCTCTTGGGTGAGGGATGGGGAAGGCCAGCTCAAGTTGGTGCACTCAAGAATTTCTATAATGAGCTGAATTTATGGTGGTGTGCAAGGCTGAGGGCAGTTGTTAGTAAATAACTGGGAGAATGTGGTAGTGTCCCAATCACTGGTCTATAATCAATCAGAGCTTTGTCTCTGTGTGTAATTCTCCTAGGGGATTGTTAGGAGGAAAACATTGCCAAGGCCAGACGCTGACTCATGGGGGCTCCATTAGTTGCTTACTGGGGACAGATATCCTATTTCTGTACACGTAGAAGTTCTATTTATTAGGGAAGCAGGAGAAATGCCTGAGAGACCCTGTGTCCTTCTTTTGTGGTCTGCTTTCTAAAAGCAAATATCTCTGTGCAAGTTAGTTTAATTGCAAATATTTGGAAGAAACTAATGAGATGATATATTCTCATATGAAAGGGTTTGATGGCACCACGCATAATAGAAGGAGGCTCCATCTTTTTTTTTTTAAATTTTTAAATGTTTATTTATTTTTGATAGAGAAAGAGAGCATGAACGAGGGAGGGCAGAGAGAGAGGGAGACACAGAATACGAAGTAGGCTCCAGGCTCTGAGCTGTTGCATAGAGCCTGACACGGGACTTGAACTCATGAACCATGAGATCGTGACCTGAGCAGAAGTTGGACGCCTAGCTGACTGAGCCACCCAGGTGCCCCAAGAAGCAGGCTCCATCTTAAGAACATAATGCATTTACACAAATGTGCACGGGACTCTATGTATGGAGACAGAACAATAGATTTATATTTTATGAGGGGGTGGGTGGTGTGGTTTATTTGCCAGCATGTAAAAAAATATGAAATCATGATTTTTTTTCTAGCCTTGTAGCCTCAACACTTGACAATCTATTTCTGGTATCTGGTACATATTATTTAATTTTTTCTTTTCATACAAAGCTAAAGATGCTGGTAACTGGTTTGCATCCAATACAGGGCAGATTGGGGCTAAATATATGCTACTTTCTCTACGTGAAGTGAGTCTCATCTGGTTCATTGTACATTGAGTTGAAGAGACTGAGCTTTTTGTCTTTAGTGTTGGAAATCTTTTCTTTTTTTAATGTTTCTTATTCAATTCATAACATGACAAAGGCAAAAAAATAGAATTCAAGATACTTTGACAAACTCAGTAGTTTTGTTTTGTTGTATTTTTTCCCTCCCTTTGTTGCTAGCCTTAGTCTTTTCAAAATATTTTTATTTAAATTCTAGTTAGTTAGCATACAGTGTAATATAGTTTTAGGTGTACCACATAGTGATTCAACACCCAGTGCTCATCACAACAAGTGCACACCTTAATCCCCATCATTTATTTCACCCATCCCCCCACCTCTCCCATGGTAAACATCAGTTTGTTCTCTGTAGTTAAGAGTCTGTTTCTTGGTTTGCCTCTCGCTTTTTCTTTTTCCTTTTGAACGCATTTGTTTTGTTTCTTAAATTCCACATACGAGTGAAATCATATGGTATTTGTCTTTCTCTTACTGAGTTACTTTGCTCAGCATTATACTCTCTAGCTCCATCTGAGTCATTGCAAATGGCAAGATTTCTTTCTTTTTTATGGCTGAAAACTCCGTAGTTTTGATCAAGACAATGCTGTTGGTAGAACTGACCTGTCGGGTGGGGGACAGGCACCAAGCCTTGTTCTCACTGATCTGTAGAAGTAGGAGAATCACTATTTGTCATATAAAAGCTGATCTAGTGGGATCAATATGCAGTGCATGAAAATGAATGTTAAGTGAATGTCCAATATATAAAAGTCAGGAGCTGCCAATTTATGAATCCTCAGTCCTAGCAAAACCAGATTTCCCATGATCCAGTGTGATGATGAAATAAGTTCCCAACTACTTTCTGTACTTTAGGGAGCTTTGCGACTCCTGAGCTGGTAGTACTTCCCTCCTCATTATTATTTTGTCCTTGTTTGGTATTTTGCTGCCCTTTCCCTTTCTTTCCAATATTTAAATACCAGCAGGTATGTCACGAGGTGCACATGGTGATTTAGCACCTCCTTCCGGCCAGGTAGAAGTGTTTACATTAAAGTGTATTTGAGGCAGAAGTATTTACTAAGTTGTCTTCTGTGTCTTTTCATCAGGAGTCAAGATGGGATGGGGGGGGTGCCAAGAACAGGGGTCAGATTTACCAGCAAACAATGGGGCTGCAGGTGGCTCTCTTTCTTTAGCGTCGAGCAAGACGGAGCTTGGATGTACTTAGTGATATATTTTTGTTGAATGCACATCATTGCTTGTTCTTTCAGTGTATAAGAATGAACCCCCCGGTAAGCAACTGAAAATCTGATTAGTTGGATATGTAGTTATCTCCTAAAACAACTAATCTAGACATAGGTGCTTCATGGTGTGGGGCCACAGCTCAGAAATATCAGGAAGGAAGCTCAGAGACTGTGTCAGTCTTTCTCCTTCTCCATCTCTGGTCTACAGGCTTTTAGACCCAGTGCTTATTTGTTGCAAGATGCCTGCCATCCTGCTGCAGTATTCTAGGCATAAGATGGTACTTGAAGGAACAAGGGGGGAAGGGTGAAATCCTCATGTGATTCCCTCTTGTTCTATCAAGGATGAAACAGCTATCCAAAAGGACTTGCCTTTTCACCTCAATGGCTAGAACAGTGTGGCACGGCCACCTCTTCCTGCAAACTGCAGAAGAGGCTGGAAAAGAGAGTGTATGAAAGAAGGAAACAAGACATCATGGCTGGCCTGACCGATTGCACTGGATTCTGATTATGCATCCCTGTAGCTCTGTGCACTGGCTGTGCTATTTCTCAGAGCTGCTAGTACTTCTTCTGCAGGTGTGAACGAGTTCCCTCATACAACTGCCATAGCTGCTGTGCCCATCCCATTGGATTGTCCCAGCCACAATCTTCCAGCATCTTCTGTGTATACTATGCTTCTCACCTCAGGCCCTGCCTGATGCTAGTAGGGTAAGCATGGGGGATGCTTCCTTTCTCATTTCAAATAATGAGAGAGTGTGTATATTAGGGTTCTCCAGAGAAATGAAACTAATAGGATACATACATGAAAAGAGAGAGAGAGAGAGAGAGAGAGAGAGAGATTTTAAGTAATTGACTTATTTTGTTGTGGAGGCTGGAAAGTTCAAAATCCATAGGGCAGACTGGCAGACTGGAGACCCAAAGAAGACCTGATGTTGCAGCTCAAGTCAGAAAGCCATCTGGAGACAAATCTCCCTCTTCATTGTGCAAGGTCAGTCTTTTTCTTAAGGTTGTCAACTGATTAGATGAGGCCCACCCACATTATGGAGGGTAATCTGCTTTACTCAAATTCTACAGATCTAAATATTAATCTCATCTGAAAATACCTTCACGGTAACACCAGACTAACATTGGATTACATATCTGGGGACTGTGGCTTAGCCAAGTTGACACCTAAAATTAACATCATAGTAGAGGCTACTGGGAAGGGTTAGCATGTGACCTCTGGATTTTGATGGGAACACAGTGGGGAGTCTGATTCTTCCGTGGTGAATTTAAAAAGTGAGATGGGCGGAAGTGCCCTAGACACTCTTAGGGCAGAAATGAGAAGAAATCCTAGTTGCCTTAGGGTTGGCATCTACCCTTTTTTCTTAGGACAATGAGGGCAAGAGTACTTGTCATGGAGCAGCTGTGGCCACGTCAGCAAACACTAGCATGACATTCTTTGAGGTCTTGTCCAAGAAGGCTGCCTGGAGAGGCGAGAGATCTCTGCAGATAAGAGCTGTAGGTATTGCTGCCTTCTTGGTGCTGGAGAATGAGTATGAGACCAACGGGAATAAAGCCACATTCACCCGATGTCAGTCTACTTGGGCCCTCATAACAAAGTACCATAGACTGGGTGGTTTAAACAACTGAAATTTATTTTCTCACAATTCTGGAGGCTGGAAGTCTGAGATCAGGGTGCCAGCGCGATCACATCTGACAAGGTTTGTGCCCCCTCAAAGTTCATATGTTGATATCCTAACCCCGTTTCAGTCTGAAGCACTCAGTCTGAGCAAACACAGGTGAGAGATTCCTGGTGGGGGGGAGGGATGGTTTCCCAAGAAGGAACCACCAGAGGGCTACCAACTAAGGAACAACTTCTTTGCTTTCTCTTCCTTCTTGGAGCCTCAGCCTTGGAGGGGTTGGAAACCAAAATGAGAAAGATGGAGAAAGAATGGGAAAATACATCCTCTCCTTCCCTAAGAGCCAGCTAGCCAGCCCAACATGGCCCAAGCTGAGGTTGGCTAGCTTTCAAGATTGGCTAGAAATTCCAGCGGCAAACTATTCTAATTACTATATTGCAACAATGTTTCTTATAACTAGAAGAGTTTTGGGCAGCCTGAATTTTCATCCTGGAGCAGGAAAAGAACCAGTCTCACTCAATAAATTTTATTTTTTTTTCTTTACATATATTTATTTTTGAGAGAGAGACAGACTGTGAGCCGGGAAGGGGCAGAGACAGAGGGAGACACAGAATCCGAAGCAGGCTCCAGGCTCTGAGCTGTCAGCACAGAGCCGACGTGGGGCTCGAACTCACGAGCTGTGAGATCATGACCTGAGCAGAAGTCCGACACCCAACCGACTGAGTCACCCAGGCACCCCTATAAAATCAGTACATTTTAAAGGACAGAAGGACAAAAGTAGATTTACGTTTTATGAGGCATGCTCGTTCAACTTAACCATCAGCTTTATTTTGCCTCCCGATCCATTTCCAAGGGAAAAATTATAATTTGTTAGAATGGTGATTTGATAGGGCTATTAAAAACTCCTGTGGCATGATCGCTAGATTTGAGGATTTTTACACTTAGTTTTTCTCTGGCGGAATCTTGGAATTAAAGCATTTCAAATAGCTGGAATACCCATAGTGGCCACTTGGTGGCGGCAGTCTATGAAACTGTGTCCTGCTTGAAGACGTTGAAAACCCTGGGTTTCTGGGTTTCTGTGTGAATAACATTTTTTTTTTTTTTGTCTTAGCGCCCCCAGAGCAGTGCCTCTTTGTACTTTTGGTGGAAGCGCTGTTTTCCGTGACAGCGTTTGTTCTGTGGTTGAGCCCTCGTTGGCTCCGTGAGGCCAACTTTTGTGATGCTTTCTGAATATCATATATTCTGGTTCTGTTTATGTTAAAGCAGTTTGGTGGAAATTTAGCAGTTCGAAATCTCCGTTGGTTTGGAGGTTTCTTTCTTTGGTCTTCTCATTTAATCCAAACACGAACGGACATACTGAGAATGAAAAGTTGCTGTTACTTTTCCCTATTCGAATTTTCTCAGACTTTCTAAAAATCCTTACACAACCAAAAAAAACCAGAGACCATTTTCATGCTATCTCTACATCTTCATTTTTCATATTTGCACGTCATTAGCAGGGTGAGTTTTCTCTAGATTTGTGCCAGAGGGTGTGATATATATGCATATAATATATAGGAAGGGGCGTGGAAAGTTCCTTCATTAAAATCTACAACAAATTAATCTTATCTAATTGATTCATTTCTTTAATAACAAAACCTCATTTACAAGGATCCAGTAGCCAACTGAGTCTTCAGCAGCCAGGGGGGGAAATGTGATTTTTGCAAACAGATCAACTTTCTATGGTTCTTTAGGAATGCAAGTCAACTCTGGATGGATGGAGGTGGTGATGTGGAGAGTTAGAAAACTATGACGGTTGGGGTTCGGGCCAGCTGGTGTCTAAATCTGGACCCAATGTTTGTGGATCTATTTGCTGTGTGTCCTCAAGCTCAACAATGAGATTTCCTGTGAACTTTAGATGAAATCATTCATTCAGACAATGAATGCTCCCTTAGGGTAGACCGTGCACTGTGGGGAACTCTGTGACATGATGAGCCCAAGACGTGGTCCCTGAGCCCTCACAGCACGTGTGGTGAACAAGCATGACTTCAAAGGAAACAGGTCAAGAAGTGTATGTGTGATCACAGCCTGAGGTTAGTGCTCAGGAGGAAAAGAACACATTATAGAAATACAACAAACAAACAACAGCACAACTTGATCCAGGGTGAAGGTCAGGTAAGACCTACCGAAGAAGTCAGACTTAAGCTAAAGTTGAAACGTCCTTACATTAACCAGGGGAAAGGCGGGGGGCGGGGGGCGCGGTGCGGTGGAGAGGGAGGCAGTGTGGGTGGAAAAGAATGAGCAGGTGCGGAAGCCGGAGGTGGGAATGAGCATGGTGCTTCTGAGGAATGGAAAGAAGGTTCTGGAAGTTGGAGCACAGAGAGTTGTGGATGAGGAAGGGGAGGGAAACGGACTGAGGGCTGCAGCTAGGGTGAGGAGCTGTTTGTGGGCAATGGTGGTGGCCGTGATGCGTGTGGACATGAAAGTGTCTGCAGCAGTGGAGCATGGGAGTGAGGTGTGCTCCGGGCTCCGCAGGAGCGAAAGGGCAGCCATGCTAATCCTGGCACAGGAAGGGGCATGCAGCCCAGAGGAGAGAGGGTCGGGAGCCAAGAGACAGGACCCAGGAGACACGGATGGCCTAAAAGGGTCTTAACGTCAAGGGAAATTGAATGGGAAGGGGATATGACGGAACAAGAAAGGCCCGGGTCTTTCTGGTTTGAGTAACTGCAAATCTGCTGTGTCTTCTTCACTGAGCGAGGGAACACAGGCTGGCGACCTGTTTGAGATAAAGCATGATCTGGATGCCTAAATGCAGGGACAGAGAGAGGCTGAGATCTCGCCAGACAGGTGCAGTGGAGAGAGAGAGAAAGGCAGTGCAGTGTAGGGTCCTAGGAAACCATACAAGTCCAGTGTTCCTTAGATGATGCCTTGCTCACAATGAGGACTTTAATCACAGTTATTTCCTGCCCTGCCTGGTCTTGTCCTCTTTTTCTCACACCGCCCTTCTTCTCCTTCCTTCTTCTTCTTTTTTGGTTTCCTTTCTCCCTTTGCAGAGTTTTATCCAAATTTGTCCATGTTGAATTGTAGAACGTCTCAATTTCCATCTTATGGATCTCAATGATCTTTTCCAGAATTTTTGGAAAGGGTTTGTACCTATTTTGGTAGAATTGAGTAATATTTCTGACCAGCTGGTAATTTGCCAGTTCAAAAATATTTTTATTTTTATGCATCTTTCACTCTGTTTTTGTATTTTATCACATCTTTTAACTCTACATAATTTACAGTGTGATTTTTGGCAAGTTGTTAAAGCTTCCCTTTGTTTTAGGTTCTTAATTTGAAAAACAGATTAATAATCTGACGATATAATAATTGTGCTCTCCTGATGGTTTGAGGATTAAAAACTTGTGAAGTGCATTATCAGCGCATGATAAATGTTAGCTGTTCTTGTTAGCTCATATTATGGGATGGGGAAGAGTAAAAAACTGTGAGATTCAGGGATACAGCTAGAGCTTAAGCAGGGGAGGTGATAACTACTCTTAATGTACCCATGAGGTGAAAGCCAGTGTCTCCTGGAGTTTAGGATATGATTTGCATTGTACAGAGGAAGTTTGAAAGGTTTTCCTTGGCCAGTAGAGGGTAACGAATGGGTGTTCCTGGAGCTTGTATGGTGTGGTGGCATGATACTTTCGTTTATTTTGTGTCTCTGTGGGTGGGCCTTCTCTTAGGTGAGCAACATCGATGCAGTGACTTCATCGATGAATGACTTCATCCTGACTTTTTTATGATTTTATGATTTTATGTTTTATGATCGAAGAAATGGATGAATTCAAAGAAGTTGATAACGACAGAAGGGATAAACACAATTGTGCAATCAGATCCCTGCCTGATGACTGGTCACCAGGAGTAGGAAAGGTATCTAAATGAAGGAAGACAGAACAGTCAGATTCCCAACTTCCATGTTTGAAAAGTTATTTATTCACTGTATATAAACATATTAAGTACCTCCTACAGTCTAGGGGCTTTTTTCACATCAGAACCCCCATCTTTCTCATGCTTATAGCTTCATGGAGGAGAAATGTAGAAAAAAGACTTTTAAAGTACACTGATAACAGAGCTTTCTTGACAGAGATAATGTGTTATGGGAACAGAGAGAATCCATGTCCGACGAAGTCTGGTTAGTCCAAAAGGGTAGGTCAACAGTGGTGAGGAGTGTGAGACAGTAGAGGTGGATTTGCAGGACAAACAAATATAAACGGTAAGAACAGAGGGAGCTGTTTCTGGCTGAGAGGAATGAAGAGAAAGTTCTGCGGGGAAAGGAAGAGTGGATTTGAGGGATTCCTGACTGCACAGGATTGGAGACGGATGCAAGAATTTCCTCTCCTCGGTCTCTTATGACACCAGGCAGGTATGGAGTCATGGCAAAAACCTCGTTGTCAAAGCTAACACAAAAGACCAAGGCAGAATTACAGACAAGAGTAATCAGGGGATGGAGACAAGAGGACAGAAGGTGATGTTTCTCACTACTGGCATGGTCAGTGTTCTACTGGTAGTCTCTAACACCATTGTGATTCTGCAGTGACAACAGCTGCCTTCCCTTTTATAACTGCAGTGCTCGATACAGAAGTGTGAGCTGGAGGTGTCCATAAATGGGCAATCGCAGGGGAGGTGGTGAGGAATGTAGCAGCCTCAGTCTGGTCAACGAGAAGGAATTTATAGCTCTCTCATGTAAAAAGGAGAACAAACATGTATCCAAAATCTAGTATTTGTTTCCTGTTGAGTTTTTTGGTTTGTTAAAAAAAATTTTTTTTAAATGTTTATTTATTTTTGGGAGACAGAGACACAGACAGAGTGTGAGCAGGGGAGGACAGAGAGAGTGAGGGAGACACGGAATCTGAAGCAGACTCCAGGTTCTGAACTGTCAGCACAGAGCATGACGCAGGGCTCAAACCCACAAACCGTGGGATCATGACCTGAGCCGAAGTCGTATGCTCAACTGACTGAACCACTCAGGCACCCCTGTTTGTTTGTTTTAATTTACTGTGTTCCTTTGGCCATGTGAATTTGTGCTGTGTCCACGGCAAAACTCAGGACTTTGTTTTTCATTCATCAGCCTTTCTAGAAATGGGAATGTTGATGAGCAACATTTGGGTTTTCCTACCCTGGCCTGGTATCTGAGATGAATGTTTGGAGTCAGTTCATTTGGGCTGTATGAAGGACACTTGGTTGCTAGTGAGACAACTGCCCTAATTAAGTTTTTAAGAAGCAATTATCTCAGCCCACAGAGTGGGCTACCTTTGCCCTCATTCGCAGGACTGGGCAGATGGTGGGTTCTGGGAGCTTTGAGACTGATTTTCTTTGGAGTTTCAAACAGAATGTTTATTAAAAGTAAAGGGTTAGCTTTAATAGGTTTATCCCTGCGCTTACCAAGGAGCGGGCTGCATGGGTCGTTCAGAGAAGTGGCATCCCAAGGCAGGGGAAGGTGCTGTGTTTGAAGGGGTAGGTACACTCTTTGATTGGCTGGTTTATAATCACTTGACACTTTGATGCTGAAATTCATGATTCCACCCCTTTGCCCTCAGAGGAAATGAATATTTTCCTAAAGTGGATTGCTACTTACTGGCCTCCTTTGTGCTCTTGTGACCCCTCAGGGGTCCTTACCTTTTCCTCCTCTCTTAGCTGACCCTTGATCTATTCCTTGTTGACTGCCATTGCTTTGCTGAGACTCAGAGGAAGATCCTGTGCAGAAAGCAAAGCAAAGCAAGCTCTGTTACTCTGGGCATAATGGTATTTCTCCAACCCCATTATCCTTCTAGTGAAAATTTAAAGAAAAAAAAAGAAAGCAAACACATCTGTTGATAATCCATCTAATGTGTCTGATACCTCATTCATACCCCTGTGAGGTACATGTATATACGTCGTGTGTGTGTGTGTGTGTGTGTGTGTGTGTGTGTGTGTGAAGCAGATAAAATAAGCCAGCCTGCTTATCAAGCAGGAATTTGGTAGATTGTAAAATAAATAAAATCAAATGGCTCTAATAATCTTCTGGAATAAATTGATTTTCTTTCCTTTCGGCAAGTGGCTGTGTGTACGGTGGCCTTCCTCTGAAATAGCCACTTGATAGGTCATTGGCTGCAAGGGCCAGCCTTACTGTCTCCAGAGACCCCTTTTGCCCATTGACACATATGAAGGAAAATGTAATAGAGGCTTCAAAGCTAGTATAATGAGGGTGACCTAGTTGAGAGAAGTGCTAAAGTATCTCCAGTGTAAAACCTTTTTAAGTCTCACCAATGATAAGACAAATCATGTGGAGTCCTGAGTATTTCCAATTAGCAAGTGAGAGACGCTGATTAAAAAATCAAGCCCACTGCATGGCAGAGTGTGTTTTGGCTCTTTATTTTGATAAGTGGTTTTAAGTATTTATTATAATAATCCACAGTCCATGGACTAATGGGCTGTAGTATGTCTTTTAGCTGCGATAAAGTCTTGAGAAAATGGGGCCTCATTGTAAGTGCTTGCTGTGAAATCTTGCTTGGGAAGTAAAATGAGGCCACTTTTTGATCACAATGATCATGTTTTCTGATTAATGAAGTGAAAAATAGATCATTTTACTATATAGAAATTACAATACCCTGTATATAACACTACAAACAAAAGGCATTAATTGCTATTAATGGTCTTGATGTCTATCCTGCAGCATCACATTTAATTGCTTTCTTCAGTTGCTGTATTCAATTATGTGGATTTCTCTTTCATTATGGAAGAACAATTCTCCAAATTTTATGGTTAGGTCTTCCAACGTCAGAACGGGAGTTGGATTCTCAGGGTTGCGTCTTCTGCTGTCTAGTTTTGTCATGTCAGAATCTTGTCCACCACTCCTCCTCTTGTGTCCCTTTCTCCACACCTACAACTGGCTGACTGTCAAGGTTGGTGGGGCAACGTGCTAGTTCATGGGTTTACACCAATCGGTATCGCCTCAGCCAGTTGTATTCAACCTGTTGCCCTGGCATTGACTCAGTACAGGTTATGAAGGAAAGTACTCATGTGACAGGCAGTAAGAACTCCTCAGTGACGCTAACAATCTGCTAATGACCTTCTTAATTGGTAGACCTAAGCAGAACGAACATGAAGGCAAATCTCTTGGCCTTGAGTTCTTTCAGACTGTACAAGAGCCTTTGTAATTGATGTTATTAGTTCCTTGTTCAGGACAACAGGGAAGTTAAAATAGCTCTGCCTCTCAGAAGTTCACCAATTACTTGAGAATGATATTCTGCTATTACCTTTAGCTATTAAGATCCTTTCCAGAATTTTTTGAGTTCCTGTAAATTACCACTGGCTCAGCAAGCACTGGAGGGCCGGTTTTATTAATAGACTTTTGTGTAGAGTGTTGCTGGGAATAGTGATGCCTTCTTTAGTCACAGTTGGGTCTTTGAGTACAGACTTCTCCCTAGGCTTTTGGTCCCCACTGTTCTGCAAGTAGTCCTTGATGTGGTGGGTCTTTTGGAACAACTTCTCTTAGTTACCTGCTTTGGCTTCCCATGCTCAACTCCCAGGTGTTCATAGCCCCTTTACCTTTGAAGATCTCACTGAAGGCAATGCTATCTCCAGAGACCCGTGATCTCCAGAGGCAGTGAGGCTCTCACCTATCCACGGGCTCACTAGGATATTGTCAGTAGTACCCTCCCAGACATAGCCCAGTTTCCCTTGCCTCCTGTGCTGGACTCCCACCCTATCCTCTAGCTACTTTTAGAGAAATTTAAGGAACATTCTTTGTTCCTGGCTAAGACTTCTTACCCCAGATTCCTCTCACCCTCATCCCCAAGAAACACAACCATACCACACACAGGCATGTGCCCTCTCTCCCTGATCCCATCACTTGAAGCCCAGAGAGAGTCCAGCCGGGCCCTTTCCTCTTTTTTTTCCATTTGGGCTTCTTTGACCCTCCTGAGCCAAGAACTTTCTGATCTGAAAATCTAACCAACCTGTGTTCTAAACCCTAGAAGGAGAAGACACAAGGAAGTCTCAAGAATGCCTTTTATCCTGCTTTAAGACCTGCATCCACAACATTTTCTTCCGGTTGATTTTTAATGATCAAAGCCACAGCTTACTTATTTAAGTCACACTTTATGTCTTGGAGAGACATGCTTGCAAATGAAAATGCTACCTGCCGCAAGAGGCCTTTTAACTTACCTTCAGTGTGTCTTGCAATCCTTTTCTCTCAGTCACTTGGATGGTTGGTACTGGTTTACTGGCAGTTTCTAGCCTGCCTCAACTTAGAACTCATTCTCTGCCTTTAGAACTTGGGTAAGTAGAGATGAGGGTATAAAAAAGTGGTTCTGGGACAAATTTCCAGCATGTGTGGAGTTGGGGATGGGAGTGGCTCCCCATACCAACAAGAAGCAATTCTCAGACACCAGTTGGATGCCCTGTAATTCAACTCAGCTCTGAAACTATCTACCCAGGGATAACCTCAGATTCTTCAGGTTAAGGCCTCAGTCCTACAAGACTGTCCTCTACTTCAGACACCCCTCACAAGTCCAGGTTGTCACCTGTGCTTCTGCCCAACTGGCTACAGACTGGATGTTCCCATGCCCCCCACCCTCCTTGGAGTTTAATTTGCTAGAGTAGCTCATAGAACCCAGAGAAACATTTTACTAGATTACCAGCTTATTATAAAAGCATATCGCTCAGGAACAGCCAGATGGAAGGGATGCATGGGGGCAAAGTATGGGGAAAGCTCAGAGCTTCCATGCCCACTCTCCATATCTCCACGTGTTCAGCAAGCTGGAAGCTATCTTGCCCCCATTCTTTTTGAGTTTTTCTATGGAGGCTGCATTAGTAGACATGGCTGATTAAATCACTGGCATTGGACTAACCTCCAGAGCCTCTTCCTTCCTCAGAGATGGTGGTTGGGGGTAAGAAGAGTTCCAATCCTCTAATCACACAGTTGGTTTTCCTGGCAACAAGCGTCACCCTTAGCTCACCTGGGGGCTTTCCAACAGTCACCTTGATAACAAAACAAATGATACCTTTATTGCTTTCATCACTTAGGAAATTCCAAGGGTTTTAGGAGCTCTATGACAAAAGAACAAAGACCAAATAGATATTTCTTATAATAAGTCACAATTTTCACAGGGTACCATTCCTGAACATGGAGTACAGCCAAAGTCCTGACCTTGGACCCAGTAGAACAGGGCTGTAATCAGTTGAGCCCACCAGCCATTATAAATACATATGTAATCTATATAAATATCTATCTACACATATATGCACATACTTGATGTATGTGTCTACACTGGAGTTTGCAAAGAACGTGAACAGAAAAGCAAATGCATATGATGATTAATGAAACCAGAATTTTAAGTGGTTCCTCATTATATATTTGCTGATGACAAAATTTTTCCTTTCTGGAGTAGAGAGTGTAAACCTCTGGGTAGGGAAAAACCATGATTTATTTTCCTTCTAACTACAAAATGAGAGATTCTAAAACTGTGCTTTCCTAAGTTTACCATGCAAATGGTCACCAGAGAAAGAATTGTTATAGATCCAGAATATATATTTAATAGCAGCTGTTGCAGGACACCTGCTTTCTGAATTCAATGGACCAGAATCCTTTCACCCTGATCACCCCTCTCCCTCATTGTTCATTTCTTGAGAGTAGTGTACCTTCTGCCTCAGAAGCATGTAAAAGGATTTATTTCAATTATAAGACATTCCACATCTCTTTCCTGCTTCTTTTAGGGACTCTTTAGAAAATTAAAAATACTCCATCTGGACTAGAGATGGTAGGTATAAGTTCATACATTGTAATCGGGATGTCTTGTCATTTTTTCTGATGGTAATAACAGTGTAAATCTACTTTTTTTTTTTTTTTAGATAAAAATGTATCCAATAGGCCCTTGTTTTCCTTTTGGTGGAGAGTTTTAACTGTGTTATTATTAGGCCTTATTTCCCAAATCACAAAGAAAAAAAGAAAGCTAGCGTTAGTTTCTTTATCTACTAGAATCTATTCCCATTTCCACCCATAAAATTTAGCTGGAACCCTGTCTGTGTCATTCAGTGACCTTTCCTTTTGTTAGTCCTCTGTTACTAGAAAATGTGTAGGCAAGTTAATAGACAATTCACTTTTTGTTTATAAAAACAATTCTGTTGCTCAACACAGGACTGTGTTGTAGCTGTGGTGATTAGCAGGCAGGATGGATGAAGCTTAGAACATTATTCAATGCCTAAATGAAGGTCACATTCCTTGTGCCAGCTTAAGTGTGCATGCAAATGATGGCAATTGCCTTGCTCTTTTACTCTCACAGAAAAAGGCTTTGTTAAATATGATAATTAGTTGGGAAGGTAAAAGTTTCCTACAAATAATGTTGAAACATTTAGAATAAGTATTGTTATGAAAAAAGGGTCCACTCTCATTTATTCAAGTAGTATTTACAGACAAAATAAAACAGATTGTAGAAGCTGGTACAAGTAGAAATCAGGATGAAATTCTTGATGTTAATAATAATAATAATAATAATAATAATAATAATGAAGGAGCCACTTAGTGAGCTCTCTGATTTACCCAAAGAAGCACTTCCAGGCTTCCACAGAAAACTAAAAAGAGTTTAAAAAAGAAAATAGATTTATGGTGATGTATTCATTTCTGTGAATGTTTTAATAGCAGTGAACTGTGAGGTGGGAGTGAGTGGTCCGAGTTTGAACAATCAGTATAGTTGCTTTTTTTTAATCATAATGATGAATCTCTCCCTTTGTCGACATAGAGCTGGTCATCTCAAGTTGTCTTAATGATATCAGGCCGAGTGTGCAGTTGTTTTGTGCTTGAAAAGGTAAAACAGTTAAACACTCAAACTGACTTAATCCTGAAGGCCAGCAGTGACGGAAGGGTGGTTTTCCTGACAGAAAACTGGGTGATTTTTACATCTCCCTAAAGGCTGAACTAGTGCTTTATGTTTGCGTTGTTGCATTACTTACATCTTAGAAGTTTAACAAATAATTACATTGTCAAAACACAAACATTTAACTGAGTAAATTTAGAGATCTAATTGCTTTTATTCAACGATTCATGAATCTGTCGCATCTCACCTAGCAAGTAGAAAGGAGCTCCAAAGGGTTGTACAGAATGAGAGGCTATAGGCAGAAGGAGGCAGTTACTCTAGAAAAGAGCTGATTGTTTTGGGCAAAGTCACCTTTCATTGGGGGACAGCTGGAGTCTATCAGGCAGGTTACCTCACTAGTGTTGACTAGGCAATTCCAGACTGACTGGTTAAGATTGCATTCCTGGGAGAGGCTAAAACTGCAATTAGGTTAGGTATTAAGTTTGGTGAAATGGCCTTAGCACAAGTGACTCCATTTTGAGCCTGTTGTCTCTTGTAAAATCGTATTTAAATTATCCTCTAGGGAGAATTCTTATTAACTCTCTATTAAATAATGTAGATGCTTCTGTAAAAGAGCTATTTATGCCCCATTTAAGTTCTAGCTAAAGTGAGGTAAATCCCTGCACAATTTCTCACGCTTTTCTGGACAAATACATAAACACCTAAAGACCATCAACCAAACGTCAGCAAACCAAAACTAAGTCCCAAATATCTCACAATAACAGCTTTTTATAAGGACCCAAGTAGCTGAATCAACAGGAGGTATGTTCTAAATATTCATCACGATCTTAGCAGCAGATTGTTAACAACTTGTGGACAGAGATGCTTTTTTATCCCCCTTGTCATATTTCCAGAGCTTAGTAGAGTATCTATCTTAAGATAGGCATGTTAAAGGTACACGTGAATGATCTCATGAATGCATGAGTGAAGCTATTCTGGAAGGATCTAAGGTTGAGGACACATCTTAAAGGGAGCCTTGGCATTTTCATGTGGGTGGGATGTGATTCAAAGGAACATCAAATGCTCTGTATAAAATGGAGCTAATAAGAGCATCTCCATAGAGTTTTGTGAAGATGTATATAAAACTCTGAAAACCATGCCTTTGCATATGGTAGAAATGTAAGTATTGGTTAGTATTTTTTAATTAAATTGATGAGGAAAAATTAATCCAAGTGTAATTTTTCACCTGAAAGGGTTTAGAAAGGCAGACCATATAGCTTTTACTGTCAAAGGGATGTTGTCTACCATGCTTTGACTTCCCTGGACCTGGGACAGTTTTGTCCTAAAGATCCCTTCTTCCACTAGAAAAATTACATTTTATGATTGTGTTGGTATAAAGAGGAATCCAGGTTGGATTCATTATTATATATGTATTATATTCATATTTTTCTTCCAATTTAAAAGAAATTCAATTAGAATATTTTCGTGGGCCCCTAAAATTTCATGGGCCTTAGGCACTCTGTGTTCTGTACCTAATGGATTAATGAGCCATGCGACCAGGGTGTGACTGGGAGTGAGGATGCTGGACCGAAAACAGTGGACTAGGAAGACAGTCCTTAGATGTAGTGACTCAGACCCCAGGATCTGGGTTCATTTCCAGGCTCTGCCATATACCAACTTCGTGACTTTACATGATTTATTTAATCTCTCTAAACTTTAGTTTTCTCATTTATAAAATGGGTTAAAAATAATAATACAGGGGCATTTGAGTGGCTCAGTCAGTTAAGTGTTGGACTCTTCAAAAAATTTTTTTTCATGTTTATTCATTTTTGAGAGACAGAGAGACAGAGCATGAGCAGGGGAGGGGCAGAGAGAGAGAGGGAGACACACAGAAAGAGGGAGACCTGAAGCCGGCTCCAGGCTTTCAGTTGTTGGCATAGAGCCTGATGTGGGGCTTGAACTCACGAACCATGAGATCATGACCTGAGCCAAAGTTGGACATTTAACTGCCTGAGCCAGCCAGGTGTTCCCCAAAATGGGTTCATAATAATAATACAGGGGCATCTGGGTGGCTCAGTCGGTAAAGCGTCGGACTCTTGATTTCGGCTCAGGTTGTGATCCCAGGGTTGTGGGATCGAGCTGAGAATTGGGCTCTGGGCTGAGCATGGAGCTTGCTTAAGATTGTCTGTCTTTCCACCTGCCCCTCTCCCCGGCTTGTGCTCTCTCTCTCTCTCTACACACACACACACACACACACACACACACACACATAATTTATATAGGATTATATATAAGAATTAAAATGGGACTATTCATAGAAAGTACTTAATGTAGTTGCTGGAACCTAGTGAACATTCAATAAATGTAAGCCACTTTATTTTTAGCTAATGTGTTGGTGTATTTTAAGCATCAGTATCTCCTCTGCATTCTACTCCCACTGTACCCTTTTGGGGTAACTTTCAACCTTCTGTAGATTTGGGAATATGGCCAAGATTCTCAGTACCCTAGCAATGGTTTTTATCATTATTCTGGAGTTTTGGAAGGTTCAAGGATATCAATGGTTTGATTCCAGAATCCAGGGTGTTTATACATCTTTCTGGGAGCCTTGCCCTTCTCTTAAGGCTTGTATATCTTCCTGTCAATCACAAAAGCCTGCCCTGTGCTTTGTAACCAAAGAATACTCATTAAATGTTTTCTGAATTGTAGAGGCCCAGGGCAAGAAGAACACAGTGTCACCTCACAAAGTTCTAGGGCAGTATGGAGCAAAGCACTCTTGAGCAAACTAGGTAAACATTACAGATACACCAGCATTTTGAGATTTTGAATTCAAACCCATGATTGTGACAGAAGGAGAAAAATGTTCCCATGATGTCTCATCTTGGGGCAGAAACTCCGCTGTTAAAAGGTGCAAAATGTAGAAGTTGTCTGGAGGTTTTTTTTTTTTTTAATGTTATTTATTTAGTTTTGAGAGAGAGAGAGAATGAGCAGGGGAGGAGCAGAGAGAGAGAGTAGAAGAGAGAGAATCCCAAGCAGGCTCCAGTGTCAGTGCAGAGCCCGACGCTCAGGAACTGTGAAATTACAGCCCGAGTGGAAATTGAGAATTGGACACTTCACCAATCGAGCCACCCAGGGGCCCCTGCCTAGAGGTTTTGTTCCTCATATGCTCTTCTCAAAACTATCCTTTTGCTGGAAATGTTGTCCATTTAAGCCGCTGTTAAAATACACGTGGAGGGGAAAATGGAGCGGTCACACTGATCAAGCAAATCAATCCTCGTGGCAAAGGGAATGACAGACATCACAGCCAAGTTGTTCTCTCATCCAATAGGAGATCATCCCTTTGGCAATGCCCTCCCGCTGCAGGGTTCATATGAAAAAACAAAAGCCAGAGGTAATTGAAAAAATTAATTCAAACTTTGCTCTTCCCTTTTGCTAAAATTGTAGCCAGAACTAGTTCCAAGGAGGAACATAATATCATTAGAATCATATTGTGACACAATTTACTTTCTTGAGTGAAGTTGCCCAAATTAGCAAGTGTTAAAACAAAGGATGTTTATGATGATCAAACCCAAGATCAACTTAAGAGTCAAGGATAATTATTTGCAAATAATTATCCTTGGAATTGTATTTGTGGTCAGTGTTTTGCACTGTTTTGCACTGTGTTTTGTAGTGTTTTGCATTGTATCCGTGGAATTGTATTTGTGGTCAGTGTTTTGCAATGAACCTTGGACATTTTGCCAGGAGTTAAAAAATAAAGAGATCAGCATATCACGATTAGACTATAAAATGAGATTCTGTAACCACCAGTGAGTGGGTATTCTTGCTGCCATGACATATCAGGTTCTATCTTACCAAAGATACAGAAATTTAGATGTTTCAAGGATAATTAAAAAAAAAACCTGTCATTATTGTGACCACATTGTTGTCAGCATCCATGACACCATATTGACCTTGATTTTCTCCTCCCTTCTTATGGCTTCTCCTTATTCTCTGTTGTCACTCCTCTCTACAAAATCCTTATCTACTGGATTGCCCATGATTTTTGTCTAGGCTCTCTTCTCCTCTCACTCCATATGCTTTCTTCTGAGGTCTCATTCTCTCTTGTGCTTATGACTCTTGAAACCTCGCCTCTAGTCCAGACCTCTCTGTGTGGAGTCCCAAAGAGAATATCCAGTTGTGTGCTTGACATCTCCATGTAGGTTTGCAGACAACTGAAATTCAACCCAGTCCAAACTTGATTAATTATCTTCCTTCTTCCCCTCCCCTTTCAAAACCTCACTTTCCTGTTATTTCTGTCTTAGAGAATGGCAGTCAACATCCTTCCTTGTCAGACAGTTGGGTTTCAGCTTTCCCTGTCATTCATCCCACATCCAAACACTACTGGGTAGCTGGCTCTCCTGCCAGACATCTCTGCCATCCATCCTCTTATCTTTCTCCCTACCATAGCTTCCTGCTCCAGGCTACTATTGCTTCTCTCCTAGATTACTGCAGTGGCCTCCTGGTAACATAACTAGACTCCTGGCAACATTTTTTTTCTGCCCTTCCTTTGTAAAGGAGAACACACTGAAATAGAATGATTTTTTTTTCCAAAACTCAGTTCTGATCACATCATTTCCTGACTAAAGAACTCAACAGCTTCTCATTACTCTTATAAAAAAGAACATGTTCTTGCCATAGTGCAGGAAAACCCTCTACCTAACTATGCTCACTTCCTGTGGAGCCTGGAATGGATACCCACTGTGACACTTGGCAGTGGGGGATGTTCAGTAGTCATACTTTGCCACATCATCCTCCTTCATCAAATGTTCTCCTCTTCTTTGTTCATTTGAGATAGCCATCAAGTCTTTTTTTCACTTTCCTGAGGATGTGACTTTGCTCAAGTATAGATATTCCCAATTAAGCTACTGGTCACCTTTCACATTTTAACTTCAAGGGGACTTGCATGGTAGAACTTTTCTGAACTCCCTTTGTTTACTCCCTGTAATACCTTGTATTCCCCCACTTGGTAGAATTATAATTGTAATTATTTATTTAATGTTGTCTCCATGAGGGGAGAGACCATTTCTATACCCATAACTTAGAATCAGGTCAGGCATGTGGCAGTAGCACAGTAACTTTGTGACATGAATGAAGGAATAAATGAATATATAATGGAAAGAAGAAATACAGCATGCATTTTGGGAAAGGCAGTTGAGCATTCTGCATTTAAATATAAGGTCATCTGTCTAGCTACATATGTCTTCAGTTTATGGATGCCAAAAGAACAATTTTCATTTAGGGTAAGGATATTATTGCAGTTATATATAGTGGAATGGGTGTTTGTCTAGTTATTAGGAGGCCTGGGTTGTATTTGTCTAGTTATTGGTAGACACTGACTAACTGTGATCTTGGTTAAAACACAAAACACTTTTATACCTTAATATCCTAAATATTAGAAATGGAAATAGTTAACTGCCTTACTATCTGAAATAAAATTACAATTATGACAGCACTTTAAAAAGACAATATAGTAATGAAATTATCTTGGAGCAAGCCTATCTCAACTCATAGCATCTCTTTGCATTTGCTGTTGTTAAGGAAAGTGGGAACTGTCAGTCTTGCTTATTTAGGCCAATGTTTTTCAAAGTGTGGCTTGTACTCTTTTGGCTTGTCCTCATTTGGGTGTATGGGGGACAATTAGTTAGAAATTCAGATTTCTGGAACTCACCTGAAGATTTTGTGAATTAGAATCTCTGGCAATGGGTCCCAGAGCAATCTATCTATCTATCTATCTATCTATCTATCTATCTATCTATCTATCATCTATCTATCATCTACCTATCTAATCTTCATCTACCTATCACCTATCTACCCTCTATCTGTCAAACTATCTATTATTTCTATAAAAACTCCTAAAGTAATACGTAGGTGTACTAAAATTTGAGATTACCTGTCTGCCTTCCTTCATGGTGTTCCCCATAGTTGGGAGTTCTATATTTGTTTCCTAAGTAGCAATAGTCTTTACATTTTTCAACACTCCTCTTAAGTTACTCACTTCATCTTGAAGCTTTTCCAGATTATTCCAGGAGTTCTCATTGAACTTCCTCTTGATGATATTTTAAGGTGCTTAAACTTCACCACATTTAATACTTAACTATGCATGTTGGTATGTTTTGCAAACTAAGAGTTCCTGTGCTAGTCTTAATCCTTCAAATAGATTTGAAGTTTCCTGAAGTGCAGAAATCTGGTGTATTCCATTTCCACATGCCTCTGAGTATCTGGCAAATGTTGAGTTCAGAGTAGGTACACCAAAATTTGGAGGGAGATGCCCAGAAGAGACAGACCTTTCAGTAGATGAAAAATCTAGAAAGTCCTTTTTTTCCATTCTCCTCTCTGTTGTCGTCCTTGTTTTCGCTGGCATTGTTTTAGACATCCGCATCATATTTAAAACTCCCTGCTTAGCTCTTTCTAAATCTAAAAAACACTAAATATAACACAGATTTGGAGGGTCTGCAAATGCAGATTTACAGCACATAGGAAGATTTCCAGGAGCTTTAGCAGAAGGTGCCACATCTTGGGCATTAGTTTTAGAGACTGATTACAAAAGTCATTTTCCAGTTGTGATTTTGTAATCTTACTTTCAGGATGAGTGTGGTCATTTCTGATGGGCCAGCATGCCTCACCCACATCATAGTTTCTGTCTTCATCAATCACGATTTGTTTTTCTTTGCTGCGAGTTTTAAAAATCACGTTGAACCAAAAGGTAAAATGGGATTTATACAGACCTGGGAAGCAGATAAAAGAGTCCTTTCAAAAATCTGTTCAGAAGGGAATACGAGAGGACAAAAGGTCTTCTCTTTTCTTGTTTTAAACATATTAAAATTTACCAATGTATTCTATTTAGGGTTGCTGTAGTCTGTAGTGAAACAGATGAATTTGAGACACCTATGAAGTGTGTGTGTGTGTGTGTGTGTGTGTGTGTGTCTGTGTGTGTGTAAGTGTGAACTGAAAGTATTTTGAGGAACTCAAACACTGAAATGGGAAAGTCTGGGAATCAGCAGGATCCAACTGCTCTTGCCATTTGTTGTTTTGCTCTTGCAAAACCTCCTCCAAGTAATAAGCTAGTTATTAAAATTTTAATCAGAAACTTTCTGTGTACCTGAGGACCGGCTCACAGAATTTTCAGCCCAAGTGTGTGGTTCCCACATACATTTCTTTAAATTAAACATAATAGGGGCACCTGGGTGGCTTAGTCAGTTAAGCTTCCGAGTCTTGATCTCAGCTCAGATCTTGCTCTTGGGATCATGAGTTCAAGCCCTGCCTTGGGCCACACCCAGTGCGAAGCCTCCTTAAAAAAAATTAACAGTAGTGCTCCTTTCGGTTTGTGACATCTTAATCGTGTTTTCCTTTTTCTGATCTCATTTTGATTTTAATCCTCCTAACACTCTTGTGAAGCCAGGAAGCAAGAATGACTCTCCTCAGGTAAAACCACAGCCCCTGTTATCATTCCCAGTTTCTCCCGGGTGATTTGTTTCATAACATATTGCCAGTGCCTACCTAGAAATACCAAAATTATATATAAAATGCACATCTTTTTACCAACACTGTGTCATATTTATAAGTTTAATTGACATAAAAGTTGTATTACATACATTGTATACAATTAGGGATCTGTCTTGCCAGTCCAGGGGGCAAATAATATGCTCCAGTGTAGCCTGATATTCATCCATGAAACTCACAGGGCTTTCTCAAAATCTGGCCCAGGGGGGGCCTTCTGTCCCAGGCTACCTAAAGAGATCCATCCTGAACTGTTTTTGCTAAAGAAGAGTAATCTTTGATAGGGGGCATAATTACACAAACGTGATATCTATGAACTGGACATGGCCCTTGAAAATTCTCAGGGAATCCTTGTTTGCAAAGGATTGCCACCCAGGAAGCCTTGGGATGTAAACTGCTTTCTGCAGCAGTTTTCCTGTTATTGTCAAGTACTCTTCATGTGCCACCTTGGATTCTTTTCCAAATATGCTCGGGACAACTATATATGGATCCATCTCTCTTGCCCTTGGACATCATATGTTCTGCTCCCTGGATGTAGGAAGAAAACTGTCCCCGGGACCTGCTGTGTCTCTGGCACTAACAACAGGATTCTAGGTACTTGGACTGTGATCTGTGATGAGCATAGATGCTTCATGGAGGGCTGGTAGCAGTGGCTGCCCAATCAACCTCTGCCAACTCCTGGTGCCCTGGCGACAATCCCTTGCTGGCCCAACTAGAGGGCCTGGGGTCATTTAGGTGGTTCCTTGGACTTCAAATCCTTCTCTCCTTTCCTTTTTCCTGGGCTTCACTGAGACCTATTTCTGCATTTAAGTATTTATTTTGTTTAATTGAGATATGATTGGCATATGACATTATATTAGTTTCAGGTGTACAACATAACAAGTTGATATTTGTATGGATTACAGAATGAGCACCACAATACGCAGAGACTCATTCCTGGTCCCCAGCTGTGCCCTAATGGCCTGTCTACCCGCTGAGTCCTTCAGCCTGTCTCATCTCATTGTCGTCTTGCACTGGAACTCTGTGACTCTCTTACACTTGAAGAAGCAGGAAGACCTGGATACAGCAGCAGGCTAAATTATGGACCTGAAATTCTACTCAGGTTCTATCCAAAGCCAGCATCTGTGCTTTTAACCACAGCCCCAGCAGATTATTTTCTTTGAAAAGATTATCTGTTAAAGATTGGGGAGTGGAAAGGGATAACTAAGAGGAAACATGGTGGAGGAAAGGCTTTTGTTGCTGGTGGTGGTGTTTTACGTTGGAAGGAATTTAAATATGTTTTTGCTCCAGAGAAGAGCTGAGAATAGGGGCTTGGTGTCAGTTAGGACATGGGAAAGATCAAGTGATCCTTGCTTTGGGAATTCAGGCATAAATCGGAAGGTCAGGCCCACTCTTCTCACCTTACAGATGGTAGGTTTGGCATCTTGATAGGATACAGCAAATTGAGTTGCAAAATGAGTTGTGAAGTAAAAAAAAAAATCTATTAATTTTGAGTAAAATCATAGATTGTCTAACTTGTGTCTATCATATCAACAAGCAGACTCCTAAAAAGTGTAGTCTTTAACTTTGAGGAAGGTAAAAAAAAAAAAAAAAATGGTTGTGCAAGAGAAACCAGCTCAAACCTGGGATTGTGCTCAGATAGCACTCAGATGTTTGTGATTAGAGGTCACACTCTGGCCCCTGGTTTCTATTTGCCTGAGCTTGTATTGTATTGTACTGTACTGTGTTTTTGGCTGAATGAAGTAGAAGAACAGGTTGAGGATTCAGGAGTGAGATGGGGCTGTATTCATTTTCTAGGGCTACCACAAATTACTGCCAACTTGGTATCTTAAGACAACAGAATTTTTTTTAAGTTTATTTATTTATTTTGAGAGAGACAGAGACAGTGCAAGTTGGAGAGGGGCAGAGAGAGAGAATCCCAAGTAGGCTCCTTGCTGCCAGTGCAGAGCCCAACGCGGGTCTCAAACCCATGAAGCTGTGAGTTCCTGACCTGAGCTAAAACCAAGCGTTGGATGCTTAACTGTCTGAGCCACTCAGGCACCCCAAGAAAACAGAAATTTATTCTCTCACTTTTCTGGAATCCAGAAATCCTAACTCAAGGTGTTGGCAGGGCCATGTGCCTTGAAGGCTCTGGAGGCAACACTTCCTTGCCTCTTCTAGCTGCTGGTAGCCCCTGCTGTGGCATCATCCCCTTGAATCTAGGTCTGTGTTTTCACATGACCTTCTCCTCTCCTGCATCTCTAAAGACCTATCAAAGACCCATGTCTAATTCAGGTCATTTGCATGTGTACTGGAGGCAAGGGCTTGGACATCTCTTTTGGGGAGGACATCATAGATCCCATCATAGGGTAAAGGCATTTGGAGAAGAGAGAAGGAAGGGAATAGGTGTATGTAAGCAAGTGGTGGCATATGTGTCCCACTCCTCTGTCACAGTTTGTCAAAGTCAGTTCTTAACCCTTGTAAGGGAGCAGTTTAAGCTAGAAGCTTAGGGACTTTTTACAATTCTGAGCATCAGCAGAGCAACTGTAGGGCTCCTGTAGAAAAGGTGACAGAGGTATCACCCTAGCATCCTAGGCAGACTAGGACCTCAGGATGGCCACCAGGTGAAGGCTGTGGTACCCAGTATTATAATGGGAATACCTTCAACCTCTCTTCTCTCAGAGAGTCTATAAGCCATGGAATGATAACTCCTTAAGACACCTCCATCAGTATAGGCAGTGGATGGCAAGTGTGGCCAAAATGGAAGCCCACAGCAGATTTGTCCCTTGTGGTCATGGGAGGCAATCCTGGAATGCCTGAAATAACTGAGGAGGCTTTAGGGGGTTCCCTTTGGTTCTGCCATTAAGCAGCTAGGAACTGAGAGCTACTGTGATTTAGGTATTAATTTTAATAAAGCCTTGGGGTGCCTGGGTGGCTCATTCTGTTGAGAGTCTGACTCTTGATTTCGGCTCGGGTCATGATCTCACTGTTCCACATAGGGCTCTGCACTGACAGTGTGGAACCTGTTTGGGGTCCTCTCCCTCCTTCTCTGCCCCTCCCCTTATCACATGCTCCCTCTCTGTCTCAAAAATAAATAAACAAACATTTGAATTTTAATAAAACCTCATGGGTTCTCCCAGGCTGAGGCAGTCTGTGAGGGCCAGTTTACAGAAGTCCAAGAAGGATTAAAAGCCTATCTGTATGAAGCGTGCAATGGGTTGCTGCTGGTTGTGAGCTCGAAGCTTCCTTTGCCTCATTTCAAAAGTCAGGAAGAAACAGCCTCTGAAGCCAGTAGTGAGAGGTGGTCCAGCAGAGCTTTCAGGAGCCCTGGATGAATTACATTGGGAGGCATTGATTGGGAGAAGTGGGGAAGGAGGGGGAGGGGCAAGTTGTGAAAAAAAGACAAGTAGAAAGTGATTTGGGGAATAGTAATAATAGGCGGTCTAATAAAAGCACACATTCCTGCAAATGATTATGCTAATGAGTGGACAGGGGTCCTGGCAGGAACAGTTGGGAGGAAGCGTGGTAGGATCCGTGTTCCCTGACCTGGTGCTGCCATTAAAGAGAGAACAAGCCACAGACTGTGGCTGACCCGCAAATGTGGCTTCATGTGTAGCTGAAGACTGATGCAGGGGTGATTACTGAGGGGAAGCCTTCCCAAATGGGGGTCGGGGGACCAACACCCTCCATCAGGGCCTCATTCTCCGCCTCCCACCTAGAAGGCTGTGTCTTCCAACCCTCCAGCGTCTACACTCTGCTTGTATTCCTTATTCTTTCAAGCAGGAAAGAGACAAAGAAGTAATTGGCTTTGATGCATAGAGAAAATAGGAAACACTAGCACAGTGTTCTTTTTTTTTTTCTTAAACCACTACTGTTACTTTTCAGAAGACACGAACAAGAGGTCTGTGGGTCCTAGCGGGGCTCAGGAAAATGTTTTCCTGTAGGACACATGGAATCAAGGTGGTCACTTGTCAACGACCCTGCTCAGATCCTAGGCAAAGAGGTCAGGACACAGTTATGGCTTGTTGAGTGACCCACTTGGATCCTGACTTGGGGTTACATCTCTGTTTCCCTCCTGTGGCAGTTGTTTGGGTTCAGGGAGTGTCTTTTAAATAATGAAGCGTGTGGTGCTGTTTTTTCCAAGAACATGGCCCCAGGAATAAATGAGCCCATTTATTGAGGGCAGAGTGCAGGCAGCAGGCAGGGCCGCCTAGGCAGCTCCAGACCGCCGCGTTCCCATCCCTGTTCCCAGTGCGGGGAGCGTGGACATCTTCCAAACTGGATAGTGAAGAGCAGAGCAGGAGAGTCTGGATAGACAGCCCCTCTATAGTTACTTCTGCTGCCTTCCGGAGGCTCTGAGAAGTCCCTGTCTCCAAACGCACCTAAGACATTATCATCACAGTAATGATCCCCGTAATAATAATAATCACATGATGCCTCTTCCACCTGACTGCGAGCCACCCAAAGGCAAGGCCTTCTTCCTCATCTTTATGTCTCCAGCTCCAAACATAATTCCAGGCACACGGTAAGTGCTGAATAAGTGTTTGTGGAATGAAGACAGGGATGGATGAACTGGCAACCCGTTTTAGTACTTCTCCATCATTCATGATCAAAAATGCAAATATCTGTGGTATATAGCATAGTTCAATTGGATAGAAGAAATAAAAATGACCAACTCCAGATATCCTAAGAAAAATGGACTTAGACCTGAGCATTTCAGTGCCTTCTCACATCTAGGTAACTGGACAATAGTGTCATATTCTGTTATCCTGTTGAGTAGGGAAGGCCTCAGTGTGGTAAATGGGGAAAAGTTAGAATAATAATACCAATGCATGACTTTGTAGGCCTATGTTCCTGTGGCATTGGTGAAAATGGATCAAACTCTGCCCATTTTACAATGCATCTGAGGGGCACATGGGGATGGCTCAGTCAGTGAAGCATCTGACTTGGCTTTTGCTCGGGTCATGATCCCAAGATTGTGAGATCAAGCCCCACACTGGGTTCCACGCTGAGCACGGAGCCGGCTTGGGATTCTCTCTGTCCCTCTCTCTCTCTGCCCTTCCCCTTCTCCCCCTGCCTCTCAAAATGAAATAATAAATAAAAAATGCAATACAATACAATACAATATAATACAATACAATACAATACAATACAATAAAAATGCACCTGAGATATCCCTGTCATAAAGGTTATTTATAAAGCCACCAATCCCATTTTTCCTTATGGAGAGGACTGGAAGATGATGTTCCAGTGAGTGGAATGATATTGACTCATTACAGATCCTCACAGGTGAGGAGATACACTGGCAGAGATGCTGAAGTAGTCTACTGCCAACGAGGCTTAACGTGGATACAGCAAAGGCTTGTTTGGGGTTGAAAAATACAAAACTGTCAACTGCGCCTCAGAGTAAAAACTTCATACTCCTTCCTGTGACCACACAGCTTCTACTGAGTTTTCTCTCTGTGCTGCCCTATGTGGGAGAAACACTGTGGATTTTGGTGAGAGTACGGGACTAGGTGGTTTGAAACATGCTACATGTCCGGGATAACGTTCACGTGGTATCTCATCTTTTCCACATTGTCCATTTTTAATTTTCATTAAACCGCCAGTATTTCTCCTGTGAAAATGAATCCTTTGATTCTTCATTTTGGTGTTAAACTTTTCTTATTTCCTTAAAGTTTTCTTTCCCTGAGAAAATCTGTTGGCACAGAAATATTTTCTGTTGCACTTATCATTTCCAGTCTTCCTCCTGCGTGTGTCTGCCTCATAGCTGCCTCATTAGCTCTGCATTTCTTTTGAGAACTCAGCTTGAGATTATCCTTTTCTTTCTTGCCTGATACCAGTTCATTTATGCCTCATCACTGTTATTATTTGTTTAACCCAGAGTCATATTTTTAGATGCATTTTGTGGGAAAGATGCGGCACGAGATAAAGCGTACACGATCACATTCAAAAATCACAGGAAAAAACCTCTCTAGGTGATGGGTAAAACTGGAGATGCTCTTGACCTAATGTCCTCAGAGTACAACAATAATGGGTGTGTTACACAATGCAGCCATTTTGGTGAAGAAATAGTGAAAACAAAATTAGACACAATGTTCTCAATAGACTTCCAACAATGCCAACAAGGAGAGACGATGGTGTATCCTAAGCTGTTGACGTGTCGTCTTGCTTGTAGGCTTTTCTTCGTTAGTCATTTATAATGTCTGCTTACATAGATCTTTTATTAGGTACTTTATGCATTGTAATTTAGCAACCGGAACCTCCAAAGATTCTGTTCTTTAGAACACCAGCTGGGTTTCTTTTCTACTAAATGGGCATCATGTTCCGGGAGATAAGGCATCTAGTATGGAAATGTGCCCTCTTTGTAGAAACCGTCCAAATTTGAAAACGACTTTTTCAAGTATCATTTGTTGTAGCAGGAGTGAAATTTCACTATGGCTTGTGGAGGACTAGGAGTAGGGGAAATTGCGGGGTGTTACTTTCTTAAGAGCACAGAAGATGATAGACCTCCCTGAGGATTTGCTGTGTTCTTTCTCTCTTTCATTTTCTAAGGAAGGAGGCAAATTTGTTTAGTGGATAAAGGACTGCAGTGGTGTCATTCCTGAGGTCTGGATGTCCCACACTGGCTCTCAGGGACTTCCCAGGAACCACTTCTGACTTCCTGATCCTCAGTGAGGAAACTGAGAACTACTTTTCTCTTTAATTGCTAAGGTTGTAACACTGGTCTTCTTCAGTGGAAAATCCATGCTGACAATATTCTACATGTGATCAGAATCATGGGACTGGAGAATAATGTAATTAACACACAGAATAACCCTTCAACCATCATAGATAAGGCAGAATAACTCTTCAACCATCAGAAGGAAATAACTCCATCTTATATTTAAAGATTAAGAAAAAGTAAATGCCATAATGGGGTGCCCAAGGAGGAAGGAATGCCATTGAAAACATTTTAGGTGGAGAACTGCCTTTTTTAGGGTGGAGGTTTCTACTGCTTTTAGTTTCTGCAGATAGAAACCTGTAATCCCTTGGAGTCAAAAGCCTTTTTTTTTTTTTTTTTTTTTTTGGTGCAACATCCTAGGTTGGGCTGCTTAATTTTACCAATAAGAGACCACTAGCCATCTATGATTCTTGGAGAAAACCTTGACTTTTCCTCTTGTCTCCATCAAGATTCTGCTATTTGCTCAGGTAAATTATTCTTATCTTCTTTATGTTGTAAAGAAGACTTTTAATAGTTTTCTTCTAAGGAAAAATTAACTTACATACTTATTATCTCCCACATGGGAATATAGATGATAGGACAACCCACCCATTTTTTTTGAGGGGCTCACAAAATTGAATCGTGGTATAGAGAATGAAGTATATTTCATGACTGAATGCAGGGACTGAGCGTGTGTGTGTGTGTGTGTGTGTGTGTGAATGTGTGTGTGTATTATGTACATTTGTATGTGTGTATGTGTATTGTGTGCCTGTGTATATGTATGTGTGTGCTTGGAGAGCACAGTTATAGGTTGAAATCAGCAGTAGATAATGAAAATTTGGGAAACTAATCACAGTGCCTGGTAATATTAACCCAAATGAACCCATGTGTACTCACATCAGCCAATGTGAGTGCTCCTTGGAGATATCTGGGGAGAAGCAACTTTCCAAAATTCACTAAATGGTGACTCGGGATCAAAACTCACTGATGTCTGGGGTCACGGCTATAACCATGTTACATGATTGTGCACATGCAAGAGCAGGAATTTTAAAAGTCATATCTGGTTTTGGCTACAGAAGTAAACTGTAATGAGGTTGAGATTGACAGGCTGTCAAAATCTGTGGCCCTAAATCCCAGCAGATAGGGTATACCTAGCAAAATATTTGGTGTGTGATAACAAATTTTCTTTGTCTGCTTGTTTTTTCTCCCAGTATTTCATCTTCTATCTGCTACTTCCTATAATCCAATCAGATCACTTATTGCCTGAGGGCATAGAAGGAGAGCTAAATGTTTCAGAAGTTTAATACCTTAGGGAAATTTGGAGGATTTGGAGCAAAATGTTATGGAAAACACTATCAGTAAGCCTTTGGTGCATGACAAACTGCTCCAAAATTTAGTGACTAACACAAAAAGCATTTATTGTTGCCCTAGTTCTGCTGTTCTGTACCACGTTTGGTTGATTGTGGTTGGGCTTGCCTGTAGTCAGCTGGCAGTGATGGCTGTGGTGAGCTACAGCTTGGTGAGACTTGGCTCTGTGTCGCCCACCATCCAGTGAGCTCTCGTCGCAGTGGGGTACCAAGAGAGAGGACAAGCACGTGAAACACCTCCTTAAGCCTGCATCAGAGCTGGCACAACATCACTTCTGCCACATCTGTTGGCCAAAGCAAGTCACAAGGGCATCCCAGTTTTCAAGGAGTGAAAAAAGAGCCTCCACTCTTGATGGGAGGAGCCACACAGACACATCACAAAGGGGTTGCTTCAGAGACCGGGAGGGGTGGGGGGTAGAATTGTAGCTGCCTTTGTCATTTGCCATACTGTGATGATGGATTAGGGAACACTGTGACCAAGAACAGAGTCTCAGCCTTCTCTGCACCTGCTCACACAATAAAATACAGGATTTTCTTCTGTTCTAGGAAAGGTAAGAAGCCAGAGGGTAAGTAATGATGGTAGTGCTTGGAACAATGCTTTCAGGACAGAGTCCTAGGAAATCTGCAAAATCCCAGATGGATTTGTGGAATCCAAGAGAGAAAAGTGCCTTGGGGAAGGAGAAGATCCTAGAGAGGGGATGACTGAAATGTGATGCTAGGCTGATGGACCACAGATACCTACAAGAGATCCCTGATTCCCAGCCAGCCACATAGAGCAGTGGCGTGAGTCTTGTGTCTGCAAGTGTGACAGGGAACCAGCACTGAGATAACTGAGCCTGAATGAGGCCATGCGGATAAGAATGAAGCCATCTTGGAAGCTCCCAGATGAACTTACTACTGAAGACAGAGAGACTTCCTCTCTCCTTTTGTCCATCCCAACACTTTAGCACTAAGCAAGCCAACCCTCTCAACATAAACATCTGCAGGTATGAGATAAGAGATACCCTAAGATTACATTTTTGTCACTCCCAACAGGGTAGGAGCTCAAAAAAATTAAAATGAAGTCTAGAAAATTTTTTTAAAAATATGTATTTTTTTCAGTAGTTGAATTTGGAGGCGAGATTCAGGTCATTTCCTATACAGGAAATGAGAATGCATATGAAACTACTTAAGAGCTTTAAAACACCCTCTTATTCCCATTAAGATATTAGAAAAGGACAATATATGGAAAGTCCTCATCTGGGGCTCTGGAGTAGCAGGAGTGGACATTGTGATGTGACCAGTTTCCTTGGCCATAAGAAAAGCTTCAAGGCCCCAAGTCTGATCATTCTTCTATAGGTTAATACATGTGGCCAGCCGTGTAGAAGGCTATTCATCTCATGGTAGAAATAATGAGGTATTTGTGATGGTTAACTTTATGTGACCTGACCAGGCTAAGGTATGTCCAGAAACCTGGTAAACATTGTTCCTGGGTATTTGTGTGAGGGTGTTTTCCAAAGAGATTAACATTTGAATTGGTAGACTGTGTAAAGAAGACATACCCTCACCAATGTGGCCAAGCAGTCTAATCCACTGGGGACCCAAATACAGCAAAAAGTGGAGAAATCGTAAACTCTTTTCTCTTTTGTGCTGGGACAACCATTTCTTCTGCCCTTGGACATCAGAGCTCTTGGTTCTTGGGCCTTTGCCCATTGGGACTTATACTAGCACCCACCTTTTTTTCTCAGGCTTTTGGACTCAGATTGAATTATAGCACTGGCTTCTCTGGTTCTAAAGCTTACAGATGTCATAGAGTGGCATTTTTCAGCCTCCATAATTGCATAAGCCAATTCCTGTAACAAATCTCTTATCTATCTATCCATCCATCCATCCATCCATCCATCCATCCATCCATCCATCTATCCATCTATCCATCCATCCATCCATCCATCCATCCTATTGGTTCTGTTTCTTTGGAGAGCTGTGACTAATACTATGCACAAAACTGAAGTTATATATAGTTGAAGTTCTAGGAAGTGTTATTTCAGCTTTGGAAAGAAGTCTTTGAACCATGGCTGAGGCCAACTCTTGTAATGGGGCAGGACTGGAGAATTCCAAATGGAAATGGAGAAGGTCGTGATGAAGAGCCTCAGTGGTGCCATGTTTGAAGTGATTTGTACTCTCAAAATGACAAAGTTTTGAATCCTGAGGCCAAGGATTTACAGAATGTAGAAATACCACTGGAAATGTCAAGAAGTTTTTGCTATTTTTCATTGAGTGGGAGCCAAAGTGTCTGTGTTTGTGTTACGGCTTGAGATAGTGCTGCTAAACATGGGAGAAAATGGAGCAGTAGATCAAGGAAACATTGAACAGACCCCATACAGCAGGTGAAAGTTGGGGATGCACTGAGACATATGCTTCTGAAAGACCCCAAGCTTCCCAGAATCTTGTAGTTATTGAGTCTGGTAAAGGGGAGGTAGTGGCTTGAATTAATGAGAAGCAGTTACTGAGTTGAATGGAATTCTTTGGCTTAGTATAAATTAAGAGTTTGGTGAAAAATAGAATGCCTTATGAGGGCCCTGAAGGAATTGATGAAAGAAGGAAAAGGAAATGAGTGGAGAAAAAACAAAACCAACTGCTTTTATAGATGTGGGGCTAACGGGCCCATGGGGAGAGCATATCGACACAGAGAAAAATCAGCTTTTATGTTTCATTGTCTAGCTGCGAATTATTTAATCTCTTTAGGTCTCACTTTCATTGTCTGTGTAATGGGGATAATAATAGTACCAACCTCTTAAGAGTGTTGGAGTCACGTAAAGCATTTCGTATTGTGCTAAGAATTCAATAAATGTTATCTCTCATCGTTATTACTTGAACACTGAACAATAACAGAAAATAGGGAAGGAGATGGGGTTTCAACTCATCTTTCCTCTCTCCTTATTGCCTCTGTTGAAAAGATTCTATCTAGTTTAAGCATCTAGCCCTTTGGATTGATGTCGCAGTGGAGAGAAATAGAATAGAAAGGATTTGGTGCTCAGTGGTGCTGGATTGAGAATTTAACTCCCCATTACAAAAATGTATAGAACTGGGGTGGGCTCATTTGGTTAGAGAAGTCTGCTCACATATTCGTTAGGTGATTGTAAGTTAGATTTCATGTACGTCTGGCAAAGGTCTTGGGCGAAGTAGATAGTAATAATAGCCAAAATTTGTTGAAGTACTTGGTAGGTGTTGGGCACTGTTCTAAGTACTTAGTGTGGGCTAGGGTGAATTAATACTAAGATTAATACAAAAAGCCCATGGTGAACAAAAACACCAAAATTTTAAGTGATGATAGGATCACTAAAAGTGCCATGCTGAGCTGTGTTGGAGCCTGAGGCAAAGAAAAATATCAGCAATGCTGATCTTGTCTTTATTTAAAATTTTGATAGTTTGTTCACTAAGGATTTTTTATATTAGTTGTGACTTTTTTTTTTTAAGATATGGTGCACTTGAATATTATTTATCCCGATTACTGGCTTTCTGGCCCCTCTTTCAACTTTGTGCCTCATGTTCTCTCCCTCCTCCTGCTGCTTCTGTATGTAAGAATTTATGTGACCATTCTCAAACCCACTGGGGCAGATCCTATCATTACCCACGTTTTTACACGTGAGAAAAAAAGCATAAGGCAGGTGCATGTTGGTTTCCTATGGCTGCTAAACAAACTACCACAAACTTGGCGGCTTAAAACAGCACACATTTGTTGTCTTTGGTCCTAGAGATCAGAAGTCCGACATCAGTTTCACTGGGGCTAAAGTCAAGGCACTGTTTTGCCTCTGGAGTCTCTAAGGGAGAAGCCCTTCTCTTGCTTTGCCAGCTTCTAGAGCTGAATTCGTCGCATTCTGTGGCTCAGTGCTGCTGCTTTTGGCTTCAGAGCCAGTGGCATAGGAGCATGCCTCAGCAGACACATGATCTCTTTCTGTTGTGGTCAAATCTCCTTCTGCCTCCCTGTTGTGAGAACACTTGTGATTACACTGAGGACTCACCAAGACAATCCAGAATCTCTACCATCTCGTGGTCTGTCCCCTTAATCACATCTGCAAAGTCTCTTTTGCCCCATGATGTGACAGTCACGGGTTCCAATGATTAGGACGTGGACCTATGTGAGCACCGTTAATCAGCCTCCTGTCATGGTAAGTGGCAATGGGATGGTAAGTGGCAATGTTCAGATCAGACTGAGGTAGACTGGCTTCTGTGCCCCTTTGCTGGAGGCAGCTGATGTGTCCTTAGGCCCAGGGGGTAGTTAAGGAGGAAGCTGCATGAATGAGGATCAATTTCAATCTCTTCAAGGAGGGGCAAGATAGTGGGAGTCCTTCTCATCTTATCTGATACACCTAATCCTACCTGGAAGACAGAGATAGTGTTTGGGGCCATATTAATTTGATTCTTCCAGGTGACAAGACCTTACTTTACACCCTGAGCCAGAGATGCAGGAAGTTTTAATAACAAAGAGAAAATGGGTGCTTAACCTTATTTCATCCCATGTTTTTCCTATGTGTCAGGATATTCTTCTTCAATGTATCCTAAATCCTTACTGATTAAGTCCCGTTTTCTTTGTTCTCTTGGTGGGAAGATGGAAAATAATCACCTTTACCATCTGAATGATAGTATTTATGATTTCAGTGACAATTTTTCAGCCTATTTTGTCTTATTGTACACAAAGTAAAAAGCAGATCTGTGGGATAAACATTGTGATTTATTTGCTGTTGGATCTCAACATATATAGTGAGGATTATCTTTATTTTCTGCCAGCAACTCTTTGTAAGTTATACACAGACATAAAGGACTCTACCATGTAGAGTAGGGTTGGGCAAACTTCTCCTGTAAAGGATGAGAGGGTGGGGTGCCTGGGTGGCTCAGTCAGTTAAGCATCTGACTTCGGCTCAGGTCATGATCTTACCGTCCGTGAGTTTGAGTCCCATGTCAGACTCTGTGCTGCCAGCTTGAAGCCTGGAGCCTGCTTTGGACTCTGTGTCTCCCCTCCCGCTCTCTGCCCCTCCCCTGCTAACTCTTCCAAAGATAAAATAAACATAAAAAATTAAAATAGGGGCGCCTGGGTGGCGCAGTCGGTTAAGCGTCCGATTTCAGCCAGGTCACGATCTCGCGGGCCGTGAGTTCCAGCCCTGCTTCAGGCTCTGGGCTGATGGCTCGGAGCCTGGAGCCTGTTTCCGATTCGGTGTCTCCGTCTCTCTCTGCCCCTCCCCCGTTCATGCTCTGTCTCTCTCTGTCCCAAAAATAAATAAACGTTGAAAAAAAAATTAAAAAAAATTTAAAATAAAAGAAGAATGAGAGGGTAAATATTGTTTAGGCTTTGCGAGCCATACTGTGCATTCTCTGTTACAATGCTTTGCTGTTGTATCCTATAAGTAGCTATAAACAATATGTAAAGGAATCTGTGTGGCTGTGTTCCAATATAGCTATATTTATGGACACTAAACTTTGAGTTTCATATAGTTTGTATGTGTCACTAAATATTTTTTTGTGTATTTTCCACCAGTTATAAACCATTCTGCACACATGGACCATACAGAAATAGGTGGTGAGCTATAGTTTGCTTATTTGGGACCTGGCAGTCCTCAAATCTTGTAGCTTATTTCTAGATGAGATGAAGTAGGTTGGCATGACATCATTCTACTTGGAGGGTCAGGTATGTATAGTGTCCCACCCATGATCTTGTCTCCTCTCCTCTCCTAAAATCTGGCAGTGGCTTTAAAGTAAACTGCTGAAATGAGATTTCTCCCCTCCCCCACCCCGCAACTTTTTTTTAAAGTAAGCCCCACGCCCAGGATGCAACTCAACATATGGCTTGAAATCACATCCCTGATATCAGGGCCTGAGCTGAGATCAAGAGTTGGACACTTAATCAACTGAGCCACCCAAGCGCCCCCGAGATGGGATTTTAAAACAGCCTTTCATTCACCTAGTTTATCCTTCTCTCTCTAGAGCTTGGTTCAACTCTGACATCCATCCTGTTCTCAGGCTCCTCCCCCTTTTCTCCTCTTATTTTCAATAACCTCTATTATTTGTGTACATTTTTGCCTCTTTCGTCTACCCCACTGGAATGTAAGCTCTTTGAAAGGTGAGAGCAAGGACTTAATTTTTGCCTTTTGAATGTACTTAGTACAGTGATAGCTGCAGCTCCATAATATGTGACATATGAAAACACAACAAAGGACACTAATTCCCCACCCCCCAACCCCCCTCTCCTGCAATGGCTCTCCACTTCAACACATCATTTTGGAGAAGAATTTACATGTAAGAGATAAACTTTCACCCAATTAAGGATAAAAGGTAACAGGAGGAATGTCTGCATTTGGAGATACTCCTTTTGGGAAACAAGTCTTCCTTCTCTCAGCCCTGAATCACCCACTACGCTGGCTCTCTACTCTGTTAATCTGAAAACAAAACAAAACAAAACAAAACAGCCGGTCTGGAGACAAACCAGAGTATGAAAGAACACACAATCAGATGGTAAAGAAATGGTGAACCGCTGTCATGCTGATTCATACACTGGCGAATTAATGGTGCCATTACATTCTGACTACAAACATCTACTTCCATAGAAACTACTCTTGATAAAAGATTCCCAGTGCACTGAGAAGGAAAAGAAGTCTCTGAATGCTTAAAATGACTTCCTCATTATTTGGAAAATATTTTCCTGCAATGCTGAGGCCTTGCAACAGCAAAGAATTTATTCATTAGTGTAAAAGGATTTAGAATTTCTTTAGTGCCCTTTTCATTCTGTTTAAGTTATGGGCCATGTCTTTGAAGAATTGCTATCTATGGGTTGTCATGGGATGGTTAACAGTGTAAGAGCAGTTGCTACATTATTGATGGATCCACGTGTCATCAACCTTTGGTTCCGGTGGCTGTAGCAATAAGACACCTACACAAAATATCGTGTCGATGTTAGGCCAAAGATATCAATGAACAACTTAAAAATTTGGCTGCTGTGCTAAGGGCAGTCACCCTGCCATGTGAGCAGTAGTGCGTGAGGGCCAGGAAATTAAAAGGCTTAACCACATGCCCAAAACCGTCCAAGCTACTTTATTGTTCAAGTGAAGTGAAATACAAACACAAATAGCCAGGAGGGTGAAATTTAAATTAAACTTCAAAATCATTTTGTGTTTTAACCATCTACAATGTTCTCAGTACTGCAAGTAAGTCTGCTTTCTTTGGAAGCCTAGAAAAATAATTCAATACAAAAAACTCCTCTGGCTCTACCTTCTTCCTTTACATGCTCTGCACATGTTCGCTTTGAAACAAAAGTTTGACCAAATTCCAAGGAAGGCGACATAACTACGAAGGAAGAGTGACAGCCATTGCTGATGGCATTCTCCAAAATGAAGTCTGGTGTGCAGCCAGATTTCGGGCCAAGAAATTCCCTTGGTAGGTGGTTGCATGGAGAATTGCATTGCAAAACAGACCTCTGCGATGGACTCATTAGGAAGCCTCTTGACTGCTTTCTGGCTTTGTGTGCTGGATAAACATCTCTGTAGACTGTTTTTCTCTTGGCACAGTTGTGCTACTGATGTCCAGTCAGGAGATGGATGTAAATGGACAGGATGTTTCTCTGAAGACTTGAGCTTTTATCCTTTGAATCAGAGACCCCCTGCAGAAATTCCCCTCCATGAAGGGACTTTGGGACCCATACTGGAGCCAGGCAAGAGGCTGACTAGATCGGTAATTTCAGGCTTTCTCTCTGAGGCCAAGAATCCTTCTGAAAGGTTTGGGGGTAATCCCCAAAAGGAAAATTCGATTTTGAAGTGTCTGAAATTAAGGTAGTGAGCTAAATGTAAAATGTTGAATGAAATAAGTTAAAACTCAATTGTTCATGGGGGGAAATAGCCAGGTTATAAATGTCATAGGCCGTGAAGTAAAGGTCTCATGTCTCTTTTCTGCTACAATTCAGGTACAAGCAAATATTTTCTTGCAAAGACATCTATCATGTTTGTTCTATAGTTATATAGGTATTATTTTTTTTTTAAAGGACTGATGGCATTTAAGGAAGGTATTCTACAAAATTCTATACATAGGGTTTGAAGTAGGAAAAAAAACATGAAAAAGGAGAGAAGGGAGTCACGTTAGCAGGTTTTACAAACAGATGAAGTTCCTTGAGGCAAATCTGGTGAAAGGGACCAGGGTGGCTCAAACCCTCCTGGGGAATGCTGGGTTCTCTGGATTGCCTTGCTCACTCAAATGAAGCTTCTCCTCAGGCCAAGAGAAGTTTCTGTGTTTGAGCAGAGACTGCATTTTTGCCTTGAAAGAAGAATTCTGTGTGTTTATTTCTTTTGACCTGAAAGTACTTTTTCCTTAGGCTGAGGCTTTTGAAATCATACTAGTCATTGTCTTCCCATAGGACTATATTTGAATTTCTGCAGAATGGGTTGTACAACACTATTCCAATGGACCATTTATGGGTTCATCATTTTGTTTGATGCCATGTTCAAGTGATTTGGCTAATAATGAAACCAAATATGTTTTCAGATTTTCAGTGTAGCTTTGAGGACAACATTTCTCCCCATATTGTGGCTCTGTGATGTTGGTCAGCAGAACACTGACATGTTTTAACTTCTCATCCTGCCCTCATGGCCAGGCAAGCCATTCATTCATTCATTCATTCATTCATTCATGCATGCATGCATGCATGCATGCATGTATTCACTGGTGTTTGTGATATGGTACACTGCAAAAGATTTTTTTAAAACTACAAAAGACTATGTGTGTACCATTCTGGACACTGTGACCACTCTTTTCTTCTGTGTTCCTCAATCTGCTGCTGCCCCATCAAAGGGTCTGTCCCCCAAGGGGGTGACTGCAATGTTTCCTGAGAGATTTGGAAGGGCAGTTGTGGCTTCACAAGAACAATTCATATTTTACTTAAGAGGTTTAGAACTACTTTGGTTAGTAAGTGACTCCATTTATCAGAGAAAGGGGAAGGTTTGCTGTTGAATGGATAAATGCACAGGGAGAAATTTCAGAGGCTGACAATTTTCCTCAACTCCCCTTTTCCCTTTATATAAAGTATAAAGCCTCCTATATAAATTAGGAATCTAATCAGAATGGTATGCGCCACTCAACTGGGACAGGCTTAATTGGGAAATCCGCTTAATCAGGACATCTCCCAGGGAACTGATTTAAGCCCGATGATACATAATGGCTATGATTGCAGCTTAGAGGGGGTGGTAATTCTCTTTAATTGAGACGCTTTCAGGTAATTTAGTGCTGCTTGAAACTAGGTGTGTGAGAGTGTGTATGTGCTTGTGGCCTCTCTGATTTGGTTGGTTTTTTGTTTTTTCCACAGTAAGGTGTGCAGGATTGACTGAGACAATGGCACTGGCCCAGGTACTCATCCCTACCCACAGGCGAAGCAGGGTGGACTCCTTGGCAAAGAAATGCCATACTCCTTTTCAGCAACTTGGAATTGGCACTTCAGCCTATTTTAGGGTGTGATTATGGGCTAATTAGCATTTTTCCTTTATGGTTAGTTTCAGGGAGATTTGTTCAGGCGGAAGAAGAGACATCCTTTCCACTATTTGATTCTTCTTCCTCCTTTTCTCCTGAGAGGACGTCCTGATGGGATATTATACAAAATTCTGTAAATTGACCTAACTTCTGTGGGGTTGAGCAGCATTGGAGAATAATTGATTGCAGAAGCTATGGCCTGAATTGTGTCCCTGCAAATTCATATGTTGAAGTTCTACCCCTCAGTGTCATAATATTTGGAGGTGGAACATTTAGGAAACTTTTAGGTTTAGATAAAGTCATGAGGGTGGAGCCCTTGTGATGGAAGTGATGCCCTTTATAAAAAGAGACACCACGGATGATGTCGGCATCGTCACTGGTTTTTAACATCAAGAAGACATCACTCATTTTTGTCTCTCCTGCAACAACAATGATTTAGCATCCATCCTTAATGCTGAAGTGAGTCTTTTGTAGGTAATATGTATTATGTCTTGACTTCTAACTTCCGGAACTGTAAGGAATAAATATCTGTTGCTTCAGACACTCAGTGTATGGTATTTTGTTGTGGCAGCTGGAGTTGACTAATACAGGGGGCAAGGCCACATGCACCCAGTTCTTTTTTTTAAGTTTAGTTATTTATTTTGAGGGGTGGCAGAGAGAGGGAGAGGGAGAGGGAGAGGGAGAGGGGGAGAGAGAGAGAGAGAGAGAGAGAGAGAGAGAGAGAGAATGAATACCAAGCGGCTCTATGCTATCAGCACGGAGCCCGATGAAGGGCTCAATCTCACAAAACACAAGATCATGACCTGAGCCGAAATCAAGAGTTGAGTGCTTAACTGACCGAGCCACCCAGGTGCCTCATTTGGTTCTTCTTTTAAAGCTTCATCTGCATAAAAAATAGGAAATTGGACTGAGGAAACAGGATGGTCATTATCAATAGTGATCAGATTTTTCTTCAGTTCTTTTTATTCTTATAGGAACTGAGTACGGATCACAGTCCTTAGTTCATGTCACCCTGTCCCTATTGGTCTATGCGTAAACTCTACACTTAGGCATTTACTTATTCAGTCACACATTGACTTATTCCCTTTTATTTTGTACACTCTAATTTTTCTGCTCTTTCCCCCCTGTACAGCCAACAGCACATCATGCTTAATGTATAAGGTTCCTGGTTCATAGATAGCCATCTTGCTGTGTCCTCACATGGTGGAAAGGGCAAGAAAACTCTCTTGGGATCTCTTTTATAAGGTCGCTAATCCCATTCAGTCGAGTCTGCTCTCATCACCTAATCACCTCCCCAAAGCCCACCTTCAAATGCCATCGCATTGGGGATTATGTTTCAACCCTTGAACTCTGGGGGAGATACACACATTTGGTCTATTGCCTACTCAATGGTGTGTATCTACCACATTTTATCTATTGTATCAGTTAAGGTAATGCTACACGTGTAACAAGTAAATCCTTCAAATTTCAGAGGCTTAACAGAACATCAGGTTGGTTAATGAACTTGAAACTAAATTAACAGCCTGAAGTGGGTGCTCCAAGTTAGGTGATTTTCCACCGAGGGGTGATTCAGCGACCCACGCTCCTTCCATCTTCCACAACCTTGAACACATGGATCCCATTCTGCTCCAGGGATTTCCTCCACTCGAGCCAGGTGGAAGGAGGAAAGAGCAGGGAGGTTTTCCCTGAGGAGTTTCTTACAGCCAGGTCTGCAAGCGGTCCACTAAACTCCAACCAAACATTCCTTTTTCTAGAATTCAGCCATGGGTTTACACCTAATGTCAAGAGGATGTTAAGAAACGTGTTTCTTTCCTCCTGGCAGAGGAGGAAAAAGCCTCGGTGATACAGCAGAAATTTCCTGTACGTGTATATCCTTTCTTAGGGATTGACAGCTGTATTGTCTCTGGTTCCCTGCCACAAAAAATAATGTTGCAGTTAACTCCCCTTTCCTATATCCTTTGGACATGTGTAAAAATGTCTTTAGTTCACAAAACCAGGGATGGAATTGGCTGATCTTAGGATATGCATGTGCTCATTTTGACCAAGTGGTGTTAGTATGCATTCTTGATTGGCAACACTTGCCTGCCCTTACCAGCAGTGTAGAAGGATGCCTCTATCTCCACATCTCCCTCAATACTTACTTCAGTTTTCCTTTTTGGTAGAAACATATCATTGTGGTTTTAATTTTCATGTTTCCAATGGCTAATGATTTTGAACATTTCTTCACATTTTTGTTAACCCTCGGGTTCCCACCTCTGTAAGTTGTCTAGGTATATTCTTTTTTATTAATGTTTATTTATTTTTGAGTGAGAGAGAGAACACATGTGTGCACACGCGAGCAGGAGAGGGGCAGAGAGAGAGGGAGACAGAGCATCTGAAGTGGGCTCCGTGCTGTCAGCGTCTGATGTAGGGCTCAAACTCACGAACCACTAGATCATAACCTGAGCTGAAGTCGGACACTTAACCTACTGAACTACCCAGGCACCTCTTGCCTAGCTATATTGTTTGTTCATTTTTCTATTGTGGTTCTTGTCCTTTTCTTGATTTGAAGAATATTTTTGAAATTGAATTTATCTATTTTTTTAAATGCTTATTAAGGAGACTTTCCTGCTCCCAAGGTCTTATTTGTTACTTGAAAGTTCATCCTTACAGTGTTGTTGGGGAGGGATTTGCTTTTATCTTCTCCATGCAATGAAATAATTTTGTGTACATCATTTATTGAACGATCTTTACCCATTAATTTATTATTTCAGCCTTATCATGTACTAACTTCCCACATATATGTGTATTTGTGAACTCATTCTGCTCTATTGGTCCTTTGTCTATTTTTGTGCCAATACTATTCTGGATTTTCTTTTCTTCCTTAAAAATTTTTATTTTATGTTCATTTATTTTTGAGAGAGAGAGAGAGAGAGAGAGACAGAGTGTGAGTGGAGGAGGAGCAGACTGAGAGGTAGACACAGAATCTGAAGCAGGCTCCAGGCTCTGAGCTAAAAGCTAAAAGCTCGCGGGGCTTGAACTCATGAACCATGAGATCATGGCCTAAGCCGAAGTTGGACGCTTAACCCACTGAGCCACCCAGGCGTCCCCATTCTGGATTTTCTTACTGTGACTCTGAAGTATATCAATATCAGTTACATTAAGTTTCTTCTTCTTTTTTAAAAGTTGATTTTGCTATTTGTTGGATTTTATTCTTCTATGTATATATTGATGTGTGTTTATTCAATTTTTCAAAGAAATCTAATTTTGATTGGGATGCTCTATGTTGATGAATTTAAGGACCATTAATATCTTTATAATTATAAGTCTTCCCCCCAACTCAGGAGTCTGGACTGTCTCTCCATCTGTTCAACTCACCTTCTGTGTTCTTTATTAGCGTTTTGACATTTTATGTATTGTGTTCTTATGAATTTTTGGTTAACTTAGTTTTAAGATACTTTACAGTTTTTATTGCTATTATGAATAAGATCCCATTTGTATTACATGTTCTAAGTAGTTCTTGCTGGTACAGGACAATGAAATTGAGTTTTGTAGTTTGGCCATAATGAACTCACTCTACTTACTTTTAATCATTTGTCTGTTGAGACTGCTGATTTTTCTAGGGAGGTGATTACTACATTTACAAATAACATTTTATCTCTTTTCATAATCTCTGTATGTATAATTTTTGCTCTCTAGACTAGATTAAATAGTAATTCTATTAGTACATATCTCTGTTTTGTTCTTATTCTTACAGTAAATAGACCTGAAGATTCTCTTTAAGCATGTTTGATGCCTTTAGTTTTGATATTTAATCTTTATTAAACAGTTTCCTTCTATTTGTCTCATATAAGGGACTCTTAAAAAATACCATAATAGAAATAGAATCTTACTTGATGCTTTTATCTTGCATTGCTTGAGATAATCATATATCTTTTTTTCACTAGTTGACTAATGTGGTAAGTTGTATTGATTTATTTTATATTTGAGAACTCCTTGCATTCCTGCGATAAACCTAGCTTGTTCATGATGTATTATTAACTTCAAAGATAAAGCAAGTGTTATTGGTGCTGGATGCAGGGCTCATATTGAAAATCAGGCCTTACAAAAAGGAGCCTTAGTTCATCCCAGTCTGTCATTTTATCTTCCATTTCCCTCTCTACACAAACTTCCGTTTTTCTTTTTAGGCACCTACATAAAGAACTTTTGCCATGTAGAAACTTTTAAGAACCTTAGGATTCAGTTAAAAAATTATTATTTTTTTCATCCTGGAATATCTGAAATTTTGGAAAATATAGTGAAGCAGGAAGAGAAACAAGCACTTCAACACTGTATCCAGATAGAAGCTCTCCTAACATGGAGCTCAAGTAGCTGCAGCATGAGATGCTTTTCCAGAACTATATTCAGACAGCAGGTCTACTAAATAGGGAAACACTGCCAGACCCTAACACTCTCTGCATCAATGAACACTGCAGGGAAGAGGCTGTTCACTGAAACCCTGCAGAAGCTGTGGGTATTCCTTTTTTTTTTTTTTTTTAATAAGGTTATTTTTTTATTGGACTTTATGAGTGTTGCCTATGCAATCTAATATTTATAAAACTCAAAGTCGAGAATTATAAATGACCAAGAAAGGCACAGAGAAATAACCACATTTTATACTGTGGTAGTACTTTATAATTTCACATGTATTCTCTTATTTGATCCTAAATTTCCTGGAGATAAGATAGAAATATTTTTCTCTATTTTATAGAAGAATAACCTGAAGATCAGTTTAATGAGTGAAATATCCAAGACATTAGATATGTCGGAGTAGGTTTTGAAACTAGGACCCAAATCCAGATATACTGTCTCTAAATATTGTTCTAAATATTGTTTTAACTGAGGTATAATTGACATTATAATAGTTTCAGGCACACAACACCATGATTTGATATTTGTATCACTGCAAAGTGTTGATCACAATGTCTGGTGACCATTTGCCACCACACAAAGTTATAATTTTTTTCCCCATGACGAGAACTTTTAAAATTTACTCTCTTAGCAACTTTCAAATATACCCTATGTTCCTATTGACTGTAATCACCATGCATCATTACATCCTGTGGGTATCACTTTTGTGTCTACTGCATGATGTAAGCAGTGAGAAATCCTAGTTATTGAGCCAAGTGGCTAGAGAGGTTTAGGCTGAACTTCAAGTCATATATCTCTCAAGTACTTTAGTAGGGAATAAAAGAGACTTGGACCATCTGGTGAGGCCTGGAGTGAGCTGGGGATTTGGAATGGGCATTGAAACGAGGCCCAGAATATTCTGAAATATCTGTTAAAGAGGCAGAATATTATGAAGTCCTTTTTGTTGTTTGGCCATGGGCTTCAACCAGCTCTATTAACATGATGGTATCATTTCTTTGTGTTCTCTCAAGAATGAGAAATAATTCTCTGGATATGGCCTCCATCTTTTCTTATGGATAATTTTGCACCCTGTTTTAGTTTTAATTTGATTTCACTGAGCATGTGCTGTGATGGTTATTCTCCATCATCCCTATAAAAGTGTTCTGTACACTTCTCTGCCAACCTCGTGTACTAGAAGGAGGCTGACCTCTCTCAGACTTTACCACTCACTTTAGCTCCATATGGCTTCTAGTTGGGTCTATCCAACAGAAGGTTCTGTTGTATAATAGTCCATAATATCCCTACAGCCATAGCTTCTATTAGGTGGTTTCTCTCCTATGACTAATGCTCTGATTGGGTTCTGGTAACATAACTCACTTTCACTCTCCCTTCTGGCTTCAGGATGATAATGCCAGCCCTTATCAGTTTTCCTCATTCTTGCCTTTACCTCTGTAAACAGTCCCTTCAATAAAAGGTCTTTTATTAATTCTATCTGTTTCATGCTGGGACCTTGAGTGACACTTGCTGAAAGGCCCAGTCATGTCCCACAAACTGGTATATGTTGGAGTTTTGGGGGATACTACAAACTTAGGATAAAACTTTCTTGTTCTTTGTAATCTCTACACCCAACGTGGGGTCAAACTCACGATCCCAGGATCAGAAGTCGCATGCTGTACTGACTGAGCCAGCCAGGTGCCCCACAAAACCTTCCTGTTCTTTGGTGCCGGGTTATAGCCTATTTGGCTTTGATGTGCCTCAGAAACGAATGTTGCAATTTACAGATGGCAATGAGCACGAGGAGTCTCTGTGTGAGCTTGCAGAAGCACCATTTTATAACTGTGGAGCGTGGGTCCCTTGGCCACTGAATATGGCAGTTTAACTGTGAGGTGCATATGAAACCTCATGGCTGCCCATTGTATTTCTCTATGATTTTGTTTTGAAACCAGAGATTCTCTAGTGGAGTTTTGTTTTCTTCACCTTAACTTCAGGCATGCATAAATAAAATAAAATAAAATAAAATAAAATAAAATAAAATAAAATAAAATAAAATAAAATAAAATAAAACTTTGTGTCAGGCACTGTTAACAGTCTCACTGCTGGAATGAGGAAACTGGGGTCCAGGGAGAAGTAAAGTTACTCAGATTCACACACATAGTAAACAGTTGAGAAGATACTCACCCCAGGTCTCCCTAAACTCCAAATCCTGAGCCTTGTACATAGTTGTTTCCTTATGTTGACTTTATTCCACTCTTTTTCTCACTCCCAGAAACAACTTGTAACATCAGATCTTCCATATAAGTTAAAGCAGGTTTCGGGAGGTATATTGGATTTCACTTTGAAATGTCTAATGATAATATTCTAGATTTGAATGGTACTTATTACTTACTGATCTACATAAATCCTAACATAGAAGAAAAATAGTGTGCTGAGTAGTCTCTGTACCACCACATGCATTTTTCAGTTTGTCTCTCGGAGAGTGACTTTTTGATCAGAATCACTGGACTGTTCTGACCATTAGGTTAAAGATGGATTCTGGCTGACTTTAACCAATATGAGGCATGACCAAAAGATCAGAGTCTTGAAAAAGAGTTACATTCATAGTCCTGCTGGCTTTATCCCATCTGGATCTCAGGTTTGAAGTGAATGCATTTCTCCCCTCAAGGCCACAGCCCTTGGATGGGCCTTCTTTTAGAGGACTCTGCAAATTCTGGTAATTGGTCCTTTCCCTTACTCCTTAAGACTTGGTGCTGGTAACATCTCCCCATTATTGCTATCCTTATCTCTGCTCACTACTCAGGAAATAGGCCCTCATGAAACTGCCTTATTTGCCCCAGACGGCTGTGCCAGGGGATTCTTGCCATGATCCTCAGATAAGAAAATTGTATGATTTATCCAAAGCAAAGCCAGGAGTATGTCAAAGAATAAAGCTCAGCTTTAATATTCATCTTGAAAAAAATTTTTTTCACTTGAAAAAAAATTGGAGGGATCCAGTCAACCAGAAAGAATCAATCCTGTTGGGAGAAGTAAAGACAAAAATTCCACCTGAAAACTTAACAGCCCTTCTGTGGTGCCCCCTTCATGTGATTGATGATGGCGGAGGGGACCACATCTCTCCCTCATAGGGAAAAGGTACCACTTTCCAAGATGGATAATCTGAAATGTCTCTCACACTTTGTCCCTTGTAGACCTCTGCTTTCATAGATTGGGAAGTAGGTAGGGGCAGCAAGGGCATGACTGGAGTGATAACTAAAGGGACCTGAAAAGCATACCTGGCCACAGGTTTTGTGGCATTGGTTAGAACGTGAACTACTTGATGCTTCTTTGTTCTCAGCTTTCAGCTCTAGGTGCTAATTCACAGGTAAAAGGAACAATCACTTTTGATAAATTTTAAATAGCATTTAATGCCATATAGAGCAATATAACTAGCTGGGTGTCTGGTAGATCGTATAGCCCATCTTTCTGCCTTAAAGAAGCACAGGCTCTAAAACATCTCAAACAAATTAGAACCCTTGTAATCCTTTCAGAGAGCCAGCATTTATGTCCTTTGATAATTGATACTAGCCTTTTATCACTGCTATCAGGAGTTTCCAACTCATGACCTACCTCTTTTAGATTACAGCATAAGCCCCTCTCTCTGCCTTCCTCAGTGGAGGAGTAAAACCATCCGTCTTCATATCCCAGTCCATAATTTTATAAATTTAAAATTTATAACTGCCTTTTAACTGAACTCAGGAACTCACCCTTCCCTCCCTCCCTCCCTCCTTCCTTCCTTCCTTCCTTCCTCCCTCCCTCCCTCCCTCCCTCTCACCCTTCCCTCCTTCCCTCTTTCCTTTCTTCCTTCTTTCCCTCCCTCCCTCCCTCCCTTCTTTCCTTCCTTTGTTCCTTCCCTCCCTCCTTCCCTCTCACCCTTCTCTCCCTCCCTTCTTTCCTTCCTTTGTTCCTTCCCTCCCTCTCACCCTTCCCTCCCTCCCTTCTTTCCTTCCTTTGTTCCTTCCCTCCCTCCCTCTTTCCTTCCTTCCTTCCTTCCTTCCTCCCTCCGTCCCTCCCTCCCTCCCTTCTTTCCTTCTTTCCCTCCCTCCCTCCTTCCCTTCTTTCCTTCCTTCCCTCCCTCCCTCCCTCCCTCCCTCCCTCCCTCCCTCCTTCCCTTCTTTCCTTCCTTCCTTCCCTCCCTCCCTCTCACCCTCCTTCCTTTCTTCTGTCCCTCCTTCCCTCCTCTCCTTCCCTTTCATCTATTAGTCTTAAATTTTTGAGTAAATGCATTTTGTGGGTGTCTAGTCATCTTTGCTAACATGTTACATATTTTTAAAGGGTCTAGGTTATACTTGTATTTTTTATTTTCAAAATTACTTCTGAGGATTGCCAAGACAAATGCAAACATTTCCACCCAAGAAGAATCTCTTCAACATGGATCATTGCTTGAATGATCTTATGTATTCCATGAGTTTCTGGGAACTTGCAATATTTTGTTACATATTTGGGGGCAAAATAAAATTTAGAAAACATAAAGAGGGAGGTAAGGAGGGAAAATATGAATCCGAGTTCTCTCCAGGAAAGCTTAAGAATGGAAGAGATGAGTAAAGTTTTATATTTTGGGGGAGCAATTTAATGGCTTTGGTTGGATTCATTTGCACATTTAATATGTGTAGCATCCTGCATCATGTGAGCCAGTCTTGGGGAGTGGTGGTGAAGAGACTGATTTAGGCATGCAATAAAGTGCTACACAAGTTACCAGTATCGACCAAATAATGTTAAGGTCAAACTGCTCAAGGGCAGATAAAGGTCACAGGAGAGAGATGGGAAGAAATCAGGGAAAGTTTCATGCATATGTGGCATTTGACCTGAGTCTTTAAGTGAAGTTTGGACAGTTAGAGATGGAAGTGGGGAGACAGGAGGAAAGAAAAAGGTTCCATACAAATGGGAAAACATGAGACAGGCACAAGTTGTAGATGTTGGTTGGTTTTGGTTTGATGAAATTAACCTGGTGTGTGGCTTATCTAATAGCATCATTTTTTGGAGGAAGTCAGAAGGAAATCATCCAGGAAATCTATGATGAGATCATTAAACATTTCAGTGAAAGATACCCTCGCAATTAATTTCATTTGCAATATGCATGCTTATGAATCATTATATTTGTTGGGATGTTGTAAAAAGGTCAAAACTAATTATACATTTGTTATGATGAGCTTAAAATTCTAGCTGTCATTTGTTATCTTGGTTCCCTTGAGACAATGTAGATGCAATTCCATCCCTACATTAGAGTTTTGAGTGTCATTTTTTTTAAAGCTTTAATGAAAATGTTTCTTTCATCACTATAATTTGGTTTATTATGCTTAATGCCACTAAATTACTTTTAAATCTTGGCATGGTTTTATTAAAAATGGTCTCATTTTAATTTGCTGCTCTAGGTACAGAATTTATCATGAAGACAAGGAAAAGCAGCCTGCCTCTTCACAGATATTTTGGAAATAGCTTAATGACAGATCTACAAGTACTGAAGACATTATCAACACATTTAAAATTCTCTGTGATGTTGGTTACTTGAAAATCTTTATCTTGTGTGTGTGTGCGGGCGTTTCCTGAAATTGTTATACTTCTTGGTCTCTTGCTGAAGAATTTGCCAACATATGTTCCTTGTGGGTAGTTGGGAATATAAATCCTAGAAAACTCAATGGCATTCACAGTTATTGTCTCTAAAAAGCAAGTGAGCCAACAAAATTTCACCCTTGAAATCTGACCTATTCAATTCTCATATTCTCAAAGGCAAGGACTATATCTTATTTTAAATTTGTGTCAGGTGTCTACATGGCATATATTCCAAAGGTTGTCATTAATTACTCAGCAAGTCTGTTCATTACCCACTATATGTAAGATGCTAAACAGCTTGTATAGAGTGATTGATGTTGAAAAGAAATATTCTGATTCACCTTCTAGAATTTTATAATCAACTGAGAGTTTACAACCTAATGGTATTTTGTGAGATTGCCAGAACATGGTGAAGCTTTAGATGTTGACAGGAACTATCACGTCGTGCCATTCACATGTTTTAATTGTGATTTGGCTTGCCTGAGGAACAAAAAATGTTCAGAGAGTTATTTCAAATCAGTAATACAACTAGTCTGCAGATTTGGTGGAGAGTTTAACTATTAAAGTTTAGAAATGACTTTTTATTATTTAAGTGCCATGGCAAGGCACTGGTATCCTTAGATATTGCTTCTTGGAGATATTAATAGCTACCTGTGTAATTATTCTATGAAATGATAGTGGGAGATGACCAATTGCCCTATGATGCTTCTTTAAAAATTGAGTCAAGAATGTGTTTGAGTACAAAACAAATATTTGTTTTAATATAAATGAAACAAAAGTATTAAATACATAAGTTCACTTAGTGCTGTGGTTGAGTGTCTCTGGACTCTGATAGATTGAAGTTAGAATCCTGGTTCCTCAACCAACAGGCAGTCTGACTTCAGGAAGATACGCTCTTTTCTTACAGTTTTCCTTTTCTGAAATGGAAACAATACAGAGTGCCAACTGTGAGATCAGGTATGCTTGGAGTGAGGCCTGAGGTTGGCCAATAGCACTTCATCTTGAAGAGTTGGGAGGGAACAGAGTGTGGTTGTGATGATATGGCTGGGGTTAGGTTGCATCATTTGCCATTTTATAGTTAAGTGACCTTGGGCAAGCTATTTAACCTCTCTGAACCTCAGTTTTTAACTCTGTAAAAAATGGTATTGACTTTAGACTTGCTATAACTATTACAAATGTTATAAAGTATATACAATGCAACCAGATTTAGCACATCCTTGTTAAATAATGATTAGTAACACCTGATGGCATGGCTTTGATATATACTAGGAGCATGAGCACAGCCCAGACCAGACTAAGACAATGGGATGTACCTATCTATTATCTATCTATCTATCCATCCATCCATCCATCTATCCTCTATCATCTATCTATCTATCTATCTATCTATCTATCTATCTATCTATCTGTCTATCTATCTATTGATCATCTATCCCCTATCTATCTATCTATCTATCTATCTATCTATCTATCATCTACGTATCTATCATCTAATCATTCTCATAATATCCAAATGAAATATCAAAGTCAATTGGACTCCTTCCAGATTATCCTGGATTACTTTGATGATGGATAGGGGGTCCTTTGCCTTCCATTTAGATGAGGGTTCTCTATTACCATCAGTAGAATTTTCAACTTTGTTAGCAAAACTCTGTGGCTTCCAAGAAGAGGAAGTCTAAGGACTAGTGAGCAAAATATCCTATGACATATTGTCCATGTTGGGATTCTTTTGTTAGAGAAAGGGCTAGTTAACCTATAAGACTTCACAATTTCAAGCTTAATGAAGAATTGTTCAGAGCAAACATCTGGGCATTCTACCAATGAAGAAAAAGGGATGGGAAATGATGGAGAAAAGGAAAGAAAAAAGGATATGAATTAAATAAACAAACTAGGGGCACCTGGGTGGCTCAATCGGTTGAGCTACTGACTCTTGATTTCTGCTCAGGCCATGATCTCACTGTTCATGAGTTCAAGCCCTGTATGGGCTCTGCGTTGACAGTGTGGAGCCTGCTTGAGATCCTTCCGCTTTCTCTGCCCCTCCCCTGCTTGTGCTCTCTCTGTCTCTCTCAAAATGAATAAACAAACTTTGAATAAACAAACCAGACAAAATATTCCTTCAAATCCATTTTGGAGTCTCACTTAATTGACTAAGCTGTGTAAAAACACAGTAACTTCTCTAATTGGTTATCTTGTGGGCAAAGCTTACAAGTAACCTCTCTGGTGTACCTGTGACATAGTATGAGGATTCATACTATGCAAAGCCTCATCTGCAAAGTCAGCCCACACGTTTCAGGATTTCTATGTCAACATGTCAGTATGGTTTAATGTTAGTCATTTATTTCACTCCCAAGGCTTATGGCACTTTGAGTTACTACTTGTAAATACAGCGTATATGTCTCTACTCTGGTGGATTTACTGTTTCTATTTTGTCCCACTTTTTCCCTCCACACAGCCATTTTTTAAGAAATGTAACTGGAAAAATTTTCCCTTTATATATAGGACTAGACTGAATGAAACTGAGACCTGAGTGTGCCTTTGAAGTCCCAGACTCACTTTTTATGACCTCTTCCCCAGGCCAACAAGCTTCTTCTCCAAGCACTCCATCACTTTCGGTGGAATGGCTTGCTTATCCTAGCCCTGTAGGCCCATGACACTCCTCTGGACATCCTTGACCAGTGAATACCTGTTTTTTCTTCTTGTTCCAAGATGAAGGAGTCAACTAATAAATGCCTGGGGCAAGTGGATTGTAACTTGGGTCTCTTTTAGACGATGCTTTAGTTTGTTACTAAACACATGAGCCCCTGTGATGTTGGAGAGAATCTGCTGGACCATATCTTTTGGGATGGGTAGACTTTATGTTTCTTTAAAAATCACACTGTATGGGTAGCTGCTAGAAATACCTCTCCTAGAACAGTCACTCTTACATTATTCTTCCTTTGAAACAACAATCCCAGGAACTTCTTGGTTAAGTCTTTTTGGGCCAGGGAAAGAGTTAAATTAAAGTAGGAACTGCTGAGACAGAGAACAAAAATGCTGGTCACAGATATTTGATCTTCATCTAGATTTCTTTTACCTGCTTCCTCCTGATTTCTCTCTCTCTCTCTCTCTCTCTCTCTCTCTCTCTCTCTCTCTCTCCAGCTTCTTCTAGGCTAAGAATTGAAAATCCTAGATGTGTCAACAATCCCACAAGGTCAACACAAGCAATGAATTGTTGCTTCCCTTTTCTCTGTACTAAAGGCAAGAAGGGCCCAGATTTGAAACTTGAAAAGAATAAATCTTAACCATAAACACTATCTTTCAATCAATACTGACTTCCCTCTCTCTCTTGCTGAATATCTCACCTGGACGATCCGTGTCTATTAGCATCAAGAAATTGCCAAAGGAATAAATGTAAGATCTAGTTTTTAATTAACTTTGCCATTGATTTCCACATAACTGTGTATGAGTCACTGTTCTTTGGTGAAAGGGATGAAAATCTCCAAGATGAATGGTTTTTCTTGGGGATTTTTCTGTACCAAGTTCTAGATATTCTACAATTTCTCCTTTTTCTCCCCTCTGGCCTCATATCTTACTCTGATCTTTGCCCTAACACACAGAGACACACAGAAACACATGTACATCTGTTCACACCAAATGTACTTTCAGAATGAAAATATTGTTGGGATGGGGGAGGTGGGGAAGAGAGGTTATTATGTACATTTAGCATAGGACTTTTCCTATGCTGTGGACCTAGTGCTGTGGACCTAGTCCTATGCTGTTTCACCTAGTTCATTATAGTTTTTAACTAATTTATTCATACCAAGTATTATGCATTGAATGAAAATGTAGGCATGGGTAAGTGAGAAGGAAACTGGTTAGTGGGGACCTTAAAATGTCTAGCCAACAGATTGACACACAATATATTTTAGATATTAGAAACTGAAATACTTATTTTCCCACTCTACTTTCCCTACTCTAGCAGTCTGTGAAAAGATATAGTAATAGTGTCTGAAAGGAGAGAAAAGTATCATACTGTTACATTAGAAATGTAAAATAGAATGCCATTGGTGTGATTTCATAGTGAACTAAATACACTGCACATCTCCCCTCTAATATGTTATCACTCTAGTTCATCTTCAGCTGTTGGATTAACCATATTTCTATCTGCTTTTCTGTTTCTATCAGTAAGCATATCTGTATCTCTCTATATTTATCTCTATCTCTATCTATAAATATTTTTAATTGTATGAGAGAAAGAGAGAGAGAGAGAGAGAGAGAGAGAGAGAGAATATCTTAAGCAGTTCCATGCTCACTGCAGAGCCCAACGTGGGGCTTGATACTACCATCCTGGGATCGTGACCTGAACTGAAATCAAGAGCCGGGTGCTCAACCAACTGAGCCACCCAGACGCCCTTCTCATTTATGTAAATTGCAGCTCCATTTTTCCAGGCACGCAGGGACTGATCCCGTGATCCTGGGATCATGACCTGAGCTGAAATCAAGAGTCAGACACTCAACCCATTGAGCCACCTGGGTACCCCAGCAAATTGTTTTTAATGTCACATCTTCATGGATTTTATGTAAGATCTTAATGCATTGTCTAATGAAATACATTATTTTCCAATTGTGATTGATCCAAAATTTGAGCACTGATCACAATCATAGGAAAACATCTGGCCAGTACCTGTTATTGCTATTTTAAATGTGACGTTATTTTTCTTTTTATGTCTGGATATATTTTTGTGCTTAAACTCTACAGGGACTAGATAACAAAATTTGTTTAGTTATAGAACAATCCTATAGAAACCAATGGGATTTAATTATATGAACTACTGATCCAGTGCCTGCTGCTTTCCCATTGGTCCCCCAAATAATGAGTGTTACCTCAACTCCGCAGTTAAGCCTCCTTCTCCCTGCCAACCCAAATCCTAGACTTTCTCTGGACCCACTCTTCCCTCCCTCATGACCACTGTCTAAATCTCTGGCCCCATGAGTTGTGCCTCCGAGTTACTTCCATCATCCACTGGTCTGGCTGCCCCTGCTCTGGCCTGGCTGCAATGTCCTTTCTTTGGGTTCCTGAAAGAGCCTTCGGGTGACCCTGTCTCTTCTCAGATTCCTTTCCTTCAATCCTTTGTCTGCTTTCAGCCAGAGTGGTTGTCACCTGTCAGACCCATCGTATTCCCTTGCATTTTAGCCACGCTAAACTCCTGTCCCTCCACCATCCTGGCCCTATTCGCTCTCCTTTTGGGGCCTTCCAGTATGCTGCTTCCTCAGCCTAGGATGCCTGCTTCTCCATCTTACAGTCCTCCCTTCACCTGATTAACTTGTCATCGTAATTTAGCTGTACCTTCCTCCAGGAAATCTTCCTTGGTTGAGTACATGTTCCTTTGGCTTCTGGCTTCTACTGAGGAAGTGCTCATCCTTCTTTGAGTACTCAAATGTTTTTCTTTTTTGTTTAACTATAAACTATGTGAGAGCAGGGACCATATCTGTCTTCCTCACCATAGTATCTCCAGAACCTAGAATGATGCCCAGAATGTGATGGACACTTTTATTTTTTGAATGAATTTTCCTTTTTTGTTTTTAAATCCTTTTATCTCATACTCACCAATATTCCAAGTGCCATTTTAAAGTACAAAGATGAGTAGTTTTATTTTACTATAATAACTAGGTATTTGGTATGAACTCTAAGTATTTTTTTTTAATTAGTCAGAAATGATTCTGTGTGTCTGAACCGGTTAAGAGGACTCATCAAAACAGCAAACTGGAAAACAGATGACATTTGGCAAACAAACATTGTGAATGGGAGCTGAGTAATGGAGAACAAACCAACACTCAAACTTGTTCTGGAAAAAAAAATCCTGTTGGTTTATTATTATTTAGAAAGCACACACAGCAATTTATCAAGAAGAAGGAGAAAAGGCAAAATAAGTGAGCATACAAATTCATTTTAAAAGATCCAGTGGCACTTCCCAAGTAATATCTGTCTCTGTGAGCTTTTTAAAGCTGTTGTATTTCACATATCTATATGCATACCCAGAGTTATGAATATAGATACAGGGAAACACATCATACACTTGTCAGGAATCTTTCCTCCCCAAAACCTGTAGTGAGCGTATCGTTTTCCTTCCTGAAAGCTGCCTGCAGGTGTTTTCTTGGATCATGCCACAGTCTCTTTCCTCTGAGTTCGTCTCTGATGACAAGTAAGGATACTTGTGAAGGGAGATTTCCCCTTAGTTCTTGACTTTTTCTTTAGCTTTTTCTGATTTTTGAGTGAGATTCCCAGTTCTTCCATGATGGCATTGAAAGAGAGACACTAGAGAACATGAAATAATAGAGCATCAGTTTAACCTAACTAGCTGCCCCCTCCACTGATCTGTCTCTCACCAATACAAGATATTGGTCTAAGGTAACTCTGCCACACTGTAAATTCCCGGCCAGTTCCCACACCTCCTCCTCCACCCACTGGCCATTCGCCTTTTCTACTTGGGGAAACGGAGGCAGCAAGCTAGCTGGGTAGACTTTGGGCTTTCATTCACAAGATGCAGTATTATAAAACTACCCAGTTAGGCTCTCGAAATAGACAACTTACCTTTGCCGAGACACCAAAATAGAGTTAAGTTAAGTCATTTCCCCCATTGAGATGATCCAAACATTGATAGGTTTATCAAGGCATACAGGACACTTCAGTAATGCTATAGAAAATGAACAAACCTTCTCTACACCAAGGCTTTGTTTTTTTCTCCCATGAAACCTTACTTTGTTCCTAAAATAAAATCTAATTCTTGATGACTTTCCTTTCTGATAAAAAAAAAGAAAAAAAAACAATTTTAAATTGTATATTTTCTCCAAAAAACAGAGATCTGGCAGCAGCAATGATGCAGCTGTGGTTGAAATGAAAATAATATGGTACCGAACCGCACAGCAAAGATGATGGCATAATACGAAGAGAAAATGGAGTGATGATCATGAAACGTCACGTGAGTGCAGATGGCGTATATATGTACGTATCTATTACAATTCCACTGTTATGTATTCGCATGCACAGTGTACAATGGTGTAATCAAACATAATTTGCTACCATTTTTTTCCAGCCAATATCAGATCTTTGAGTGATACATTCCTGCTAATAGAGATTTCCATAACTTAGTATTGTTCTTGATGAGGTAACCCTTAAAACACCCTTAAAATCCGCAAGCCTTTGGTAAGGTGTAAGCAAGTGCAAGCATGGGACTCCTTTGTCATGAACTCACAAAACGGATGGGTTGAAAGTCATATGACCACGTGCCACCCAATGATTTCTCTAGGCTGTGAGCTTCTGACAGGAAGGAAACTGGTGTTTCCTGTGTTCAAAGTAGGAAATGTCTCCTCCGGTCCTTGCGTATCAACGTGCAACATGTATTTTTGAAAATTTACACTCCAGTTTTGTTCCACAAAAAAGTTGATGTCGTTTAAATAAGCAATAGTTTTAATTTTTCTACTTGATTTGAAAACTAGACAGATACATTTGGTTCCTAGATATACATTGCTGGCCTACCAGATGTACACCTCTGAAAAAGTAGTAGTTTTTGTATGACTTCTTGTCTCTTTTGCACGTGTTTATAGACTTTGAGTTTCATTTTCATTTTCATATGGCACTAAGAATTCATGTCATTCGTGTTCATTTTCTTTCAAATCATAAGTTGTGGCTTCAGTGAATTGAGAGGGGGATCATGCCACCCAAAGAAAAACTTCAGAAATGTTTACTATGAATTATACTTACAAAGAATGTTATAGCACGTATGTCACAACTGAAATTTAATGTTTTTTGATAGCATTTTGTGATGTGAAATTTTTCTGTTGCTACCAGATGAACTGCATATTTTATAGTGCCATATGACACATGGTATTGTATCGGGGTCTTGCAAATTTTGCTCAGAGAGATATTTCAATGGAAGAAGTGTTTTTGTGTTTTGGGTTTGTTTTGTTTTGTTTTGCATTTTGCACAGGACATTTCTAATTTCAGGAAGATCATTAAAATGGAAGGAAGAGAGGGAAAGAAGGAAGAAGTGCAAAGGACTTTATATATACTATTACAAACAAATCTTACAGCAGCCTTATAAGGAAGGAATTCTTATGCCCATTATATAGGTGGGGAAATTTACTATTGGAAATGTTAAGTAATTTGCCCAGGAAATGTGGTTCATAAGAGCTTGCATTTGAACTCAGTCTATCTTATTTCACAGACTCAACTGCTTTCACTTGACATCAACACCTTTTTTTTTTTTTTACCTTAACTACTATAAAGAGCTTTTATAGATTCTTTTCTCATAAATGCATGTTAAGAAATTGCAATATTTCTGTTTTCCTTGAAGTCTGAAACATTTGAGTTTAGACATTTCTCTTCATTTTGCACTGAAACCACCAAAGTGAGTCTCCAGGTGTGGCTCACAACAAGGAAAGAACTTGATGAAACTCTCTCTTTCCTGTATTGGGTAGAGGGGTAACCACAGTTCTTGTCTTGACAATATGTTTTAATTATGTTTCTCTTTAAAACACAATCTTCCTTCAACTTTTATATTGCCTTAAAATGCAGCAAATGTCTATTCCTTTCATTAACCCTAGGTATTTATTTTTTGCTGCCCTCATGAAAGTAAAAATATATATAGTTTTATGAGTGGTCTGGTTTCTCTGCCTTTGGTCACAAATGATGATTTCTTTTTGATTCTCACTTTGTCTCCAACTGTCAAAAAGAAAATGGCAAGATATTGGGACTGACCTTTTTGCTTCCAAGTTTTTGCTGTAGTCATAAGGAAAGATGACCTTTAAGGTCCCTACCAGCCATGAGCTCAAGCAAACCATACACTCTTGTATCCACAGGAAATGAAAATGTGAAGGTCATCTCTCAGCACAGAGGGGCCTGAGAGGGTTTCCTATTCATTCATTGATTTGTCTTTCACAATCTCAGAATTAAAGATATAGATAGATAGATAGAGAGATAGAGAGAGAGATAGAGAGATAGAGAGATAGAGAGATAGAGAGATAGATATAGATAAATTGAGCTTCTGAATTAGGATAAAAATCTAAGTAGCTTTCCAAAGCTTCTATTTCTGGACTTGGTTTTTATGAACTCCCTTGTATCTGCAGAGCCGTAGAAAAATTATGGTTAAGCACAGACGTTTGAATTTCTAAACTAATTTCATTAGAAAGTATCAGACATGTTGATGACCATCTACCACCTTGCTCAGGAGGCAGGGACATTAGGGGTAGGGTGAATACCCCAGCAGAATCCTCTGGTGTTTGGCAGACTGGAAATTAGCCTGTAGTATGCAGCCAGGGTCCTCCTATTTTTCTCTGGTGGATGGAATTCATGTTTTCAATGGATTTACATATATGACCATGAATCATACTTGTGAGTTGACCCCTGGTCTCAGAATGCTGGAAGTGAAATTTTAGCTGTGCTGCCTAGTAGCTGGGTTACACTGGGCAAGTTGTTTATTTTCTCTTTGATTCAGCTTCTTTATCTATACAATGGAAACAATAGTAGAATCCTTTTCATAAGAGTTATTTTGTGAACCATTGAGTGGGTACATGTAAAACAGCACAATGCCTGACCCATGGTAAGTTTCTCTATTTTTTTAAAATAACATGGTATAGGGGCGCCTGGGTGGCTCAGTCGGTTAAGCATCCGACTTGGGCTTATCTTGCGGTTCGTGAGTTCAAGCCCGTGTCGGTCTCTGTGCTGCCTGGAGCCTGCTTCGGATTCTGTCTGTCTCTCTCTCTCTCTCTTTCTCTCTCAAAAATAAACAAACATTAAAAAAATAAAAAATAAAATAACATTGTATAGGGGCACCTGGGTGGTTCAGTCATGTAAGTGTCTGACTCTTGGTTTCAGGATATGATCTCATGATTTCATGAGTTTGAGCCCCAAATTGGGCTCTATGCTGGCAGCACGGAATCTCCTTGGGATTCTTTCTCTCCCTCTCTCTCTGTCCTTCCCCCACTCACACTGTCTCTTTCTCTCTCTCAGAATAAATAAATGTAAAAAAATAACATTGTATCACTGAAAGTAGTTTAAGTCTATGAAACTTACTGATATGTATTTTGGTTTTTTTTTTTTTTGGATGGAAGGAAGGGAGGAACAGTGAAAGGTTGATGATCCTCTAATATTATCCATTGTATGCCCTTCTATGCACCAATTCTTTGTTTCCACCAGTGTTTTGTTAAAGTACGTTCTATACATGTTTAATACATAGATTTTTCAATGCTTATTTTATTTGTTTCAGCCAGCTCATAACATGTTTTTGTGTTTATGCAGTAATAAGATTTATGAGAGCTTGTGTCTTGCCTCTGAAGGATAGGTGCTCAAGCATGAGAAAGAAATGAAAATTAGCCACAGCTCTTTGCCATTTAAAAAAACTTATCTCTATGCATCTGAACCCATTTACCGTGAATTGCTATGATGATAAGTTTGATAGGAAAATTCACTTATGAATGGATTTATAGTTAATAAACTGTGTTAGTGCCATTTATGCCATCTGAACACTGTCCAAAGATAAAGTGATGTGTGTGTGCAGGGATCACATGTGTGTGCGTGTGCGTGCTTGTGTGCATGCACCTACATGTGCATGTGACTTCTCTTGCAGAGGAAAGGAAAGTGAGAAACAAGTTCATCTACTAGAAACCATGAGTGAAACTTCAGCTAGCACTGTAGTTCTCCTGGTTTTAGAAGGATTTCTTTCTTCCTTTCTTCCTTTCTTTCTTTCTCTTTCTTTCTTTCTTTCTTTCTTTCTTTCTTTCTTTCTTTCTTTCTTTCTTTCTTTCTTTCTTTCTATGTTTATTTTTGAGAGAGAGAGAGAGAGAGCGCACGTGAGCACACGCATGAGCAGGGGAGGGGCAGAGAGAGAGGGAGACACAGAATCCAAAGCAGGCTCTGAGCTGTCAGCACAGAGCCCAACGCGGGGCTCGAACCCACAAACTGTGAGATCATGACCTGAGCTGAAGTCAGATGTTTAACCATCTGAGCCACCCAGGCACCCCTGATTTGCTTATTTCTTTTGCAGAAAACCATTCCTCTTCTCCATTCCTTTTGTGCCTGTAGTGTGACCCTAGTGAGCCCCCCGTCCTCTTTTCCTGCCTTCTTTTGCTTTCTTTTACCTTCCTCTTTGTCTTGATTTTTTTTTTTTAATAATTGCTGACAGCATGGCACCTCCTTTGGATTAATCCTTAATATTTGGTTTCTTGGTACTAGTGTGAACCTGAACATAAATTATTCTTCTTTCCTGACACCTTTATCCTTCTATTGCAAATATTCCCCTGGAAGGGATGGGAGAAGTTAAATGAATTCTTGTTTTGTACCTAAAATTACCTGCCCCCCCCCCCCCAGAGTCTAGGGGTGGGGAGTGATTTCCTTTACGTTATAGGAAGAACTGTGTGCTGAAATTTGATTTGGGTTTACAATATTGAAAGGACCTAAGCTTTCTCGTATTGGCTTTCATACGTTTGCAAACATGGCATCAGATTGTGACTATCAGACTGATTTCTCTTGTATATTTAACATTTATGCATTCCATGCTTTATTCATTGGTAGATTTAGAAGAACTTGGGGTGAATACCTTTATACCTTACATTTTGTATAGGTTTCTCTCTTTATTATGCTCTTTGTTTAAAGACACTTGAAGTGGTCTGTGACATTGTCTAATAAATTTTCACATTATGTGTTGAAGAAAGATACAGATAATATTTGTGTCATTTTATAAATGTAAAAGCTTTCATTTTATATAGATGTGCTTTAACTTGAAAGCAAGCTCTAACTTGAAGCCTTTTTTGTAAAGACTATTTTTAGTAAAATATACTGAATTTTAACAAATATAGAAATCAAGGAATGGGTTACTAAGAAATGATGAGATTATCATTGCTGTTATGTTCTTGGTTTGGTTGAATTACTATCATAGTCTGGAGGCAGTGTCTCAATGATTTTTTTTTTCTTTTTAATGAGATGGTCTAAGTATTCACATCCTTAACATTTTTAAACTGTGAGATTCAATACGGGAACAAACCTAAAATGTTCCAAATGTCAGGAAACTTTTTAAGGAATAAGAACAGAAACCTATTCATACATTTGCTACCTTAAGACTTTGGAAAGTCTGGTCACCTCTCTACATAAGTGTTTTATGTCTTCACAGGATAATTGATGATCTAAGAGCAAAGATCAAGCTTCAGTGATCCCCCACTAATTATGTTAAGGAAGGAGGAGAGAGATTGTTAGAGTAGCTATGTGTATACCATTTTGTGTGAAATTCTTGCATTCCAGAACTCAGAATTTGGCTACCATTTGCTCTGGTTTTATCAGTTTTCTGGGTTCATTTAGAATTCCTGGGCCACCTCTCATGCAGCCATCCTTGGATTAAAAAAAATATATATATATCTGACAGGTTGGGAGTCAGCCATCATATTAGCCTCGAGAATAGTGATTATGATTAATTGTGCCTGAAAGCTAATGAGGAAGCCGATTCTCATCTCCTGAATCTGTGCCAAAAATTTCTGGATGGAGGAAATCTAGACATTGGCCTAAAACTTAAAAGTGTGGTCTGCTATCCCCACCTGTCACCCAGAAGCCACTCCTTACCCAGCTAATTTTCAACTGGCTCTTCATTCCTTCTCCATTTTCCCTGGGGCTACAGTATATCAACCCCACTAACTTATTTTCCTATCTCTCTTTTTTTAAAACATTTTTAATCTTTATTTAGTTTTGAGAGAGAGAGAGAACCAGCAGGGGAGCAGAGAGAGAGGGAGACACAGAATCCGAAGCAGGTTCTAGGCTCTGAACTGTCAGCTCAGAGCCTGATGTGGGGCTCAAACTCACGAACCGTGATCATGACCTGAGCCGTAGTCGAAATCCCAACTGACTTAGCCAGCTAGGCGCCCCTCCTGGCTCTTTTTAATGTCACGTTTTCACCATCTCTGTCCTTTTCCTTCTCGTCTCCTCCATTTTACTTTTTTTGCCCCCACACTTGAGACTTGGTGCCAACATCTTTGCTGTCTCAGATCCTAGATGTAAGCTGATTCCCTGCATGAAAGCATATCCCAGAATTCTCTGTTTTCTAATCCGAGTTCCTTCAAACCATAAACATACACCTATGGGGGACACAAGGTTAGTCAATGACACTAGATACATGAGGATCATCTTTCTATGGTTCATTTTTGTTTAAAGATTTTATTTAGAAAACTTTTCTTCCATTAGAATAAGTGTAAGTCTATTGTGGAATGGAGATATATATATATATATATATATATATATATATATATATATATATAATTTATTTTTAAGAATTCTTTAAGAAATTTTTCACTATGGGTGGCTGCCCAAGACTCTACAAAATTCTTGGGGGTATTAGTTCGTTCTCCTCTAACATTAGGAATAATTTCATAGAAAACTTTGAAAAGTGAGGTTAACACTGAAGCAATGTTCCATTTTGATATTAATCCATGTACTTTTCCAAATCTTCTGAATCTGAGCCCTTTTTCCCACTTTTAAAGTTATAGCAAGAGCTTTTGTATGCATTGCCCTCAGGGTAGGGATGACATAGAAAGAGGAAAAAAAGTAAAATTTGCAGCTTTGAGTTCTTAAATAGATTTTTGTGGATCTATAGAAGCCACTGCAGTCTTTGAAGCTATTAATTACAACAGCTAGGTGTTTGAAAGAAGGAAAAAGAAGGCACTTTGAATTGTAAAAGTTTGCCTTCGAGCCTTCAGGGCCCAGCCCCTGAGATTGTGGCTGGGGTATGAAGCTAGGACTGTTCTGTGTTTATTTTCAAGGAGAATCATCCAGCCAGGGACTAGGACAGCCTAGATGCTGAGGAATACCAGAGAAGGGGCCCCTCACTTGCAACTTTTGGGATCAAACTCCCATGGGGTGAAGTAAGGCAAATATGTGGGGACAGCTTAATAGATGAAGGGAGCTGAAAACACAAGGAAATCGTGCCCACTTTCTGTCCCATATTCAGAGGAAGCAGTCACCGAGTGCAGAAATATCATCAGAGCTGATCATCAGGCTGGTTGGAGACTGTCTCCCATGACCTCTGAAGTGTGCTCAAGAGCAGCGAGACTTTCCCCTGCTCCAGGAGGGCACGAAAGTTGCTGATGAGTTTGGAGAGATGGCTGCAGAGTGTCCCCCCCAAGCATTATGACTAGACAGCTGCAAGTTGTTTCTGCCATAAGGATAAGCTTCAGGTGGGCTGGACATATCTGAGATGAGCAACCCTCCTTGCTTAAAAATGGCAGAGATGTGGGTTTGTATGCCAATCCAAGGTACTCCCAGTGCCTTTCTCCTGTCTGGAGTCACCATCAGAGGCCACCGTGACTTTCTTCTCTGGCCTTCTGGCTTCTCTCTGGCTTCCCTACATCTCCCAAGTCTGCCTCAGCCCCTTGTGCAAGCTCGGGGCCTACACACTTCCTGTTATTGGCCTCATGTGTACCTGAGCAGGCCTCCATGCTGAACTTGACATGATACTATGAGGACTGACTTTCCATTACCACATGGAGAAGAGGGCCTGTCCTTTCTGCAACTCAGAGGCTGAGTTAGGGCCATAAATATATAATTCCAAGAAATTCTTTGCATGCCCCTTCTCATATAGAGAATGGCCTTGGCCTTGAGGTAAATTGAACCTGATGGAGGGTTTTAGTGTCCACAGTGTGTATGTGCACTACCATGGAGTCCTTGCGGTACTAGCTTATGCCCACATGTAGCGGACATACATTTTTCTCAAGCTATAAACTTAGGTGTGCAAGAAAACCATGTGATGCCATAAAAAAATAACAACAGATCCCACCTTAGAGGTTCCCATCCACTAGTAGATGTTGTCAACTCAATGTAACTCACTCATTGTTTAAAACTGAGTTTCTTTTGGTTAATGGCTCAGTTAATATGAACCTCTCCCCTCCTCCCTTCTTCTTCTCTTCTTTCCCAGGTGCATCTGGGCTTAGGAAAATTTAATAGAGGGTCTGGGCATTGGTGATGGTGGGAGCAGCTGATCCATGGCCATACTACATTCTTTGGCTTCCACTGGGGTTGGATCCTAGGAGGCCATCAGTGCTGCACTTTCTCTGCTGAGTCCTCTAAGTGCTTGTGGCCCCACTATGGTCTCCATGTCAGGTCTACACATTGAGTCTTTTCCCACTCCAACCTCAACCTTTCAATCCACTGGTTCAGCCCTTCTGCAAGGCTCTTCATTGAGAAGTGCCATGGAGTTTTCACTGTTTTCCCTGAGATGCTCTGGGACTGAGCAGGACTCTATGAAGCTGTTCATAGGTTCATGACCTAGATATTGTTATTGCACCATTCTGGAAACAGTTGGATGTAAGATTTTTTTCAAGTTTTCCCATCTCCTGGGCTATACCCTGTAAACTCCAATATGGCATTTTCTGTTCAAGATCTCCCAGAACTTTTCTGAGGTTTCTATTTTCCTGTCCTCAAGTTGGGACTTGGCTCATGGATGGCCATGAAGCCTTCTCTCAGGGATTCCAGTACCACTAAGATTTAATGACTTCCCTCCCATTCTTCCCTTCTTTCCTAGTGGTCAAAAGCTGGTCAGGGATAGGAACATGAGGGAAGAAATCATTATTTTGTGTATTTCCACAACCTTAGGCCTCTGGGTTTTGGCTCTTGTTAATTACAGATAAGCTTTTCAAATAACAACTAATCTATTCAACAAAACACCTGGTTCTTGAGACTGAAAGCCATGGTTTCCAAGATTTTTGTCTATACTACAAATCTGTAAAGTCTACTTAAAACTCAAAAGCTAAGAGTCTGATTCATCTCTGGCTTGGAAGCCGTACAGATAAAAACATTGACGCTTAAGGGTGGAGGAGGATAGGGGTAAAAACAATAGAAAATAAAAGCACATCAACCTTTTTCTTTGTTTCCCTTTGTCTTTCTTTAACAGAATTACTGAAGTTCCACTTACAGAATAGGTTTCCCCATCTCTCTTGAATTGTGACTGAGAATATAACCCATTCCATAGCTATGAATAACTTCTAGCTATGTCTTGTTTTGCTTGTTGGTTTGTTTTATTTTGTTTTCTTTTTCTTTCTTTCTTTCTTTCTTTCTTTCTTTCTTTCTTTCTTTCTTTCTTTCTTTCTTTCTTTCTCCTTTCTTCTTTCTTTCTTTCTTTCTTTCTTTCTTTCTTTCTTTCTTTCTTTCACCTACTCTGTAGGCTCATCAAAGTCAAGAATGAGTCCACTTTTGTAGCCTTTCCTGTGTTTGTAACACTTTGCTTATGACTGGATGAGAACTTTTTCACTCTTTGATGCCATGATGGCCGGTTTTCTCTTTATCCAGAGTAGACCATTTCATCCTGCAGCACTGGCAGGAAAAGGTAATTCTGTTTATGACAATAAAAATTTAGTATGTTTAAGGTAACTGCACAATCATATTTATATTTGTATTTGGTATTTGGTCAAGCTTTTTTTGTTGTTGTTGTTGTTTGGTCCTGCTTCTTTTTATTTCCTTCCCACTTTCTATCAAACTTAAAAAATTACTGTGGTTGCAGAGAACTTTAAATATCACCCCTTCAGGGCTCCTCGGTGACTCAGTCAGTTAAGTGTCCGACTCTTGATTTTGGCTCAGGTCATGATCTAATCATGGTTTGTGGGTTTCAGCCCCACATCGAGCTCTGTGTTGACAAGGAGCCTGCTTGGGATTCTCTCTCTCTCTCCCCCTCTCTCTGCCCCTCCCCTGCTCGCTGTCTCTGTTTCTTTCTCAAAATAAATAGATAAACTTAAAAAAAAAAAAGAAAAAAATGTCATCCCTTCATGTCACAGCTGGGGAGACTGAGAATAAGAGAGGGACAACGACTTGCCCAAAGTCACATAGCTATTCAGTAGCAGCACAGGGACCTGAACTCTTGGCTTGTGACTCCCAGGTCATATTTTTGTTGAGTCATTTACACCTTTTAGAATCTGTTTGGTTTAGAAGACACTGCCACTGTACACTGGAAAAGTTATTTCTAAATGGATGTTAATTGCTTCCTGGCCTCTCTGTGAATTGATGAATGTTTGGGTTTCCAGGCAAAGGAAAACCTCTTTGTATAATTACAGAAATAACCTGGTTGAGATTTCTCCAAATGACTTGCTAAATAAAGTGATCTGACTACAGAAGAAATGAATGAGAACGTGTGGAAGCATCTGATAATGTGCCAACTGATACTTAGGACTTAAGATAATTGCATATCGGGGTGCCTGGGTGGCTCAGTCAGTTTAAGCATCCGACTTTGGCTCAGGTCAGGATCTCACAGTTCGTGAGTTCGAGCCCCACAATGGGCTCTGTGCTGACAGCTCAGAGTCTGGAGCCTGCTTTGGATTCTGTGTCTCCCTCTCACTCTCTGCCCCTCTCCTACTTGCACCCTGTCTCTCTCTGTCTCTCACAAATAAATAAACATTAAAAAAAATTAAAAAAAAAGATAATTGTATATTAGGGTAGGTTACCTGGGGACAGTAGTTTCTTAGTTCCTACGGTTGGTAAGGACTAAAGTGATCAGGGCAACAACCTTTTTTTGAAATGGAAAAATCTGAATATTTGAAGTCTAAACACTTCAGTTAAAAAATTGGACACAAAGAAAATCCTGGTTTTGCTAACTTAAGCTTAGTAGATAAAGGAGCGACAGTAACTCCATTCCATCACTCAGGTCCTACTCATGCTTTTTGTGTGTTTCTGGGTGTATACGCTGAAGCACGGAGACATGGTGGGGTTGTGCAATTTGGCCAATTAGCCCCATTTGGGTTGACGACTACAAAGTTCAGATTTTGTAGCGGGTGTAACCACATAGAACATTTGGGCTTTTATCACCAAAACGTTCTCATCTGTGTAAGTAGAATTTTTTTGAAAATTTAAGGGAGAATCCCATTTTCCATGATATCAGTCTCTACGGAGAGGATTTTGAAAGCAAAAATGATTTTAATATGCCTGTGCATCTGGACATAAAATTCCATAACTGCGGGAAGCATAATGAGATGGTTCCTAAAGGCAAGTTAAAACTGCAGCATCAAGCAGAAATTTTTCATTATCTATAAGAGTTAATTAATAATGCCATTTGGCACAGTCAGATGTGCAGAAAATAGTCCGAGAAGTAGGAATGCCTTGCTTTCCTTTTGCTTTTCTAGGCTGTTCAGGCTACTTTTAAATTGCTTACTGGGAAATAGACCTTATAGTATAAAGGGTCACGGGCTTGGAAACTAATTGGGATTCATTGTTTTGCTGCTTTGCCGTAGATGGCTCATATAGAACATAATATAATGCTAGTCAAATGTAATGAGGTATTTGGAAATTTTTTTTTGGGGGGATAGGTTTATAACTATATAATCCAGCTGATTTTCCTAAGGGCATGATCTCTACCCACCATGTGTCCTCAGGTAGTTGTAGTTTTGCTGGAAAAACTCTAAAATAATTCAACTTGTAATTTTAGTCTAAGACAAAATAAACTTTATTTTTTTCCTCATTGCATTGGATTATAAACAGGCTTGTCAGGAATTGGATTAGACAGCGTTAGATGCTCCATAGTTGTCGATGCACTGTTCAATCTTTTCAAACACCTCTCTGCTCTCTTGCTAGCTTTAAACAGTATTCCTCAAAGTATAAGCCACAGATAACCTGCCAATGTTAATAAAATCTCACCCTTACCACTTAACTTGAAGTCAAATTGCTGTGTTCCATCTAGCTTTAAAGAAAACTCATGCTTACCAAAGTTTTAAAGTAAAACAGCTGTATTTAAGATTGTTGGGGGAAAAAAAGCTCATGTAAGGAAAGGTATTTTTAAAAAATCCCTTGTACTAAAAAAACTCATGTACATGACCTAATTTTGGAGAAAACTGCTATATTGAAGCATTTTTTTTATGGAAACTAATGTCTACAACTAATTTTAAGCATTCACTTTCAGATTTTGTTAAAAAGTCACCAATGCCTGGATTACACTCACTGAGAAGCAATCTACGGAGGTAAAACCTATAATCCATATTTTAAATAATTTCCCTGGTTGATTCTGAGGTACACCAAAGTTCTGAGAACTAATGACAAAAAAAAACAGAGTTTGGAATTTTTTCTTTCATGTTCAAGGTTCTTTTTTTCTAAATTTCACTTAAAATGCAATGGCCCCTGGTGGCGTCACTGTGGTTTCAGCAGTCATTTACTTGATGTCAAGGATTGGTTGTCTAGGGCATGTATAAAAAGAAAAAGAAGTGTAAGGAGCCTTGGTTTCTGAAATGAATAGAAGTTCTTCAAGGGAAAAAAGGGCACAGAGACCAATTAAACTACCTATTTGATCATTTTGAGTAGGTCTAGCAACTATAACTAAACATGAAGGTCATCAATTGAATATAATGAAATTTTTATCTCAAAGATGTGCAGTTTCTTTTTGAACTCTCTCTATAAACGGTTTATTGAATATTGAATGCCAAATTTGTGAGTATATCTTGGCTTAGAATTAGTGGTCGTACCTCTGGAATCAATCAACAGACATCAATGAATTATTGAATGCTGATTACACACATAAGATTATGCTTTAGATCACTACTGCACAGCAAAATCAACCGACTACCTTAAAAAACTATTGTCCTGCCCTCCTTCCAGACTAATCAAATTAGAATTTCTAGAGATGAGGTTCATGACTTCTACTGGATCCTCATGTGTTGCCAGTTTGGGTCCTTCCCTGGGGTGCAATGAACTTGTCCTTGATTTTTAATGATTGTGTGAGGAAAAGTGGTTTTAGAGAGAGAGTTTGAACGTGTAAATTGGAAAACCTCTTTTCCAGACAGACTGTGTATTGAGATGCATGATAAATTGTACTTCCTGGCCACATGACCAGATAGCAATACCTAATTTCTCTATAAGGGGCTAATATCTGTTAACCAATATCTGTTAACAGAATTCTTATAAATGATCTTATTTCCAATACCATTATAGAATTTCATTTAATTCTCAAAGCAAATATAGGTCAACAAATTATCTTCATTTTACAAATGAGGAAACTAGGGCTCAGAGAAATTAAAAACTACCCCCAATCATCAATACCATTGTTTACTGAATGGCAACGATGTGCCAGGCATGGTTAATGTGTTTTGTACAACAACACTGGATGAGGTACATATCATCAAGCCAGCATTCCCTGAGTATGATCTGTAGAAAATGGTCTGTTAAGGTCCTTCGGGGGAAAAACAGATTCTGCTATCTAATAAGTTTGGGAAATACTGAATGCTTTCCAATCTTGTTGAAAATTCCCAATGCATCATAACATGTTCAAAACACTGAGATATCATGCCGTAAAGAAAGTTTAGAGTAGTGTTCCATGGGTTCCTTGACCAGAAAATCTAATCTGAATAACACTTGTCAATGGTACCTTATGACCAAGAAATTATGTTCTAATATTACCTACTAAGAAACAAAGGCTCTGAGAAATGCAGTCACTTGTCTACTGTGATTCAGCATGTGGCTGTACTAGAACCTGCACCTAAGTTTGGTTGATTTTGAAAATTCTCCTATAATTCTAAAGTCTAGGACTTCAGGCTGCTGACTGCTTATTTCTCTGTTAGTAAAGCTGAAATAAAATTGTTGAATGGATTAAATGTAATGCTGTATCATTTCAAAACATTTTGAAAAGTGTAAAATAAGATATAAATATCAGAAATAGGTAGTATACAGCTTAAAGTGGCACACAACTCTTAAGTTTACCCAAACTCTGAATTACACTTTCAAAGGAGAGTCTCTGTAGAAAAGCAGATTTTGTTATCGCTAACCCCTTGATCATCTCAACTTCATCAATCACCCTTGAACTTTTTTGGTAGCATCTTTGATTTATTAAATAGTCCTTGGGAAGATAAACTCATGTAATTTGTGGTTTCCACATACAGAATCAATAAATTCTGAATACTAAAATACCCCAATGTTTGCCTCTATTGATTATGAAGATGTAAACTCTGACCCAGGACAAAGTGTGCTGCTTTCACTTTAATAACAGTAGATAAATGTTAGTGTAATTTAGAGATATTTTCTTTTTTTTTTTTTCCTTTTTTTTTTTTTTCTTTTTTTTTTTTTTTTTTTTTTTAAATTTTTTTTCAACGTTTATTTATTTTTGGGACAGAGAGAGACAGAGCATGAACGGGGGAGGGGCAGAAAGAAAGGGAGACACAGAATCGGAAACAGGCTCCAGGCTCTGAGCCATCAGCCCAGAGCCCGACGCGGGGCTCGAACTCCCGGACCGCGAGATCGTGACCTGGCTGAAGTCGGACGCTTAACCGACTGCGCCACCCAGGCGCCCCAAGAGATATTTTCTTAAAAGCACATTTATTTAAAGAAGAAAGCAAGACTGAGAAAATCAGGGCAGGAGTCAACTTTCCTATACATGCGTTACTGGAGAAATATAGTTTTGACTGGAGGGACCTGTGGTTCAAAAATTGGAACCCATTTAAAGCTAAGCAAAGAGAAGGCAAAATGCTACATGATTGCACAGATGGCTTATCTTTAATTCTGAGAAATATGTTTTGGGGCTAACTTCACATGTCAAAAGGTAATCCCATTAAGGAGAACAAAGACCAACTGATCCCATGCTGGGGGAAGATGAAAGGCATCCTCAATTCCCCTACGCACTGTGAAGAGGAAAAGAAGCTCAGAGGGCAGGCAGACATCCTCCATCACAACAAATTAAGTATGCAGTTGGTTTCTTATGTCACCAAACTGAGTTAGAGTGGGAATTATTTACAACATTTTGAATGCAGGTGGAAAATAAATCTAGAGATCTGTAACTAATGTGTATGGAAATTCTTTCCTCTATTTATTTTCTCCTCCTTGCCCTTCTCCCTAATATACTTGGAGTGAATTGATAATGACAAAGCATCCAAAGAAATGAGTGTGAAAGTGTTAATGTTCAGAAAAGATTGTGAGGAGAACAACCACTCTATGCTGGGTGAGTAGGAAAGGAATAAAATTACATCTTGTGAAAAGATGTTCGTCAATGCATAGTGAAAGTGAGTCAGTGGAAAATAGAAGATGCTATGTGTTAGTTCCTAGTTTAGGAGTTTGTCTGGAGCTTGCAAGAAATAGTCTGCAGCATGAAAAAAACCACGGTTCCTTGGAGACTCTGAACATACTATGATCTGAACGTACAGAGGGTTGTCAGGTAAATGTTACGTGAGAGCTTGATGTTAATGAATTTCGACCCAAGAATCATTTTCGACTGAGTTGTGCCTTTCTGAGTGAAGTTCAGCGTAGCTAATGCTCTTCTGTGACGCCAGAGGGTTCAAGTTTAGTTTCCATTTTCTGGATCACGTTTTTCAATTTTTAAAATATAAGACACCTTGAGTCTTTGTGTAAATAATACATTTTAAATAGTGGAATCAATTTGAGTTGAACATCAACGTTGTTATGGACTTACTACCAAAAGTTAGGGTTTCGGGTAGTTTGAATATGTGGATCTACATAGAACAGAAGGGACAGGGAGAGGGAAACAGGAGTTTAAAAAGAAAAAAAAAAAGAAAAAAAAAAGGTCCACAAAGATAAAAAGAATTCCACCATACTAGCATTTTGTTTTTATGCTTTGCACTGTTGAAAATCTACATCTACTTTTTCATGAAGAAAGACTTGCTTATTTTTAACACATAAATATAGAACTAAGATAACCGTTGTCTTGATGGTGTAGCAGATTCTGGAAAATACACATATATTGAAGTTTATATGCCCCTAATACACCTCGGTTTCAACACAGAATGTGCATCTGTTCTCAGTGCATTGAATTCAATGTCTAGAGTCCATGAGTTTTGCTACCTTGAAAGGATAAAGAATTATGGCTATTTATGCTTAAAAGATACAGATATCATCAACAATACCAATTAGCAGAAACAATTTCTACTGGGCACACTTTTTTTTTTTTAACTGATTACACAGTGTGAACTGAGGACTGTGTCCGAATCCCTCTCTCCTCTCGAATTAATTTGCCACATTCTAAATCCGTAGATAAAGTGGTTCCAGAAGTGGAGTTGGTTGGATGGGTTTGTTTACACTTCAGTCCATAAAAGAAACAAAAAGCCTTGCATGCAAAAAGAAATGAGAAAAAAATATAGAAAAAAATGAATAAATCAGAAGCAAAAATGAATGTTTAAATGAAAATTTAAATCAAATGAAGCTGGCAATTATGAGAAGCACATTAAAAGCATAACATATACAAGCTTTTATTTTTCAAATTAGTTGCATAAAACAAGACACCTCAAGAGCAAATTGAAAGTTAAAACAAAGCAGAACAGTCCATTTTCCCTTTTAAGTAAAGATAGTTTTATCTAAAAAAATCTAAAAAAGGGGTGTTTAATGTTCTCACAATTGCCTTGTAATTTTGGGAAAATTATCATGATAAAACCAAGTTATAATCAATCTTCCCCAGCTTTGGGAGCTTAAAGAGAGTTTCCACTTAAAGGAGGTGGGACTGGTGTGAAATTATTAATCAGAACTGGCTGCATAATTTGTGGGGCCCAATACAAAGGGAAAATGTGGAACCCCTTGTTTAAAAATGATTAGTAATTTCAAGACAGTGACAGCTGAGCATTAAACTAGCCATGTTATTAATAGTTTATAGTCTCAAAATTCTAACAATAATTTTAAATTGAATGGGTGGTCTAATGCACTATGATGGGCATGAGGTTTGTACTTTGTTTATTCTAGTATGCTTATGAAATAATTATCTTTAATATAATCATCTTATACAGTATGGTAGGAGCTCCTGGTGTGATTTCCATCAAAAATAAAAGTGACAGGCAAAAATGGTTGACTGTTGAAATCAACTATGATCCTAAATACAATCTGGAAAAATAAAGTCTCTAATATATTTCATTGTCATTCTGTGTTATTTATCATATTCCTGACCAAAAAATCCTGATGAATTACCTTTTTATAGATCATGTTTTGGGAGAGGTAAATGCTCAGTTTCAAAATACTGCATTTATATCTTTATGTAAATTGCTTTGCATTCATACATGTGCTCAGCATCCACACTTCCAGAAAGGATGGTAACTTTTCTCTCAAAGATCTTTTTATATCTTTTCCAATTTTGGATTTATTTCTTGCCTGCTTTATCGAGGATTTCTATCTTAAGAGCAAATAACTGTTCAAGAAATTAACTGGGTTTGGAATTTCTGCACTGCTGTTCCAAATAGGGCTAATTGGATTTAGTATATAAGGCGCTTCCTTCTTCTCATTAATAAATGATGGCACCGCAGTGCCAGCAGCACCTGGCAGGGATTCAAGAGCTCTTTGCTCTAACTCAGAAATGGCTCTTCTGGGCATCTAATTCAATAGACTGTTACAAAAAGGGCAGACATCTTTAAAACCCCCAAACTTAAGACAGATAACACAAACTAAAAACTACCTAATCCTAGAAAGAGATGACTCACCTGTTCAATATCACTGTTCTTCCGTGATTTGTATATAAATTCTCCAATGGCTACAAATACAGAGAGGACCAGTCCAGCAGCCAGAACAATGAATATGCCCCCAATATTTTCTACTCCCAGAGCACTGGCCTCTTTGCTGTCTTCCTCTGGGCAGCCATTTCCCCGCCACCACTTTTCTTTCATCATATGCAGTTTGCCCTCCTCTTGTAGTTGAAGGATAGCGATAGTGATTTTATCCCGGTAAGGAGAGCCTGTAAGGAATGTCATTTGGATATTGGTCACCAAAGGGTTGAAGATGTCAAGAAGGATTATTGTCTTAAAGGTAACTACTTTATGGCTGTTGGGAAATCCCAATCCACAAATTGATTGGCAAAGGGCACACAAGTTGAATTCTATATTTTGAAAGATCAACATAATTGGAGAATGGATAGCTGACATGCTGAGATTAACTCTTGCCCAGGCTGTCTGTTCCTTTTAAACAGGGAAAAGCTGAGCTGGGGATTCTGTGACATACGCTTGCTTCTGGTGAGTTTTTCATAAATCTCTCCCCACGTCGGGGGATTTCGTTGTTCAGATTCTATTTTTTCTCAGTTGTTTAATATTGTGACAGTCTGGCTAGATGAACACCTGTACCATCTTGTCTTCTTCCTAGGGCAGCAGCTAGACATTTCCCAGTCTTCCTTACAATTCATTCAGTATGGTGATGTGATCAGTTTCCAGCCATTAGGAGCTGAAGTGACATAGGACTATTTCCAGTCCTATTTCACATTCTCCCAACATGATTCTCTAGTTTCTCTCTCCCTTTCCCCAAATATGCAGTAGGAAGGAAAGGACTTCAAGTCACTAGGGATAGTGGAACCACCAACTGGAAGGAGTTTGGGTCCCAGGATGACTACATGAAGAAGTCTCTCTTTCAGTCCACGTCGGACCATGACAAGGTCAAGAAACATTTACTGTGTAAGCCATTTGAAAATAGCAAATGTTGGTTACAGTAATTAGTCCATACTGACTAATACACTTAGTAATATGCCATTAAGATTAGGTTTTGGATACTTCAAAGGTTCTACAAAATTCAGTTAGGTTTGGAAAATTTGCAAGGACTTCATTGATATTTTTTACACTCAAACTTCTAGTAATGTCATCAAACTTTTAATTATGTTAAAAGTACTGACATCTGTCTGTAGCCATAGCTTGCCCAGTACTGGATTTCTATGCCAATTAATGCAAAGGAAGAGATTAAAAGATGGTGAGATGCATTTACTCAATTTTTCCTTGGGTGTTAAGAATTTTCGTTAGCATTTCTTCTACTCATTAGGAAGGTAGTACACCTTGGCTCTTTCTGTTTGCAAACTTTAAAGTTCTTTTTTGGTAGAAATTAAAAAAAATGCAAAAGATAAAATAGGAAGTAGAAAAATGTGTCATCTTAAAACCAAAAGAGATCTGGAAATCATATAGTCCAGTCCACGTATTTTAGACTCCAAGAAATTTAGGATGTGAAAGCATGAGTAAAAGTACTGGTTACTGGCAGAGGCAAGGATTTAACTCATTTCCTCTTCTTACCTAGTGTTATTTCCAGGAAAGCTGTTTTCTCTACTCCACAGCCTGCCCCCCTTCCTGCCTTCAACCTCCACATACACAAACCTTATGTTCCATGGCATATTTTATGTTGGAAAAACAGAAGGTTCACATTGTGGCATTTGTCATTTTTCTTTCTTTCCTCCCAAGACTTCCTAAAGTCATTGTCAGTAGTCAAAATCAAGTTTAAAAGAAGAGCAAAATGTTTTGGAGTTAGATTGTGGCTTGTCAATTAAAAGAATGGATTTTTGGTGAGACAATGGCTCTTGTAAACCAAATTAAAAGATACTGGCCGCTTGCTTAAACACCCCCAGAATAATGGTTAGTGTCAAAATTAGCACCATTAACATACCCATAGCATGTGAGCAATTAAGTGAAACCAGGAGAGCTTTGCTTCAATGTATAATAAAATGCTTTGAAGAGCCTAAGAATGATTCTTACGGTAGGGGTTGCCACTGTAATCCTAGCAGTATGCACAGTGGGCCCTCAGTAAATGTTGACTGGTGCTCCCCTTCTGCCTTCAGGCTGCACAATACCTGAAACATTCAGACAGATGGGGATCGGATCTCCGTTTAAAGTTATTCTCTAAGGAGGGTAATTTCCAGACTCCTGGTAACCTGTTTAAGCCATAACTGCTCTCATTCTCTTGAAGCTTTATTTCAAATCCCTCAGGAAGCACATTTCCAGAACTTTTGTCCTGAGAGTCTCAAAGAAGCAAAGGCTTCAATCTTGTGTCGTGACTGAGCTGACTTTGCCAATCTTTGACCATGGGAAAGAGTCTGAAGCCTTCAGGGAGTCAGTGAGAGCAAGAACTGAAGTGTGTGGAGAACTTTTTGTATGTGAATATATTTTAGCTTCATTCTTTGTTGTTGTTACTTAAGTGGACTGAGTGACATGAGAAGTGATTTATGACAAGTCACTTGAAAAAACATATATATATATATATACACACACACAGATCTTCCCGAATAGCAACTGAGCTTTCTTAAAGAGTCAATTCATCATAGAGGAAGCATCTCACAAATTTATCCAACAGCTGTATTCCCAAGGGATGTATTCTCTCTGAGGTCTGCCATCTGTTCCAATTATTCCTTCATTGTTTTTGGTTTAAAAGCCTGACAGGTTTATAACCAGTATGAAAAATTCCTGGAGTGTATTTCTCTTTATCTAGGGAGGGGGAAAGGCTCTTCAACTTTGGATCTTGTGTGTCAGAGTATGGGTGAGATTGGCAAAAAGACTGAATTGGAACATTCAAATCTCTATATCATATCATATAAAATACAGTGATACTCATCAGAGGGTCAGCCTCATTTACAGGAGGCCAGAGTAATTTTTAAATTGCTGCATTGATTCAGGACTGTTGCAGAAAGAAGCCCCTTGCTTCCTATTTGCCCTACCCCCAAATTTTAACCATAGTGTTATATTCTGTTTATTGGAAGAAATGCCCATGAAAAGTCTCATAGTAAAGTACAAATATTCTCAGGAGGAGTGAGACCCATTGTTATTTTCCATCATTATTGCCAGACAGGAAATCTGGTGAGCAAGGCCTAGTTGAAAGGTGGTCAGGTGGGCTTATAGGGTGGAAGACAAAATGAGAAAAGTGCAGTTTTCAACTCTATAATCTAAACATAATTCTACGTGGAGACCACAATTACTGCTCTGAGAAGATGTAGAATATAATGCAATCAGTCTTAAGGTCTTGATTTGGAGAGATTTGGGCAAAAGCACCCACTCCTCGTGTTTTTGTCTGACTTATCCATTTATCAGCCCATTTACCTGAAGGCAGCAGTTATGGAATATATAAAAATAGCATCTGCCTCACTCCCCCCACCCATGTTATCAAAAATGAGGTGACAAAGCTTGGTTGGGGAAATAGACTTTTTTCAAAAAGAGTCACGGTATTCTTTTAATTAATGTCTAACAATCCCACTGAGTCCCCTGCAGAACATGTTGGCTTAATCACAGGAGAGTTTTCCATTTGGGGAAACACAAATATACACTTTACTGGCAGTATTAGTACTGTCATCAGGGAAAGTTATTGAAAAGAAAGAGACAAGAAAGTATTATAGTTTCCTTAGCTAAATCATTCTGCAGATTTATTCGGAATACATTCTTAGTAACAATAATAGAGTTAATTTCTCTGTAGCATACATTTCTAACACCAGATAGCAGGGAGTAAAATTGGTTTGTGTTAATGCTGAAATGTAAAGAAAGTTGATCTTTATCTGGTTAATTAAATTAATACTGATCAAAAGCTGAATATGGGATACCTAGTCTCTCTTTTTTTTAATGAATTTGTGGCTGAATGTCCTAATATTAGGACAGTCCACTTAAAATCCGAAATTTTAAGCTTTTCAATTCATTTTTTTAAGTTTGTTTATTTTGAGAGAGACAGAGAAAGAGAGCAGGAGGGGCAGAGAGAAAGGGAGAGAGACAGAGAATCCCAAGAGAATCCCCGCTACGGGGCCTGACTTCACAAACCATGAGATCATGACCTGTGTCGGATGCTTAACCGACTGAGCCACCCAGGCACCCCTAAAATCTGTTTTTTTTTTAAATGAAAAATGGAATATCTACATACTTGTGTTCAAATTCTCACACGTGCAGTTGACTAACCTAAAAGGCAGGTGCCCCCTTTAGATGTGTCATGCAGTCTCTAATTTTCCAAAGTTGCTACATTCCCTATTGCTTCCTCAAGCAAACAAGCTTATTCAATTATAATATCTGCTTGGCCTCTGTAAGCATTTGAATTTTTGATCCCTGTCTAATGTTAAGGGTTGGACTGGACAATCCCTTTCAAAAAACAAAAATAGGGGCGCCTGGGTGGCGCAGTCGGTTAAGCGTCCGACTTCAGCCAGGTCACGATCTCGCGGTCCGTGAGTTCGAGCCCCGCGTCAGGCTCTGGGCTGATGGCTCGGAGCCTGGAGCCTGTTTCTGATTCTGTGTCTCCCTCTCTCTCTGCCCCTCCCCCGTTCATGCTCTGTCTCTCTCTGTCCCAAAAATAAATAAAAAAAAAACAAAAAAACAAAAAAACAAAAATAATACTATCTATAAACAAGCACATCTAATCTACCTTGGATTCTTTATAATATGACATATGACTTGACTGTAACCATGATTTCTGCTTATTAGACTAGCCCGGTGGTCTAAGATGGCCTCTGATTCCTCTTCTTTGGAATGTTTATCATGGGGCACCTGGGTGGCTCCGTTGGTTAAGCATCTGACTTTGGCTCAGGTCATGATCTCATGGTTTGTGGGCTTGAACCCCACGTTGGGCTCTGTGCTGACAGCTCAGAGTCTGGAGCCTGCTTTGATTTTTTGTCTCCCCCCTCACTCTTCCCTTCTCCACTCATACTGTCTCTCTCAAAAATAAGATAAACATTAAAAAAAATTTGGAATGCTTATCACAAAGTTACTAATGACTCATTTGAGAAAAGCATATTACCACCATTCCCGAACATTATCCAATACACTTTTCTATAGAGAGGAATCCATAATTGTCCTTTAAGTATAGAATATAGTTCTATATGTTAGACACACAAGAAAACCTTGCTGTATGTGTCTGTATGCCGACAAGGCAATAATATCCCTAGAGAAAGCAGTAGCACAAAATGCAGAAATAGGAATATTTGGAGGTTTTAGTTATCCTTGACTGTATCTAACACATTGCCAGAAAAAAAACTATAAGTTAATCTTTAACTTTTTTCTTTTATAGATATAGTTTTCATTTTACTTCTATTGACATGGAACTTTAGCCTTTCAATTTTTATCATCTACATGCATAATTAATTTCATTATATTCTAATATAATTTAAGATAGAAAAATTATATAGGCATGTATAGGTACTGAAGGAAATAATGTCAAGAGGATTAATCAGGAAGATTTTCTTTGAAAGATATTTTTTGAGCAGGGCACCTGGGTGGCTCTGTCTGTTGAGCATCTGACTCTTGATTTCAGCTCATGTAATGATCTCACTGTTTGTTGGTTTGAGCCCCGTGTCAAGCTCTGCACTGACATCTTGGAGCCTGCTTGGGATTCTCTCTCTCCCTCTCTTTCTGCACCTCCACCCCCCCTTCCCAAATAAATAAATTAATTAAAACATTGAAAAAAAAATTAGAACGGGGCGCCTGGGTGGCGCAGTCGGTTAAGCGTCCGACTTCAGCCAGGTCACGATCTCGCGGTCTGTGAGTTCGAGCCCCGCGTCAGGCTCTGGGCTGATGGCTCAGAGCCTGGAGCCTGTTTCCGATTCTGTGTTTCCCTCTCTCTCTGCCCCTCCCCCATTCATGCTCTGTCTCTCTCTGTCCCAAAAATAAATAAACATTGAAAAAAAAATAAATTAATTAATTAAAAAATTTATATAAATAAAGGGAAGAGTTGTTCCTTGTCTAAAAAAATATTTTTTGAAGGTAAAAATAATACAGTCTATATATTCAAACAAAAATCTAGTGGTAGAACTCAAAAGAAATGTGGATTGAAAGTTTATTAAGTTAAATATCTGGGAATGGTCAATTCAAAACATGCCTCTGATCTACATGAGTATTTCCCTTATTTATTGGTCCACTAAAGGCATTGTAGGACTTCTCAGAGTGTGGAGTAGGTATCTCTGAGTTTATTCCCTTCTATCCTTTATAATTGATATTGCCCATCTCAGTCTTGGCTGATGCCTTGCCTCTCTTACCGATAGGTGTTCCCACTCCATAACCTTTGGAGTCAATGAGGCCCCCAATCTGAGTGAGGTTGCAATTTCTCTGCGTCACATACTCAATGCTGGTGGACTCCATCAATAGGGCATAGTCAGTGGTGAGTACTCGTTGGATCCCTTCATCACTGTTTTTTACCAGGGCTGTCTGCTGCCTGCTGCTCATAAATGCCCACATCTTCTCATAGGTAGATATCTTTGATTTCTGCAGGTAAAGAAAGCACACCCCCCCCAGCAAAAGAGCTCTGAGAATATGCATCCTAAAGCCATTCAAAATCCCAGTGGTCCAAATAGTATAGGGATTCTTCCTTTTCACATAGGAAGCCAATGTTGATGATCCTTGGACTTCAGTTTGGTAGTTGAGCCGAGTCCAATTCACTACAGGGAAACATTGGAAGCACTGAGGCAACCATTGAAGGAAAAGGGGATCTTGCCAATTAACGATGTAAGACATTGGCTCGGAATCCTTTTGCTGCTTTCAGTTGGGGAAGAAAGAACACTGTTATCAATGACAGCATTTGCCTAATGAAATGTGGTCACTAAGAACAGATCTTCAAGGCCCATTGGGCCAAGGAGTGACTAGCTAACTCCAGGACTCTACTTACTGACTCCATTCCCCTTCATCTACTTACCTTCAGTTGGCATTGTCTTACTGCTTTCTGGTATGTCCCTCTCAATACCTGACAGCATGCCTTTGCTGGGGACAGCCTTGAGATAAATCACATGCTTTCGCTGCTTTATTTATGAAAGAACTGCCATTCACTCTTATCTTTTCTAGAAAACTTAGAATATAAATGTTCTTTTCAAGTTGAAATTCAGATCAGGAAACTGTGCTGTATTTATATGCTTTTTATGTACGTATTCAATTTTAATTGCAACTATATTTTAGAAAATGAGGACTGAATATTTCATTTCAAAGTGTTCTATGATTTTGTCTTTTCCCTTATTCAGCTTTTTGATAGATTCAATAATAAACCATAAATATGATGCATATGATATATGCATCTATACATTACATTATCTCATTGTCTTACTTTCTTTGTTAAAATATACTGTCCTAGTTTTCATATTGCTTGGATATGGATTTTCTATTCTTTTGAATAATGATCTATGATTAGACATTTTACATTTTACTCTGTAATTTCCATATTTTTCCAATTTTTTTCCTGAATTTGTCTTCATTTGCATCAACACTCCCCTCCATTTGTTTTGAAAATGAAAGACATTATGGGAATTACTGATAATTCTGAGCTAATTCCAGCCCCTACACACTAGACAGCATCTTTGGCAAGCATAGGGTATATCATCTCAGGAGTGCAGAGAAGCTTAAAACATGATTTGGGGCCATAAGCAATAAATGGAATACCTGTGGAATCAACTCTGGCGTGGTTATTCATGCTCAAGTGGTCCTGGGGGCTCACTTAATTCCTAACTCTATTTAGGACCTGGGTTAATGCTGTAGGCTTTATGAGTTAAGGGAGGACAGATGGCTTTATTTTGGATTGTTAGGCATTTGAAGATCCCCCCTGAGAAACGTCCTGTGAGACAAACAACAATTCAATAAACAGTACCTTATAGATACTGGTATTTTATGGAAGCCATTCGATCACGATTAGGCCCCTGCGAATTACTCCTCAACCCCAGAGATATCTGCAAACTGGAGCTCATGTCTCCAAGACAAAGGCATGCTTTTTGGGAATAGGGTCAATGCCTCATTTGTTGGATGATTTCAACCTCTAAGAAAGAGATAATGCTAAATTTACAATAAAGAGCAACTCAAAGGAGTGCAGGGAGGTCAGTCTGTCTTTCGGCAGTAAATACACATCTGGGAAAATTATTCCTCCATCAGGGAACTACTTTAAGGGAAAATAATTTTCTTAGAAGTATGAAATTTTAAAGTTGTCAGAGACTTTAGAAATTGGCTCATTCAAACCGCCATTTTCAGAGAGGAGAAAATTTTGATGTAGAAGATTTAGAGACTTCATGAAAGTCACAGAACTAGTTAGTGTCAGGGCTGATACTGGACCCCAGGACTCCCAACATCTTAAATTAGATGTTCTTTCCACTGGACTGTAATGATCTTGGGAAGGTGGATATCCTTATTACAAAATTTCTTCTGAGAATGAATTTAATTTCATTTGCTCTACATATGACAATATAGCTTAAATTCATAAACTCATATTATTCTCTGAAGTAGCTTGCTATTTTGTTTCATGTTAACACAAACTTGGAGTCAGCCTCCATATAAAAAAATCCCATAAAACATCTATTTTTTTATCATGTTTAAATTTTATTAAAAATGAATGTTGTAAATAGACAACTGGATTTTTAGCCTAGGGAAGTTGAGGACAAAACAAAGTAAGTGATTGGTTCATTTATGGTAAATGGACAAGTGTTGGGAGCCTAGGAGTTGAAGATCATGGAAGGAGATGAAAAGATTCAACTCAAAACCTACAAGCCTGTTATTGAGCCTTATCAGGTGTGGTTCTCAAATTATCTGCTGTGGGGGTTGTCTAACTTTTCAATACATGACAGACCTATCTGTGGTCTTACTACTTGTGATTAGCATACAGCTTGTATAACATGTGGCTTACTAAGAGCACTCAACAGCCCTCAAGGAGAAGTATCTGCTGATCATGTACTTGGTGCCATCACAATATCCGTGAACTACACAACTTATAAACTCTTAATTTCTTTTCTTATCTTGTCACACCTTGGTAACACAATGTTCCCTAAGTTGGCATGCTCTTCATACCACAATATGAGTAGTCTTCTCTATGGAGCCAGAGGTCATGGATCTAATTCAACCACAACTACTTCTTCCTTCTCCGAGTAGAAGGTTATTCCTGATATGAAGTCCCTGGGGTGCTAGAGGGGAAGTCTAGCTGGCATGGACTCCTTTGAAGTGTCGAAGGCAAAACCTTCTTCTCAGTAAGAAAACTACCATTTGGTAGAGCACTTGGTCAAGTTGAAGGTACAGGAAACATTCTACAATTTCTCTGACCCCCTCTTGTTATTCTTGCTGGTGCTTAATGATGGTAAACAAAATGTAGCAGAGAATAGCACCCTTCTGCTTCCATTTAAAATTCTCTTTCATCATTTAGCAATTTTGCTGTTATGGGGCTCCATTGTATTCCACATTTGGAACTGTAGACTATTTGAGAAGCTGGGGAGCTTAGAGATATGGGAAGACCCAAAATGTGGCTACATAAAAACCTTTTCAACTGCTAGAAATATCTGTAGTTGGCCCTAACACCTTTAGGACACAGTCAGTTTTCTACCACTGGAAATCTACAAGAAGAACTGCATGATTGGCACAGTTTGCCTTCAGGATTCTTTAACCTCCATGTCCTACTCTCTGGACCAACTCCTTTGTATTATTTAATTCAGGTCCTGACTTTGGAGACACACAGAAGGTCACATTTAGTTAGTGAAAGAACAAGCACAGAATTAGGATCTCTTTCCTCTTTACCCCTGAGTTCTGGCCATTGTCATACCCTGTTTTGTAATGTTTATTTTTTATTAGGTCAAAAATACCATTTTGATAGCCATTAGATTTATTCCTTTTTAATACATTTTCCATTTTTAAGACACAAGTCTTAATAATTCTTTTTTTAAATTTATTTTTATTTTTTTCAATGTTTTTATTTATTTTTGAGACAGAGACCAAGCATGAGCAGGGGAGGGGCAGAGAGAGAGGGAGACACAGAATCTGAAACAGGCTCCAGGCTCTGAGCTGTCAGCACAGAACCCAACATGGGGCTCGAACTCACAGACTGTGAGATCATGACCTGAGCTGAAGTCAGATGCTTAACCGACTGAGCCTCCCAGGCACCCCACAAGTCTTAATAATTCTTAAATGAAACTGTTCGAATGATAGTCTGGATACTTTTGCACTTCTAAATCTTCTGTAGTCTCAGCCTGCTAAATCATTTTAAATAATACATATTAAAAAAAATAGAAGCAGTGAATGCCTCTTATTTCAATGAATATGCCAAAGGTTAATTAGAATATTTGTAAAGTACTCCTAGCTTCTTAGCAAAAGTCACTAAAACCGAGAAGGTTTCATTTATTAAATCTTAGATCATCTTTTTTCTTCTTCTTAATACTGCAGGAGCATCAGGTTTCAATAATTTCATTTTGCCTGGTTAAATCTGATTATGTGGCTCTTCTGATGCCGATGAAACATTGTTGGCAAAGATTAAGCATTTTTTCATCTAAAATCTGTTATAAGAGAGTGCTATAGTATCTCCATTTGATGACCACCATTTATTGTTTTTTGGTCTCCCTATAGTGCATGGGAGTTAAACACTCACTGGGAAATGATTTACAATGTGTCTGTGTGCAGTTAAAAACTACTTATTGAAAGCAGTAATAAGAGCCAGAACATGCAGGGTTTACTGTTTGACAAACAGTATTCTAAGCACTTTGCATATATTAATTCATTTAATCTTCACGGTGATCACATGAGAAAGATTCCATTACCATGTCTGTTTTATAGGTGAGGAATCAGAAAACCACATGAGGAAATGATAAAGCCAGGGTTTGATTCCAGCAATATGGCTCCAGGGTCTGTGTTCTTAAGCAATGGGGCGGGGGTGGGGGGATCTACAGGGGATCTGTTTTAATACACAGAACAACAAACTCATGACTTGGCTAGTTTTAACAGCTAAGTTTTCTAAAGAAACAATTGCAGTAAGTAGCATTGGTATTTTTCTGATAATCAGAGCCCCTGTACCTCTTGTAGTCATCATGTAACATATGGAACTATTTACATAAATTTAGACAAAACGTAAGAATTTTCAGGAGTGTGACAGTTGGGACCTAGGAAGAAGTGCGGATATTGTTTATATTTTTTCCTTTAACAGTATTTTGTATTTCATATAGTTCTGTTGTTTTCAGTTTCAGGGTTTCTTCCTGTGTGTATAATAAATATGTGTAAATTCTTCAGTGTAAGATGGTCTTAAGACTGGTAGAACCTCTGTCTTATATACATATGCCTCTAATATCTCATTTTTACTGAGATAAGCATTATTTATCACAATATTTCTTGAACCAGGTTATAAAGCTTCTACATTGGAGATGTATAATCCTATTATTTAGTAAAATGAATAATTGTGCAATTCTATATAAGACCAATATATCTGAAGACTTTATATAGAGATCCACATTTATATATGCTTATATATATATACATATACATATATATAAGCATATATAAATATACCTATATATACATATATACATATATATATGCATAACCACACACACATACATACACACTGGGATAAATTATTAATATTTGATCTTTATAACCTTATTAAAAGTGATATTATAAATGTGGTGAATATATGCACGTTTAACAAATAAAATGCCAAAACCAGTTACATTTTAAAACCTTCAATTTACTTTTTTTCTTTAGATAAATCCTGATTTAAGAACAATCTTAAAAATCAATCAAAGATGTGGAAATCATCTATGTAGAAATCCAAGCTTTGGGAGCAAATAGTTGCCTTCAAAGCAATCATTTTCTCTAACACACACAATTAAATATATTATTTCATTAAATAATACATTCTCATGAAATTTTAAAAATATTTAAATTACAAAAATCACTTCGAAAGATCTAAGAAAACATTTATACTTTTAGTGAGGGCTTCTGTCTTTCAAATGTATGTAATATGATCATTGCAGTTGATCATGCTCTTGATAGAAAGTTATGACATTTGCAGAATCTGCAAGGTTTTAAAAATTCATGTTCCCCTTTAAAAAACTCCCTCAGTGGGATTTAAACACCTTTGCTAAAACATTTTTCATGTTTTTTTCCTCCTGTCTAGAGTTAAAGATTGGTCCATTACAGGCAATATTACAGGATTTGAAAAAGGTTAGCTTTAATTGACCTCATAGATTTCTTCCCAAACAAATACAGTTTTAACCTACAGGACTTAACATTTTGGGTACTGGTGGTAAAATTAGCTGAATCTTTCAAACACAAGCTAATATCTTCTTATGCACAGAAGTTTGAGAAATGTCTTTCATTTTGTGCTTCCTTATATGACTATTTCTGTCTGAAACCTGTCTCCTCATAATGGCTCATTGCTTCAGTTCCACTGGTGTGGTACTCAATAACTTTTTTGAAATGTCTTTGGGCTTGATGACAGCTCCTAACCACCCCCTGGAAGGAGATTATAAAGGTTAGAGAGTCCCTTATTCCCATAGCTGGTCCAAAGTCCGTAGACCATGAAAGCCAGAAATGACAAGTCTGTTACGATTTTTTTAAACCTATTTTATCCAAGTCATTTTAGACTGAATCATGATCTAATCTGTGTAATCCTCTGGCTTGGGTCTGAGAGGATAGTGATTTGTTACAAGGCAAGCTTCTACTGCGAAACATTTCTTACATGAGCATTTTCTACCTTTCTGGCTCACAAGGACTTCTGATGTTCACACCACTTCCTGTCTGCACAAGACATGCTACTTAGTCCCATGTCGCATTGTATTTAACAAGTCTGTGTGCATCTTGTCTCTTTATTGCTCTTCAGGTCTTCAAGCTTTGTACACACTTTTATACCTGTCCCTCTCTTGTCTCTTACAGTGCCAACCTCAGGTGCTGGTCAAATTGGAGATCTTAGAAAGCATATAAATTAAGATGAATCCATCTGAACTACCTTACTCTGCTTCTCAGTTGAATTCTAAGGACATCCTCACCATCTGTTTCCTACCTACCATCTGGAAGTAGTTCTTCTGCAAACACCATGTATGCATTTAGGAAAGCTTCCAAAGACTAAGTCTTTGTTTGGCCTGGCCTCTGGAGGTCTTTGAGATCTTGGGGGCACAGGTATTTCCTCTGGATTTCTTTGTCCGTTAGTAGAAGGCACACCTTCCAGAGATCAGTGACAGTAAGAAAGTGGAAGAAGGACCAAATTAGAGTTTTTTATAAGTAGGACTTATAGGTAGGGGTGTTGAATGCTAATGGTGATGACGTTATTGGTGAAAATTACAGTAAATTCTAACGTCCTGATTGTTTGCAATTTTCCAAGTAGTATTATAAACGCATGACCTCTATGAAGTTATTTATTCCTTAAAATAATCTTATAAGCTAGCTTTTATCCTCAATAAACAGAAAGGGAAATCAGGGGCATGGAGTTTAAAAAACTTGCCAAGGTCAGTATAGCTAATAAGCTAATAACAAACCAATTACTATCTTAGCTAATATAGCTAATAAAGTCAGAATCTGAAGCTATGCTGCCTTGCTCCAGAATATGTAATCTGAAGCACTTCACCATAAATTTTAATTTATATCCCAGCAATTGGTGTTAGGCATATCTCCTGAGAAGACTGGCTGGTATCCTCTATCTCTGAACAATAGACTGGCACCATTATTCTGTTTGGAGGTTGGTTTGCAAGGGGCATTGGGATATCCTCCTTTTTAGACCTCAAACTGTGCTTAGACTTTTTACAACAATGCCTTCTTTAACTGGAAAAAAAAATGTGACTTGCTAAACTGTCATCATGAGACCAAAGTTTGGACTATTCCCTTTACCCTGAAACGTAATTAATAGAATTACATCAAGGAGAAAGAACAGAAGTTTTGTACTTTCCTTACCTTCTATGAGAGATGGAGAAAACTAATGTCTTAGTGCTCCATTATGAAAGGGAAAGCTGGAGCTGGATGCCATTGCTGTCAATTTTCTTGGGTATAAATGAGGTAATAGTTCGTGTTGACCTTGGGGATGCTACACCCACGTTGTGTCCACAGGTTGGCCATGAACTGACTGATCTTTGTACTTCCTAAGATGCTGGTGGTGGTCTTGGGGAGTTAGAAGGGCAGGGAAAACTTTTACCGTTCAAGCGTTTGAAACAGTAGAAAGAACCAAGAAATTCTGCAGCAGAGAGTTGAGAAACCAATCCAGTTAATATCATATTATGATTTAGTATTATCCCTAGTGGGATGAAGAAAAGGGAGTTTGTTGAAAAATTCTCCCAAATGAAGTCTCTTGAGATTCTAAATTATTAAAACACTGACTTATAAAAAGAGTCCATTTATTAACAATACAAACAAGACAAGGAGAAATAAAAGATCCCCAAATATCAGGGGATTTCCTGAGACATCTTTAACAGTCCCTGGATGGCTGATAAAATACTCTTCCTCTCTTTAACCTTGTCTTGGTAATTGGCCTAGTGGTAACTGACATCCTTTGAACAAATAGATATTATATCATCCCTAGTGTTGAAGACTTTAAGACTCAAAGTGCTGACGACCTTGAGAAAATATAATGTTTAATAAGCATCATTAACAGAGTAACTTTGGCCACAAAACTTAGGAGTTGTTCCTTTCTCTGGACAATATCAAATTCCAGGTGTCCACCTAGAGCTTTGTGAATGCATGTGAAATTGAATTTATGATTTAACCCTGGTTTTCTTGTGTAAACACAGTCTCTGATGACCAATGTAGTTATTCTGTATACAAATGACTCAGTGAAGGAAAACTGCTTCAGCCTTTCCTGTCTTAGACACATAGTACCTTGACTAACACTTGCTTAATAGATGTCAGTTTATTCCCTCAGCCTTACCTGAATTCAGATGGTAGAGAGCGGAATTTCACCTGAGCTATTTGAACAAATTAAATTTTGGGGTGTTTTTCATGTTGAAAATCAAGTAAACTAAATTTGAAATCTAGGGTTGTGCTGTCTGCAAGAGTAGAAAAGTCTAGCGGAAAAAACCCAATAGATTTTGACTGAAACTTTAGTAAGCAACTTCTGGCCACACTTTTCAAAGAGAAACTTCTCTAAATTCTTGTGGTCTAGAGACCACATGTGAGCAATTAGGGTATTTTGTGTCTTCACAAATTTTGATAATTTCTACAGTTCTTTCCTTTTCGGTACTTCCTATTCCATAGCTCTAAAAACCATTTAGAATCCATTTGAAAACAAAAGGACAGATCTCTACCATTTGGATGCTGCCAGAGGTAGGAAAAAAAAAAAAAAAGTTTCTTCCCCTGGGAACAAAAGCACTTGAAGTTACACTGTGTGTGATAAGAAAATGCTTCTTATTAGAACCTTCCTTGTGGTTGAGTGGAGATGAGACCCATCTGAGCAAATGGATTATGACCCCAAAATGGATTCTGATCCAGGTTATACTAGGCGAAGATGGTTTTTCTTACTCATTCAATAGCCCAAGAGAGGATATTGTCTTCAATTGAGAGAAAGTGAGGGAGGGAGCCCCGATGGCACAGCCGAGGTGAAATGGTTACGAAGAGCACGGTCAGGACTGAGGTTTTTGACCATTAACTACTGTCACTCAGTGACTCCAGGTGGAACTACCCTGAGAGCTGACAGCCTGGAATGTTTCCTTCCCTTGTGGAGTAATCCAGCTTAAGAACCCTGAGTGTGTATCCCTCTGAAGCTTTCTGACAGCTTGCCTCCCTCAAGGGGAAAACTAAATCGGATTTAGTCCTTGTTCCCTTTTTACAAATAAATTCCTTCTTGATAAATAAGGTTGCTGGGCTACAAGCTACCTTGTAAATCGAGGAACATGGCAACAGTGTCTTTTCCTGTGTGGGTCTCTATTATCCCTGCTGCTGTGGTCTGAATGTGTCCCCTGAAATTCGTATGTTGGAATCTTTAACCCCCAAAGATGATGGTATTAGGAAGTGAGGCCTTTGGGAGGTGTTGAAGTCATGAGGATGGAGCCATGATGAATGGGATGAGTGCCTTATTAAAGAGGCTCCAGAGAGAACCCTTGTCCCTCCCTCCATGTGAGGATACAATGAAGAGTCTGTGACCTGAAAGAGGGCCCTCAACTCAACCGTGCTAACGCCTTGATCTCAGACTTCCAGCCTCTGGAAGTGGAGAAACACATTTCTATTTTTTATAAGCTACCCAGTCTGTGGTATTTCATGACAGTAGCCTGAATGGACAAAGACACTTGCTCTCTTCCCTCCCTCCATCTTTCTAAGAATTCATTAGTACATTTGTTTGGTTTTTGGAAACATGTTTTCTGAGGGCCTGCTATGTGCTAGGCATTGCTTTAGGTTCTGGGGACATAATGGCAAACAAAAGAAAGAAATTCTCTACCTTCAAGGAGCTTACTCTGAGGTTTGGCTGAAGCCTGCCTCTTCCATTGACAGATTTGTAAATTTGGGGCAAGCTATTTAACTGAGTTGTGCCTCATTTTCTTTGTATAATGGAGATAATATCAGTACTTGCCTCAAATGGTCTTTATAAAGATCAGATGAGATCATCTATGTAGAACATTTAGAAACAGAGTGCGTGGCTATGAGCTAGGGTGCTGGGCATGCTGCTACTTTTCACTGCTGTTGCTGGTACTATGATCACATTCTTTCTCCCTGAGATGTTTCTTGAATCATCATTTGCCTGGTGACCTGAGAGACCACTTTCATTTGTGCCTCATTTTCAGGGCCAAGGAGCAAGCAGGAACCCTCTATGAAAATGCCCAGGGAGTAGAAGTTGTGAGAGTAGCTCATGACTGTTGTAGGGAAATGAGCTATCCAACACACTGTCATGTGGCCACCCCAGGGTCCTGCTGGAATAATGGGGACCAGCACCCTTTATATACAAAGAGGCATGTGGGCAGAAAGAGATCAAAATGAGGCCAAGGGATGCTTTGTGAATACACAGATGATTTGCACAGTAGCAACGTCAGGCCCATTGCTTTTGCAAACGGCAGCCTCTCTCTCTTCTGTATTTGTAGTATACATCCAGAAGGTAGGAGAATCTTCTCTGCCTCTACTTATCTACTTCCCAATACTTTAAAACTTTCTGATACTGGTGAAAGAGGTAAATCATTTCAGATTTTTTTCAGACATACCCAATTCTACTTTGGCAATGTCCCTCAGTCCTATATGCCTTGCAGGTAACTTTCCTGGTTTCTGACAAGCATCGTGATGATGAATCACTAGCTTGGAGTAACTTCTGTCTCTTCACACTATTGATTTTACAAAAATCCAAGCTTTCAGAAGCTTGGAAAGCCATATATTTAATGTCATTTGTCCTTAAAACAACACTCGTCTAGGGAAGAAACAATCACTGCCCTTCATACATTCACTAAATCAATGACATATTTCTTAAAATGAAAAGAATGTTTAAAAATCATTTTTTTTTCTAACAGAGAGGAAAAGTAAATCCTAACTTTTTATGGTGCTCTGTTTTTGATAAACCTCTGGGTATAGTTTACTCTTAAAACAAAGTAATTTTTATTTATTAATTATTATTGTTAATTGTTGAATAAAATTTACTGCATAAGTGGTACCTGTTTTGGTGAACCAACACTGGTAACAACGAATTGTTCCTTTTTTCATCCTTAGTTTTTTTATTCCTAAATTAGTATCTACTCAATCCTGGGATGACAACTTCATTTTTGGTAATCTAGATGTGAAACCTTGACACAGGTGTTTTTAGAATTTATTTCGGTTGCGCTACTGTTTTTCTTTTTCTTTGTCTTCACATGTACAGTTGCCTCTTAAAAGAAGGTTCTAACCCATCCCTGTCATAGACCAAGCTTGTGACTTTGAGCAGATAATTTAGCTTCTGAAGGCTTTGTTCTCTTCATAAGTAAAGCCAAGGGCTGACCTTCATGATCTCTAAGGTGTTTTTGTTATCTCTACACCTCCCAGGATCTATTGAAATCCCACCACCCCGCCTAACCATGGAACCTATTGTGTCCGAGATTTCATAATAAAAGTACTAAGGCTTATTTCATAGGCAAGGAAGAAATCAGTTGCATCACTCTAAGTAAGTAATTACAAATACTTGAACAATGAAATGCACTTGACAGTAAAACTATGTGACTCTAACTTTAATTCTCCTTTGGTGCTTTGGAAGGCACTCCAAGCTATTGGAAAGCTTCAGGCTACCCTGGTGGCACCGTCCTCACTGGTGCAGATACAATATTTGACTGGACTCCCTCAGAATGTTTTTGGTTCTGAATCTCCAAATAAATTCCAGTGTCAATACGTTTATTTGTTATCCGTTTCTATCTCATTAGATACAGAACAGAAAGAACAAAATAATGATATTCAAGTATTCTGTAATCTGATTGTCAGAATTTCAAATTAAGGAATCTTTGTTTTATAGGTTCCATGCATGAGTGATTAGTTAATGGGTAGTTGAGCTGTATTCAGAAAACAGCATTTTTGTTGCTGTTGTTGTTCTAGTGACGGCAAGAAGATACTATAGATCTGAGTGTATTAAACTGGGGATAGAGGAACCAGAGAAACTGCTTTATACTGACTGCTGGGGGCACATAGGTTCCTTGTAATGGGAGTGTGTCATAGTAAATTTTATTATTTTTTTAAAACCTGCCCCCCCCATCTTTATTTTTAAGAGAGACTCTTCTATTCCACGTTTCCCTCCCCTCGGTATGAGGTAACCATTGAGAACCCACTGTCAGTTTCTTACCTTGAAGAAGGTCATTGTGGATCCATCTCTGACTGCCCCATATTCTATCTTGGTTTGCTTTGCCAGATCATCTGCTGAATCTATGGGGGATTCCATTCTCTCCACTGTCAAGAAGGCAGCCAGGTTGGCAGTGTAGGATGAAATGATGATTAAGGTGAAAAACCACCATATCCCGCCAACTATTCTGGTTGATAGAGCTTTGGGCATCAGCTCTGATCCTGTGATGGTGTCACCAGAATAAGAGTGTTAAGCAAAGTTAAAAGAGAGAAGACTTATGATTCAACACTAGTCTAGAGAGATAATGCATTTTTGTGACATGAAAATTATAAAGCCATCAAAGACTTGCTCTCTTGTGTGTAGGTGAAATAGAAGTATTTTTTCGAATTAGAGCAAAATGTAAATAATCTTTTTCACTAATCACAATTACTGCTTAAAATGCAACTTATTGACATTTGATGGTATTAAATGTGTTTAACCCTGAGATATTCTATGTCTAAAATTTATAGAGTTAGTTTAGTTGCTTAGATCTGAGTTTGTTTGCTTGTTTTTGTTGAAAAGTCAACCCCCAATCTTTGGATGCTTTTATTAAACTTTTAGATATGTATCTTATTGTGTGAAATGAAGTCTTATCAGTTTTTATACAGCTATGAAAACTTTGAAGTGTAACATATTTTTATTTAAGGTTAAAGGATATGAGAAACTTTTAAAAGATTAACATATTATGCCATTTGTCTCATGTACTTTAATAAGACATTAAGATTTTACAATAAAATGAAATAGGATAAAGCCACACTTGACAGCAGATGAATCCTTTTTCATTGTTTTATGCTACTTTTAAAGTCGAAATTATTTTTTTTCTAATGTATATTCTTAATTGACTGAGGAGAATGTATTCACTGAAAAACAAACTTTTGTTTTTTTAAAGTGCTCTTTTATTAATTATACATCAATGACTGGCTGTTTCTTAAGTGGAAAGGGGCTCTTTCTGGTAAAAAAAAAAAGCCATTTTTATATGTCATCCAATGATTATTATTGTGAAAGATAACATGGAGAGGCACTTAACATGTTTTCTAAGAGACCCTTTCTCTCTAAAAGAAAGGGTCTATGGGCCAAGTGTCCTTACACAAAGGTTAGACATTTGTGAAAACTCTCTAGCTCAAAACTGTTGGTCAACCTGAGCTATGAAGGTCAATGAATCCAGTAGTAGAATTAAAAGGGGCAGAAGGGGATATCCAGGGCTCATTCCAATTGTACTGATTCATGGGTGGATTTTGGCTACTCTGCTTGCCTGAAATTCACCACGGGTTCCGTACTTGGCATTTCCTCCATGAACTTCGGGGCATGATAAGTTTATATGACTTGTTAAAAAGTGGAAGAAAAACACCCTAAATGTAAAAATCCAAAACGTGAAGTAGAACAGGGGAAATCTCTGGTTTCAAAGATTCTTTCGCTATTCTGATTGGGTGTTTTGAAGTTTTGTAGTCAATGGCTTAAGATGAAAAGGGGAATTGGAGTTTACCAATCTACAGATAAATGAGTTTATGCTCAAATTTAATCTATAAACAGACACACATATTGCTCATGAAATCAAAGCCAGCTCGGGGCTCATGATAAGCAGATCAAGGTTGGCAGAGTTTCCGGGCTTTGAATTAACAGATATATTTTCCTAAGGCTCTTAGGAAATCTAGGAGCTTTATTCTCTTTTAATGAGGTAAATAGTTTCATTGCAATTTGTATTTCCTTCTTTTGTTTGTTTGAATTTGGGTGTGTAATATTACACAGATTTATAATAGTTTCCATTAAATTGCCTCCAAGGATTTAGTGGGATAGTTTGTTGCTGTTGTTTTAATCTTGTGGTTTAATGGGATTTATATGCCTGTGGGTGTCTGCGTGTGTTTAATGCCCAAGGTTGTTTCATATCTTTGTACTTAATTGATCTAGCAGCCTTTTGGCAGTGTGATATTATTTAGATCTTTAGTTGCTTATCATTAAAATACCATTTATTTCATAAAATAGCCATGGGAAAGAAGTAATACAGTTAATATAGATATATTTTCTTAGCTTATAGTTATAGATTTTCTCCTATAAATTTATCCTTATGTTATTTTGTAGCATTCGTGAAAATATAAGGTAGTAATTTGTTATTTGTGTAATTATGTATTATGTGGCAGCAAAACTGGATAAACCCATTGATAACCAACCTCTGACAGGTAACAAAAAATACAAATTCGCATCTAGCATATTTAAAATAAATGTACTTTTGAATGAAGTTGTGGAAATTGAAAAAAATGATTAGTAGAAACCTACTCAGATTGCATTTTAAACCCGTGGCATATGATATAAATCAGATTTCTGGATATGTCATTGTGTTTTTTATTTTCACATAGTTTTGTGACTTTCATGACCCTCAATGTTAACTGAAATACTTAGAAATGGCTTTCCTCAAATGGAGATGATCTGTCCAAGTTCAGAAGTAGAGAGAATGAAGTTATGAAAGCAATAAAAGTTGAGTGAAACATCCTTAGAAAATTTTGGGATGAGAGACAATACTTGCTGAAGTCCCTTTAGTGCCTTTTACGGCAGACATGACAGCCAATCCTGATCCAGACTTTGCTCACGCTCTGTAGAAAAGAGAAAGTCTGATCATCACATTAAAAAAGAAATTAAACAAATGGTTTCCAATTGAGTACAGTGACAAGCTTCTGCTAACAAGAGAGAGCACAACAGTTGATACAGAAGGTTGCTACCTGGCCCAATGCCACATGCTAAAGACAGATGCACTAGGAGTCATCAGTACCACAAATTTGTATACGATGATATTTCAACTGACAAATATTTTTAAACTTCTTGAAAAACAAGCAGAGTCTGGTTGGGGCTGACTGTCATGTACCCAAGGTAGTGGTAACGATCAGACACTGCATCCCATGGTTTGCTGTGGATGATGGTAAACTCCAAACAGAATATGAAAGAGATTTGGGGAGATGGGTGCACTCATATGACACAAGGCAGTCATGATCATATATACCTGCATGACTTGCTGCGTGCTTTTTGAAACCCATGTCTATATTTTTCTATTCTAATGGTATAGAAAGGCAAGCTATAGTGTCTGGGGGAGGGGTCGGTCTCCTTATTTTTTGAAAGTAATTCCTTACAAGATAAATGTCCTAAAAATTAAATGCATTGGTAAAGCAGTATATAGCTTCTAATGGGTTTTCCTGCAGAACTTAAAAGTTCTGTGCGATGCTCTAAACTTACCCAACTGATTCGTAGTAAATTAGATGCTATGTCTATACGTATTTAACGATGCCCACATAAACTATGCTGAACTGCCAGATGAGAGAATTTACTCACTTTCCTCAAATATTTGGCATTTCCACACTATAGACCCTTGTTCTCTCTCTCTCTCATTTGTAGACACAGAATGTAAACATTTCCAGGGGTATTATAACAACTCCCTTATGAGAAGCCTTAGGTTCACCCCCAAGTAACAAACATGTTTAATATATATTCTTGCTGAATTTTCTTTGCCAATTTATTTAGCAGCTTATTGTCAAATGAGCAGATTATTCTAAAACTACAGCATCTGTGACTTATGATTTTCTTAAATTAATGCATTTAATCTTGGGAAGTCTTTTCTAGACCATACGCCTAGAATCAAAGCTGAGGAAAATCCACGAAAGCGTTGGATTTCTTCCAAAGTTTAAAAAAACTCCCTCCTCCTTCCCCACCAAAATCAAAATCCCCACATCATAGAAACTATAGAAAATATATTACAACTCTGTGGATTGAATTTCATTTCCTCAACCTTGAGAGTTTACTGTTGCTGTGCTTTCTGATCAAGGAAGACTGAAAAGTTACAAGCTAAGATGGATCCCAGTAGGGTTGCCAGAGTGGTAACAATTTAGTTAGTGTCAGCTATTGGAAAAATGTCAGCCAACTTAATTTTCAAAGGATTCAAATTCCACTCCTTTCGAACCCTTGGCTTGCACAGTTATGGCTGAAAAGGAAAGATCTGATACCTCCACCTGTGCAAATTTGTAAACCATTTCTAAGGTACTTTAACCTTTACTTCCTTCTAGGAACATTTGTATTCACTGCTTGGTAGAAGTCTTATTTTAGAAATATAGCAAGAGGTTCCATTTAGTTCACATTTTTATCTTTGCTATTTTTAGAACTGGCTGGGAAGGTCAGGTTCTATTTTTTTTGATTCCTGAGATGGTTTTTCAGCCTACCCTCTCGCTTTAGGGTGGAGTTTACCAGCAACAAAGCCTGTCAGCAGACTCTGGGATGCCTGTGACAAAGATGGGCAACCGATGTACCTTGCTGCATGAGAGCGCCAACTCCAAACCAGAAACTATTTAGTAAAGTAAAATTGTTTTCCACCACATCTGAGTCAGGGTTGCATGGGTGGGGGTTATACCACTCGTAGGGTGTAAACCTGCATAGTTAACAGAAACAGTCTGTAAACATCAGATAAATGCACGTGGCACCAGCAAAACTTGCTGAACAATACAGAAAACCCAACAATCAATGGTGAAAGTAATCAAACCCAAACAGTAAAGGCAATATTCATCAACTTACAGCTTTGGTGGGCAAGGTTCAAAGGAGACTTGAGACATTATATTTACCAAACTTCTTATTTCTAGGCCAAGTGCTTTGGTTGGCTGGAATTGTACGTCTCCGACCTACATTTACTGAATTCTTCTAAGTTTTCATTCATTTCCATTTTACTGAACAACTAGTTGGGCTGTAAAGAAAGGTTCACTCATCCCAAGTGTTTACCCCAGCAAGCAGCAATGACTGCTACATACACTGGTTTCATACCAAGTGTCAAGATACTATGTTGCTAGAGGCTGGGGGATACAAAGTGAAGGGGTGCCTTGCCTGCTGAGGGGCATCTGTGGACAGATGCTTAAAAGAAGTATGTGGTTTAATGATTTCATAACGCATCAAAAGACCTGCAATCGTGAAAAAATTAGTGAACAAAAAGAAGGTGTGGATTTGGGGTATATTCGATTTTGTTCAGTTCATATATGGAAAGGCAAATCATAATCTTTCAATGAAGAGACAAAGTTTAAACTTAGAAGTATCCTGGACCAGGGGATAGGGATAGGGTTCATGAGTGTTAACTCTATAGCTTGTCTCCCTGGAGAGCTTTACATTCAAATTTCCCTTTTGATTTGTTTTTATTTTGTTGATAGAATGACGGATTGTAGTCACTTGATCAGCAGTCCTAGCAGGTTAGGAAGTCGATCTTCAACAAGTCACTTAACCTCTCTGGCCTCAGTTTCCTTATTTGTAAACAAGATGGAATCCAGATAATCTCTGGGATTTGTGAAAATAAAAATCTGAGGAAGAGATTTTTGGTTCTTTCTCTGTTTTCGAAAAATCTGTCTGGCCTTTGTAGCCCAAGGAGTTGCCTGCTCTGTGGTTATTTTGTAGGGCTATCTTGCCAAGGGGCACTTATTTTTCCAAAGAGACATTAGCAGATGCTCGGCAAAGTGATCTGGAAATGATTTAAAATGCAGGAGTCCTTAGGCTGGAAGCTTTGCCATTTGCCATTGGGTCTTTTGAATGCAAGCAGGAGCATTAGAGTAATGTTAAAACCCCATAAAACCGATGAGAACATACGGAATGCTCTCCAGCCATAAGGTTTCAGCAGTAAACAATAGCAGGTTGCTGACACAATGGGGAGAACTGGGATTAAGGTGAATACATTATCTAGAGCGAAAGCAGGGCACACTATGAATCATGCACAAGGAACTGGGCAGACCCTCTGAATGCAAAACCACTCCCTAAAACCCTGGACACCTTCTGGAAAGTGTACAGGGTCTCCTCATCAGAATTAGGGGTACCAGGATAACAGCCTTATAGTTTACGCCACAATAATGGTATCCAACTCATTACTGAACCTTCTCCACAGCTGCAGGGTTCACAGCGCAGGTTCCTGTGAAGCTTGTGAATATAGCTGCAATTGATAATGCCATGCCAATACATTTTAATTACTGTTTCAACAATATAATTAAGTTTTGAATTTATACACTCTTCTAACCATAGTAGTTTACTGAGCTGAAGAAATGAATACCGATATTAATGAACCCACTAATTGAAACAGTATGCACAGTAAAGATGCTGTTACTTCAACAATATCATTGTCACTTGTACAATAATTTTAAAATACTAATTGCAATAAATTAGGAGGCTCATGCACTCAAAAGGAGGAGTTTTCTAAACAGACCATAAAACCTGGCAACCACTAACCCCCTGATAGTCAGGTATTGCTTCCTCATGTATGCTCTGATCAATGACCTCACCACTTCCTCTTTGAAATTCTGCTTTTAACTTGTGTCAGTGTTTCATACTTTGCAGTTCTAAGTGAACAATTAGTCTAATTTTCTATGGAAAAAAAGAAAACTGCCTAAGCAGCAGTATGACTCTGCCTGGTCTGCAGAGATATTTGAGGTTCTTTCTCTCTAGGACTCAGAGTGATTTGGGGTTGGACTGAGGACTATTAGCTATCAGTAGGATCCTGGGCTATAAGACACTGGTTTTTCATAATGCAATAGACCCACCTGTTGCCTGGATGTAGATATTTCAGTTTGAAATGCCCAGTGCCTGCTTAAAGGTAGCCAACGTGACAGCAATGTCAGCATCAGGAAGGCTGGGGGAAAATTAATATAGGACCCGCACAATGATGTTCTGAAGTTGCTATTCCCAATTGATACTGATCTTTAGTAAAATAACAGAGAAAGGTACAAATGTGCTTAGAATCTGTGTCAAAATTTGCATATAAAGGAGTAGCATTATGTTGAAATATAAAGGTTCATCTTGGGTTTATGTTTATATATGCCAACCTTTTACTTGAATGGAAGATATAAAACAATCTTCAGACTGAAGATCTCTAATTAAGGGATTCTTTTTATGGCTGAGAATGAATATTGGACCTCATGAAGAAAGGGAGATATGTTCATCTTTTAAAGGGGAGAGCTCTATTTGAGTTTGTGATATAACCACTGGGTTTGTATTACAACCTTTGAGTTACAGTCAGTTTGTTTTTTGCCAAAGCCAACTTAGAAAATGTTCAGGTTTAAGAAGGCAAACATAAATCATAAAATGTAAGCAGACATTATGTCTGGATATTTGGTTTATTTAAATTGTGTATTCATGATGGACATAATTCTTTGGGGTTGAATATTTTGCAAAAAGCAATTAAAGAATGTTAACCACAAAACAAAAACACTGAGATGCACATTTATAGAATCATAAACTAAACAAGTCATAGTAACTTAAATTTTTATGGTTTTCCTTAGTTTGTCTAACTTTATGAATTCAATTCAATTTAGCAAATGATTTTTAAGCATCTATCTAGTGAGAACATTAGTCCAAAAGCGGTGATGGGCTTTATTTTTTCCCCTTTAAAAGGACATAAAAGGATACACTTCAAAACACAAATTCAAAAGCCTCTCTAGAGCTAAAGATGATTATGAGATTAACTTTTTTACTTCTACTTCACTATTTTGAATGCAAACCACTAAGGTGATAACAGAAAGCTGTTTCACATCTTAGCTTCTTGGTGCAGAGTGACCAAGTTCATGGTCTCTAGCTATGATGGTGGGAAGTAAAAGTGAAGTGGCACGTATATTGAATAAGGATTTTGTCTTTGAGAATCACCTCCAAAATATATTTAGTGGCTTTATGAAGTAGAAGTAGAAATGGATTCAAGGGTGTAGAGATGAATATAGTTGAGAGGATGATCCCCATGGCAGTGCACCTGTGTACCTCAGGGAGTTACTTCCCACGTTCCACCACCATGCTGTTTGCAAGTGTGCATTGGATGCATACAATTCCACTTTTCCAAAACCCAGAGTGAGAGGAGAGGTAGCAAGCAGGGGGCAACAAGGAGAATAAGCTAAATGAAGAGCTGGTTTATAAATGGTGCTGTCGGTGAGTAGGAACACTGAGTGGATAGTATTGATTGCGGGTGTGTTCTTAATAGAAATAGAATGAAGTCAGAAAATATAGGGCTCTGGGTCACTAACAGCTGATAGAGAAACAACCAAAGTAAGGAGGGGAAAATGACCAAATGTTACATTATTCGGACATGTTCTGATGGCAAAAATAAGGCAAGTGAAAGGCACAGTTGGGGTCAAGTGTAAGGGTACATTCAGCCCATATGCTTATAAGAACTTCTGGATGCTGCTGACATGTTTTGTTTCCCACTGGCCATGATCAAATCAGTATGCTAAATATTTGGTCATCAACATTGTCTTGCCTCTTCTACTCATCAACATCACTGCCTAGACAGAACCACAGACTGGGGGATATGGAAACCCACTTCCCTCTGCTGTTTGGTTTGCTCCACTGTCTCCAATATCACCCAACAGATGCGGGCCCCAGAGCAGAGGAATGGAACAACGAGCCAATGTAAAATGTCTTATCCATTGTTACAATGTACATCAAGTAGTCATGTTTGAAATAGCCATTCTAGGGCTGTATTAATTTCACTTAGTAGACAGTAATGAGAAATGCACCCCCAAAGCTCAGTAACTTGTCTCTGAAAATTTGATACCCAAAGCAACATCTTCTTTAATTATTTAAAACATTGTCTCTGAATCTTGGTGCTGTTGACATTTAGGGGTAATTCTTTATTGTGGGGAGCTATGTGCCTACTGTAGGACGTTCAGTGGCATCTATGAACTGTACCCACTTTATACCAGTACTGTTTTGCACTCTTGGTTGTGATAACCAAAAAAATGTTTTTAGAACGTGGCCAAATGTTAGCTGAAAGACAAAGTCTCTCCTAGTTGAGAACCATTGATTTAGAGCACTAAAGTACCAGAGGATAGTATCACTATACTACTTTTAACATATTATTTTTTTGTGGTACGACATATGGAAGAGAGCTTTGATCATTACTTAAACGTAGTTAATAGCTGGGCAAAATCTGGAAGCTGATCTGGGGTCTGGTAATGATAAGATATGGGGTATGGAGAAAACATTTATTTCCTGTTGAATATATAAATACCCACATGTGAGAGCACACATTCATTCAGTTTGACCATATGTGCCTCATGGATCTCTAAGACTTTTCTATCCTGGGTTGTTTTCCCAAGCATTCCTTATAATTATGCCAGGGAAAGAGTTCCTTGGCATTCATCAAAACCAGAGAGTGGACAATGACAGAGAGCTAGCCTGAAGAAATGTTTCTCATCGAAATTCCTGGCGGGAAAACAAAAATTGATCAGGGAAGAAAGTTCACTGAGTTTTGTTGAAAGATTAAAAAGATTGAAAATGAGTGGGGGACATACAAAAGCAATTATTTTTTTACACGGTCCATCTAGGGATATCAAATGTTTAAGCCAACAGAAAGAGAAAATAGCTGTGTTTCTTTCAAATTCACCATCAAAGGTATTTAGAAAATATCATCTACTAAAAGGTATAAAAATCCTTTGAAGAATGGTGGAAAGTGGAATGGTTAAATATAGAGTTATCTCAGGAAAAAAACCTAAACTGAATCATCAATGGTAGCATAAATATTTCATGCCTCTAGACTCTACATGCTAGTAATTTTTCTTTTCATAGTTATTTCTAGAATTCTCTTTAACTCTTTATAGTTTTAAAAAATAAATTTTATAAAATCTTCAAAGTATTTTTCTTTGTTCCTGAGGATTCATAACCTTGTTTCATCCCAGTATTTCTCATTTGCTACAACAATTACTAGATAACTTTCTCCTGTTTTGCTTAACCGAATATTCCAGGGGTCAAGTGTCTGGACAGCATTTTACTCTTCCTGTTGAAATGTTTTAGATTTATTAGGTGAGCTGTTGCTTTTGTTATAATATAATTCAGGGAAAATGGGTAAATGAACATTTTGTGTTGCTTGAAATACTGAGAAAGTTAAATTCATATAAAAAATATCTTCTTGTCTTTTAAAAGTAACTTTATAAAAAATTAGAAGATACTCATTTACAGCATGGCCTTTGTGAGGGCAAACTTGACAGAATGGAGCAGTAGGCAAAACTAAAAACACTTTAATGTTCTTAACCTATATTTACCTCTAGAACATACATGTCAGTCTGAGGCACACCTAGATCTCTGGTAAATTCAGTAGTTCTCGAACTCACCTTGCAATCACAAAGAGTACACAACTGACTCCCAAGCAGGCTAAGAGCACATACATCCAAATGTCAGGAGACAGGGGGTTGAGGAAGGAGAACACTCCTGGATTGGTACCATTGGGCTTCCGGTAGAGAATGCTGATACCCAGGGTCATGAAGGGCTTGGAGAAGTCAATGACTTTCTCCCGAACGTAGGTAATGGTTAGAGGAGCCACTGCCAGATCAGCCTTCTGCAAAAGCAAGTTTGAAACCATTGTCTTATTTGTATCACTTCCCAGCAAATGTCTGGATGTTTCTGGGTACTCCTGATCTATACTTCTTAAGTTCAAATGTTTTTCATGCAAGAAGCTTCTGTAATGATTGGCTTTAGTATAAAAGCAGTTGATTTACACAGTTAGGTTTGTGAAATGGTAGTTACTAGCAAAGAGAAGCCAGAAGGTATAAAATGCACACACACACACAGACAGACATACACACATTCTGGAAGTAAATGGAAGAAAAATCTGCAGGGGTATGTCTTTAAAAAGGGCATGTAAATAAAGCAAGAAAGGAGCCACTTGGTCATAAAATCAGTTGACAAGATGAGACTTTGAGCCGCAAACTGTAGAATTCTTTATCAAATTTAAGAATCACTCAGGTTTACTCTTCCGTATGATGGATGGATCCATACATTTTTGTCCCCAATTTGTGTCCTTACTTGCCCTTCTACGTAAGCAAACTCTATTTCTACATTGTTTCCTTCTACTTTTTAAACCATTTTTAGGATTCAAATAAGTATAACATTTCTTCCGATGCTGACTTAGAATCATTTTCTTTTTCTTTGACTTCTAGCTATGCATTTTGTCAGACACTTAAAACTCAACTACAAGACATGCATTTTTGCTTACATGATCTATAAGTTCTTTGACCATTCCATTCCACTCTCCTTTGTCATTCTGGGCTCCATATTTGCCATCAGGGACGAGTTTGACATCATAAATGAAGCCCAAGATGTTTGACAATTCTTTCAACAGATCCAGGCAATACCCTTCAAATCTGTCATTTCCATACAAAGGCTTATCAGATTTCCTGTACATCACATAGGGTTCTTCCTATATGAAACAAACCAAATATGAAAGCCCTGTTATAATGGAAGGCAGAATTTACTTACACAAGCTCCATCCGCAGTCAGAAGATATAAAATATTTGAAAATGATGATTAGGATATCAGAGTAAGGAAGTTAGTCACTCGCCATGCTGCCTTCCCTAAACTCATCTTCCCCATACCCTCTTACCTCTCTCTCCTCAGTGTGTGAATGAGAATGTTTTCCTCCACTGTTGAGGGCAGGGCTGTGAGTGAAACATGTGATAGAGACACAGTCACATTTGGACCTGAGGTCCAGCAGTGAGGGGACTGGAAGACCAGATGTCTGCCTGTCTGGTCTTCATCTGTACTCACACCCGGACTTCCTTTGCATGACTGACCCTCCCTCCTGGCTTTTACATAAGAGCTTTACCTACTAACAAAAAGGAAATCTAAATCAGCAAATATAACCTCTTGCTTTTCAGACATCCTATCTACTAGTCTCATTTCCTCATCTCTCAGTTAAATTTCATCTCAGTTTCAATATTCACTTTTATCGACATATTTTGGTTCGTTTCCTTCCGGGTGTCTTGTTCAAAGACGATTTCTAAGTCTTCTTATATTATCAGTTCCATTTTCTTATTTGAACTCACCTCAAATCTTATATCTGGTAATTCTTTGCTTATACACTTACATAATAAATCCCTTATTCTACGAATAATGGACATTTCCTCACTATCACATATCTTTAACCTTATTCTCATTTGACTAAATGAAAATTTATTTTATTTTATAACATTATAATAATTACATTACCGATAGGCCCTTTTACTCCTCATTACACATTTTTTACTTCAGACATTTAAGACCCATTTAGGCTTATCCTCAAACAAACTGATAGAAATAGAAATCTACATTTCCATGTGATAGTTCCTGAGAAAGGAGTCACAGAAAAGCAAAACTGTTTTTATCATGGATGAACAATTCTCAGAAGTTAACAGGTTTAGAAATAAATTTGTCCAACACTATGGACTGAATCAAATAAAGCAAGAATGTCTGAAAGTGAAGATTTTAGAGGTGGAAACTCCTGTCCTTTATTCCTTGGGTTAGGGTTGGAAAAGAAGAAAAATGGACAACCTGTGGATGTACAATGACTGGATAGGAGTATGATCAGGATTCTAATAGGAAGCAGGAAGTATCCTTACCTGGGCTTTTGAAAAACCCCTTAGTAAATGGGTTATTTATGGAAGAGTGAGCAGGTCAAAGAAGCCAATAGGAATGCAGGTGAGAGGAAGGGTAGGGTATTGACATTCCAAGACCAACATAATCAGGAAGCTGGTAGCACTTAGGGCTCAGGCAGGCAGGAAAAAAGAGTACTCCTGGAGTCCAGGACAGCAGAAGTCTAGAAGCAGGGTCATTGACAGAATAAGAGCTGTGGTTGTGAAGGACAGAAGTTCTGAGAAAACCATTGGATGTTCTTACTTCTCTTTTCCCTACTTCCTTGGTCTCTTGTCTCCTTGGTTGAAAACAACCACCAGCCAGAGAGCAAGGGAGACTAATTGGATTGGGCTAGAGAGTGGAGTGAGGCTGAGTTGAGAATGGATCCAAGGTGGGAGATATTCAGAACATTGTTGGAAGCTTCTAATTCAATGCAATTGTAGGTATATACAAATATAAATTTTTAGTGTCCTAATTAAAAATAGACATTTGCAGAAAAAAATGTTTAAAGTCTAGGGTAGGAGTCCAGATAAGACACCCTGACTTCCAGTCAACTTACCAAAATGGTGGTGACTATGAGTGTTCGGTTGGCCAGTGAATCGGTGATATTGTTGGACCTGTCTTTGTTGCCATCGGTCATGTTAAGGCCACTGTTGGAGTTCCAAATCCCAATCTACACAGAACACAATACATCAGAGGCTGCTGGCTTGTCAGTGACCCCATTTACATCAAAGAGAGGCCCCTTCTAAACCAGGAATGGACACAAAAGCTTAGAGTCTGGGGAGAAGACACCAGGGCATCACACTGAAGCTACTAACTGTGGGAAAATGAAACAATGAAGGAATGAGTGTGTACACAGAACAGGGAACATCAGTGCCATTTGGGATAGAGTGGGGAGAGGTCTTTTCATTTGTGAATTTATTAAACTCATTGTTCTTTGTTAATTTAAAATTCTTAGACGAGTATCAGATTTTTATTCCAATATGTATTTGTTGAACACCTATTTTATGCCATGTATTGTTGTGGGCATTGAAGGACATAGCAATGAACAAAACAGACAAGAATTTCTTCCCTCGTGGAGCTTACATTCTAGTGATACAAACCTTCCATTGCCAAAGTGGTACCATCAGTGCCTTTAAAATTTATAAGGAATGGGATGAAAGGAGCAAAGTGGATGATAGAGAGATGGGGTATATAAAAGGGAAAAAATAAATGGAAGAAAAAAGTGTGGATGAACAGTAGACTAAGTTCTGAGCCTGGCTTCATTCAGGAGCCAGTGCTGGTTGAGGGTGCCTGTCATGGACTATACTAGGACTGCTCATACCTCTGCTGTAGGCTCATCCTCTGTTATTCTTCTGTTGTTATGTCTGTGCACTTGACTGTGAACTCCTTCAGTGAGGGTATTCATTCTTATTGATCATTGTTCTTCCTATCACAGAACCACCCATGGCGATTACTAGTCAGTGAAACCCATTGCTCTTTTAAAAAATAATGACCCACAATTTTCTCCAGTGGCCAAGTCACTCCTGCATTAGTAGGCCCTGGAGAAGTACATTGATTTGTTTAACTTCTGGAGAAAACCAGGAGAAAAGCCTCAGGGAACTGAACTATTTATCTGAAGCCTTCTGTAGGCATTTATTGCCCGCCTGGTGAGACAGACGTAATGCAGGTGTGTTTCAGAGCTGGGCAATCTAGCTGCTGTGTGACCTTGGACAGGCTGATAACCTTTCTGAGCTTTGGTTCTCTAACTGTAAAGTACGTCATCTGGATATTGACACAATCAAATAAGAAGATGCACATGAAAATCTTGATCGTTTTAAGAGCTACACGAACATTAGTAACAAAGGACATTGAAAGGACTGCCCCAGTAATTTCTTCAAGCTTGCTCGGTTGTGAAAGAATTTGGATGGTGAGTGAAATATTTATTTATTTAATTTAGAGGCAGGTAAAGTATATCCATGAAAGAGAGGGGCAGTTGTGGAACACTAACATTTGGAAAGACTCTGGGATTGGCTGGGTGGTCCTATGCTTGATCCCTAAATATATTCTCCCAGTGGGAGGACATTGCCTACCTGGGCAGAATATGAATTTTACAGACAGATTTTTGTCCATATCCTAGCTTTGCAATGTGCCAGCAGTGTGACCTTGGGTAAGTTCATTAACCCTGCTGTGCCTCAATGCCTCACCAGCAAAATGGAGATATAAGGGCTTTTCTGATAGTTAAATAAAATATCACCAGTGGGAATGTTAGGCCTCTTCTTTCCTTTTCTATTTCTTTACTTTGATTTATTGCCTAAATACAGCAGCTGGAAATTCATTTAGCTTGACAAATACTCTTTTTAGAAACGTAAGTTTTTGAGGAAGTTTCAAGGACTATCCCACATTCACACACCAGTGTGAGCTATTTCAATGTCACTGTTTTCTTTCTATACTTAGTAAGAGTTAGTTGACTGGTGAAATAAGGAGACAGGTCTAGGTAAGTGAGAGTGTGGGGTAGTGTTTGCATTTGGAAGTATTTTAAGCCTATCTGTAATGAAGTTCCTAGAAGTAGGATTGGGATGTAGGACAGCACCTTTAATAACCATTCAGTCTTTCCACCATCAAGGCCAATGCCTGGCATAGAATGCATACAATGCATACAACCTCTGTAAGTCATGGAATCTTCAGATTTCTTTGGTTGGCTCTAAAGCCAGGAAAGGGAGACAACTTTTTCCTTACCCTTTTTGCAACTTGTATTCATTCTCCCACTCTTTTGGGGGGAAAGACCCTTGTTTCTAGGAAACATAACTCATGCTAAATATACCTGGAGTCTGTTGGTTTTTATCCAAAGCTATGTTTTCGGTTGTGACCAATTGACTTCTAACTCAATGAAGGCAGTGTGTAAATTGGGCTCTGGCTATATACTTCTAATTAAAACTTGACTTAGGCACTGGGGAGAATGAAACCTAACTTTTAATTAAGTATTGGAAAGTGGAGACAATAACTGTTTGTAGCCAATATGTTAAGTAATGGGATGTGTCCTCTTTAATTTCTATTAACATCAAGTGTGTGTTTACAGGAACTATACTAATATTTGAAATTGGCAGCATTGAACAGCCTTATAATATCATTCTCTTTTAACCTATGAACTTGAAACTCTAGACAAATGCACACCACAGCTTAACGTCCAGCTCTGACTTCTTTTACCAGCCCTACCATAAGTGAGGAGGTCAGGTATCATTGCTACAGCATTTCCGATCAGCTGAATCCCAGAGTCCCATTCAATGTGAACTTTCTTCTACAAAATGAGAAATGGGAGAATATATTTTTCTACTGTCTGTGTAACAGAAGTTCTTTCAAATCTAGACTAAAAGAATATCAAATTATGGTCAAGGTCAGGTTATTCCTGGGAGGTAGACAGTATAGCTTGAATGACTACAGCCTTCTGTTTTCAAATTGTTTCATCAGCAAAACAGAAGTGTGTGTGTGTGTGTGTGTGTGTGTGTGTGTGTGTGTGTGTGTGTTTTAAACCTAAATAGTCAACTGGCTTTATCTGTTAATTAAGTGGACAGATCAGCAAATGAATGTCTCTTTCTGAGGAAGCAAGATCTCATGAGTCATGCGTATTGGAGGGAGGGATACAGTTAACCAGATGCCTAGACATTTTGCATTTCAGTCTTGTTCTCTGACCTTGGAGGAGTGCCTCTAGGAAGCAGAACCTCAATTTTCAAACTGTAGAGCAAAAGCCGACAGCAGTAATTTAGCAGTGAGAAGCAGCAGAGGGTTGGATCAATTATTTGTGGGGAGGAACACTCAAGAGCTAAATTGTCTGGTCCTGCCTTCTCTCACTTTGTAAACGGGCATGCGGGAGCAGCCATTTATTATCTCGGACAACCAGGGGAAGCTTCTAAGAATGAGTATCCAGATGACATTAAGCAGACCTTCTTTGAAAAAACGACACAACAAGGGCACCTGGGTGGCTCAGTTGGTTAAGTGACCGACTTCGGCTCAGGTCATGAGCTCGCGGTTTGTGTGTTTGAGCCCCACATCGGGCTCTGTGCTGGCAGCTCAGAGTCTGGAGCCTGCCTCAGGTTCTGTGTCTCCCTCTCTCTGCAAGTTCCCCACTTGTGCTCTGTCTCTCAAAAATAAACATTAAAAAAAAAACACTTAAAAAAAACCACTATACAACAAAAAAGTGTTCGGAGAGTGACAAGCATCCATTTTCCAAATACAGAGAGTGATTCACGTAAAGTCAAAATCCAACAGTGAGGAGTGAAATATCAAGTACTTAGGAAAGAAAATAAAAGACTTGTCTGTTTCTTATATCATGAGACTCATGAACACACATTTTTGTGACAGACTTTGTAAAGGTTGCTACATCCTCTCTTAGAAAAAAATCCAGGCTGACAATTCTATACTCAATAGGGTCAGTGTGCAAAGAGTTTTTGGAATTTGAATGTGAGTCTTATTGGGACGGGACAGTAGGTCTTACAGACTAGTGCTCAGGCTACTGTAAATCATTGATGAGCAGTCATAACACACAACAGCACACCACAGCATCTGCAACTTACAATGTGAGCAGTGATAGGTCAACAGGAAGGAAGAGACACCAAGGCATGGAGGTGCATCCCCAGGAAATGTGTTGGGGGGTGATTGTGGCAGTTTAGTGACAAATGAAGGACATTCCCCTCCCCTGCAGGGAATTTCAGAGCTTGGATTCCATTCCCGAGGATATTTGGTTTGAATTAATTCAACACTGCATAAAGTGCCTGGAGTCTCAAGCTGGATTAGTGGAATAAGCTTCTTTCTGGGCACCAGTTAGGTTCATCTGTTTATTAGCAGGGAGGAAACGAGATTGCCTTCTCTATGGCTTTGGTCGCCTGATTCACTGAAGATTAAAACAAGGTTATTAAACCTACGTTTTTTTTTAAACTTAAAAGGACATTTTTGAACTCGTCTATGGAATACAACCAGGAGAAAGACTAACTTTTGGACCACAGGGAGAAACTGTTTACACTTTCCATGACTTAACTGATAATTTGAAAGATAAAAGGGAACCTGACAAAACCAGCAAGTTGAACAACCTGAAGTAATTTCAGTTGCATCCGTCAATCGCTAGAGTTTAGCAATTAGACTGAGAGAGAGAGAATGGAAGACAGTGTCTGCCTATCTCTGGGACATTTTCCTGATCCAAATGTTTTTAATGTCTCACATTTGCTTATATAATAAATCTGTGCACATTCATTGACAATATGATCCTGTACAATAAACTATGAAATAGGAGGTGTTAGAATTTACAAGATAATCTCATTTCCCTTCCAACATCGCTAATGTTTTTGTCCTCTGAAAACCGTGGTTCTGAAATAAATTGCCAGGCAATATGCACTGACAAAGATCCTATGCAAAACAAAGATAGTTCATAAGAAAAGGGAATTTCTGAAAATGGCTTATATTTTGTGATGGTGACATTGAAGGACATGTCTTAGCCTGCTGAGCCTTAGCCTATCTGATGAGTCCGATGGATCAAATCTATTGTTGTTTTCATGCCCCTTTGGGAAAATATTTTGTGATTTGAGAAGGAATATAAATGGGCCAGTGTATACCTTTGTGGCAATAACCTGCTTTAAGTCCTAAACGGGGCTGATCCTGCCTGGGAGAAACGACAAATAATCTAAGGGGAAATATTTAATCCATCATTATTTAATCCATCTCAAGCCTGCTTTCAATTCATGGGTCACGTTGTTGAGAGACAACATATTTAATCAGCCCGTTCTCCTTTTATATATAGACAGACTATCGCCTCTAAACTGCATTTAGAGATCTACTGGTCTGGCAAAACTGGAAAGGTGAGGTTTTCCTCTGACACTCCCCACTCCCTCCCTCCAGATTTCCTGCCATTTTTGTCCGAGTACAAACCTTCTTCCACACTTTATATAAGTGTTTAGACACTTCGCCAGCAGCCTTGGTTTTCAGAGGGAAAAATAAAAATAGCACTTATTAAAATGGAGCATGGAACCCAGATGGTAGCACGGTGTGCGAATGCTCGGAGCGTCCCATTCCCCACCCACCGTTTGGAATCTTGCACGTTAATTCAACATAAAGCCTGAACACAGGTACAGTCAAGAGACGAACTAAGTACTTGGGTCCCACAGAAGTTACTTCCTTTTGGTAATGCAGCCTACTGTTCACTTTACCTGTCACACACCCCCAAAATGACTGAAAGTTCTTGTGAATATGCACAGCTCTGTGGAGTGAAAGTGTCTTCCTCATTCTTTAAGAAAGCCTGTTCAAGAAAGCCTTTAGGCAGAATCAGTCCACACACACACACACATGCACGCGCGCGCGCACACACACACACACACACACACACACACACACGCTATTCCTAAGCAAGAAGAAAGCACTCTAAGCTTGATGACATGTTCTTTGATTATGGGCCTCCAGGCAGCAGAAACTTGAGTGGAAGTGAAAAAGTGAGCTTTTTCTAACAATTTTCTCTGTGGACCCTGCGAGAGGCCGACATGAAAAGATTGGGCATCTCCTCCCGTGGCTCCTGAGAGAGATGGGCTGGCTTCCCCATTGCCTTAAGGCCCAGTCAGCCTTCTCAGGAATGGAGCCCAAGTCACCTGAAGAAAGAAAAGTTATTGCAAACAATGAAGAGATAAGAAACAAATGGAGAAAACACTTTCATCTAATTTGATTTTGCCTTTGATGGAAAAACACCAGTGGAGTGTGCATAATATTGCAGTGTATAAATAGCTATGAAGGCGTAAGGATGGCTCCATCTCGTTCATCACACGTCAGAGCCAGAACGATGTTTCCTGAACAGCTTTTCTTTACCTCTCAGTTCTATGCATTAACAGAAGGAGCGGGGAGAGAGGCATGCACAGAGGAGCAGCCATTAGATGCGTTCAGTCCCTAAAAGTATTGTCTTTCCTTTTGTTCCCACAGTCCACGATGGAGGTGTGATGGCTCTGTCAGAGCAGGTTTAACAAACAGACCAGCAAATCTGAGTGAAGAGACCCCAGAGAGAGAGAGAGAGAGAGAGAGAGAGAGAGAGAGATGGGGAGGGGGGAGGGACTGAGAGAGAAAGAGAGAAACAGAGAGCCAGAGATCCAGAGAGAGAGAGAGTCAGAGAGAGGTAAAGACAGGAAGAGAGAGGGCATTTTTGAAATGGGAACCTGTGTAGATAATGTGTACCCTCAAAGCTGCAAAGTAATTATTTCCCTCAAACATTTCCACACCAGTGGTCACCATCTATTACATTCAGCCTGATTAATCTTTGTTTGTTTTAATTAAGCTATTTGGGGACGGGGCATAGTCAGGACCTTAAAAAAATATGTGTCATTTCACAAAAGCAACAGAACAGAAATGGAAATCTCATCTCATTTTAAAAATCATCCCAAACATTTCAATTAAGTTAGTAACTGATGATTCCCAAAGCCAGTCTTTTATAGGAGACATATCTTGTGCACTACAGTAAAAAAAATGTTGGATCACAGAGTTTTGATTTCCAGATGATTGTTTTGGGGATTTCAAAACATTTTTTTGTCTAGCATCCCAAAGGGCAAAATCTTCACAATATAAATATTATTTAATTCTAGCACATAATTGTGGATAATAAAATTGGTATAATAAAATACACTGAGTCGAATTCTATTTTTTAATTATTATTTAACGAAATAGTTCATATTTGCATTACTTGAAATTAGCAAATATGGAGCTTGAAACCTTGAGAGATTAAGAATTACAACTAAAGTAATCCGAAAATCAAGGGGCACCTGCCTGGCTCAGTTGGAGGAGTGTGCAACTCTTGATCTTGGTATTGTGAGTTTGAGCCCCACATTGGGTATACAGATTACTTAAAAATAAAAACGATATTTAAAAATAAGATCAAATAATTCTAAGATCAGAACCCAGCATTAAAATGCATTTTGGGGGGGGGGGCGCCTGGGTGGCGCAGTCGGTTAAGCGTCCGACTTCAGCCAGGTCACGATCTCACGGTCCGTGAGTTCGAGCCCCGCGTCGGGCTCTGGGCTGATGGCTCAGAGCCTGGAGCCTGTTTCCGATTCTGTGTCTCCCTCTCTCTCTGCCCCTCCCCCGTTCATGCTCTGTCTCTCTCTGTCCCAAAAATAAATAAACGTTGAAAAAAAAAATTAAAAAAAAATGCATTTTGGGGGGCATATTTCCTCCTAAAATTAAGAATCCAGTAAGCCCTTTTTATCCTACTTTAGTCTGTCCCTCTGTCAACCAGTCTCAAAAAGGAGTGCAATTCAAATTCATTTCTGAGTAAAACTTGGATGCCATTCCATAGATGAATCGTTGACAAACTCCTTATTTTCCAAGTCTAAACTCAATTTCCTGAAACCTTTCAGAAGTAGGGCTAATGACACCCCACCCACAGGACCATAGGTATTAATACTGTAATCATGCCTGCTGCATAAACGAAGAAGTATATGAATGTTAGCATTGCTATTAATAACATACAATTTCAGAATCTAGCATGTCGACATCTATCAGCAGAGCAGGGAGAGAGAGAGTTCCAGAAAACTGGACATACATGAACATGTTAAGAGAATCATTTTATCATTCCCTACTTGTATGTGCAATTAAAATGCTTGAACAGTTTTCTTTATTTTATTCTTAAATTTATTATTGAGAAGGTTACCTTTTCAGTTCCTTCCTCTTTGAGACTAATAATATCCAGATCAAAATCCTTCCTCAAGCCATCGGTTTTATTGAAGGTGATACGCCCGGTCAGGCCATCCCACCGAGCCTATGGACAAAAGGAACGTGGCATTACTATTTCACACTTATCATAATCCTAACACCATCAAAACTGTAATACCTCAAATTCATCACAGTATCCAATTATTTGGTTTCATCGTGGTGTTAGAAAGCATTGCGTTGCTTCAGTGGCTCAATGGCAGAACACTTCCCTGTTTTATTAGCACTCATTTATTTTGGCAGTTCGAACACCTAACATCAGTCAAATCTGTGATAGTGACAATCTAAATGGGCAGTGTGGAAGGAATGGCTGTAAAATAGTCTGCACACGGAGTAAACAAAGTCTGGGCAGCCGTAATATTGTCTTTCAAGGTCAAACCAAATCCCTTTTAAGGTACTGGTATATGGGGAAGTATCCCCACCCCCACTAATTTTCTCTGTGAAAAGGATATAATCCAGTGATGTGTATCCAGATTTTTAGGGTGTTTGAGATTTAGGCCTTCCACTGTCATTTGGCCATGACATTAGTTTCCTGTAGCTGCTGTAGCAAATTATCACAAACCGGGTGGCTTAAAACAACAGAAATTTGTTCTCTCATAGTTCTGGAGGCCAGGAGCAGACATCCAAAGTCAGTAACTCTGAGCAAAATCAAAGCGTTCAACAGGGCCATGCTCCCTCAAGGACACTCATGGGAGACTCTGCTCCTTGACTGTTCGTGTTTCTGGTGGCTGCCAGCAACCTTTGCCCTGTGGCTGTATTTCTCCAATCTCTGCCTCTGTGGTCACATTGCCTTCCTTTCTTGTGTGCAATCTCTCTCTACTTCTCTCTCTACTCTTTCTCTTGTAAGGGTACTTCTGATGGCATTTAAGGCCCATGTAGATAAACCAGGATACTCGCCCCATCTCAAAAATCCCTAACTTAATCGTATATGCAAAGTCCTTTTTTTTTTTTTTTTTTTTTTTTGCCAGAAAAGACAACATTTACACATTCTATGGATTAGGACATGGGTACCTTGAAAGGAGAGCCATTATTCAGCCTGCCACGTGTATCCACATCATTTTAGGAACTAGAAATCACAGCAGCCTGCTTTCATAGAACTCGCCCTGGACATCTTTGGTGGTTTTTTCATTAAACAGAAAATAGTGGCCCTAGCTTCAGCCTCAATCTTTAGATGATATTTGGCGATCTTGCCTAATTTGAGTTGACTTATAAATGAGGATACGAGGAAACTCAGTCCTTTGTATCTCCCTAGCTGGTTCTGCTTTCTCCTGACTTTACCAAATTCACTGGACATTTGTGAAATGTGCAGAAAATCCTGAAAGTTACTGTGTTCACACCATGTGTACCTGTTGACTGTATTTACCCGTGTGGCCAATGCAGTGGGAAGAGTATGAGTTTATCACAGAGCTGGGTTTGAATCTCTGAAGTGTGACTTCACTTAACCTGAATCTGGGTTGTCTCAGATTTCAGCGTCTGGTTCGTGCAGGGTTTCTGTGAGATTTAAATGGCACTTCACACAATCTTAACTCACTGAGAGCACTGAAAAGTTAAACAATGATTCTTTTTTACAACTATGTCTCATTTTCCTTCTCACATTCCCCACAAGCTCTGAAGTTTGGCCTTTATTGCCTCACATGTCAGGACTCACATCTGTAGTCTTTTCTGGGATCTTCTGTTTTTCACTTTCCAAATCAACGGTAGGTTCATTACCCCAAGATACAACTTTCATTCTCATGCAATTTCCCCCAGCACATAAAACACATAACCATGTACTTCTTGCCACCTACAAATTAGTCTAAACCTTGACTTTATAAGATGTTCAGTTATCTGGTTAAACATTACCTCTGGATATGTCCATGAGGGTGTTTCCATTTACTGAATAAAGCAAATGCCCTCCCTACTGCGAGTGGGCATTATCTAATCCATTGGGGGCCTGAATAGAACAAAGAGGCAGAGAAAGGGAAAATGTGCTCTCTTTGTTTGACTGAGCTGAGACGTTGGTCTTCTGCCCTCAGGCAAGGATTTAACACTATGGGCACTGCTGGTTCTCATCTTCTCTGTGCCAGAACCTATCTGGGAATATAGCACTTACCAGTTTATGGTTTAGTAGGAACAAGAACATGAATGTATGAAAGTGCGGCACCATGAGTAGTGAGGATAAAGGTTTGCACGCAGTATTTGAAGAAAGGAGTATGGAGCAGAAGTACTTGTCCCAAATGCCTGGAAAGAAAGACTCAGAAAAGGGCTCTGGCAGGAAAGAATGCCTAAGCTCTCAAAGGATGAGAAGCTGGCCAGGCAAAGATTCACAGTCTGAGTAAAAAGCATATACAGGGTAAATCCTGTCTGCCATGGATCCATAACGCAAGGTAAGGAATGATAAGAAATGGGTCTAAGAAGGCAGGAAGACACTTGATCATAAAGGTGTTATGAATCATATTAGGTTGCTTGGACTTTGTAGACACATGGGAATCATCAGAGTGGATTTTTTTTAAACTTTTTCTTTTCATTGTTTATTTTTGAGAGAGAGAGAGAGAGAGAGAACGAGAAGGGGAGGGGCAGAGAGAGAGGGAGACAGAATCTGAAGCAGGCTCCAGGCTCTGAGCTGTCAGCACAGAGCCTGACTCAGGGCTCGAACCTACGAACCATGGGATCATGACCTGAACCAAAGTTGGATGCTTAACCAGCTAGGCTACCCAGGCACCCCAATCATCGGAGTGTTTTAAGTCTAGGAATGTCATGGGCAGATGTGTACTCCAGAGAGATCATTTTAGCAGAACTAGGGAAGAATGACTCAAAGATCAAGACTGTAAGCAGGGGATTGGTTAGAAGGTCATTCTCACAGAACAAAATGAAACATATTCACATGCCCATCTGTGAACCTAGGGACAGCACAATCCCTTCATCTCCCTGTCCCACCAACTTGCACACCATGAAGTGTTAATGGAAATAGTTCCACAGCAGGGTGGCCAGTTTCAAGAATAAAACATTGCCATCAAAGTTCTTATAGAAAGAATAGTGAATGGAATCAATTTAATTATCAGGAACTAACACAATAAACCCAAACATACTTTCTGGCTACCATGCAGATGGCATGTTAGTCATGACAGAAGTAAACATTTTTTCACATGATAATGCTGGCAGTTGAATCAAATTCATGTCAGGAAATGATATGTGGACACAAGAAGCCTTCAGCTCTCATCTAAGCCTACTATATGGCCAAGCTAGATGTGAGTTACTCAAGTGCCATAACACAGAAGAAATTCTTCAGATTCTTGAACTTCGCCTCAAGAGTTTATTGCTAAGGAAGGCTATAATGCCAAACACTGGCACCAGCTTTAGAAAAGAGATGGCATTTTCCATACTTTGACTATTGTTGACAGTGTTTCTATAAACACTAGGGTGCTTCTGCCCCTTTGAATCAGCATTTTTGTATCCTTTGGATAAATACCTAGTAGTAAAATTACTGGGTTGACTGATGAATGGATAAAGAAGATGTAGTATGTATGTGTGTATGTATGTGTATATGTGTGTATACATATATGTATATGTATATATATATATACATATACATATATGTATACACACACACATAGTGGAATATTACTTCATCCAAAGAAGGATGAAATCTTGCCATTTGCAACAATGTGGATGGAACTGGAGTGTATTATGGTAAGTGAAATAAGTCAGTCAGAGAAAGACAAATATCATATGATTTCACTCATATGTGGAATTTAAGAAACAAAACAGATGAACATAGGGGAAGGAAAGGAAAACTAAGATAAAAACTAAGAGGGAGGCAAGCCTTAAGAGTCTCTTAAATACAGAGAGCACATTGAGGGTCGCTGGAGGGGAGGTGAATAGGGGGATGGGCTAAATGGGTGGTGGGCATTAAGAAGGGCACTTTTTGGGATGAGCATTGGGTGTTATATGTAAGTGATGAATCACTAAATTCTACTCCTGAGACTAATACTACATATATGTTTAGTAGCTTGAATTTAGATAGATAGACAGATAGATAGATAGATAGATAGATAAATAAATAGCGTATTTTTACAGTTGATAGTAACGCCTGTTGTTACACTTGCTGAGATACTGGTAGTCACCTTCTCTGCCCTGGGACAAGAAAAATTGGTATCGAATGCAAGTCTGGAGCATCGTTCTGTGTATGTTTAGGTATACCTCCTGGCACTGTAATCTCGTCGTCCTCCCCACCATATTCCAATCCTACTTTTTGTACTCTGGTCACTTTCTATTTTGCACGTCAAAGGCTGCTTCCGTTAAATGAGTGCTCTCCGTTAAATGAGAGTCACTAAAGAAGCTACAGCATTAGAGTCCTAGCATCTGCCTGTGAGTGGAAGACAATTTGTTGGAAACTTCAGTTGGGTAGAAATCTCTACTACTGTGGTTGGACTCAATCAGTGTGTGGGCCCCTTCTTCATGCTTCTCAAAATGTGCAGTTTTAACCTCTTCCTGATCTGTGTGGAAGGAGGTAGTTTTCTTCATTAAAGTTCTACAGAATTTTCCGAAAGGTTTTTCCTACAGGCAACTTTTCCTTCTTGGGGGTCATGCTGTGAGTCAATTCGATACATTGTCCAGAGTTTACCGAGCTCTCTGAAAATGTGCAGAATTGGTAGCATTTATCTCTTGATGTAGCATACAGCTCATAGCAGGGTCTTAAAATCCAGTTCAGAAATCCAATTTCATTTCCACTAAGTGTGTCTATTGTGTCCCTTTGTTTGGATTCTGTTGTGTTAGTTTTATTCTTGAATTTAGTGTTCCAGTCGCTGGTGCGGTGTAATTCCCGCTTTTCGCTTCTCCTCCCTGCTCATCCAAGTGGCAAAAAAGTTCATTTTTCATGCTCTAACAATGCTTCCTTCCCTGCCTCAAATATCTACAAAGACTCCCTGCCTGGGTTCTTTACTGAACTGAAATATCTTTTGACCTTCAAAGTCAAGCTTCTCATTCTTGACACAGTTGCCTGTGTCTTCCTGCCTTCCATCCCTAGATGAGCATTTCTGTACAAGTTCTTTGTTTTGTTTTTCAAAGTAATTGTTGATAAGCATTTATTAATCACCAATGCATTATTGATTAGGGTGAATAGACAATGACTAACTCCTGGATACGAGGAATAAGATCCATAAGGAATCCATTTTCTGGAGCAAGGCTGAAGCATATACAATTTGGATAATGATATATAATTATATTAGTCATAATTACAATTTGCTTGCCTTATGGAGAAGTATTTGCACAAGGAACAATTATCGTATGCTTAACTGAAAACACTACTTAAACTATTGTCCCTATTTTAGGAAATAGCTTTAATTTCCACCCTGCATTAGACCTCTTGACAACAATTGTCTAATAGCAAGTGAATCAAATGGTGTGACTTTCTTTTCTCTTATCAGACACATTATCTGATGGCCAAGAGACAGAAATCAAGAGCTGAGAGAAGAAAAACAAAAGTTGTCATTAACGTCTTACTGTATGCTTTTTCTCAAGATGATATTTTTTTGTCCAAATAAAATATATATATTTTAGTTTTGAGGAAGGAAGTGACTAGTATCTAACTCTAGGCTCTTGTAATAGTCAACTTTTAACTTCATTCTGGTAAAATGATTGCTTGTATTCCTTTTTTTTTTTCCTAAAGGGGACTTAAATATATAAAAGCACATAAAACCTCCTTTCTTAGAATTTTCCCTGACACAGCCCTTCTTGCTTGCCATAGGGAATAAATTCTTTCTTATTGAAAGAGACTTCCTTTTTGAGAGCAGGAGAGAATGTGCTTTTCTAGTAGATGTGATCTTTTAAGGGCAATAGTTTCTAGCATTTTCATTTATGTATTAGGAATTATGCTTTCTTGTAAGAATATTGTAAATAAAGGTTCATGGCGAACCGAAAGGTTAGCTTCCTTTGGAATTAGATTAAGATGAGAGAAAGAAATTGTTAAATGACTATTCTATATATTGTTAAAACTTGTCAAAATTTAAAAATAAAGGAAAAGGTGAAAAATACTGTATGGCCGGTGTTTGTGATAGTGGCCATCATCTAAGAGTTTCATCCACGGATGACCTGATTCTCTAGGGAAATGTGTCTTAAATTGTCAGTTGTTTAGGCCCTAGACTCTATAAAATATAAATGATTTCTGTCTAATAGAAAAGGCAACCTCCAAATTATAATTTTATTGCCCTGGTACATTAACCATTTTTTATTTCCAGGTGGCCCCCACAATTAATTTTCCTCTACATTTCCTTGAAATGAGCTTTGCCATCTTGCCAACTCCCTCAAAGTGAAATGTGTCTTCAACACATACTCACCTTATATTTGTATAGTCACATCTGTAACTATTTTAAAATTGTAGTTTGACATTTTGGAGATGGTCCTACCAAGATGCTCAAATAAACTCACCTGCCAGAACCAACCTTATGAATCATTTAATCTCAGAAACTTCCTATTTTTTCCAAGTCCTGGAGCAAATTCCAAGGACTAATGGAATTTACCTTTGCTGAATCTTTGTTTTTGTTGTTCTTCTCTCTTCCTTTGATTTTATATTTTGATACTGATTTTCGCCCAAGTCTCTCGGTCTGTGAGTATCTTGCTTAACTCATAGTTTGGGGTATTTCTCTTTTTAAACTGGGTGCAAGGACAAGTAGATCTGTGTCTGGTCTCTGACCACTTGGCAATAGTCAAAGGAACATTTTGTGTCTCAGAAGACCTTGGTTTTGGCCATGACCAAGTCTAAGGACCTGTGGTTATTTGAATACTAGACTAGTCTCAAGAACATGTGAATCTGATTTGAACATGGCCACTAAGTCATTTTCCACTGGTGGCAACATTGAATGGGAATCTGACATTTTGTTCTAAATACATGGTGGCCTGATATAAAAAGGAAAAGAATCTAATTCTGTCTGTAGTATGAAAGATGAATATAAATCTGATTTGTTAGCCTTTTTCTTTTGTCTGAGCAAGAATATATCTCAGGTCCACTGGAAAGAAGAAATACCCCTTCAGTTCCGTGCCCAACATATTTTGTATTCTACCTTTACTTTCAACTCATGCCTGAGGTTGTGGAAATGAGGCTACAACTCTCAGTGACTATCTCTTATGTCTGAAAATGAGAAAAGCCTCTTTACCTCATTGTGTGAGTATGAAATTTATTCTCACTTTCAGAAAATATTAATAGATTATAAACCTTCCGAATAAAAGGATCTCTTTCTTTGGTTACCTCTTTGATTGCTTATGTTAATATATCCAGGATTTCAGTTATATAGAGAAACTAAAGTTTTACTATATTTTCTGTGCTACCCTTAAAAAAATGCTGGTTTAGAAGCATTCTTAGGTAGAAACTCAAGTTCATATAATCAAAGTGCATCTTTGACCTCAATATTTTTTCCCCAATTTTATCAGTATTGAGTTATAGTTTAAGCCCACCTCTTTTTACCAATTTATTTTTTGTTTCTTGACAAAAGAAGAGGCTAGTTAATCTGAAGTTCTTTAACTAAACTGGTTTGCTAATTAGATAAGCTAGGACTGCTACATAATGCTTAAAATAAAGAAGATGTAAAATTATGTATGTGATTATTGAATAAGATTCTGCAAAAATTTTTACAACAGAAATTATGCTGTGTAATGTATCAGTTTAAACATAATTTCCAAGTTCCTTATTGAGTTTAAGACCTTAAGCTAGTGGTAAATCAAGTTAATTTATGGATAATCTTTGAATTATTATTGAACTAATAATAATTTAATAATACTTGAATTCTTGAGATGGTTTCTCATAAGAGATAGTACAGATGCATTGGTCACTGTATATGTGTGTGTACATACATACATGTATATCTCTATATATCTTATTATTTTTACATGTTATAGAGAAACTGTCCTTTGGGTCATGGTAATGAACATGCTTATTTTTGTTACTTTGAAAAAGGTGTTCGAAGGCTGTATGCGGCTCTATGGGGCTGCATATTTGTTTACAAGGTAAAGAGAAAAAAATATGCTAAATTATGAAAAAGTATAGTGAACAAAAAAACATGTGTGTGTATAGTATTTGAGGGAACTGACTTCTGTTCGCCTTGATGCAGACATGATAAGTCTGAATAAAAGCAAAGATGTGTGTTAAAGCTTTGGCAAAATTTGCTCAGCTTTGGTGGCTTTATTAATAAGATATATATTTTAAGTTTGTGAATCCTTTTATGTGAAATGCTTGTGTGAATGTAAAACTGGTGGGTTTTGTTTTTAAAAAACATGACAGTTGGTCTTGGAGTACTTAGTCTTCTCTTAAGAAGATGTAAAGTTTATAATTTTCCTTCTATGTAATATGATAAAATAGACTTTCATTGTCAACATCAACAAGTGATGTCTACTTTCTCCTCCTAATTATCTGAAGTTTTTGGTATAAGCTATGGATTGGAAAATGGGCCTTTGTCAAAGAATGACAGTCTCAGAGCCTCACAGAAAAATGGTGCTAGATATACCTACCTATTGGTACTTTAAGAAATAGAGTCATGGGTACAGACTTTGGAGTTTAAAGTGACATCACTTAGACAACTGTAACCATACCAGAGCTGGTTTGCTATGTGCAGAGCTGGATGCGGGGCTCAGTCCCATGAACTGTGAGATCATGATCTTAGCCCAATTCAAGAGTCAGATGCTTAAACTACTGAGCCACCTAGGTGCCCTGCTAATGTGGTTTTAAATGTTCTGTTAAGGGAGTGAAGATATCCTTTCTTTATCTTCAAACCTCAAAATAGTAGCCTAAAAATGATACATTCTTTTTCTTTTTCTTTTTATTGTAGAAAGAAAGAGAGAGTGCACGTGAGCAGGGGTGGGAGGGGCAGAGGGAAAGAGAGAGAATCTTAAGTAGTCTCCACGTTCAGCTCAAAGCCCGACGTGGGGCTCCATCCCACAACACTGGGATTGTGACCTGAGCCAAAATTAAAAGTTGGACTCTCAACTGACTGAGCCACCTAGGCACCCCAATAAATGATGCATTCTTTAGATGATATATTATTCTCTCTGAAGCCCTAGAATCCAGTAACAACTCACTAGATGTTATGGCAATGTGGTAATTTGCGTAAAACCAACAAATATATACCTTCCGTTTTATCAGGATAGAGTTTGACAAATTGGTTGTTTAAATGAGGTCATGCCAGAATTATTATATTTGACAATAAACCTCATTTAGTCAGGTGTAGCAAACCCACCGTTACGGAACAAATGCTATCCTTCATCTGTAGACCCAAGATCCAGAAAACTCTCTCAGGAAACTGATTTGTTATTTGTTCTGTGGCTTATGGAATCTCAGACTTATAGGTGATAAGGAAAGTCATTTCCTGATAGATCAGGAAATCTACCAGAGGTGGGGCACCTCAAAGAGAAATTCACCAAAATACATAAATGTATTACAGGAATGCTGTGCAGATGAATTTCTTGGCTTTACTTTCTTACCCATGTGTGGTAGGGTGAATAATATCCCACTACCTCCAAGGGTCAATGTCCCAATCCCCATAGTTTAAAATATACAAAGGGGAATTTATTTTGTAGATGTGATCGAGTTATAGTTCTTAAAATGGGAGATCTTACTAAATTATGTGGGTGAGCCCAATGTAATCACAAAGGTCTTCATAAGAGGATCCCAGTAGAAGTCAGACAGGCAGATGCAGAGGAGCAGAGAGAAAGAGACTTAAAAATGCAAAGCCCTTGCTGGTTTTGAAAATAGAGCCAAGGGTCCACAAGGCAAGGATTATTGGAGGCCTCCAGAAACTGGAAAAAACTGTTTCTGATTTTCCTATAGAGATTCCAGAAGGAACCAGTCCTTTCAACACCTTGACTTTAGCCCACTGAGATCACGTCAGGCTTATGACTTCAGAATGGTAAGAGAATAGATTTGTGTTGTTTTAAACCACCAAATTTGTGGTGGTTTATTTAAATGGCAATCGGAAACGAATATACCTTACAATAAAAGAGCCCATAAGAGCAACAAAAACGTGTCTGGAACAAAAACAAGCTTTTGAAAATGCAATCAGAGATTCCTTTAGACATTTCCATATAGAAGTTAATTTTCTGGCCTCAGTAGTTGCTTTAAAACAGTAGCTCTGAATCTGTTGGCCATGTTTAAGGGGCTTGTGTGGTTGATTAACAACTTATTACACCCATGAAAACTAATCAGGTCCAAACACAATGACACAGACTTTTTGTAATATGAACCATCTCTGAAGATAATTTATTATACAAGAGGGGACTTCTAAACAAATTATCTGAAACTTTGAAATAAAGCAAAAGGATGACTCCATGTCCCTTAAGGTCCTATGGAACATTGTATAACAGGCCCACCCACGGATGATTTAATTCTCCAGACAATTGTACTTCTGCTTCTTTTACTATGTTCTATTGTTTAGGGTCAAGACTATGAAATTATATGTTAACTTGTAGATGTTTGTCCAATAGAGATGCAAATAATTCATGTCTGCTACAAAGGATAAGCTTAAAGGTTATGGTTTTACTGCTCTGTAGGGCTATAGTCTTGTCTGAGCCAGTCTCTCCCAGCCAATTCTTCTACCAAGCTTTACCATCCTGCCAGTTCCATTGGGATGGTAAGTGTATTTTTGGCACATCCTTACTTTGTATTTGTATGAGAATCATGTTGATAACTTTATAAAGTTACACATTGACAAATGCTAAGTGCTACTGATATATTATTTCATTTGAGTCTTACAGTAGCTACATAAGGTAAGAAGAATTGTCCCCACTTTAATGAAGAGAAGAGGCCCTACAGTTAGTAAAACGTACTGGAAAGATCCATAACTGATTCTGCCTCATATTCTCTCTCCTTTGCCACACTGCATTCCCATGGATAAGGTCATGGGAAAGAAAATGAAGAGGTGTGGGCCAATTTCTCCTAATTTAAATCCTGACACTGGACTTTGCATGAGTCATGAGGAATGAACATTCTCAAGCCAAGGCATAAAAAAATAAAAAGGAAAGATAAATGAACATTTAAAATCGGCATTAAAATCTTGACTTGCCACTAACTCAGTGGCATGTGTGAAGCCTGGGTTGCCTAAATCGACCCAACTCAGATCTGCTGGGTTCAGTTAGAAAGCCAAAACCCTGCAACTTGGCCTTTAGTATGCTGCCTATCGGTTTCCTCATGTAGCACAGAACAGCCTCTCTTAAAGATCAATATCACGTGGCTGGAAAGTGCCGTTATCATGACGAAAAACAAAAGAAGCTGTCGCCATTTATGTGCAGTTACCTGATTAGAGGTCCCCAGGCAACTGGAATTTACACACAGTATTCCAATGGCTGTCAGCGTGCAGAGCAAGGGAACCATCTAGAAAGTGTTGAACTCTTGGTATTATGCTAGTTTGGTTGAAATGCCTTTAATTTTCCCACCATCACTTCCCTTTATTGCCCTACAGAACCCTATTCTACCTGCTGATCAGCTGATTAAATGGGTCCCAGGATGGTCCTACTTTCTAGGGTTTTCATTTTGGATTTACTTGTGTGTGGCTATTCATTGACTTTTTACCATAAATGATGATTTTGCTGACTTAAAATTTAACTGTAAGACTGAGGAGCATGTTTAAATTTTTTTTTCAACGTTTATTTATTTTTGGGACAGAGAGAGACAGAGCATGAAAGGGGGAGGGGCAGAGAGAGAGGGAGACACAGAATCAGAAACAGGCTCCAGGCTCTGAGCCATCAGCCCAGAGCCTGACGCGGGGCTCGAACTCACGGACTGTGAGATCGTGACCTGGCTGAAGTCGGACGCTTAACCGACTGCGCCACCCAGGCGCCCCGTGAGGTGCATGTTTAAAGTCTTTTATCTCCAATCACAACAAGTCTCCTCCCTTGGAGCCTTCCTCCTGGATTCCCCCCAGAAACCTTTCTCTTCAATACATTGTTTTTCTCATTTTTCATCAAGTTAACAATACCTCCTTTTCTGTTTTTCTGAGAGGTCACCAATGCCTTGACTTTTATATGGCACATCACATGGCAATGTGACAGAAGCAGTTTGTAGTTCAGAAGGTTGTATGGACAATGCATAGTTTTCAAGATCCTTTAATCAAATCATAAATTGATGTGCTTTTATGAGCTTAGCTGAAAAACATCACAAATTGCATTTAAAAACAACAAAATGATAATACTGCTAATAAACTCTTAATTGGTTTTCACATACTGTTCACAAACAAATTTTAGCCATAAACCCAGCATTGTAGACAAGATGCTTTCTGACATAACGATAGTTTTACTTGTTGCCAAGTTTTAACTTGGTGTACCAGGAAGATCTTGACTTTGGAATCAAATGACATAGGTTTGAATCCTGGCTCTATCTTTGATTAGCCGGGTGACTCTGGGCAAGTTAGTTAAGTTCTTCAAACTCCATTTGCAAAAATCAATACTGTCTTTACCTAGTTGTTGTAAAGATTAAAAGAGATAACGCTTCGGAGCATCTACTGTCAGGTGGAAGGTCAATAAAAATCCAGTTCTTTTGTTATCTTGACCTAGTGAGGAATTCCTTAACTGTCCTCACAGATACATGATGGCGTATAGACCATTTTGCAATGAACCTCACTCCATCGCAGAGGCTTTCTTTTGTTCAAAAGAAAACCACAGGCCCAAATTTCTGTGACTTGGGCCAGGCCGAGTCACCAAACCAGTCCTTAATATCTTACCTAATTGTAGTTTCAACCTTGCCTAGGAATATAAACCTTAAACTGGCAGTCAGGAGTTTTCTGATGGGTGCCAATGAGTTTGTAAAAGGAGCTCTCTCCATCCCCACAAAGAAAGATGAGGTAATCCCTCCCCCACCACCCCCCACCAAATAGAAAGTGACCTTGCCTGGAACAGTTCTTTCTTTTCTTTTGTTTAAAACTTTCTCCAACCCCCCCCCCCCCCCCCCCGCTCCTCCTTCCTATAAAAATTTCCATTTTATGTAACTCTTTAGAGCACCTCTCTACTTGCTGGATGGGATGCGGCCTGATTCACAAATCATTTAATAAAACCAAGTAAATCTTTAAATTTACTCTGTTGAATGTTGTATTTTAACACTTTATGCTGCTTGTCAGAAAAAAAACAAACTGCCTCCTTACATCATCAATTATATTAATGTAGTGGCTCTCAAATTGTAATGAGCACAGAATCATCTGGTTACATGTTTGAGGTGGGAACCAGGGATCTACATTTTTTTTACAAGCACTGCACTTGCTTTTGATGAAGATGGTCCTCAAACTATAATTTCAGAATTATTCAAATAGGGCTCAAAGCTTGTCCACTCCATAGACTCTATATTGCCTATGTTTGCTGAACAACCTTACCAAGCTTTCAAGCATGGAGTCTGATTCCAGTTCTGAAGGAGTTCAAACTTGGATGATTAAGGTCTCTCTGTCTCTTTTTTCATGGAGTATATAATTTAAAAGTTAATGATGGGGTGGCTGGGTGGCTCAATCAGTTGAGCGTCCGACTCTTGACTTTGGCTCAGGTCATGATCCCAAGGTCATGGGATTGAGCCCTGGATGAGGCTCTGCACTGAGCACAGAGCCTGCTTAAGATTCTCTCTCTCCTTCTGCCCCTCCCCCACTTGTACTCTCTCTCTGTCTCTCTAAAATAACATTTAAAAAAATTAAATGAGTAAATGATAATAGTTTCACATAATTGGGAAAAGTGAGCCATGGATGTATGATTAGTGTAGTCTTTAGGAGAAAATGGAGATTGAAGTCATAGAAGGTAAGCAGGGTTTGAAAAACTGTGTACTCTTATGGCTCTCAGTGTAGCACTGGTCCAGTGAAACACTGTCATCATGTGATTAGGCATATAGTGATTGGATGTTATACTCCTACATTCTAGGAAATATTTACAAATAATACAGACCCCTCTGAGAGAATGCTTTTTGGTATCTTGTGAGCAAAAGAGGTCTACTGAATCTCTTCAAAGTCTGTTCTTGCCCTGAAAAAATGGATTTGTTCCCAAAGATCCTGGTTGCTAGAATTATTCTTGGGGTCACACTGACCTCAGAGGTCCTCTTTTGGGATATATCCCTAGCATGGTCCTAAACCAAGTTTCGGGGGGGGGGGTGTTGTTTGTTTGTTTGTTGTTTCTGTTTTGTTTTTTGCTAGTGTTTCCTCAGTGGAACATTATTCTGGTGATAGATGAGATTTCATGGCGTGACCATAATAGTCCAAAGCTCACACAGCAGTGTGGATCTGAATGAGGCCTGGAAGTTTCAGAGATACACTCAGAGTCTGGGGACCCCTTCTTGCTGACAGTCCTGGAAACACTGACACTGATCTTCAGGTATTTTCCACTACTCCTCCACAGCAACAATCAGAGCATTTATAACATGTACTGTGGTGTTTCAGATTCCTCGTTAGAGCACTTCCTTGGAATACTATTTCCAATCACCTAGAGAATAAAAATCCACCTTTCTAAACATACTATTTATGGCTGTTCCCTACTGACCTTTCCACCCCATCTGGCCCTTGAAGAGGAGCAGCATTTGTCACCCCAAAATATGTCTCTCGGGCATAAGGATTTTAGGCTGATTATTTTATTTTTTTTAAAAAACGACAGTTTCAGAGCAGCTCTGAAAACCAAATAGAAGTTATCCTTTTGTGAGAACAATTTAGAAGGGAAATCTCCAAATTGTAAGGGTGTCTCCTTCTCTGTACCAGGAAGAAGAGAATAACTAAATCTATAGAAACTTAACAATGAAGCAGACATGCTTTTAAATCTGTATAACAACCATGCCCTTGTTTACTGTGCTTTGCTGGAAAAGCTGGCTCCTTCCTCTGCTCCACAGTTTCTCAGCTTTTCTGGGCATTTCCCATGTATACAAGAGGTATACATGTTATTAAACTTTTGTTTGTTTTTCTCCTGTTAACCCCTGTTTTTTACTACAGGGGCATCCCAATCAAGAACCTAGAGGGGTAGAGGGAAATTATTTTTCCCCCGATGGCTGTACATGAACCTTGTCTTTCAACTATGTGCATGCCTCCTCAGACTCTGTGTGTATTCATAACTTGTGAATGTGTTCCTGCTATTCCCTATTCCTGGAAGTCTCTCCCCTGATGTGTTCTTAAATATTCTGCTCATTGATAAAAGGTAAGATTCCCAAGGGCAGGGATGATTATCTGTTTTGTTCACTGATATATCCTAATTTCCAAGAATAGTGTCTGCGTCTAGTAAGTGCTCACTAAATGCTTATTGAATGAATAAAAAAAATCAAGGTCAGTTCCAAAATTGTCTCCTCTATGAAGCCATTCCCAATCCCTTCAGTTAGAACATATAGCTTTTTCCTATGAAATTTAAATACTATTGCATTTATATCTTAGTATAGCCCACATCATAGCAGTATTGTATTACAATTCATGCATTTCCCTCCAGATTAAGGCATCCTTAAATTCAAGGCCAGTGTCGTATTCATCATTTACTTTTGCTGCTCACCTCTCCTCTTGCACCTGACAGTGCTACATGCATGGAATATACCTAGTTCATGCCAATAAATTGAATTTCTGGCTAAATATTTTATTAAAAATTATCCACTGTTACAACTTTAGAAGATGCAAAAAATGACATACTTTAATCAGAAATTATCTTGAGATAAAATGAACCCTATTCTGTTAAACTTTCCAATGTCAGAGACTTTTGTGGTCCTGTCTGGATCCCAATAGGACAGCCCTGTTTTTCTCCACCTCAGTGCCCTGTAACTTTGGATTCCCTGCAAGCAGCAAGACTTCTCTCATTCTGGGAACATCACTTCATCTCACAGGCTTCCATGTCTTCTTCTGCACATGAAGATGTTCAATGGAACCGTCTCTGAGAGTCCACTATTCTGTTCCTTCCTCTATGTGGTTTGGAAATGTGCTCAAATTCCCAGCATGTGCTTATACAAGTATCTGCTGCCTGAGTGCAGAGACCGACAGGACTAGGAACCCATTCTGGACCTTTCTGAAAGCTAAAACCACACTTCTGAAAGTTAAACCAGATAAATGGCGGATCTAAGGAGGAATATCCAGTCCACTTCTCTAACGAATCCATTAGAATGTAATGCTTAGAAATCCTAATACGGAATAATGTCCTTTCCTTTGTCTCTATCATTGCCCTGTCTTTCGGCCTCAGGATACTTGCTGAACTCATTTCTTGAGATTCATACCACTCTCACATGTCCATCAAGCAAATAAACTTTAGCTTAAAAAATTACCTTGTATTTTAGCTCTAGTGGTCTTTTATCGTTCACTGTGGCAGGTTCTTATGCTATAAATCCCAAGTGCTCATCTTTCTGTCGCTTCTTAACTAACCCTTTTACAGCCGTACCCACCAGAGCACAGAGAAGCAAATAGGACTTGCCTAAAGCAATATCATGATATTCTGGCAGAACTGCTGAGTAAGTCCTTCAGTTTTGTTTTCCTAACATCACATTAAGCAAGACTTTTTCAACCCAACTACTTTGCAGCATTTATTTCCTCAGGACCAGGATTCTGGGGTTTAGATTCACTCAGCGTCTCAAGAACTTTCAGTCAAGTGAAGAAAAGAGTCAAATGAATCCAATGGCATTTCATGAAACTGCCTCAAAACCACAAAAGACTTAATTAGACTATGGTTATTTGACTTAATGGTGTTTTAAAACAATATTCACAAATTGTGGGTGAGAAAAAAAATCGCTTGGTGCCATACTTCAAAGATGTCGCCTTCAAAATTGCTTTAAGGGGGAAGCCGCATACATTAGTCTGCCTATTGTAGAATAATTAAGTTGGAATGGTAAAAGTCAATTGTTTTGATATCATTACAGTTCAGTTGAATCATGTTAATTAGAATAGGTTGGGCTTGTTCTCATTTAGATGAGCTTCCGTTCTCTCTCCCTTGGTATGGTGCAAAATTTACTGTCAGCCATCGCTGAATAAAACGTTTTAAACTAAGAAAAACCAATTATAAAAGATGGGCTTTCCAGATCTCTAATTATCAAACTACACCGAAAGTATATTAATGAAAGTACACCTCTGGTTTAATTTTTAATAATCTTATTACTGCTGCATTAAAAATACATAAAACACCTTTCTGAGAAGGGAACACAGCGACACAGCAGTGATGGAAGGTGTTGCTGTTCCTTAGCAGTGAGACTGCAGCCAGTGAACTTGGTTCTTGTGCAGTGTGAAGTCTCCTCTTAACAATCATATGGCTGCAGAAAGTCCGTTTCTTTATCATCTGACATTTGCGGCACCAATATAGGAACTGTTTAAGCTCTTGCCGGATTGGACCCCCAGGCAAGTTTGAGCAACTGATATGGAATCTGACTGATTTTGGAAGAGGTGTAAAAGGCATTACACAAATAGTTAATAAAAAGATACTCTTAAAAGGCATGTGCCCAGGACTGAAGCTCTCACCTCTGCAGGAGCAGGGCGGGGGAGAGGAGGGGCGCTTCTAGCTTCCACCCACCCACCTTCCATCCTGCAGTTACCCTGGGGCAAGGAACTTACAGGCACTCCTGGACCGGCTCATTGTCAGAAGTTGCTTGCAAAGGGGTCACACTCTAATTACAAGACAGGTTGCTTATTTCCATTCGATGTAAATTTACTGAGCATGGGGACTAAAAGATCGTCTTACATCTGCCATCAATAGTTTGCTTAGAACAAAAAAATTACAGACAGACAAAAGCTTGAACGTGGCATCAGATTCACGTATTTCCCCCTGGATCCTTAATGTGCTTTAAGACAAAGAGCCTTCAGAGGAGTCTTTGGGGCTGGGATTAGATAGACTGGTGTTTGAGAATTTACAGCAACTTACTTATTTTGGAATATGTTCATTCAAAATCTGTTTCTTCTCTGTTGCTCCATGATCATTTGAATTTACAATTCTTTTTTATTGAACTATGGCTTTTGGCTTGACTCCTCTGTATTCATTCATTAATCTCTCAGTTCCAGCTTATCACGTTTACCTCTCTGGAAGGTTTGGGGTAACCTAGTATCCCAGTGTTGTCTTGAATAGCCCTTCAGATTTCATCTTTGATGTTCCTTTCTCTAAGAAGTCCTAAATCTTAAAGACCAGGTTAGGTATTCTTCCTAAGTTTCCCATAGTGTTCTGTAATTTTTCCCTATGAATGTATGCAATACTCTGTATGGGATTGATGCTTACTGGTCTGCCTCTCCTATGTAACTATTGATTCATTGAGGGCAGGGTATTAGTGGTTTGAATAACTTGTAAAAGATGTTCTCACTGTACCTCTTATGAGGCTATCAGTTAAACATACTGAACAGAAACTTCTTCCATGGAGGTAGTTTTGGTATAACAAAGCAGCATGGACTTTGGCATCATTGAGTCCCAGAGTCAAATCCACTCTGAACTTCACCAGTTGGACAACTTGATCAAAGCAACTGAGTTCCATTTTCCTCACTTGTCAAATGGGAATACAAAACTCTACCTTGCAGGAATGTTAGGAGGATAAGAGCTAAAATACTCTTCATATCTAAGCATCAAAGGATTGGCCAGAGAGGGTCTTTACTCCTCAGAGATTTCCAGTAAATGCAGAGGTTGAATCTGTGTCCTTAGAGATACCATGTTGTCAGTAAGTCAATGTCCTTGTAAAGACTTGTGTATGAAGCATGAGTAAAGCATTTGATGTTAAGAAGTCACTTGCCAATTAATTCAGGGTGTGTTTACCTACAAACATACTGGCTTGGATGTGGATAGAGACCCCAACAATATTGAGTGTGCCACTGGGTAAAAGCAAGCATCACCCCTGTAGCTTCTGAGTGTTCGGTATTATCTAGAGGTAGCAGGAACTTTTGCTCTGAGTGGACTTTTCCTTGTAGTAAATCTCTAAGTGATCTCATGCAAGGTTTACAGCAGTTTTTTTTTTTTTTTTTTTTTAACGGGATGAGGGCATCACATGTGGAAGTGTTACAAGGCACAAAATTGGAACTCAATCAAGCAATTTGTTGAAAGAGATGGCTTGCTTCCACCATGGCCCTTCTTTAAACTCCTTTGAAATAGAGGACATGCTCTAGCCTTTTAGGGCAAGCACTTTGTTAGACTTGCTCCAGAGGGATCATCACCTATTCTTATTCTCTTGGGAATAGTCTGTCTAGCCTTTTCTGAACTTAAATTTTACTTGTGCTTTACTCTGAGGTTAAAGGGTTGCTGGCAGTTGCTTGGATCAGAAAAATCTGTGAAACAAGAACCTCACTGTGTGATCCAGGCCCTAAGCTGGGGCTAGAAAATGGCAATATTCTAGGGAAAGACACTGAAGTTGACATAAAACCAGGACATATTCACTTCCTTCCTTGGTCTAAGCATAAGTTATGTACATGGTATGAAAGTTAGCACATCATTTAAAATTCTAGCACCACATGACTATAAGCTGTATGTACCCCAAGAAAATCTAATTGTAAACAGTGTGGCTTCCTAAAATTTTAAAAAGTAGAAAGCCAGCTATCAAGTTGAGAGGGGATAAAATTCTCATTTCCCAATGGCCCCAAACAGAAATTAGTAGGAATAAATAAAAAAATCACTTCTTAATCAAGAGAAAGCTTTGCTCACTACCTGCTGATAGAAATCAGGGATGACCTGTGAATTTTTAGTTTCTTCCTAAGAACAATCAAGCGTGACATCTGACAGAAATCCTGTCATGCGTAAGGAATTTCATACCAAAACAACTTTGCAAGCACTGGGAATGGGTGGGAGGGCAGTGAAGAGAATATAAAACCTACTGTTTGTCTCATTCCCAATTCAAAATGTGGAAGGGGCAAATTATGTATTTACATAATCTGAAACTAGAGAGCTAAGGACACTAATTTCTCAATTCACAGGAATAAGGAACCTTCTTGCTATAGCCAGGTACGCTGGCCATTCAGTCTGGATTTGCCCTGCGTTGGGATTGTCTCAGTTTTACAACTGAAAATCTCTTATCCAGGGGATACTCTTTGCCTCAGGCAAACTGAGGGGTGGCCGTCCTAATTCCGGGATAATTCCAGCATTGAACTTCCCCCCTCCCCAAATAAATAGCTTCATGGAATCAGTCAAACCATCCTAATTTCTTTACTTTTTTTGAAAGTTGCATACATAACTAAGAAACGTTTTTCCAGGTCATATTTTCAATATATTTTGTTTATTTGGAAAGCTTTTTTGAACCATAATGACAATTAAGAATTGTCTGTATTTAAGGTGTACAACTTGATGATTTGATATACGTAACATAAGGTGTCCTAATTTCTGAATTAGTAAAATACAGTGTCCCATAGTATCACTGCAACAGTCACTCTAGGCACTTGATGGGTTCACAAGAATCTAGCTCTGGAGCAGATCTTGGGAAGACCAATTCCTAAAATTAGATCAGTCAAATACACGTAAGTCAAATTCGATGTGGGGTGTTCTAAGAATACTTCCTGTTCAAAGAATCCTATAGTAAACCTTTCTTAAAAGTGAGTAATGGTTCTCACATTTGGTCTTGAATGACTGAATTGTCATCGTGGTCTTGTTTAAGCTGGGAGCGCCCTGTGCTGGAGTGCATCATTTAGAATAAAATCTATGTGACTAAAATAGGTCTTCCTTCTCTACCTGGGGCAGTTTTGGTTGGTGCCACACCCAATTTCGATTTACCAGACTAGTGACTTGCTACAGGGAGTGTTGGCTTCTGTTGGTCTACAGGAGCCTGCTAGCTTTGAGATGCCCAGGGGCTATGCCCCAAACTCCCAGGGGGGAGTAGCCAATGAATGAGTAATTTGGGGCTATGTTAGCTTCATAGGGGACCCATGCATGTTGGGATAAAATACATGTTCCAAAGTCCCATGATGGGGTAAGGCTGAGGCTAGATCTCTCCTAGTGCCTTTCTCTGTCCTACTGAACTTCCCTCATTCCATGACTGGGTTCTCCTGGGTGTTCTCTCAGTAAATAAACTTGCACAAAAGTCTGCATACTAGGCTATACATCTGTGGATCCTGACCTGTATTATATATTATGATATATGAATACAGAATTTACTAAAACTTTATTTCAAATTGGCATGTTTGCTACTATTTATTTGACTTTCATGTTAACAATGATAATATCTTCAAGACAACATGGAAACTTCCCATAATGTCATAGAAGATAGAAAGATGGGACCCAGAATATTGACTGTGTATCACATTACATATCATCTCATTTAATCATAATTAAAAGCCTTCAAGGCAGGTGTTTTTTATCTCCTGTCTGAGCTGTCAGACTGCTTGAACTCACAGACCGCAAGATCATGACCTGAGCTGAAGTCGGATACTCAACCGACTGAGCCACCCAGGTGCCCCAATCTCCTTTCTTTATTGATAGGAAAATGAGTCTCAGAGAGGTCAAGGTAAGATCATTAGTTAATGGGGAAGCCAAACTTAACTTGACTGTCTTATTCTAAAGATTTTGCTATTTTTTTTAAAATTTAATGTTCATTTATTTCTGAGAAAGAGAGAGAGCATGAGTGAGGGATGGGTAGAGGAGAAAGAGACACAGAATCTGAAGCAGTCTTCAGGCTCTGCTGTGTGCACAGAGCCTGATGCAGGGCTTGAGCTCACAAATTATGAGACCATGACCTGAGCCAAAGTTGGATGCTTAACCGACTGAGCCACACAAGTGCCCCATATTTTTTTTGTTTTTATTATTTGACTCTTCCTATCTTCTTTTACTGCTTTTTCATCTTCAATTTCTCAATTTTTTTCATCTCAATCCAAAAATGATGAAAATACCTTGATTTCACCAATACCCAATAATCTCATCCATAGTCAAAGTGAAAATTACTGAATTTGAGCTTTCATAAGTTATAATTAATCTTAGAAGTTCATATCTAAAAAAATAAAAATAGAATGAATAAAAAGCATATGCATGTTTTTGTTAATAAATTTGATCCTATGTAAGTCAACAGATTATGCACTGGAGTTTGCAATATGAATTTTATCAGGCTAAACATATGCTGCTACTAACATATTCTGCATATGAATAATTGTTAAATGCTTAGGTAACCTTTCACGGAGAGACTTTCATTTATTGTCTTTATTTTCAAAATGTTTTGCTAGCAAATCTTGTTGATAAAATATGAGGGCTGTGAGGGTAATTGGAATTCTTGGCTAGATGTGTTGCTTTGTATAAAGATGCTCTGGTTCCATTTCTGATAATAGCAAGATGAAAAGAAAATGTGTTAGCTTGTTGAATGGGGCAAACTTGGTTGAGGTTCGAAATTAGGTCAACAGTTTGCCACATTCACAAATCTTCATTGTTTCTTTAAAACTAAATCCCATGCCATGGTTGGAATTGTCTTTTAAAATATTTGACAGAGACCACACTCCCACACTCATTGCCTACAATGATTCAGAAAAATATTTCTTTTTCAATTCCTTTCTCAGAAGAATTTTAATCACACCGTCACTTTCTGATTAGGTCATAAATTAGGTCATTTTTGGGTCATAAATCTTGACTATATTATTTGAGTAAGCTTACATTGTTTGAGTAATTAGATAATGTTGTTAACAGCCTGTTTTCTGTTGGTTCAGAATATTTACTTTAAAAGAGGACAGGATATTTAGAAAGGAAAAAGAATGTGGCTCCCTTAAAAGACATTGCCTTTACTGTTATTTATCATGCACCATAAACTTCAAAGTTGTATTTATCATGGAATCGATAAAAAAAAAAAGGAATGAGTAAAAAATCTCTAACATTTATACCCAAAAGGTCAGCTCAAGTCATTAGTGTCAAAACCTGACTTTCCAAGGCAAATCTTAGGATCACAAATTTACATAAAAGCCAATGAACATTTTCATCCTTTTCTTTGAGTGTTTCTTCCTAGGCTGCTCACAAAGGGAGTCAGCATTCATATATTATTTTCAAGTAGTAATTAGCTTGATGTTCAAATGACTGGTTTGTACTTTCAATCACGTAGACAACGAAAGCCCTGGCCGTGGGCTGAACTTGCTTGTTGGCCCACGTAGGACCAAGAAGAAAAGGTGGAAGGATAAAGAAGAGGGTTGCCCTACTCCTCTGCAACCCCACATTCTTCCCTCATATGCCCAACTCCCCTGCAGCTCTGAAAATTAGAGAAAAAGAAAGGCTTGATCCAGGCCTTTCTTCTTTTCTTCCTACTCCTTCCTATTCCTCAGCATGAGTTCATTGTTGCTCTGTGTTGCTCTGTTATATCTTCACTTAGATCTGACATCTTGAGGGCAAGAGGCCACACTTATTTTGGCTAATGTCTCTTTTAGTATCTTCCATATTGCGAACACTGATGAAAGTTTACTTAGGAATAACGGTACAATATAAAGCATGTATATACCTCATATCCTTGGTTAGTGATGGATGATGCAATATACAGAGGATGGAGGATGGCCAACATAATATAACTCCATCTTGTTACCTAACATGCAATCATTCTCAAACTGAAGTAGGAATCACCTAAGTTTCTGGAGGTTGAATGTGGGAAATAATTGCTGGTTTTGTTTGTTTTCAGCAATTTCTTCAGGTGATTTTGCTGCACACTACATTTTGAGAATATCTGGCCTACAGAATTCTTCCTAATCATTAGCACCCTATAAAAGCCCTTTATAGGAGTGCCTGGGTTGCTCAGTCGGTTAAGCGTCTGACTTCAGCTCAGGTCGTGATCTCACGGTCCATGAGTTCGAGCCCCGCGTCAGGCTCTGTGCTGACAGCTCAGAGCCTTGAGCCTGTTTCAGATTCTGTGTCTTCCTCTCTCTCTGACCCTCCCCCGTTCATGCTCTGTCTCTCTCTGTCTCAAAAATAAATATTAAAACATTAAAATAATAATGTTTTAATGTAAAACATTAAAATAATAATTAAAATAATAAAATTAATAATAAAACATTAAAAAAAAATTAAAAAAAAGTCCTTTATGAACTGGCCTCTGCTCATCACCAGCCATTTTGTCTCCTACCATAATTCATTCTCAGCCATCAACTAGTCTCCAAATAATGGAATGTCTTTCCCCACCATGCTGCTTCCCACACTCCAACTCACTTTTTAAAGTATAGACCGCCCCTCCTTTTCTCTCAGAAGGCTTTTAAAGCACCTCAGATGAAGAACACTATTGCCCTTGGGTCCCCCTCTGTACCTTAAAGATACCTCCAGAATACAACTCAGCGCAGGGGAAGGCACATATTTGCCTTCATGTCTATCTTCATATTTGAATCTATTTTCTTTGAAGCCAGGGACTATGTCTCCCCTGCATGATTCAGCACAGGTATATCTCACCCAATAATGATTGCAGAACAAATGTTTTAGAGTAACCTTGGTAAATGGTATGTATGAGGACTTGCTAATTAAATGGTTCTAGTCTTGAAGAATTTTCAAATATAGGGGGTGTGGCTGACACCATTTTTTTCCTTGTTAAGAGAAATTCTGACTTGTCATCCAAACTCTCACCTGATGGCCTTGCTTTCTATCTTACTGAGAAAGCAGAAGCAACAAGTTCCCGCCACCACATCCACTCATTTCATTACCAGCATGTCTGCCTGTATTCTCCTGCTAGTAGGATGAAGTATCCATGCTCATGCCCAATGGATGCCCCAGACTCTCTGATCTACACAAGGACATTGCTTCTGTCATTTCCCTTTCTAATGTTATTGATTTGTCACTCTCTGTCTGATCATTCCAATCAGCATATGGATGTGCTACAAAATACCTCACTCTGGAAAATACTCTCTCCATCCCATGCCAGATATACTGGGCATTTTCACAAATGCTATTTTTTTTTAATTCTTCCTCTTGTGGGAATTAGGAACTATTAGCCTCATTTAATGACATGAGGGTGTGAGGTACACAGAGCTGGTAAGGAACAAGGCAAGAATTCCTATCCATATTTTCTGATTCTGAAGAAACACTTGGCACAGAAGAGGGCCAACTGCCTACTCCTTAATCTCAGTTTTCCCAACTGAAATAGGAGGGAGTTGGGAAATTTGCCATATTTGCATTAAATTTTAACATGCCTTCTACGATGCCATTTCAGGAGTAAAAAGTCATTCTGCCAGATAGGTGAAGCTGTTAAAGACTGAACTTCAGAAAAGTTATGTGTTACTATATTTACAATCTAGAAGTTTCAATTCTTTAGTATATTGTCAGTGCAGATGAGAGGAATTGGAACTAGGGTGGACATAGACACATTTTACATCACTGGCCAAAGTTTAAGTCAGATGCAATAATAACCCTGATCACTTCATTTGTCAGGGCAGAGAGAACTCTGGGCCACTGGCATCTGTGATTTTCAGGTTGTCATGGGGTAGGAAGCAGAGCTATACAACAGAGGACTCTGAGGAATCTTGCTGAATGTTTTGAATTCCACAAAATTATTAGATATATTTGTTAAATAAAAAAAACATATACATAAAGAAGTATAGTCCAGTGTTTTGGGACATGTGATACCACTAGGTAGAGATTAAAGCTTTATCTAGCCATCTTAAAATTCTGGAATCTTAGAGATGCAGTTGAGTACAGAGATAGAAACATTGAGCTTAGCAGTGCAAGAGTGTAGCTTGTGTTCTATCTCATAACCTTGGGCCGGTTATCCAACCTTGCAAAGCCTTGGTTTTCTTATGTAAAATGGAGGTAAGACCCCGAGGGGTGTTGTGAAGGTCAAGTGGAAAAGTAGTTGATCAACCTTCCTTCCACTTTTTAGAGCACTTTCTATAAGGACACAGACTCATGGAATTTTGAGGTCATCAAGACAGAGTTGATGTGACTTGCCCAGTCTCATAGCTCATAAGTAATAGGACCAAGATGACACTGGTCTTTTTCTTGAATTCAAGACTCAAGTGTAGATGGGTGTGTGTGCACACATACGTGTATTAAAAGCATATCACCTTAACACATTATGAGAAATAGTTAATGGAAAGTTGTTATATATATGTACTCATATGCAATATTATGCTTCCCTTCTTTATATGGATTGGTTTGCCCCCAAGTCATGGAAAGTAATTTACTTGCTGAGCCAAACACACAAATCTAACAAAGAAAAATAGTACTCCTGACTTTTGATTATCTGTGTTAAAAAAAAAATCTGAATTTATATTTTATTGGCAGAACCTTCTAGCTTTAAACTATGGTTGCGTTAGACTGATTGCTGAGTAATAGGTGTCAATACTCAGCAGGCCTGAACACAACTGGAAATTGTCACCTCTCCTTTTATTTGTATTTCAAATAGAGTTTTTATTAGTAGGGCAATGTTTGGCAATTCTTTCTGTAGTTTTGTTAATTGGTTCATACACTCTGGTCATAATTTTATTGATTGATATCAGTATTTAGCACCATCAATTTTTTTCATGCATTGATGAGCACACTATTTCTAGTCTGGTAATCCTGAAGAATAATCAGATATGCTAAATGAATCACCAAGCACATTTCCAATATGAACCTTTGGCAAAGAATCTCCCTTTTTGCCCTGAGCACCCGAAGATTGGGTTCCATCAGCAATGTAGTATGTAAAAAATAAATGCCATATATTGAAATGGCTATTGAGTCACATTACAGAAGTTTTACAACTAGAAGAGGGGTTGTTCCAAAACTTACTGCTCAAATTGAAAGGGGGAAAAATCAGAGTGATGGGAGGCAAATATTTTAAGAGGGAAAAACATGCTCTGTGTTCTTATAGGGGGATGCTTGTTAACTCTCTGGAATACCTCCTTATCAGGTCTTGTGTTTTGGTAACAATGTTAACTATTATCTTAACTATTTATATTATATCAACTATGTATTTATTATGCATTTATACATAGTAATTGTATATTGTATTAATTATGTTAGCTACCTTCTTCAATCGATTGTTAATTCCTTGATGGCAGGAAACGTTTTACTTCTCTTTGAATTTACCACTTGTATTTGATAGGCATCCAAAATATTTGTGATTGAACGGTTGATGTAAGGATCAATTCCAAAAGTTGCACACTTTTAAGTATTGGGGGAAAGGTAGAGGGGAAGTGGCAAGACCTGGGAATTAGGATCTTCTTCCTACTGGCCATGATAGCTAGGAAAGTCTATAGGATTTTAATGAGGAGAAACGAATATCTGTGCCCCACCCTATCCTCCTGTCCCCTTCTCTCTTCTCGGAAGATGTGGATAGACATACTGCACAAAGTGCCTATCAAAGAAGTGACATTTGACCTCCTTAAGGCTAGGGTACCGATGGTGATCGGATTGGAAGGCAGACAGATTTAGTTTATTTACACCCCCCAAATCAGAGCTTGCACCTTAATCCATTCTAAGAGATTTTTCTTTGAATTTTGAAGGCTTTTCAAATTTAGAAGTTCCTTATTGGCCTGTGAATGTGTAGGAAAGGAATTATTCCTTTAAGTATTTGATTCCTTAATTACGGTCGTTCATTCATTTAGCAAACTTCCATTTTGCTAACGTTTTCTCATGGAATTACTAACAGTAAGATCAAGAGAAAAAGGTAAGTTGGTGGGAGGGGCATGGATAGTGTTGAGAAAGAATTGTATGGATTTCAAAAATTCATCTACATGTCTCCTGAATAGAAGAGTTAATGAGGACAATTCATTGTGGTGTTATTTCACTTGTTTTAATTAAAGGAGGCTTACTCTGTATTTATTGTATAAATGCAGCCCCGATGGGCTAACTGTACAATTACTGTCTTACTCAGGTCCCCAGAATACGATACAATGACAAACTTCTGAAATTCATCCCCCATTTAAGCAATGTGAGCTTCACCTAGTCACCCACAATTGTAAGCCAGTTCTCAGAAAAGCTATTTAAAAACAAATCTGAAGTATACATAATGATGGTGAAGAAAATAAACATTAAGCAAAAGAAGAAATGATAAACATAACCTTTAGACCACATAACTTCCTTGGATGTCAGCTATTTCAGGAACTGAAATGATGCATTTATCATATTCTCATCTGTTCAATATATAATTATTTTAACTATTATGTGTGTTGTTTATAACCCATTATCTTGCAATAACAGCTTGCATGGATCACTGCATAATTTAAAAATATAATGGCTTTTCTTGCCAATATTTGATTTCCAACTCTAAATCTGCTGACTTTAACTATATCTGTTCCATGCACTTTGGGGAAACGAGTTTTTATTTCCTAAAGATTTATCTTAGAATATGCACCTGGAGTTTCTTTTTTCATAAACTGCTTTCCTTTGGCACTGGTTCATGTGGTGGCTCATTTTCTGACATAGAATAAATTGGCTCTGTACTTGCAAATCAACTAAACGGGCAGGAACACAAATCTGAGACCCAGTGGGTATAAAGTGGGTGAAAATAGGGCACTTGTTTAACTGTCTAGATAATGTGATCAAGAAAACCTGGAAATCAAGTCATTTGGTCTTGATTTACTCAAATTACCCTGGTCACATGAATTTTATCATTGTCTTTGTTGGGTAGATACTTATTATTATAGTTAACCAATATGTTCTGTGACTATCAAGATAAAAACATGGATCCCACATACGTTGATTTCATATTGTTCCCTAGTTAACCTGGTTGGGTGAGATACTAAGGAAACATTTTATATACATGTTATACATTTTATATACATATATATATATATTTAGTATATATCTATATATGTATATTTTATATACATATATAGATATATATTTAGTCACTAAGATTTATTGAGCACTTGAAATGTGGGTAGTCCAAACTGAGTGCTGTAAGTTTAAAATAGAGACTGGATTTAAAAGACTTAATAGTAATAATAATATAAATTAATAATTTTATATTGAGTACATGTTGAAGTGATAATATTTTGGATATACCACATTAAATTAAATACCTTATTAAAACTAATCTCAGCTGTTTGCTTTTAATTTTTTAATTAGCTACTAGAAAATCTAACATCTATGTGACTCACATTATATTTCTACTGGACAGTGCTGCTTTAGAGAAAATTGTGCATTTGTTCATAAAAGACTATTAGGTGTTCATCATAGCATTGTTTCTATATGCCAAGAATAAAAGAAAAAAGAGGTATTCAAAATATCCATTCATAAAGGAATGGATAAGTACACTAAAGTACAGGTGACCCTTGAACAATGCATCTAACTTTTGACTCCCCCAAAACTTAACTATTAATAGCCTAGTGTTCACCTGAAGCCTTACCAGTAACATAAACAGAGTAACACAGATTTTGTATGTTATATGTTTATGTAGTATATTCTCATATAAAGGAAGCAAAAGAAGGGAAAATGTTTTTAAGAAAATCATAAGGAGAAGAAAATATATTCACAGTACTGTATTCATATTTAAAAAAATCCATATATAAATGGACCCTCACAGATCAAATCCATGCTGTTCAAAGGTCAACTGTACATTCAGTAAATGATCTGTTCCTCTACTTGGATTCTTTAGTCTCTTAATATTTGCACGTCGTATTACCTCTTTTCTTTCAAGGCTTTATTCAAGTTTCACATGAACTCTGAGATGCTTTCTAACTACCCTATGTAATATAGCAATACCCATTTTTTTTCCTTCAAAGACCCCTACACACTGTACCCACTACTGAATCTCGCTTTTCTGATACTCCTTGTCATTTTAAGTACTATATTTCCTTTTATATATGTCTGATTTCCCCACTGTTGTATTCTTGGTGCTAGAATAATGTCTGCCACATGCTAGGTATTCAGTAGATATTTGTTGATTGAATGAATGATAGAATAGTAAATTTCAATGAAAAGGAATAAACTGGAAAAGTAATAAATACGAATCAAATTAGATATATTTCTACACAACATTGATTAGAAAAGGAAATTGCTGAATGAGATATATAGACACACACCCACGAAACACATACACACACATATGACATTCACTTAAGTAAGTTAAACACATCCATGTGCATGTGAGCACATACACATGTACACATACATACAAACTGTGGTATAGAAAGCAAATTCTTCAGTCCCTGTGATGCAGAACGAGGACATTAGAGGCCGAATGGGAGAAGCCAGGTAATTAACATGAGTCTCTGAAAGCTATCTTACAAATACCAATGTTGTTTAGAATCACATAAACTAAGGAGAATTTGGCAAAACCTTCCATTCTATTCGAACACCCCTTTCTTCATTTCCAACAGGTGATTATTCATCTGGACACTGCCAATTTCAAAGATAGGTATCTTAGCACCTTAGTTCTATATAAGTATATATAATTGATAAAAACTGTAAACTATGAACATCTGGGAACTGATCTCATTTCTCTGTCTAGAGTTGTACAGGGATTGAGGGACAGACCTGAAAAATCCACTCTTTCTTTATCTCTAAATGTCTTAAATGTGAAGGGGTATTGGGGTAAATGGTTTTTATTTACACAGTGCAAAACTAGGTGGTGGTGCTGAAGAATAGGTTGGATGGCAGGAGCTTTTCTTTTTTTATTTATTTATTTATTTTTGGGACAGAGAGAGACAGAGCATGAACGGGGGAGGGGCAGAGAGAGAGGGAGACACAGAATCGGAAACAGGCTCCAGGCTCTGAGCCATCAGCCCAGAGCCCGACGCGGGGCTCGAACTCACGGACCGCGAGATCGTGACCTGGCTGAAGTCGGACGCTTAACCGACTGTGCCACCCAGGCGTCCAGGCAGGAGCTTTTCAATAGGTGTAGAATGACAACTACATATGCAACCTTTTCCAAAGTCTAGAGATTTGAGTGAGTTGACTGCCAGATCCGATGTCATCTAATTAATCCAAGGGACAGCTTTTCCTGGCAATCAAAGTCAAATGGCATGCAATATTGGGGAGTGTTACTCAGTGGAAACACAGCAGGATTAAACATGTCAGAGCTTTGCTTCTCCAGGGGCTTTGATTTTTTTTAATTCTGTAATTTTTCACCTGGATCCCATGTAAAAAAACAAACACTCAATACTGACCTATTAAGTAGAAGTCTGAATAAATATCAAGACAAATATAGGTGACTCAGTGGAGAATTTTATCTTCTACTGTTGGATTTTTAAGAGCTTAAATTTAATTGTCTCATTTATATATTCAAATTAATAATCTTCGTTTAGTCAAAATAGAACAAATAAATTACAACTTCATAGCAAAACAGGGGCAGAAAGCTGCCCATATTTTCAGTGATATCCCATTTAGGTTGGCATTTGGAAATAATTTTCACTCCTGTATAGTAAATTTATTTTGGACCAGATCAATGGGGGACTATTTATATAGTTTAAAATTAAGTATTAGCTCAGCAAAATTTATTAACAGTTTGGTAGATTTTAACTTCCTGAGTTCAATTCAATAAGCATCTTTTAAATTCCTGCCATGTGCAGGCACAGTGCTCTGAGGACACAAAGATAAATTGACTTTGCCCTCGTCCAAGGGAAAGATCTTACAGTGTCTGAATGAAGCACGTTAAGCGCTCACGTAGAGATGTAAAGCAGCTATGGAGTCAAGTTGAGGACTATCCCTAAATAGAGGTTCGGGAGAGGCTCACTAGAGAAAATGGGTTCTCAATAAGAGTTAGTCCAGATAAACAATGGGAGGCAGTGCTTTCTAGGCTGAAAGGCATATGGCAAAAGGGGTGTTATAAGGCAGGTTTTAGTCAGGAAAAGAGAGGTTCATCTGTCTCACTGTGTGAGAAAAGCATGGTAAATGCAGGAAACTAGAATCAAGTTTATGTTTGTAGAGGGTAGAATACCTACTACACATTATGTCACTCTATACATGACAACACTTATAAAAGCATTGAGTATCAAGAAATGAGGCTCAGTGAGAGGTCATTTTAATAAACCAGGTGAAAAATGATGAGGGCAGAGGGCAAGGAATGTTGCTAAACATTTAGGATAGAAAGTTAACAGGACTTAATTAGATAAGTGTGGTGAGGTGGATGGAGAAGTTTAGACAACCTGCAGAGTTCTGGTTTGAGTGACAAGCTCTATTTCACTGTAATGTTTCAACCCAGTTACCATTGTGATAGCTATCAGGATGCCAGAGTGCGTAGATAAGCACTACCAAGTTCCCTATGCATATATACAGAGGAAATGTCCCTCAGAGATTGTCCTAGAAGTTTTGGACCTGACCATGAGGTCAAGGATTTATAAAAGGGGTCACATGCATGAAAGAGGCAGTTGCTGGAGAGATTTATCCAGAAAGAGCTGCTGTTTCTCTGTGAGTTGTGCTCTTCTGCCTTCAGGATGCCCTTTTTGAATCCTGGTAAGTAGGATTTCAAGGGGCCATTCAGGGAAATCTGAAACAAGTTGGCTGCCATTGGAGAAGCAGAAGACCAATGGCTGACTCAAACATGAGGAAGTCAAGGTAGACTATGGACAGTGGTGTGGCCCCTAGGTGACAAAAGAGGACTACAGAATATCTGACGAATTGAAGTGGTCAGGAAATACTGCATCATGATCAGAGGTACTCCCAGGATACCCAAGGAAGGGTGATTGGGTGTTTCCTGGGTGCTAGATTTGAATCCAGAGTGCCTTGGTGGGAGTATAGTCAATAAGACTGTTGAGAGGGGTGAAGAGGTTTCAACAGAAAAAAGCAAGAGGTGTACCACTGTGTATCACAGGGTTGAAGAAGCATGATATGCTTCCATCTGAAAAAGACCCATTATTTGGGTCAAAGAAACATCAGGAGAGACTGCCCACCTGGAAATCATAAACAGTCGAAGAAAATCCTTCAAGGAAAAGAGTTAGGCTTAAAAATTCCCCAGGCGCACCTGGGGACATGAGCTTAGATTATTGGCTGGATCCAGAGAGTACAGAACAGTCCTGTCAAGCAAAAGTGTTCTCACTCTTTTTGAGCCTGGTAGGACGTGCAACAGCTAAGGGTATGGCAAGGAAGTAAATGAGGAAAGGAGAAAGAGGAGAAACCAACCACACGTCTCCTCTCCCCTAGTCTCCCAGAAGACTTGAGCTCAAAGGGAGGAGAAATTTGATGTTAAATCACATTGGACTTCTGAGTAATATTAGAATAGAAATTTGAATTCGAGTTCCTAAGTTGCAGATCAACTTAAAGGGACCCTCAGACTGTCACTGCCTTAAGTAAACACAAAAATCATGGAAAATCCTATTTTCCCTGAATAATTTTAAGTGGATGATAGGAGCAACACTAAATTGGTTTTGCTGTCCCACTAGTTGTGTTTGTTTGACATCCCAGTTAACATTGTCATTTATTGACATTGGGCTTTTGTAGCAATAATAGCTTTAATAGATAACATGACAGATTCTATCTGGGAATTTGTTGATGTGGGGGTGTCAGTAGGATATGCAGATGGATGTTTTCCAATAGAGAAGTAGCTACATGAATTTAGACTGAAGGGAGAAGTCAGGGTTGTATGCAAGATATACTTAGATATCTCCTTTTTTTCCCTTTTAGCTCTCTATGAGTGTGGACCACTTCCAAACCAAGATATCTATAATTCTTCAATGATCTTTGTGGGTTTATCTGCTTTAATCAAACTTACACAAGGCTACCGAGATAAACTGTTTGAAATATCACATTTTTGTGCCTCAAGAACAGTGACTTCTCATCAATTATCAATCAGATTGGATTTTCTCAGCTCAGCAGGCAATTTTAATCAATCGTCTTTCCATATTTACTTAACCTCATTTCTCACCACTTTTACATGGGACCGCTCCTTCTGACCCCAACAGAAGGTCAACTCTTTATGCTTCATTTATACTTTTGCTGTTCACCATGTTGGAACCCACTTTCAACCAAATTCTATTTTCAGTACCCAATTCAGGTACTCTTAACATGGGTTTCAGGCCAACTAGGGTAGTTGTAAGGCCTCTGAGACTGCAGATGAATATTTCTGCCTTTTGTGGGAACAATGCGGCCATGGTTTAAGTCAGTTTTCATATAGGGTCTGTAACCCAGAAAATAGTTAAGTACCACTGACATAACCTAAAATATATAATTCACTTCACTGTGCCCATATTTCAATGCCCCTCCCAGCACCTGCAATTACAGACCCTCTTCTTCCAAGATGCCTCAGTGTGCTTGCTTTTGCTGCACCTGCTCCCACTGATTGCCCCACGGCCAGCTGGAACTTACTTTGGGTCCAGAGTAACTTCTGACCACAGACAGGAAGTCCTTTGGCTTCCTCAGCCCCCACATTCAGCTACCATTTCTATGACTGACCTGAGATGTGGTTTGCTAGGGTTTTTTGGTAGCTCAACCTGGTTGATGATTACCTAAAGTTTTGGGTCCCTCTTGAACAATCATATACATGCTCTACCATCGAAAGTTTCCCTCATTCCCTGGCATCATTGCAGTTGGTTCCCTGTGCCATGTCTCTTTCCATGGGACTCCTGATTTTCCACTGCTAGGTCCTGTCCTCTGTTTTGCAAATACTGCTACTTCATCTTGGACTCCAATAATAATAATGTTGACACCAATAAGAACAATATTGATTACATGTAAGCATGTTACATTACATGTAAGCATTACATGTAAGCATTCAGTGCTTACATAAGCCAGGCAATATATTTAATGTTTTACGTACAATGCCTCATTTCTTCCTGACAACTGCCTTACCTGATAGACATTTTTAAGGGAACCTTCCATTTATGGTAGCTACCCTTTATTGAGCAACCATTACATGCCACACATTTTGCTAGGCTGTACATATATGTAATCCCCACAAACACATAGAATTTTTATCTGCATTTTATAGAAGAGGAACCGAGAATAAAGAGTCTCAATGACTAAGTTCATATAGACAGCAAATTGCAATTAAATCTCAGGGTCTGTATCCCCAGTGCCAGAGTTAAATAGGCTGGCCTATTCCTCAGACCCCTGCCTCACTTCTTCACCAGAACCTATGGTCCTGGTAGACAAGTCTAGATGACCCTGTTTTTTGCCTCAATGAATTGTTTCTGGATATGATATTCATATCCCGTGTCTGTCCTACAGTACCTGCTTATAGATCTTGTGCATTTAGTTACTTTGCCTGTTCATTCATTCATTTATTAGCTCACTCACTTGTCTGGCATCTACTTATTGGGTGTTCATTCTATGCCCCGTCTTATGCAAGAACTAGGGAAACAAGACTGGAAAAGCACAGCTTGGAGATAGACATGTAAATAAATATGATGGTCTAACGACTATGATGGAGCCAAAGAGCCAAAATTTATGAGTCAAGGTCAGCATAGAGAAGCTAGTGCTTGAGTTGAGACATAAAGGGTGGCCCAGAGGAGACCTTTCAACCAGAGGCAAGAGAATTTGGTGGGAGCATATTGCCAAGTTCAGGGAGCCCCAGTAGGTTCAGCAGGTGCTGGGATTGGGGCAGGAGATGAGAGGGATGGCATAGGAGATCAGAAACCAGAGCACTGGAGACCCTGAAGATTCTGCCGATGAGTGTAGGTTTTATTCCAGACACATGAAAGCTTCAAAGGAAGTCTGTCATTCCTCCACTATGTCGAATTTGTATAGTAGATAGTAAAATCCACATCTTCCAGTTTGGGGGGGAGACAGTTCCCTGTAGTGCCAAGTTAATTTTACTTGTATGATGGAGTCTCAGTACCTCTTGCTGGGTGGGGATTTATAATCTCCTAATATATTTGCTTAGCAAATGCCTAGAGAGGTGACACTGTGACACACTCTACGAGGTTTAAAATGTCCTTTAATTCTTCCTCTCTCGAGTCGGCCTGAAACACCGAAGGGTGGTTAGCCTGAATAACTTGTCTGCAAGGCTTACTGATTCTAAATGATGTGTGAAGTTATCAGGGATTAGTGCACACACAACCACCTCTCTGCTTGGAAAGTTTACCTCCTGTGACAAATTTCATCTTCACCCCATAAATTCAACCTGCTGACTTGCTCCTTTACATGATTTCTGATTATAGTTTGGAAATCCTTTAAAAAGTGATAGTTACTAAACGAAAGGACCCAGGGAAGTTTTAGGACCACGTGCCTTACTAAAACCCGATGCCTGCAAAATTTTGTTGAATTAGGTACTCTTTGAAAGAAACACCTGCATTCTATCACGTTTGCATGTCTTGGCCTGTCTCAGAATTCCTTCCATGCAGTCTTTCAACAGGCTGGGACACGGCTCCGGGTCGCTCCCTATCCCATCTCTGCAGGTACCTGTGTCCTGCCAAGGGCGGCATATGGCGTTGTGACTCAGGAGACAAAAAAGATGAGCACAATGGTGACAAAAGTTTTCAACCCATGATGCACCTCTCCCTTCAACCCCCAACTGTGGAGCCCGAGAATGGGGAATTTGCTTTTTGGAGTAAAAGATCATAAAATGCTTTCTTGCTTTCATTGTGGTCCCTCATCTTGGAGTTCATTATTTCTTTAAACATGCCTAACTGTAGCTTGGAAATTTTACTTTCTTATACAAGCAAAAAGATGCTTGGGGTGCTCTGAGTGTTTGATCCTGAGCTTTCATGTGGCCTCATGCCTTTCCTTGCACTGGTACGAGATGAAAGGAAACCAGCTGTTTTCTTGTTAAAGATCAAGGTGATCAGGATAGTGATTCAAGACCTAGCGATGATTGCTGCAGGGAGAGCAGAGGCTGGGTGATGTTATTCCGTTAGGCACAGTATGTCAGATTTCTGTGGCTGTCAGAAAGAGTATTTCATTTCATGCCTATTTGTGATTTCTTTGTTGTTGTTGTTGTTGTTGCTGGGTTTCAATTCCTGGCATCATACTCAGTAAACTGAATGAGGCTATTATTAGTAGTCTATCCGAATGGTAAGAGAAGAGCTAATATCTCAGATTCTTACTATGTTTCTGTGCTGTTCTTAACAACCTCACTTTTTATCCTCACAATAATGCTATGAGATAGAAGGTGTCATTCCATTTTACAGAAGAGAATATTGAGACACAAGAGTTTAAGTAACTCTTAACTTCAGGTAGTTAATGAAGTTAAGTAACTCAACTTCATTGTGTGGGTTATACTGCTCACAAATGTTAGTAGAGCTGGGATTTAAACCCAAGCAACCACACCAGGATTAGGGTGAGGTAAGAGAGGTTTCCTAGGGCACAAAATTTAAGGCAGCACTCCCTTGAAGTCTCGTGTAGGTGCAGGGCTCAAACCTGAGGGTGAGTGCCTCCTTGAATCACATTCCCAGGGAACTTCTTTGCTGCTTGCCATACCCTAGACTCAGCCTTCCTTTGGAGGCTGAGTAGTGTTAAACCTCATGGCATACTGCCTCTCTGGTTCTCATCCTTCTGGATCAGAGCCATCTGTTAACAGGGAAGTAGATTGAACAGCCCAGGAGAGGGTTTGTAGAGACAAGCAGGGATGGAGCCCAAAGTAGGATTTCTCCCTTGCTCTTGGCTGGGCATTCTTGTCTTGTACTATGTGCCCTCCCATTCTTTTCTTTTCTTTGTCTCACCTCAACCATCTCCAATACAGAGGGCAATAAAGATGCTCTTCACTTGAGAGGTAAATTTCTGCATCCCATAGAGAAAACATTAGAGCAGCATCACAGAGGAGGGTGTGTACTCAGACCTTATTTCATCTTGTCAAGTCCAGACACACCCTGAGGTATATGTTGATGTCAAAGCTAATCCAAGGACACATATCTATGAGAGAAATCTCAGAATCTTAGAACAGGGTCTGCTGAGGAGAAGTCAAATTGCACCAGAGAAAAGGAAAGCGTGTGTGTGGTGGTGGTGGTGGTGGCGGGGGGGGGGGGGGCGGGTAGTCCAGGATCTCAGGGCAATCATGAAGAACTCAGAGAAGTCCTTGAAAATCTTTTAGTGCACTTGGTCAGTTTTGAATAGGACTGGACTTTTCTGGTGTGCTGACAAATGGCAAAATAATTGCTATTTCATTAGGACAAGCAGATCCCTCTGTTCAGTCATGCACAACTTGATATTTAGGAAACCACTGGAATTATGGGATGAATTATGAATTTAGGAAACCACTGGAATTATGGGATACCAGGTGGGAACTATCCCTGGTATCTCTCAGTGATGGGCAAACCCATTCTTTGACTCAGTGAGGCCTGGAATAAGCACCTATGAGCTCCTAATCACATATGTGGAGGAGAGCCAGCAGCAAATGAGATGAGCATAGCGGAGATGAAGGAGAGTGAGTATTACGGTCTGGTAGCTTCTTTGAACTTCTCAACATCATGCTAGAAAAGTTCTGGTAGTCCTTCTAGATAAACATTTACCAGTGAAATCCCAGCAGATTGGCTGATGATGGTTTCTCCTCCTTTATAGATATCATACCACCAAAGCCATGTGGGAAGACCACTCTAAATCAACAAGTCAAACAGCACTCTGCGTAGGGAAGAACTGGGCTGTGAACGAGTAGCACTTGCCTCTTTAATTAGGTTCATAAATCTGGGTCCAAGGCGCCATGGCTTGTGTCGATGACACTGTAAGGAGCTGACGGTCAGCTGGGAAGCCCGGTGGGAGGCAATGGCCACCATGTACACGGCATCATACATCAGAGCCGCTTCAGTCTGTGAAGGAAAACACACATCACATCTTCAGTTCCACCTTTGTTTACCTTCCTTTACCTGCAAAAACATTCTGCCTGCTTCCTTTATCTCGTATTTGTCCGATCTCAACAACCATTCATTCTCCAGCTGAATAGTCTTCACTCTCCAGTAGCTATTTTTCTCTAACATAATACCTCCTACTCCACAGTAAACTGGAGTCATAGCTCTGCTTTGTTTTGAGTTCTTAAAAAAATAAAACAAAAATACAAAAAATAAAAAGCCCACCTCACCGATGTCAGCCACATAAGTCTTGATTCGGGGAACAAATATTTGGAGCATCTTCCGTGTTAAGCATGGTGTTAAGATCAACTACATTGAGTTAGAAGTTACTAAGCCTCAACATTTTAATATGAGATTTTGTTTTTTAGGACTTATACCCATTTATATGTTTATTTGCTTGTTTCTATTTGGTAGAAAGAAACAGATTCAAGCAAAACAAATAGGTAATTTCCAAATAGAGATATTACTTGTGCTCTTTGCTTCTATTTACTAGAGCCAAGAAGGTCTGAGATATGGAATCAAATCAAACAGCAGGTTGTAAGAGACCTTCTGAAAAACAGACCTGTGTAACTAGCTCAGAATACACCTTTTATCAGCATTTGCTTTTTTTGATAGAAAGTGTAAGTAGTTATTGCTTTTGGGGGTTGGGCATCTCATTCTTCCCTTCTTCATGATATTTCTCTCACTTGCAAAATTTCACACAAAACTGCTAGAATTTTTATAAAAATATTGTCATGTTTTCTTAAGGATAAAATCATATAATACCTTCACATTTTAGTGGAGGGTTTTCATCACAAATTTATTTGAAATTCTCAACAAGCTCCCCAAATCAACAGAACAGATAGATAAAACTACTGATGTAGGAAAACTGACCTTTAGACAGGATATTGACTTGTGTAGAAACATACATATAGCCAACAATTGGTAGAGTTAAATCTAGAATTCAGGTCATAGATCAAAGATTCTCATGTATTTTTTTTTTTTTTCAGAAATCTGTTGATTCAACATGTATTATGCACTTACTGAGCATGTCTTAATGGAGGTGGAAAGAGAGGGTAAGGGTTACCACATCTTGCACTTTATCCATCTATGAGGCCAGAGAGTATCCCCACTTTAAATCTGTTTCCTGTGCAATTGCTATCATGGCATTTTCCATATGTATTTATAGTGACATCTGTTTCTCAGTAAGAATGTGGGTTTTGCGAATGCAGAAATGGTTCAACTTCATTCTCTCTCTCTCTCTCACCTCCCTATATATACATATATATAAATTTAATTTAATGTTTATATATAATATATATTTAATGCTTATTTATGTTGAGAGAGAGTGTGTGTGCACGTGTGCACACAGGTGGGGGGGGCAGAGAGAGAGAGAATCCCAAGCAGGCTACTCACTGTTATCACAGAGCCCAATGTCAGGCTTCATCTCATGAACTGTTAGATCACGACCTGAGCCAAAATCACGAGTCTGATGCTTAACCTACTGAGCCACCCAGCACTCCTTGACTTTATTCTGTAGTGGCTAGCAGAGTTACTGGCATATAAAAGGTCCTTAATAAATGTTTGCAGAAGGAAGTCATGGTATCTCTTGCCTTAAAATGAGATACATTTTTGTGAGACCTGTATAACGCCAAGGCTTTAAGATGTCCTTCTAAGATAAATTGTTTCATCAAGTATCCATGTTCTTCACCATTCTCCTTTATCAATTTGGTGGAATTGAAGGAGAGTCATCTATTGGTAGAATGAGACTTTTGAAACTCAATCAGTAACAATAGCTGACTTTTGTCAAGTTCTTATTATAAGTCAGGTGCTACCTTGACACGAAATCCTCACCATAACTGTTATTCTTTTGCGGTTAAAGAAGTAACCAGGTTAAACAGCATCCCCAACCTAGTGGAGGGAAAACCAAGATTCAAAACAAGGAGGTTGGTGCTCGGTTTGTCTTCACAACCACGAAGCCGAACTAACTGCTTCTAAAGCAAGTTTTTGTCTGATGATTTAATAAGTACAATAATAGCTCAGTTATGGTGAATATTCACTGACAATTTACTACACACCAGGCATTATAAGCATTTTCCACATGCCGTGTCCTTAAATTGTTGAAATGATACCTTTGAAATAGGCAAAGTCCCCATTATACAGACAGGGAAATGTAGACTTGGAGAAGTAACTTTAGGAAATAACTTTGATAGCTCCCTAACTTATTAGGCAAGTGAGAATTTCACCTCAAGATGTAAACTTAGATTTCAGAGCTCATGCTCTGAAAAACTGCTTAACTGCTATGCTATGAGGACCTGGACCTTTTTAGCAGTGGAATATGCTTTTCATAAATTTGTATGTGTAATCACTGGTTGACAAATGGAATGATTTGGTACAGAAGTGTGAGGAGTAACGTTCCAATGATCTAACGTTTTCATAAGCTGGGCTTAGAAAGGATTTTGACTTTCTTTGTCAAGGCTGCCTCTGCACTGGGCTGGGAAATAACATGGTTCACAACCATGAGCCTGATCTGTGCTTTTCAAATTCGAAGAAGAAAACCATTTATTCTAAAACCATGCTTCCTCTTGAAGTGCAGTGTTTTCTCAGATGGAAGAGACATGTCCTCTACCTATTTTATAGCACTAATAAACTATCCCTGAATTTCCTTTCCTCTTTAGTTCTGTGCTAGAGGCCAGTGACAAAGCAGCAACCCTCAAGTCATTTTAAGTAAATTAAAAAAAAAAATTGGCCTGTGTTTCAGAGTTTGTTTTTCCAAATGCGTTTCTGTGCACATTTTATTTATATCGGAAGCCTGAACGAAACCCCATTACTCAGTGCCCCTAAGAAAATCTTTTAACCGCAACATGGATCACGAAACAAGCATATGAAAAGCAGTCTCACACAATGTTTTAGTTATCACAACAGCATGCAATGGGTTAACTTAACAGCATGGGTTAACTCAGCAGGTCTGGGGTGCTCACACTCTACGTATTCAAAGAAAAGACTGACCTTTGGTTACTGGGAAAAAAACACCCCAAACCTTGGCTGATCATAGTGATTTTGTATCTTTGGGGTCTTGGGCATTGCTAAACAGTGTCAGCCAACAGTGTGATTTATGACGAATGCCTATTTTTGTTCATCTGGGGCCCCGGGCTGCGCTATTTCAGTTTGCCCTCAGGAACTGCTGAGTGACTAAGACTAAGACTAAGTAACTAAGGTCAGATATGGGGCTGCTCTGTGCCTACGTGACTGACTCCCGATAAAAAACCCTCACACCAAGGCTTGGGTGAGGTTCCCAGGTTAGTAACACTTCACACATGTCCCACATCATTGCTGTAGAGAATGAAATACTGTCAACACAACTTTTCTGGGAGGGGAACACTCGTAGTTTCTGCATAGTTTCTCCTGGACTGTGTGCCCTTTGTAACTTTTTCCTCTGATGGTTTTAATCTATATCCTTTTGCTGCAATAAACTGAAACTACGGGTCTAACAGGTCTGCTGATTTCTGTGAGTCCTTCTACCAAATCATCAAACTTGAATATGGTCCTGGGGACCCCAACACAATCCAGTGAGATGCTACACCTTAGGAGTGAGGATTAGTGACAGGATGTGGCTTTACAGCGTCCTTGCATTTTGCTCTCTTCCTGGTATATAACACTGTTGGGAAAAGCTGGACAAGATCGGGGTGCTGAAGGAAGACTTAGTCCTTGTGGAGTGAATGGGCAGAAAGTATGGATTTCCCATCTTCTCTGCAAATTTAGAAATATTCACTAACCTGGTATGGTTAGTGAATATCAAATATCTTCTCTTCTAAAAGAGAAGTTCTCCCAAATAACACCCTTTCCCTTCATTTCCTAAATTTACTCTCTTACTTGGGTCCTCTATTAAAGTATCTCACCCAAGCATACAGCTAGCAGAATTTGTCTCTTAGTACAAATTAGCTAGTTTCCCTTGTGGGGGTGGATGCTGTTGAGGAGCCAAAGTAGTGGGAGAGGCAGTGAACATCCTGAGTTGGGAATGATGCTGCAAAGAGCGAGCCGCAAGCAAACCAGGGTTTGGAAATGGGCTGTAGAGGTAGGAAAGATAGAATCACGTACTCACAATCTAGAAATTTGGTAATTAAGGCAGCAACTCCAGCAGGTCCAGTGAGACCCGGCACAGAGGTTGACATATTGTAACGTGAAGAAGCATTTTTAGCTTTTGAGGGAGACAGGGAGGAGTTGGAAAAAGAGGACCATATGTGGAGTTGGAAAACATACCCAGGTGATTCCACTGGTCGCAGAAGGTCACACAGGTACCAGGGAAGGAGCCATCCTGGGCTCCATGTGCAAGCCAAGAAATTTGTCTCTTGTAAACAAAAAGGATTCTGCCTCTGCATTTCAGAATGCCTTTTGTTCTTTGATTGAGTACACACTGGCTTCACAGCAGGTACCATCAAGTAAATTCAATTCTATGTCCTGGAGGCTTTGTAGACATTATCTAATTTAATCTATAGAGCACTGCACAGTATTATTTTACAGATTTACAGAAGAGCTAGCAGGCTCCTAGAGGCTAAATAACCTAGTCATGGCGTTCAGTTATTCAGGGGACATAGTCAGTACTTAATGTAGGCTTTGCTTATCTGGAATCCCACAGCCCATTGTCTTTCATCACTGGAATGAACATTTAGGTGGACACTCAAAAGTGCCTCCCTTTTGGGTCATGCTAGGAAATACTCACATGTGACATAAAACTACTGACCTAACTTGATATTGTGAATGCATTTAAAGAACCGGGAAGGCCAATGATAGACCGGCATTGTGTTGTTTCTATGATTCCTATGTAGTGTTGAATCATATATAGTTTTGGTTCACAGTCAGAGAGGAATCTATCCTAAAATGAACCGCTCCATTATCCCAGTCTATCTAAAAGCCAATAGATTAAATCAGCCCAAATGTTAAGGGAAATTTAAACGTAGTGAAAAGAAATGAAGTACATTTCATAAAATCACTCCAACCTCTATTGAGTTAATTAATACTTCGGTTGATAAAACACCTTCTTTTTTTAATCTCAAGATGTTTTAAATAACGAGTTTCACTATTTTTGGACTCTACTGACTCAGTAACAGTTTTCTTAACTTAATTTTAACCATATTTTTAAAGTCAACATTTTTTCCTTTTAATTACATCTATGGCTCTTAAGTCTGGAGTCAATATTTTTCATCTTGGACATGCTTTTCATGTTTGGATGTGTTTTGATATATATCATAATATTGTTTGATGATATTTTAGTGTATGACGTTCTAAGAAATTTTTAATAGTTAAACATATTAAAGGGGCACCTGGGTGGCTCAGTTGGTTAAGTCTCTGACTTTTGATTTTAGCTCAGTTAATGATTTCACAGTTTGTGAGTTCGAGCCCCACGTCAGACTCTGTTGTGACAGCACAGAGTCTGCTTGGGATTCTCTCTCCCTCCACTTTCCCTGCCCCTTCCCCACTCTTGCTCTCTCAAAAGAAATAAATTTCAAAAAAACATTAAAGAGGACATTAGACAAATAGGTGGGAAGTAAAAACACATGGGTATTTTTAAACATATTTAAAATTTTTCTACATTATATATTTATAAGACATCTGTATATGTATGTAGTGCACACAAAAATATAACTATATAGGGCAACAGGGAAATTCACATCGGAGAGTGGTGGTATAATGCATACAATTTCAGAGAATGCAATCCTATTAGAGTAATGGTGTAACTTAAATATTAACAGTGGTTAGTCTAGGTTAATTTTTAAAATAATATTAATAGTTTAGAATAATCTCTATCTGCACTACTCAGGCCTATTTCTTATTTATAGGAACTCTCTTTGGACTTTTACAGAATTATTTCGGGACTATATGAATATTTTTCATTTAACATCTTGGTCTTAGCAGATGCTCAATTCTTATTTATTTAGTATTAGTTCCTTTATTAAATACATAGTTATTGAAGGCCTGCTTTGTGCCAGGCCTTTCCCAGTGCTGGGGATGAGGCAGATCGCAAAACGACAAAGTCTCTGTCCTCATAGAGCTTATATTCATGTAAGGGAAAGCATAGAACAAACAAATCAAAGTATAGTGTATTAAGTCACAGGGCTACAGAGCAAGGGGAAACAGGCTATGGGAGAGAGAATAACAGCAGGGGGCTACTATTTATATTATTTAGATAGGGGATTCATAGCAGGCTTCTCTGATGAAGTGGCAAACCGGAATCAGGGAGGGTTTTAGGTAGTGAGAGCCACAAATGATACAGATACACGAAGGAATAAAACATGAGATCTGAGGACTACAGACCCTGTGGAACTGAAACCAGGGGACGTTTCATCAGTAAGGTCGAGAAGAAAAGAGTCTGAGTACAGAGGCGACACGAGAACAAAGATTTGTTAGATCTGGGCCCCAGCTTGGAGACATGGGGTGTGCTCTCTTGACTCAGATTAGTCCACTGAGTGCCTTTAAAGCTGCTCTTTAAATTTTCTGTGACTCAGTTTCTACATCCCCAAACAGGTCCCCTTTACTAGAAGCAAAAAGGAAACAGTGAACTGGTAAATGGACTCTTTGGGTAAATAAAGGTCAATATCATGCTTCATGGGATAAATTTCAAAACTATACCTATTTTTTTTCTTTCTATGGTATCTACATGAGATGACGGATACTAACTGAACTTACTGCAATAATCGTTTTACAATATATGTAAGTCAACCTGTTAAGCTGTACACATTCTACAATGTGTACAATTGTATCTCAGTAAAATTGGGGGCAAAAATTCTGCATGACCATGGGATCCAACTTCTAGTGGGTGCTGTGTTCTACCACATTTTTGACTAGTTTAGACATGACCTGATATAGCTATATACTTCCCATTTTTAGTGCCCTGGTGAGCCCTTCTCTTCTGTTCTGATAAACCCCTATTTTCTTTTTTATAGTGTATAATAATAACAATAAGCAATAACAGAGCCTAGAGATCTCTTTCTTAGGGGAGATGACAGTCATAAACTTTAGGCAAAACAGGACCTCTTCCATCCATTGGAACTTGGCTCTGTCATGCCTCTTGCCCACGGGACTGTCATTTGCCCAGGTCACCAAGAGCTGTGCTGGGGAAATAGCAGGACCCTGTGCCTGGCCTGAGTCAGTGTGAGTTGTGAGGCTCTTTCCTCCTTATTAATGATTTTCCTCATCTCAGTCAATATGTACAAACTGTCCTGTCAACTCAGTATAATTGAATACAACAGATGCTTTTTTTTTTTTTTAATAAATTAAGCCATCCTTGTGATGAATATTTACTGTTTGGCATGAATCCACAATCTGTGTTAACATAGCTCCAAACTGTAACTTTTTTAGTGGTATATGCCAAGCAGAGGTAACAATTATTTGAGATCTTATCCTATGATAGAAATCTCATTGGGGGCAGGGAGGATGGTCAGAGGGTTTTGAGCCATATTTGAACTCATTGGAACTACAAATCCAAGAGGAAAACGAGAAAAACCAGTGTATTAGCATAGCTCTCTGTCTCTCTCTGTCTCTGACTCTTTCTCTCTCTCTGGCTTGCTCCCTCCCTTTCAGAAAGCCTAGTGTTTCCTCAGATATTCTCTACTTGTTCTTATTCAAAGCAACATTTTAAATCGCCCAAGGCTCATTTGTACCAAAATGCTTCCCATCATTATCTCTCAGATCACTTTGTGTATTTTAAGAGTTATTTCAGGTTTGAAAAACAGACAGGGAGCTTGAACGTGGAATCATCCAGAACCACTTCATTCATTCATTTATTTTTTCTACTCACTTGTTTCTCATGAAAAAAGAAATCCCAAGTTCATTTCTCTGCAAGATGATACCTTTCAGTTATCAGTAAATTGCATCTTTAAAGCAAGAGTGCTTCTCCCGATGATGGCAAGAGAGAAATGAAATACTAGGCCAATTTCAAATGCTATTACCTGCCTGCATTCCCAGTGTCTTTCCCTTTAGATGACACTGTTCCTACATAGAAAGCTTTTTTTTTTTTATCTCCTGCTATTTTCTTCATCACACAGGGAGCTTCATTAGAGAAATAAAACTAGGGTAGGTGCCTTTGACAACAGAAGACAAATGATGTTAGCAAGAAGCTCTCTGATGAGGCGGTTTGCAATTTATCTGTTCAGCCGAGTACCTCTCCTTTGTCAGGGGATGGGTCTGGCAACTGCTTCAAGAGCAACATATGGCTGGTGTGAATCACTGTCAATGTCTGCAAAGGTGTTCCTGTACATATCCAGGCAGGAAGAACGTGAACACGCCAACTGTATGTAAATCTGGCACTTTTCCATGTGTGCCGCCGCTTGCTGAGATGTGGCAGAAACGAGGAAGGCAGAAATGAGGTTCTGTCTAATTTTTGTAGGCAGCTTGTTCCTCCTCTTTCTCTCCCTTCTTCCCAAGGCCACATTCCCAGGGGCAAAACTCTCTCCCTCGCTTTGGTTTCTGCCTTGGCTCCATCTGGCTGACAATGGTAGCTACTCTTATTAACTTGATCTGAGGCGTGTACAGCCAGAAGGCTGAAAACAGCAGTTTTTGAGCGTAGCCATGCCGAGGCATTGAAAATACCTGAAAAGTTTGCTCCTTCTTCTTTCATTCAAGTCAAGGCACAGGTTGTGATACGTTTACTCACACTAGAGAAGGCATGCGAGATTCTTAACCCAACCCCCGAGGAATTCAAACATCACCTCAAGTGATTCTGTTTTAAGACTACTTACTGTCATCATGCCATCCAAAAGGCCAGTCTCTGGCCTGGGGGGGGCCTGCAGTCTCTCCATGGACCACTTCTCAATGATGGAGGACACACGAGGGTTGTCAATATTAAGCAGCCGAAACCCGGTCATGTTTACACCACTGTACCTATAGAGTTCCAGATCTAAAGCAAATAAGTCCTGCGCAGTATTAAAAATGATAAAAGTAGAAAGGGTTAACATCTTCAGTGCTCTCTATGCAAAAGAGAATAACGATCGCAGAAGCAACAGATTAAAACTAAAATGGCAAACATCCTCATGTCACTTCATGAAAGAACATTTCCTATGGTTCTTCCTTTGTGTGCTGCCTGAGAAGCTCTAAGGCAGTGGACGGTTTTCGTTTGCATCTATTTTTTTGCAACACTGTTAGATTTGGGCAAATCAAGAAGAGGAATTTGGCTGTCAATAATTAGTATGCCCTTGGGTATTCTGAGAAGTTGGAGAATTCTGTCCGGGATATAGTGTTTGGGGTGTTGGAAGGTATCTTTGTGTCCACTTGTTCTGATGCCTTTATTTTATACATGAGGACACTGAAAATCTGAGTGGTGATGTGATTGGTTCAAGAATGACCCGCTTGTCTGTTCCTCCCTTCTCCACCACATCTGGCTGCCTCAGATCTTACAAAGGTGGTGGAATTTGGAACTTGCATATGCACTTGACAGGAAGATCATTTCCAGGAGGAAAAATTATCATTTCCTGGCTCATTGAAAATCACCCATGTCCCATACATTGAGTGCATGAAGAATGTTCACCGGACACAAGCTCTGAATAGGAAGCGAAGGGTTCTCTTCAGAGAATAAATTGGAGCATAGAGTTGTGTGAACCTGGGTATCACAACAGTAGAACTAGTTCCCTGTCAGACAGCGTTTCCAGAAAAAAACATTTAATCCACTCGTGTCTTCCATGACAGAGGAGGCTGAGTGTAAACCAGGGGTTTATGTTGATTCATATTTAAAACAGATCTATGCGATAATTGCAACTTTTTTCTTATGAAGAAAGGTTTGACTCTAAAATGCCATTAAAAATGCCTCACATTGAAGAATAAACCAGACTCCAAAATAACATTTAACAGGAAAATAAAAGAGAAAAACTTCCATGGAAATTTCCTAACGGTGTAAATGCTTTATGGAAGTGCAATGCAAGATAGTATATTATCAGTGATGACCGCAGTTCTAAGGAGAAAGAAGTAGCTTCAGAAATACCTCATGATTTGTATTTGCAGAAGATGCATCCAGATTTGTTCTTTTGAAGAATTCTTCTCTACACTGCCACCCTTTACCAAGATAATGTTGGATTAGACTGTAGAATTTTAAGAGGGCAGCTCTGTGCTCCTGGCTCAGTATCAGAAAAAGAGTACTGCCTTCTAAAGTGTTATATATATATATATTTTCCCTTTGTACTATGTAACTCTCTTTCTCCTTTTAAGTTTTATTAATACTCATGGGCAAGAAGGGTAAGAATATATAAAAGCAAAGCATGGAAGAATGCAGATAAAACCAAAGGAAAATGCTTAAAGAAGCAAATTTAAAGAAGAAGACCTAGAAAGATTTCCACCAAATGAATGGAAGAAAAGTTACTCAAACTACAAGAGGTCAGACAGAAAATTCCAGAATGCATATGGAATCCCTCACAGACTCCATAGTACATAACGCAGTGTGCTAAAATGAATACATTACACAGGTGCAAAATTAGGTGGACTTAAAAGTTGAAGTTTCTATGCAATATAGAATACGGAAAGTCTAGGGTCCGATTTGCAACACCTGCTTGTCAGGGAAGGATGAAAAAAGCAAGACTATGAGAGTAAGTTGTTTGTTCCTGAAAGGTCTCTGTGAAGACCAGCCTTTTTCTTTGTTCATATTCTTTCTCAAATTTCAACAAAACTAGCCTTAGGAGGGTGCACAGCCAGGGATGATAGAAATTTCTGTGGCAGATGGCCATGCCACCTTGAGTAGAACCCAGGTATTCATGGTGATGGGGAGATGGTTGTACTTGTGACCTAAGATGTCTTCCAGGTCTCAAGGTTTCCCTTGACTGTTCTGACAGAAGACCTGATTCAGATGTCCATGAGGGAGGGAAGATCATGGAAACTGTAGTTCAAGATCTTCTGCCCTGCATCCCACTCCCTTGTCCCAAGCTCTGGAGCAGTGATGATTTTGGCACTTGCCCCAGAACATTGGTCTCATGATGTCCTCTGTACCTCTTCATGCTCTCAGAGATACTTGAGTGAGGAATAGAATGAACTGTTTCTATCAGTAGTATTTATTCAAGGACAGCTGGTCCTTGTTCCAAATTCTTATATTTGGTAAAATGGTACTTAATACATTTCCCAGAATCTGGGTGGATTTCAGTGACACACCTTAACAGAGTAGTAAAGAAGGTTGGTTTTACGTTTTCTTTTCACGTAAGAAAGTGGAGTGTGTGTGTGTGTGTGTGTGTGTGTGTGTGTGTGTTGGGAGGGGTGTAGTGGGGGGGGCACAGATTTTTGAAATTGAATGAGAGCTATCACATCATTCACATGTGTTCAATGCCCTAAGTCATTCTCCCTTGATCTGATACTCTCAACATTTAGTATTGTTTCTTAATTTCTTAGGCTCAGTGCCATTTTTTTTTTATGGTGAAGAATATTCTCTGTGCAAAGCATCTCTGATGCTCCTTTTCTTAATAGTCTTCAAAACACCTGACAGGTGACCCCTGGCTAAGCCAGCTATCTACTGGACTTGGGCAGGTAAATCACATAGATCAAAAAAGCCAAGATATACTTTAGTGTGCCTTCTAGTGTATATAGAAAATGTAGATGATTCTTCTTTATGCATATGCACTTTGACAGTTTCTATTTAATGAAAGTATCATTTTAATCCCTTTCCAGATGCATATACATAGATGCTAGTTTAAAAAAGAAAAAAAACCCTGCTGTTCAGCATTTCTGGATTTATGGGTTTCTTAGGAAAGTAATACAAATCTCCATGACAATATCCTGCCTCTGACACTGGTGGGGATGACTTTGAAATAACTGAAAATGTTTCCTATAGCATGGAATACGTGTCTACCAGATGTGCTTACCAGGGTTGTGAAAAAGTAGTGATAGTACTCAGTCATCATGCCCATGAACAGAATCTGCAAAAGAGAAATACGGGGAAAGAATCAGAAACAGAATTATAATAAGAAATAGATCATGAGTAGGGCAATTGCAATAGCTTGAGGACATAGAACAGGAAGAGGCTTTGGAAACCCATGGATTCAGCAGATCAGAAACCTGAGACAGATCAGTGGCTGATGTGGGCTGATGCGGACCCAGGCCATTAACCTCCATCCAATATTCTTTCATCAGACTATGTTCGATCTTCATTGAAGTGGCAGGTCTAACGATCAAATTTAAAAATAGTTTATGCTCACCAAAGTTAATATTTGGAATTGTTCTTAATAATGCAGTGTTTTACTTTCTTTATTGCCTAGGTTTCTGAGTAACACCATGCTTAGATAGATATTTTATTGATCTCCTTAGCTTTAATACTTACCGTAATGCCTCAGAGTAGAACTCATTAAATGTTGAATTGCAATACTGGTATGTAGATGTATTTAAATGAGGATTTATACATATGCATATCTCTGAAGCCTCTCTCTCTACTGCTCTCCCATCTTACCCCACAGTGTGAGGAGGGGAAAAGAGGATTTGTTTATAGATAGAAGGATGGGGACCATTCCTGTACAAATGCCACACCACCTCTTAATTCTGATCCCCAGTTACCTACTTGGGATCTTGACAGTTCCAGACATTCTGTGTGTATTGTTTTTACCTAGAAAGGGAGGGGGAAAGAAGGTGAGCAGAAAAGACAAGGTTTCTGGGTAGAGGTAGTGTATTAAACTGTGATCTTATTTTGGATTCCTGGAAATGTTGTCCACTGAGGAGAAATAGTTGCAAATGACTTGGAGATAAGCAACAGTTTCTAAATCTCCCAAATCAAGGGCATCGCCTTCCTTGGGGGCAGGTCAGCAAAGGACTATTTGGGTGCTGTTTCTCGGTATTTGTATAGAAATGAATGCAGAAGCCTAGGAAATAAAATTTCCAAGTCGGTTCTCCCCACAACTCTGATAAATTCTGAATGCAAATGAGGATACCCTCTGGAAATTTTAAAATCGGATATTCTCAGACTCCATTACAGAGCCATCCTGAATTGGAATTCCTCAGAGCAGAGTTTGGATTTCTGTATTTCAGAGCAGTGGTTGAGAATCACCAATATATGGAAAACATGTCCATTCACAACAAAGAACAGACTTTTATAACTGCAATTGAAGAAATGGATTGCAAAGATCTCAGGAAAGGCAACATATGTTATCAGAGGTCCTAGAAAGTGTCTAAGATATGTAAACTAGAGTGATTTCATGTGAAAAGGTATAAAGAATGAAGAGAATATTCAATGACAGCACTGAACACACCAATCAGACACTTCTTTTGCCCTGTTCTGCTAATGTGGAGACCAGAGGAATATTTAGTGAAATTGTAATGTCATGAAGGTAAGACAAATGACAGGAAACTCTCTCTGAATCCTGAGCCCCACCGTGTGTAAGTCACTCCTATGGTGATAACAAGACTGAGCTCACAAAAGAATTTTAAAAAGGGTAGAATTGCTTTAGGGCCATCAATAACGTTTAAAGCCATGCATGGTGAGGTCTTGTTAGCTGGTCTCTTATATCATCGGAGCATAAAGAGCTAACCTGCCACGGTCAGTCAGGAATCCAATTTTTCACTTTGGTTGTTAGATAGTGTAATTGCAGCCAAGCCTACCTCTTGAAAGAGGACTGGGCAAGTTTTATGTCAAGATATAGAGCTGGACACTGAGGTTTAAAATATCGTTTCTAACACTGAAAAAGCAACAAAAAGCCACCTGAGTTTTCAGCTTTTCACTGGGCTGACTTTTCTTTTAAAATGTGATTTCGGAGGGGCTCCTGGGTGGCTCAATCTGTTAAGCATCTCACTTTTGGTTTTGGCTCAGGTTATGATCTCGTGGCTCATGAGTTCAAGCCCCACATTGGGTTCTACGCTTGGCAGTGCAGACCTTGCTTAGGACTCTCTCTCTCTCCCTCTCTGCTCCTCCCCTTGCTCATTCTCTCTTTCTCTTTCTTAAAAATAAATAAGTGAATTAACAAAATAAAAAATAAGAATAATACATGATTTGGAGACGTTTGGTCACCAATTGAGGGCATAGGCTTTTTTTTTTTTAACATTTTTTTATTGGATGCAAATATTCATTTGATATGCCTCGTATTTAATGTCAGAAAAAAGTTATGAAGACACAGTGAATATTCATCTAACAGGTCTACTTTTATTGCAGATAGAACCCTTGGGTCATCCGGGTATACTTTTTATTTGGCATGCTAGAAAAATCTCCATTCTTGACTTTCCTACTTAGTGCCTGGGTGAGTTTCTCCTAGTTCTTCCTTTGAATTTCCTATAAATGGAAAATAAGAAACGAGTATAGTCATGGATCATTCACCTGTTACCTTTGTGTACTCACTAGGACACAGGTGATTGAGAAGCTTCTAGATAAGAATAAAGCCAGTAGCATCAAAAGTGGTGCTTTTTAAGCAATCATCCATGTAAGAGTCTGTAGACTGGTTGGGGCCAGCAGTTTGTCATCTAATAATAGTATACTTTATAAATAAAAGTATTGCATTCACATGATGATTTTCTCTCTGCACATTGGTATTTCCACTAAAAGTCATTAAGGGATTACGAAAATGTCACATCAAGATAAATGTCAGTTTTTCAAATAAAAAAGTATAATCATGATATGGGGAGTTTTCTAATCTTGGCAAAACTGACTTTTTCCTAAGAAACGTTACCCTTTTTGAATTTTGATAGCGTACTTATCTGCCCGACTAACTGAGTGGTGCTGACCTAGGCAGTGTGTGCCTTACCAAAGCAATATTGCTAGAAACTAGTTCTGGCTATCTCTAAATCATTTTTTACAGCACTGAACACACCATATCGCACACATTAATATGAAATGAATGTGGCTGTCAATACTGTTCATATTACCCTTCATTCTTCCACTAATATATTCTTTTGATAGTGTTTGTTTCTTAACAGGATTATTCTTATTTAACAACCCTTGACATCATATCATTGACCTCGATTGATAGACAGTAAAAACTCCAGCCCTTTCAATAACATTATCTATCTGTAATAGGGGCAATACTGAGAATCTACTACTCTTCTTGATTTTAGAAGACCCATAGTTTAGACACCATTGATGCCATTGCCAATTTCCCATCTTGAAACGCAAATGGCAGGATTGCATTTCTTATTCTCTTGTACCTGAGGGGAGCCATGTGCCGGTTTTGGCCAAAGAGGTGGGGAAGATCCTGACAGGTCACCCTCCAGAGACTCACCCTGGATAGGTGATTACCATGGTTATCAGGGCCATAGCAAGCTGTTTTTCTTCTGAATAAAAACAATTTTCTGTTGCATGAGTTTTGCAAGGCATGGAGGTGTTCTTTTTTCATGACTTTGTTTTGACTGCTGGGGAGTTTAGGGTGAAAACTGTGGGTTCTTCATTAGCAACTAGTAGGAACGCAAAGTATATATTCTATGTGTGCTCATGCCATTCAACTTTGTTTTTCTTATCTAATATTCGTCTTTGTTCCAACTCCTCTCCCCTTTAAAATGTATTTATCACTTTGTTTCAAATGTACTTTCTAGGCTGCTTTAATTCCTTGTGTAATAGAACTATAGTGCATAATAAATAATCATGATTGGGAGAAGCTAAAAGATTTTTTTCTCACGAAGAGGGATGAACTGTTCGGGTCTGAGGTAGCTGAGTTGGGTTAGAGTAGCAAAAAAGGCCCCCCAAAATACTATTCGTTGTTAATAATAAGAGCTCAATTATAAGAGCTCAAGAGAGACTATGGCAGTTAATTGTATGTGTCAACCTGACTGGGCCAGTGGATGCCCAGATTAAACATTATCTCTGGGAGTGTCTGTGAGGGTGTTTCCAGATGAGATACGCTGTTGAAATGGTGACTCATAAAGCAGATGTTCGCCTCCCCACAATATGGTGGGCATCATCCTGTCCACTGAGAACCTGGATGGAACAGAACTGCAGAAGGAGGAGAATATGTCCTTTTACCTCCTGCCTGACTACCTGAGCTGCAACTTTGGTTTTCTCCTGGCCTTGGACTAAGATTTTCACCACCGGCCTTTCTGGTTCTCAGGCCTTCAGACTCAAACAGCACTTACACCATGGCTTTCCTGGCTCTCCACCTTGTGGATGGCAGATTGTAGGCCTTCTCAGCCTCCAGAGTCATGTGAACCAATTCCCCAATAAGTCTCTTCATATCTCTCTCCTATTGGTTCAGTTTCTCTGGAGAACCCTGACTAATACAGAGAAGACTACCAAAAGACTAAAAATCTTGATACTCTGAATACATTTGATATTCCATGCTATCTAGAAAACATAATCCTTAAGCCAGCAAGAGGAAGGGTGGCTGATACCTATTTGAAGAGATTCTCTGGATTAGGATATCACGGAAATGCCACGTACTATTCTGTTGTTTCAGGGGCTAGAAAATAATTACTGGTTTTTTTTCCCCCCTTTGGTAGTTAAAATGAATCATGAAGATATAAAAGAACTCATTGACAGTTGACTCTCAAAAGGACAATTCTAATGGTCCCACCATTATCAAAATACCCTGGGGCAGTTACTGCTCATTAACAATGGTGGCCTCACCTCTGCCCATCCACTCTCTGGAATTTTTACAATAGGACACTTATGACCTTGTTCACAGTAGCATTGACTTTCCTTTTCCATTCTCAGCAAAGACTATCTCTTGGAATTAGATGGGTTATCATATGCAGCCCAAGCAGCACAAAGATCACATTTTAGTTTGTCTGAAGAGCCCTCATTCAAGTCTTGAGGAAGATAACTGAGACAGTTAGTGGGCTCTAACTCCTGTGTTTAGTGACACAGTTGGCCTATGAGATACCTGGAAAGTCTCTGGGTAGAAGTCTTCTGATAACATTTCCTGGTATCTCAAGAAGTCTGCACCCTATTTGAGCCTGGTCACTTTCTAGAAGGCAATGCCGTGCTATAGAGGCAGTAACAAAAAATTCTCTACAAATTCTCAGCATCCATTGCTAAGGGCAAGCCATATGTCACAAATAATTGGCATAACACTACTATCATAGTAGCAGAAACTTAAAATGAAACCTGGAGTGCTCCTATGTGATTTTGAGGTATTCCTGTAATATTTATAAGGGTTTTTATTACTGCTTCTTTTCATTGAAAAATAGGTGTCTTCGAAGTTTATATTGACTAACCTGAAGTGTATTGCTGCTTTTATAGCCTTCTCAATATCAGGATAAATTCTCAATCATCAGACAAGGTTTTTAGTCAATAATTTCAAGTGAACAACTTCCAAATGTATGACATGCAATGTGGCTAAAATAATGGTTTTACCACAAGATAGAAGTAAGTTATTTCAGTGTAAGAATAATCTTCAGGAAATCCATTGAATGATATCAAGTTTCAGAGCAGTGATTTTTAGAAAAACGTTTGAGTGCTAGGGTATAGTGCTTTCTCACCTACCAAGTGTCATACTTTAGGCTGCATCTACACTGTCTCTGGAGAAGTTGCTTCTTCAACAACACACTTTTTAATGTTGACCTTCAGTAGAACAATTTAGGTATAAGTAGGCCTTGAGATCAGTCTTTATTGCTTTTTTTTAAAAAAAAGATACTCATGCCAAATTAAATGATCATAATCTATGTCTACAGAGGCAACAGTGGAATGCATAGAACATAGCATTGGATCCCCACTCCTTTGGAGTAGGCTAAATAATGACCCCATAAAAATGTCCATATCCTAATTTCTAGAATCTGTTAATATGTTATGATACATAGAATAAAAGGATTTTGCCATCACAATTAATTTAAGGATTTTAATTTGGGGGGGTGACTCTGGGGGGTTTACTCTGCCTTATCCAGGTGGGCCCAATATAATCACCAGGGTCCTTATAAGATGGAAGTAGAAGGTCAGAAGGCAGACAAGGTGATGTGGAAATGAAAGCCAGGGGGGAAAAAGGCAATAGATGTGGGGCCATAAGCCAAGGAATGAGGACAGCTTTTAGCAGCTAGAAAAGGCAAGGAATTGGATCTCCCCCCCCCCCACAAAGCCTTCAAAAGGAATGCAGCCTTGTCAACTTGTAAAGTCATATTGACTTTACACTTGTGACCTCCACAACTATAAGTCAATAAATTCATGTTGTTTTAAGCTACTACATTTGTAAAAATTTGTTACAGCACCAAAAGGAAACCAATGTACCTCATTTGCCCATCTTTCTGTGATTATGGCACCCGAAACTGAACAATTTTGGTATATTAATAGCAAGTGCACGTGTCAAGGGGAAAAATGTTTGAAGTTTAAAACATTATTTTTATTTATTTTTATTTTTAAATTAAAAAAAATTTAAGTTAATTTATTTTGAAAGAGACAGAGACACAGTGCAAGTGGGGGAGGGGAAGAGAGAAAGAGAGAGAGAGAGAATCCCAAGCAGGCTCCATACTGTCAGCACAGAGACCAATGTGGGGCTCAAACTCATGAGCCGTGAGATCATGACCTGAGCTGAAACCAAGAGTCAGCCCCTTAACCGACTGAGCCACCCAGGTACCCCTGAAGTTGAAAACTTTAAAAATTTTTCCCTGTCCTTCCATTCATGTGCACCTGCTAACTCTGTGTCTGTGCACAGATACCAGCCATCTACAAAGAGAGTCTAGGGCTTTTCCATCTGTTGGAAGATGGTGCTATACCACTTACAAACCCAGGCATCTTCCTCCTGCCCCCAAGAGAAATGAAAGAAAAGCAAAGGATAGTCCACAAAGTGTTGGTGAATGAAATGGTCATGCTGTTTGGGAATATCTTTCAGTTGTAATTTCTTTATAAGCTTCTCTCTCTAGAAGTAGGGTTAGGACAAGAAGGGAAGCTGATGCTTACAGATATTAATAAATGGAGTGGAAAACAATGAGGTAGTTTAGCTTCTGATAATCCTACCAGAAGAGCCAGATTGCATCACTCAGGTGCACAACAGAAGAGATTATGCTATTTAAGGGATACTGACTGCTGACAACAGAGCAGGAAAAAAGATTTCCCCTGGCAGAATGAAATAGGCAAGTTGGCAAATAGGAGAGAGTCAAGATTTTGGAGGATTACATGAACCCGAAGAATAAACTGTCAGTATCATCCAGGGAAAACTGGTGGGAAAATGATGTGGAAAAAAAAAAAAAAAAGAACACAATGAAGAAAAGTTTGAACAGCAAAGTACTGAGAAAATCTAAAAGTACTGAACAAATCTAGACAAAGTACTGAACAAATCTGGAAAGTTAACAGAGAATAAATATGTTGAACACATTGTAATCTTGCAATAATGGTGGCAATAAAAACTATACCTCCAATTACTCTGCATAGAACATTTTGAGGGAAATATGGGCATGCAGCCAATAATTGGTGGTCTTGCTCGTCCCATGAGTTATCCATAGACTAGCGAAGTCATCGTGAGTCTGGGTCCTGTTCTTCAGCTTTTATGGCTTTTTATTTTGCCAATGTATTTAATAGCTACCAGGCTTAGAAAATAATTATTTATATGAGTATTTGTCAGTGTATTAGCATCTCTAAAGAACTTTTAAAAAACACCAATACCTGTACCCATTCTCTAAATATCCTGATTTATTTGGTCTGGGGTATGTTCTAGGCATTGGTAACTGTTCAAAACTCCCCAGGTAATATTTACATTCAGCCAGAACTGAGAATCACCCATTTATATTAACCAAATGTAGTTTTAGGCTATAACAACAATGATCATTGCAACTGTTTTCTAAGTGCCACGACATACCCACTGCTGTCATACTTTTTTTGTTTTGTTTTGTTTTTGTTTTTTTATGTACTGTTGGGGAGAAAGTGTTATCCTCAGTTTATACATTTGAAAGAGCATATAACCATGCAGTTGAACCCAGGCTAGATATTAAGCCTGGGCTCTTTGTGTTATATTAATTTATTAATTGATAATAGGAGATGTATGTAGCAGGAAAGTCAATAATTTGCACAAAGTTCTTCTGGACTTTGAGAACCCAAATAAAAGCATATGATTGGTGAGAGAAGAGTTAGAACCACAGGAGTTGATGCTTTAATATAAGGAATGAATCCAGCAAGCCAAGAGAGCTTGATAAGCTGCCCATATATTTTTGAGGGACCCTCCTGTCCAGAGAGTTGGACCTAGCTGTACAAGGTTGTGCCTTGGATGGTGTTGCAGGTACCATGAGGACCCTCACTCACCCTTCCTCCTTCTATCAGGATTTCAGACCTACGTTGTTATTTTTATTACAACATCTCTTAGATATTAGAATTAATTAGATCCTAATTTTGAATCCCTTTGGTAATGTTTGGGAAGACCTTTAATCTCCTAAATGGAGTATACTTTCATCAAGAAAGGGCAGTTTGCAAAAAAATTGTAACTTTAAAACAAAAGTTTATTTATTTATTTTTAGAGAGGGAGAGCACACGACGTGTGCATGAACAGGGGAGGGACAGAGAGAGAGGGAATGAGAGAAATCTCAAGCAGGCTCCGTGCTATCAGCATAGAGCCTGATGTGGGACTCAAACCCATGAACTCTCGTTAGATCATGACCTGAGCCAAAATCAAGAGTTGGATGCTTAGCCGACTGAGCCACCCAGACGCCCTATAAACTTTTTTTTTAAATTTTTTTTTCAACGTTTATTTATTTTTGGGACAGAGAGAGACAGAGCATGAACGGGGGAGGGGCAGAGAGAGAGAGGGAGACACAGAATCGGAAACAGGCTCCAGGCTCTGAGCCATCAGCCCAGAGCCTGACGCGGGGCTCGAACTTACGGACCGCGAGATCGTGACCTGGCTGAAGTCGGACGCTTAACCGACTGCGCCACCCAGGTGCCCCTAAACTTTTTTTAAAATTGTGTAATAGACATTACTATAGATATATTTACATACTAGATGTTACAATGGCAGTGGGTACAAGGTGTGGAGAACTTTGCATGACACACTAAACAATGTGTCTTTTGTATTTCAGGCAATGTGGAAGTGGGGATAGGGCACTCAGGAGTTTCATACTAGAAGAGAAATGTCACATATTTTATTTGGAATGTACAGTTTTTGAGGCCACATGGATGCTGGATGGAGAAAAAAATGGGGGCTTGCGACAGAGAGATAGAATGTTCTAATATAGCAGGAAGATGATGATAGAGATGGAGAAAGGAGGTTGAATCTGAAACATATTCAGAAAGCAGTAGCTACAAAATTTGGTAGTTCATAAGTGGGAAGGGTGAGGTAGAGTCAAGTGAATTCCTAGTTTCTGTATTGAGTAATTGGATGGTATTTCTAGTCACCAAGACAGGAGCAGGAGGAGAATGTGGTTGGCTGGAGCAAAGGAGAGGAGGAAGATGCAGTGTGCTGAGTTAGGTATGGAGATTTCATGACATGGGGCAAGATACGATAGGGATACTTGGGAAGTCAGGCTGAGAGAAGGTTTGGGGACCACCGTTGTGCCATAGTATATGTGGGAGGTGATGCAGTGACAGAGTTAGCAGTGGGAAGCACTGTATCACTCTTACAGTTTTGCCTAGGCACGATACCACTCATGGTGTTGATGATGGTAATCTCTCACGTGTAGGATATTTCATGCATCAGTGGTGGGCTTGATGCCTTACGGGCATTGTCAAATTTAACGTCTCTCAAAACAATGTGAGATATGTACAAGACATTCCTAAATTTTACAGATATAGCAAAGAACGAGCCATGAGATCCTCTGCTAAATGACCTCATTCAATACACTGGAGTTTTTCATCGTATTTTACTCCCCCTCTATCTTGGCAAAGTCTTTAGCACGTACAAAGCATCTAATACATGCTAGCCAAATAATGGTGGGATTTACTTCCTACAGAGTCACCCTTATGACAGAAAGGATTTGGCTAACAGTCATCGGGGAAGTAGGGTGGAAGGATTCTTTTGGTAAAATCTTGCATTTATGAAGGGTTACAGAAGCTGAGGTGGTAAATAAACATAGCAACGTGATTTTTTTTAACCTACTTCAGTCTTTAGGCTTCCTTAGGAAATCCGAAAGAAGCTATGGATCCTTTCCCCTGAAAAAGGCACACTGGGGAGAATGAGCATACCCAAAATTTTGAATAAAGCTGAGGTTCACCAACCCTGTTAAAGGCTTAACACATGCTTTGATGTGCACATCTTCAAGTTATTTCCATGATTCCTTCTAAATTATCCCCACTTCTATTGCAAGGATAATTTCTCTTGTCACCTATACAGCCAAATTCTGATGTAGCTGGAATTAAGCATTAGAGCATTTCTGAGGCATACGTGTGATTTTGATTACCTCCCAATTCAGATCGAAATAAATCTATATCCTTTTCCAAATCTACTCTTTGGAAATTTTTGTGAATACGCAAATGGGCATCCTGTACACTAAGAATCTGGACAAATGACAAGTCCCCTCACTACATTGTTAGTTACCCATAGAGATCAATTAATTCTTATGTGTATTGAATAACACACTCATATCTATGAGCTGCTCCTAACAAACAAAACTAACTCTATGCTCAGGAAATGTAAATAGATTTTAATATCAACCTGAGAGAAATAATTAAGATGAGAATGTGCTGCCAAAATAATTATATAATATACTACAAATTATCATCAGTTAGTATAAATTGAGAATCGTCATTATTACATCATGGGGATTTAGCCAAAGTAATGAACTTCCCATCAATTAACGGTCTCAAAGACTACCAAATGACTTTAGGAACTTAAAAATAAACAGCTTAAGTATTTCCCCATTTCTTTGAAAGCCTACTATGTACAAGGCAATGCACAAATTCTTTATGTCTCACACTGGGAAGAAGATTCTTGATCACTTGTATGCATGGAGGCTCAGAGCTGCAGAGAACCTTGGCAAGATTAGAATCCAACAATCCTATTTGACAGATGAAGTGACTGCATTTAAGAAGAACCAACAGACTTTCCAAAATAGCATACCTAAATGGTCTAAGAAACTCAGGTCATAAGCATGTTAAACCCTGGTTTGAAATTCCGGGCTTACCATTGGGTGTATGACATGGGACCTCATTTTTCTCATCTGTAACATGAGATATTTTGAGAGGATAAAAAGATACCATTCCAGTCAAATGCATAGCATAGTCTGGCATAAAGTGAGTGCCCAGTGAGTGGCAATTATTTTATTCTATTAGGGCAAGAGCAGAATTTGCAACTGGATCTACTGACCGTCAGTCTAAGACTCTAGTCATAGATAGAAATGAGTTTTCCAGTCTTTCACCAGTCCATGGGCATTGAATGGCTACACTCTGTGACTTTCATTTCAAGGTCTCTTTTGATTAAGGGGGCAGAGATGTATGTTTTCCTTGGTGTTGTTTTTACTGTTGTATCGTTCTCACCTTCAATAAGTACTCAACAAATAGGTGTTCAACTAAGGAGTGAATTTCTCTACTGTGCTCCTACCACATTCTCTCCTTGGCTTCAATATAATCAGCATTTCTTGAGGACTTATGTAAACTGGAAAAATGAGTGGATGTTTGATAAACAACTGAATTAAAGGAGTATAAAGCATAACAACACGTGTTCCATGTTCTATTGTGAGGAGAATCAGTTGGCATCTGGGTGTACATAACAGTATCAGAATGAGATGCTTTTTTTGCCCCTCTTTTAAATCCTGAGGTAAGTTTCAAATCCCAGTCTAGCCACTGCTGGCTCTGTGACCTTGGGCAAGTTACAGAATCTCTCCGAGCTCTGTCAGTTTCTTGTATACAGAATTTTCTCAGGAAAACGATTGATGCATTTCATTCGCTTAGCACAGTGCCTGGCACACGGGAAGTCCTATTAGAGCAGCTCCCAAGGTCTTTATGATTATGATTAAACATGATGGGGTTGTGTGTCTGACTTAGGGGGCGCAGGTTCCATACACGGGTTTGTGACCTCTTGGCACATCGCAGATGTACTGCTTGGCTGGCAGTTTTCTGTGTCGAGAGATAAAAACTGATTGTGCTTCTGTCCTGTGGAAATATGAAATGAACTCTTTCTAACCATCTCTGTTTGTCCTGCTCATAGGCAACATCTATGAGGAAAGAATCAATGCGCAAAATTATTTAATCAGCATTACCGCTCCACTTCCTAGTAGAAGGAAGCAGGGTATTAAAACTACATTTTCTCCCTGGCCTTGTTTTTATGTTAATTGACAGAAAGGAAAAAAAATAAAAACAAGAGAGCACAAATGTTGACAGGAGAAAATGTGATATAATTCCACAAAATATTTTGGTTCTAAAATGTTTTATGGAGACTAATGGCTCAATTATAGCTTAATGCTCATTGCTCTAAGTGTTGTGAGGGGGATGAGAAGTCTCTCTTCTGAAGCACTTGTTCATGGAAACAAGAAAGCAGGTTTCCTGAGAGGGAAACAGCATGTTCATGATCACCTACTGGCCGCTGTCCAGCTCAGGGACTCGGCCCAGCCCTGATGCAGCTTCCCTGCTGGACGGAGCATCACGGTGTCCCCTCCCTTTCCGTCAGGGAGCCGTTAGGATTCCGGCTACTGTGCTTGAAATTGTGACTTCCTTTCTCAGTCCTATTACAGGATTTGAAAGTGTCTGTGCAGCTCTCCAAAGAGGTAAATGTATTTCAGGAAGTGGAATCATAGGCTGAAATGCATTACAGTTCTTAATAATATAGGGCTTCAGGCATTGAATAAAACCTTCCTTTGAGGAAACTGAGGCATAGAGGGGCGACTTGCTCAAATGTGCTTGGCAGAGTTGAGAGTACAGCACACTGAGTGAGCTGGAGGGAGGCGATTTAGGAGACTGTTTTATCAAGAGCTTCTAGTACAGTTCTTGGATTGTTCATTTATCCATTTCCTTTATTCATTCAGCAGAGCAGTGTTGAGCACCCACTGTGTGTCAAGTAATGTAGTACATGCTGGAGATTTAGGAGAACAAGACAAAGGAGGTTTCTATCCTCCTGGAGGTTATAGTATTGTAGGGAATATGGACCACAAACGAGCCGATGCCCAGATGTTTGCATTATGAGCATGCTCAGTACATGGTGGATGAAATTATTACTATCTCTGAGCTTCAATTTTTGTGTGCAAAAGAAAGATGATACCAATTATACCAAGAGTTATTGGGTAGAGTAAAGCAGACAGTTGCTTATCAACCAGCATGGTGCTGGACGTGTGTTAGGAGTACCATTGCAGAGTGTTCTCACTTCATTCTTCATCTTTAAATTCGTCTCCCATCAGCCACTCTCTTGGTAGAATCAGCCTCAGAAGGAATCAGTAAGGGTGCAGGTAGGGCAGGCAGTGGAGAGTCAGTGGGAAGAGAGTAGGAATTGGGGGAAGTGCTGAGGATTTGGGGTGTCCACGCTGGAGACAGGCTAGGAGACAGTAGCATCCTTGCCAAGCAACAGAACGCCCACTGGGAGGTGGTGGATAGACAGGGAGAGAAGAAGACGCTGAGTGATGGGATGAGTCCTATGTATATCCTGCTGGGTGCTGGGGGCACTCTCAGACTACAGAAATTCACGAAGACATTTCATTCATATGAAAGCCCTGTTCCTCTGTAACCTAATCAAGTCTTGACATTTGAATTTCTAACTAATTTTTAAGAAATAACTTTTCAGATTCTCATCATATAGCACTTGTTCAATATGAATAGAAATAATTACCTTACCGGAGTGATTAGCATGCCCAAGAATAACTATAGACTTTTCCCCCCAATTTTTACTTTTAGATAAATGTCAGATATCTTCTTTAAAGTGCATTTGATTTCTTTTTTTCTGAAGAATCATTACAAAGTAGTAAAATATGATGAAGGTGCAGGGAAATGCAAGGAAATAATGGGAAATGTGCTTGAGAAGAAAGCCAAGTTGACCTGGCAGAGAAAATTTTATCAGCAATGATTTTAGTCACCAAAAATTGGGAGCTATTAATATTAAGTTTATCTAAAAGAGACCAGCAGCAAGTGGTTGTGTTTCTCTCAGACATTCTGGAAGCCTACTTCAAAATGGAATGGCTTACCCATTCTGAATGGGGGCCCTTCGTGGTAAAGTGGGCACACAGGCTCCAAAAACAGGTGGTCTGGAGACCATGTGGCAGCCTGGTTACTCAGAGAGTGACCTTGTTGGGGCACTTAACCTATCTGAGCTTCAGTTTCCTCAACTCTTACCTGAGAATACCAAATTTACCCCAGGGGTTGTCTGCATTAGACAGAATATCGGATGCCAGGAATCATCATGGCACCTCAGGAAAAGAGATTGGAAGAGATTGGTTGACTAGTGGCTGGAATTAGGGCCTTGAACTCCTTCACTCTCCAGCCTCCCTAAAGGCACACTGGGCAGACAGTTACAGGGAAGGTCTCTGTCTTTGTTTCCACAGGTTGTTGTCCAAAGCTAATGGAGCAAGTCAAACTGGGTCACACAGAGCCCTTGGGCCTCATTTTAACCAGAATAGCAAGTCTTACGGTCCTCAGTATCACTTTCCAACCATATAGCTTCTCAGAGGTCCGGATTAAACCAACCTGGAGCCTCTGCTGTGATTTCACAAAGAGTGAATGTATTTTCACACACAGTAAGGTAGGGATTTTATGCTAGAACTTCTACAAAGGCTCTCCCCACTTCCAAACATTTGTAGCTCATTAGTCTGCAACAAAAAGTGGATGAACATACTTCCCCCAAAGCCTCACAGCAACCCTACCACTCACATGATGAGGAGAGTGAATACAAGATAAAACATAATAGGGCACAGGATGGAGGAAAGGGTTTACGTCAATGGCTAGAGCAAAACTGAACTAATCCCACTCCCTCTTAGCCCGGCTGACATTTCTTGGGAGGGCTTCACTTAGAAGGTTTTTTTGGTTTGTTGTTCCAAAAAATTGGTCTTCGAATGAAATAATCTCTATGCTATCAGGAAAGAGCCACTTGCATCAGTGGGACATCAAATCCATATTTATTGAAATAGAGGAGAAACTCTTTCCCAGGCTTGCTTGTTCCAAGCCTGTGCTTTGGGAGAGATGTAGCCAGGTATGTGAGCCAAATGGTTATCTCACCAAGAGAAGTCTCATCAGCAAATCATTGTCTTAAATGTAACAGAAGTCCCCAGTCTCTGTTATAACAGACTCCTGGAGGGGATGCTTTTTTGTATTTTGAGGGCTACGCATAGAATCTGGGTGTTTTTCTCAGTTCTGGTTCACACCCCATTACACACTTTAATGAACTGCATTGAAATTCTCAAATGAAGCCTCAAGATAAAACGCTGCTGATTGTATTTATTTACCTTTGAAGTTAGCTTGTGACATCACTACAATATGCTTGCTTTCTTTACTGAGAGACGATTATAGTATCTAAAGGTTTGTTAACACAACTGTAGTCTAAAAGTAGGTAACACTTAACTCTTCCCCTAACTAGAGAAGCAACATTTCATAGAGGAGAAGGTTCAGGATGGGATAGAGGAGGCTGAGTTCCAGATCCTGGCTCTGTAACTGTGGGAAAGTCATTTCGCCTCCTCTAAAGTGAAAGAATTGGCCTTGATGATGTCTAAGATTGTTTTCAACTGCAACTTTAAATATTTCTCTGACTCGATATAGATTTTTAGTGTAATCATCCAGGAGATAATAGAAACATGTAGTCAACTTTCCTGATTGTCTACTTTCAGGTGAAATTAAAACCTCAACTCTGAACTCCACGGCTTCAGGTATGAGATCCAGCCCTGGAGAGTCAGGTGGATAGGCTGCTGTAAGAGCTCTCCCAAGTGATTTGGAAATCTGCAGTTCTGCTTTTGTACGGAGGGACTGGTGTGCTTAAAAGATCAGTGCCCATTGCCAGTGAACCACATACACATCCCAAACCTTTTAAACTAGAGAATACAATAACAGCTTGTGTCATTTCAGACAAGAACATTGCCTTATGCTACAATAACCACTTATATTCAATACAAAGAGACACCCATTAAGGCCACGTAAATATAACCTGGCTATTTTTTTTTCCATGTTCCTCCAAATTCATCCCTTGATCTTTTATTAATGCTTCTATTTTAAACATCTGGCTAGCCTTTTCCATTGTCTTCGTCTATGCCAGAGTTTCTCAACCTCAGCACTACTGGCATTTTAGGGTACATAAATCTTTGTTGTGGGGGATGTCCTGTGCATGATAGGATATGTAGCAGCTTCCTTGGCTTCTAATTACTAGTTGCCAGTAGAGTGCCACTGTCCCCAATATGATAACCAAACATGTCTCCAGACATTACCAAAATTCCTCGAGTGTCCAAAATCACTCTGGGTGAAGGACGCTGGTCTATGCTCTATCTTTTTTTCCAATTCTGAATTTTCTTTCACGGGCATAAGATCAGGGCTATATCCTGAAGTGCTAGAAATGATTACTCTGCTGTTATCATTATTCCTAACATTACTAATACCTTTCACTTACATACGATTTCGCAATTTATCAAGTGTTTCTACTCACATTATTCATAAAGATTAATGCATGGCAGCTCATTGTCTATGACAAGTTAGAAGAGAGAAGCATCTCTTCTTTCATTGTCCCTGTGCCCCCTTTTCACCATGCTTGGAATCCTGCGTGTTTGACAAAAGAGGTCTTGCCATGAGGAAGATGTCTTTAGGACAAGTCAGGCGCTGTGTAAATGAAATCTGCTCAGTCTTTTCAAGAGATTTGAAAGATGAGATGCTTAATCACCTTGAAATGACATCTTTCTCCAGTCAACCTCTGTTGACGTTATCGACGTACCTCCCAATACCTAAGACACCCCCCCCCACCATCTACAACTACATACAGCAAGCGGCTTCATTAAACTCCCCGAGCCCTGTGACTCCTTAAAAGCGTTCTGAAAGCTGCAGTCCTCAGCCTAAACTGGACTACTGCAGCTTTATCACACTGCACTCAGTGAAACCAGATGGCATTTTTGAGAAAAAGAAACGAACATATCCTACCCCACCCCCCCCCCCTCCTCCCTGCACCCTCTTACCTGCTTAAGGATTTCAGCAGCTGTCCCATGTGAACAATCAAATATCACATAGAACTCCTTGCCCTTCTTCATCTCCTTGAGTAAAGGCTTGGCATCTTTATTCCCAGAGGGCAGCTGGCGGATTTTGATTTTAATGTTATATCTGGAGGGAGCTTTGATGAGCTCTTGTAGACGAATGAGGCCTAGAAAATGACAATCCCATCATGCAACAGACTGTTCTGTCTAAAGAGGACTTGTTTATTGCCACTTACCGTCAAACTCATATCATTCCCAAAATGTATCAAGAGGCCACCTTCCAAAAGGTTACACGGTTGACTTCTCATTTGTCATTCCCTTTTCTGTGGTAGATTATACCGCATTTTCCTTTTGTGGGTATGCATGTATAGTTTGGAAACACAATTTCCCAAGCAAATTTTGAATTTACTTAGAATGCAGTTGTCTTCTCCAGTGTTTGGCCAACACCACAAACCTTTAACAAATCAAGTCTGTAACTATAAAGCTTTTGTAAACCAATGTTGCTTGACGTTTCCAAAGGTGTGCAATGACATGGATAATGCTTGCTTGCTTAAAAAAAACAAACAAATAAACAACAATAGAATACTAGAATTTCTTGGGGCGGTAAATCTCTGTAAGCCTTTCATCAAGTATTTATGTATAGCATACTGTTTACCAGCTAATTAGCTGGGCTTTCAGTATAATTTTCCAGTCCCTACCATATAAACTATTTATAAATGGCTCATCACATCCTCTTTCTAATATGATTGAATTGGAAAACCCTCTCTTGATTAAAAAAAGAAATACCATAGAGTTTTTAGAGATTATGATAATAAAACCAGAAAAAAATTCCTTTAAAATCCACCATTGATAATTGCAGGAAAGTATATACAGCCAACTAACTTGATGGAGAAGGTTTGATTCTCCATAAGTACAAATCTACTGAGCTGCACCATTTTCTAACAGACATACTTTACTGGGGCGAAGCAAACAGCTATATAAAACCTCCGTCTTATTTCCCTTAACATTACCGTGTGATTGCTACACTGCATAACGTTGGCTCTCACTCAAGGACTCTCATCACATTGGAAAATTGACTTTTTTTTTTTTTATTGCACAGTTCTGTGCCTTTAGGATTTGTCAACTTCACGTAATCAATAGGAAATATTAAGTGTTATCAGTATTCAGATGGAAATTTTGCTATGCACTGTCATGGATGCCAGCTACCTCTGGACTTGATATATTGCTTTCATTTTCTTATTTTACTTATTTAGTTATCTACCCACTCCACCCAAACCACAGTTTTGTGGCTCAGATGTTAAAATGTCCCTCAAATTAATACCTTGGATAGGTTGGGTTCTGAGGTACAGTAACATTGTAACTAAGTGGCTCTTTGGAGTCAAATGGGTGTATGCAATTGGGGGATGATGGTGGTTAGGGTCTGTAGAACCATAACAAGAGTCACTGCTCATTGTTAATTTTTTTTTTTTTTTTTACGTAATAATGGAAATTTTTAGCATGGTAGCCTTTCTGGGCTCTTGCTTTTTTCCAAACCAATCAGTGTGGTTGAAGGCTCTCAAATGCCAGTAATGATCCACTTAACTCTCTTCACTTCCAGAATCACGAGTCCTGAGCCACTCGTGCTTATGCCAAATGGCAGAAAACTGAGCACATGGACTTGCATATTTGTTAATCCTCAATCCTGTGAAGTGAGCATTATTATCTTTGTTATTTCTGTTAAGGAAACTGAAGCTTAGAGCAATTAACTGTCTCAGGGTAACAAAGATAGTGAGGAGGACCCATCAGTTCAAGTTGTTGCCTGTGAGTCCTGCACTCAATCTTTCTCCTTCACGGTCCAGCCTCACAAACACAAATTGCTGGTGCTCAGGGAACAGATATAGCTTGGGATTATTTGGTGAAATGGGGAAAAAACAGAAACAGGGACCCTCATTCTCCTTTCTTCTTTACTCCTGGGTACTTGAGTCTCATTTGAGTTTTTTCTATTGCTCTCCTGCTTTGCAAATGCATAGTTTTTTTTTTTTTTTTTCTTATTCCTGAGCATGGCCACAAGGGAGACCAATGTAGCCTTTAAATAAAATGGGAAAACCATTTAGAAAGAACATTTCATGTGCTGCAACAAACTGCCTTTTTGTTCTTTTGCTGAATGGAATGTTGATCTAGAAGTGCATCTTCCTATCATGATGATTTACCCATGTTAATGTATTTTAAAGTTGAATATGTTTTCTCACTTCATTTATTGGTTTTTATCGAAAAACATTTCCTGGATCTTCCTTATATGCCAAACCCCGTGAAAGAGGTGGGACATGAACCCATCTTGCTTTAAGGAAGGGATTCAGTTGTTCTTATGTGGCTAGAACCAAAATGAACAATGTACTGGTAATTTGCAATGTAAGTATTTCAATACATTAGTAACAATCTTGGAGTCTTGTTTGCCAATGTTCATTTTATTTTGAGCACCTCAGAATTTTGCACTAAGTGTTTCAGGTATTTTCATTACATGAAATCTACCGTGTGCCAGAGATGATTTAATCAATTTAAGTGTTGAGCTGCTAGCAGAACTTGTAAATTTACAGTAAGTCAGAAGTAGTAAGGAAAACAGTTCTTCGTGTTTAGTTTTATATCGAGGTCCTCAGGTTGGAATAAAGTGGTGTAGAAAGCAAAAGCGAAAGAACAAAAAGTAAAAGCCCATAGAAAGATTTCATCCCATCAGCTCTTAGATGGAGTCTCACTTACTACTCAATTTTTATAAATCATAAGGTGAGGCTAATGGAGGCTGTTGAAGATACCTGCTCAGGATCCTAAGATCTTGTTAAGGCTTAAGTGACAGATCCCGGACTGAAAGCCATGTGTAACTTCTGACTCTCAATCTCAGGCTCTTTTCTTTTCTTTTCTTTTCTTTTCTTTTCTTTTCTTTTCTTTTCTTTTCTTTTCTTTTCTTTTCTTTTTTTAACCAAATCAGTGTCTCTCCTGACTTTAGATTTCAGATCAACTAACTGACTAACTAACTATTAAATAAATAACTACACACATAAGTAGAGAGAAAAAACTGGACCAGCATAAAGCAATCAAACATTTAGTTGGTAAATGAGGCCATGAATAGACATTTTGCTCCCTCCTCCTCAAAAAAGGTGACCATGCATTCTCACAATTCTCTTCTAAAAGAAAGTGATTTTAATACCAGTAGAGGAGAAAGGAGAATGACTCAGTACAAAAGCCCAGTTTCTAATTGGTCTAAATTTATCTTTTGGAAAAACTGACTACTAAGCCTCTAATTTTCTCAGTTTGTCTGCTGGCAGGTGATTTGGCCTGGGGAAGGGAGAGGCTCAACAGATTGAAAGATTACAGACCAAGTTGTGGGAAGAAGAATGAGGGTTGACCAGGGGGGTTTACATTTCTCTTCCCAAAGCAATTTTTTGCTAAAAAAAAAAAAAAAAAAAGAAAGCCATTCTGCCTTCATTAGCAAACATTGTAGAATTTACAATTTAAAAGTCTTTTCTTTTTTCTTGTTTTTCCCCTTAGTTCCCAGGTAAAAAAATTTGGAGAAAGAGTTCCTGTTTATTTGCACTGTGCAGCAATCCATCAATCACCCACCGTGCGTTGTAAAGAGTAGCAAAACTTATTTGCTAAACAAATAATTACTTTAGGGAAAGGAAATTGATTTAGGCACAACTCCTAACTTTGCTAATGGTCCTCCGAGTTTGGAAGCAAGCCTCGACAAGTGACCCAGCGCTCCCAGGGTTGGACTCCAAATGCAGAGAACGGTTACGGTGCATGCAAATCTGGTGTCGGTGGCAGTCTTTCTAGCCCACCACGATGGAGGGACTTGAAAAGTAAAATGCAGTTCAGGAGATGATTAAACCCAACTGAGGGGCATTCTGCAATAAAACTGGTCTGGACTCAGCCATTTCCTGTGAGAAGAGGGTATGAGGTGTACCTGGGCACAGGTGACTTCCATGACAGTGGGGAGTTGGGTAGGTTGGTTCTGAGTCCCTTCCATCCAGGTAAAAAAAGCTGTAGGACCTGCAACACCATTGGGCAACAGCACCCCCAGGGGGTTCTGTCTGTGCCTTGGGCAGAGCCATGCCCTCTGGTCACTGGGAAGGCCTCAGGGGTTTCGAACAACCTGCAGTGAGCCCTTCTGGCCAGCAAACACCTACTCTTCTAGCCTCAGTCATCTCTGCAGAGCATTTGTTTTTAAAAAATGATTACCCTATATTGTATTATCCTATTTGTATACACTAGTATTGTATTCGTGTTAAGTTTCTTGTATTTGATGCTTGTAGTGTAGCTATAACAAGGAAGGCCATAGTTCTTAGGAAATACATACTAATGACTTAGGGGTAAAAAGGCCGTGATGTCAGCCACTTACTTTTAAATGGTTCAATAACACTACTACTTACTATTATGATTGTTGTGATTGTTTTTGTATTAAGAGAATCACAGAGCATTAAAACAAATGCAGCCAAATGATAACAACGGCTAACCTAGATGAAGGGAATACAGGAGTTCATTGTACCTTTCTTGCATCCTTTTTTCTAGGTTCACATCTCTTTAAATACACGGATCACATGTGGAGATATAAAATAGCACCACAAGAGCCTCTTCCTCTACTCTCACCCCCCAGGGAGGCAGTTGGAAACTGCACCTTTGGTTTCAAAAGCACTTTAGAGCAAGGAATCTATTTATTTCACATGAGTTCGACCTGGGCTATGCATATGAAGATAACTTTCAAAAATGTCCAAACGGCCAATTCTTTTTTTTTTTTTTGGAAATTTATTGTCAAATTGGTTTCCATACAACACCCAGTGCTCATCCCAAAAGGTGCCCTCCTCAATACCCATCACCCACCCCCCCCTCCCTCCCACCCCCCACCAACCCTCAGTTTGTTCTCAGTTTTTAAGAGTCTCTTATGCTTTGGCTCTCTCCCTCTCTAACCTCTTTTTTTTTTTTTTCCTTCCCCTCCCCCATGGGTTTCTGTTAAGTTTCTCAGGATCCACATAAGAGTGAAACCATATGGTATCTGTCTTTCTCTGTATGCCTTATTTCACTTAGCATCACACTCTCCAGTTCCATCCAAGTTGCTACAAAGGGCCATATTTCATTCTTTCTCATTGCCACATAGTACTCCACTGTGTATATAAACCACAATTTCTTTATCCATTCATCAGTTAATGGACATTTAGGCTCTTTCCATAATTTGGCTATTGTTGAGAGGGCTGCTATAAACATTGGGGTACAAGTGGCCCTATGCATCAGTACTCCTGTATCCCTTGGATAAATTCCTAGCAGTGCTACTGCTGGGTCATAGGGTAGGTCTATTTTTAATTTTTTGAGGAACCTCCACACTGTTTTCCAGAGTGGCTGCACCAGTTTGCATTCCCACCAACAGTGCAAGAGGGTTCCCAAACGGCCAATTCTAAACACTCATTTTGGCTAGCTATCCACTCTGTGCACTCAGATATGACACAGAAAAATGCTGATTTGCATACACAGGGAGTGACTCTGGAAACAGGTGGAGATACGGAGGAGAAAAAAAAAGAACCTGCTATTTACAGTGAGTGTTTACAATTTCCCATGCCTTCTCCTTAAGTAATAATAAACTGCCATTTACATTACTCCTTTTATGAAGGATGCTATATGCCTTATAAATATCTCAATAAACCTCACAATACACCTTTGAGGTGAAAAGGTATCAGTGCTATTCTGCAGTAAAGAAAGTGAGACACAGTGAGGTTAATTGTTTAGACTGGTCCTGAAAATAAGTCACAGATGCCAGGAATTGGAAGGGACCTTAAAGGCCAAACCCCTACTTGATGCACGAATCCCCTCTACACAGCTGTTGCTGCACCTCTCTATTTGAAAAACTCCCCACCTCACACTGAAGCCCAGTTCATTTCTGGACAGCTTTAGTTATATTCAATAGGTATTAGTTCAAAAGAAAAGTACCTATGTCTTCTTGAGTCTTAATTTAATTCCCTGTTGATTAAACCACATCAGTGGGGTTGATGCCATAAAAATGAGTGTAATAAACCATTGGGACCCAAAGATAAGATCGTACATTTTAAATGTTAATTTCCTCTTCATTTGTACTTAGAAACATAGAAAATGGCATTTCAAAAACTTGTTGGTGTATTAATATACCCAAATCTAATAGGATTCTTAAGGGGATCTATGTACCCTCCAGAGGAAAGGAAAAATCAGAATTGAGAAATGGAAATGGGTAAGTGAGTGAATTACCTGGGGGAAATATAGCACTTTTAAGTGCAGATCTTCATACATACGATTTTTCAAATGTGTATCCAAAAAAAAAAAAAAAAAAAAAAGCTAGGGACTTCCCAAAAGAAAAATTGTGTCCCTTGATCAAAGGACCTCAAAGAAGAATCTAGTCAAAATATTTGAGATGAACTGTGTTGCAGTTAGCTCAACCAGAGTATTTTAGTCTTGAATTCTTGCTGATATCAATGGTAGCTAAAAATAATATACCTTCATGCAATATCTAAAGATTGGCTTCCAAACAGAATTCTGAAAATTTGAATAGGGTTCTGGGCAGAGGACCGGAGTGGGTGGATAGGAAGGGTAGAAAAGAGTGAGGACAGAGGGAAAAAAAAAAAAAAAAAGAGCTATAATTTTTTATCTTGTTGGTACTGAGTGCCAAGGATTTCTATCCCCCAGCTATTTCAGGTGGAATTGTGGGAAGGCATGTAGCAGAAGTGTTCTGCCTGGCACAAATGGTCATAATAACACAGTGGGGGTAAGTTGTGATTGCTGAAGGGAAAAGATTTACTTATTCTTTATTTGGCACTGATCGCATACTGAATATCTTTCATTTTGGCTTTGTCACTTATGGCAAAATGTTAACTTTCTTCAAGTCCAAATTTCAGGCCTCTGTCAAGGTTCTTGGTTCTGGACAGTATATTCTTTCTGTTTTCTATGGGAAGATGAAAGGAAATGTAATAAATGCAGTAAATAACAAGTCACTGTTTAAATACAGCCATTCGAGCTGTTATCTCACTTGGAGTGGTTGAGCATATTAAACGAGCTAATCATACAAAATATTTAAAAGAGTGTGTGCCACATAATCAGAACTCAAGAATTTAGTTATTGTGATATCTGCGGTTCTCATTTGCTTTGTGTTTTTTCCTTGAATTTATTGCTTCTTTCAATCACTGACATTTTTATGTGTGTCCACCTTATTTCAAATTAATCCTCATTATAAAGCTTTGAGACGTTGTTTCCAATGATAGTTAATAGCTCTTAATTTTAGGCCGCGTTTTAGAAATCTCATGGCTCTGATGTGTTAAGAAAAATGATATAAGGCAACCATGGATGAAAAAAAAAACAACCCAACTTTTGATGGCGATGTGTTGTGAACTCAGGGCTAGAGGCATCTGGCTGGAACTCATTTCCTTGAGGGCCTTATCTAGCCCTATCGATACGCGGACTCTCAAATTTGTACCCCCAGCTCACACTACATTTCTGAATTCCAGATGTATATATTAGCTGCCTGTTCATCACCTTCACTTGAATGTAGCAGACATTACAAATTCAAACTTCACATGCTCATGACTGAAAAAACTCCTGATAGCATCCTTTTTCCTCCAAAGTAGTTCCATCTATAACCTTCCCCATCTTAGGTGATGTTAACTCCTTCCATTGGCTCTGGCTAAAAAGGTTAGAGTCACCCTTGACTCCTCTATTTTTCTTCACTCCTTCAGGTCATTATGCTAGCTCAACATTCAAAATATTTCTAGAAACTGGCAATTTCTTACTCTTCTATTAACTTATCTTCCTCAATTGCCTTCAGTTCTCTAGAGGCTATTTTTACCCTTGCCTCCCTCTATCCAATTATCAATACAAGAGCCAGAATGATCCTTTTATGATGTAAATCTGATGTTACTCCTCTGCTGAAAACTCTCCAATGGTTTTCCCATTTCATGAAGCGCAGAAGCTCTTCCTGTGGTCTATAAAATCCTCCATGATCCATAAGGTGCTCTTCTCTGACCTAGTTTCCCACTATCCCTCCCCTCTCACGCTGGTCCCACCACACCAGCCTCCTTCTTTGTTATAAACAAACGTTTGTTGGAAGACACCATACTCATTCATTTACATGTGTCATCTATGGCTGTTTTCTTGCTACCTTGCAGAGTGAAATAGTCACGACCCTATGACGCACAAAGCTTAAGCTAGATGCTATCTGGCCATCAGAGACAAAAAGTTTGCCGGCCCCTTTTCTGCAGAAATAGTTGGGGCTACATTTCACTGAGATTGGCCTTGAAAAAGCAGAAACTGCTGAATATCCTCCACACTGCATTTGGTGCTCAGCTTCTCAGCTCTTTTTGATGTGTGTGAGGGATAGAAACCAGGCTTCCACAAGGGGTCTAATGAAGCAGAGGGGATGACCAATGAGCAGCAATTTCTCACTGCCTAGGGTCACCTCTGAATGTGGGAATCAGAGAGAACTAGGTGACTGATGGGAGGAATATCCAGGCAACAGAGAGAGAGAGAGAGAGAGAGAGAGAGAGATGAAGCGAAACACAACTTCACTCCCTCAACAGTTCTCTAGGGTCTTTCTACATTTTCACTTCCAGAGGACAGAATTCTGCCTGCTAGTATTTAGTGAATTGAATTTTGTCCTTAGAGACAAGCACAGTGCTCCCCTTGACTTCAATGGGAGTCATGGGCCATTTGGTCCCCCAGACATCTGTGCTGGCTTCAGGCTATTTAACAAACTCCTAAACAAATCCCAATAAAGTGTTCTTTAATGGGTACTTAATTCTGGTGTGAGGGTGGGTGCTGGGCACACCTAAGTCCTTTCTTTTCCTTCAGGTTTACTAAGGTTTCTCCTTTTTATGTCTTGATAATTACTGCAACCAAAACCCTGAGTCAAGCAGTATTAAACCCACTCAAAGGCAAAAGATGTCTGCTTTTATTGATCTCAGTTGACCTGTTTACTCTCTGGGTTCCAATTTAATAGCTCAATTGATTATTCATTTACATTTTTAATTTCTTTGTGGGTAAAATCATTTTAACATGAGTCATTTCTAACTTAATGGGCAACATACAAATTCATTTGGGATTTTCAACTTTGGCAAGTATTTATTGAACAACTGGGCTCAGGTGAACTTAATAAGGATGAAAACCAGATTTCAGTTTCTTGTAAAAAAATGATAGAAAGGATTGAGTTTCCTCCTGTGCAAAATGCCCATCACTTCTGGGTGCTTACCTGAAATCAGAAGGTTGGTTAGAACATCAATTTCTGTGTTACCCTTTTACAAATTAGGTTTTGTCTAAATATAATTTGAAATCTATAATATTATGCTCATGCCTTTAGTTGAGCTCTTAAATCCAAAAGTTTTAATGTCATTCATCAATTTGTGTTCCTTCTAGATGGCTCTGCTTTGCTGGAGATGGTAGAAATCGTGAGAAAAATTTGTACTAGTGAGTGTATTACATAATGAGAAACAGTATGACTTTACTAGCTCATGCGATGATCTATTTACAAAGGTAAGCAACATGGAAGATCAGACTATACTTACATTCATAATTGAAGGGGAGCAGAATTTGCCAGGCAAAATGTGTCCCATTGGCATGGGGATTTTTTTTAAGACGTTTATTTTTAAGAAACAGCAGGTGCAGATGAAGCTCTGAAATCTGCACCTTTTGTAAGAGACGTTTACATGTATAAAAGAAACCTTTTTGTAAGGGAGATACTCCCTCACTGTACCAGAGAGACAGGGGTGACTCAATCTCTAGAAATTCTTCTCAACAGAGAAGGCAGGGACTTAAACATGCATTATAATCTTGCCCTTGTTCACTGTGCTTTTTTTGATAATCTCCCATACCTGATTCCCCACCCCCAACATCTTTCATCTTTGGCAAAAGGTGGTATTTAAGGTGATAGCTTAGGCCATTTCAGTAAGTTAACTTTGTTTTCTTGGGTCTCTCCCATGCTTGTAGGTGGTATACGTCTTATTAAACTTTGCTTTTCTCCTGTTAATATGTCTCGTGTCAATTTCATTGCTTGACCAGCCAAAGATCCTCGAAGGGAAGAAGTGGAAACTTTCCCACCCCTACACATTATAATGTTCTATCTCAAGGTTTTTAAAATCTACTTTTGGAATTTTTTTGATAGTACGTTTCTTTCTTCCCAGCAAGCAGGTGAAGCTTTAAGAATATGACTGCCTGTGGCTTATACTTCCCTGTAGAACTGTTTCGAATATAATATTTGTAAGTTATATATCCAATAACCTACCTTCACTTCTTTCTAAAATGAGATGAGGTATAAGAAAATATCTAAATGCATATTTCCAACCGTAAGAGTCACTTTTATCTGGCAACTTAAAATGCAACCAGAGTTTAGTGCAAAATAGAGGAGGCTTACTATCATCCTCTGATAAATAATAAGTGCCAGTGCTTGGTGAAAAGGACAGTGAAAAATGAAATACTATTAAAAACTTGGTAAGTGCTTTGCGTTATTAATTTTCACTAATAATTTTCTTAACCTTATTACCAAATGTGTAGATCAAGAAAGGAGCTAATTTTAAACCTTGGAGGAAAAAATATGCAGAAAATAAACAGCATTATGCCTTGTACATGTAGTACCTAAATAGTCCTATAGGCCATAATTGTGTTAGGTGGCAGATTATAAAAATAAATAAGATAAACTTCCAATGTTTAGGAATTCCTATTCTCCTACATGTGCAAACAGGTAATTGAAACATGTAACATAATGCTTATATTTATGAAGGGCTATTGAACCCTCTGGTGGCCCCAGTGGGCTTTAAGGAAGAAGTGATATTTGAATGAGAGCATGTGGAATGAGGGACTTCACCGTCTTCGGGGTAGAGGGAGGATCACCCGTAGTAAGGGGCCAGCTTCAGAAAAGGAGAGTCAGACATATTACGTCTCCTCAGGGGAGAGAAACAAAAGCAAAAATAAACTATGGGGCCTATCCCAAAATAAAAACTTTTTGCACAGCAAAGGAAACCACTACCCAAACAAAAAGGCAACCTACTGAATGGGTGAGGACATTTGTAAAGGCAATCTCTTATAAGGGGTCAATACCAAACTATAAAAAGAACTTATACAACTCAACACCAAAAAAAAAAAAAAAAGTAATCCAATAATAATAATTAAAAAAAGAGGGCACAGGACCTAAATAGACAGTTTTACAATGAAGACAACCAGATGGCCAACAGATACATGAAAAGATGCTCAACATCACTCATCATCAGGGGAATTCAAGTCCAAACCTCAATGAGACATTACCTTAAACCAGTTAGAATTGCTGGTATCAAAAACATAAGCAAATAATAAATGCTGGTGAGAATGAGGAAAAGAAGGAACCCTCATACACTGTTGGTGGGAATATAAATGGTGCAGCCACCATGGAAAACAGTATGAAGTTTCCTCAGAAAATTAAAAATAGAAATGTATGAGCTAACAATTCCACTCCTGAGTATTTACACAAAGCAGATGAAAATGATAATTCAAACAATATATGCACTCTTCTGTTTATCACAGCCTTATTTAAAATAGCTAAGATATGGAAACACCCCAAGTATTTATTAATAGATGAATGGGATAAAGATGATGTGTATGTGTATATATAATGGAATATTACACAACCATAAAAAAGAACAGGATCTGTGACAACACAGATGGACCTAGAGGGTATTATGCTAAGTGAAATAAGTCAGAACATAAAAATACCATATGATTTCACTCATATGTGGAATCTAAAAAACAAAACAAATGAACAAACGAGCAAACCAAAAAAGCAGACAGATCCATAAATACAGAGAACAATCTGCTGGCTGCCAGAGGGGAGGTGAGTGAGTAGGGAGATGGGCACAATGGGTGAAGGGTACTGGGAGGTACAGACTTGTCACAGGAGTAAGTCACAGGAATGAAAACACGGCATAAGGACTATAGTCAATGGCACTGTAGTAGTGTTGTATGGTGACAGATGGTACCTACTTGTGGTACCTACTTGTGGCTCACCTACTTGTGGTGAGCACAGCATAAGGTATAAACCTGTCGAATCACTATGTTGCACACCTGAAACCAATGTAACACTGTGTGTCAACTATACTTCAATAAAAAAAGAAAAAAAGATTCAGATGAAGTTGGGGGTAAGGAATGATGGACTCTTCATCCTAGCTGATGTGAGGTACAGGGAGTGCAGGGAAGACAGTGCTGGGGTTAATGGAGATGAAAGGGACGAGATGGTGAACATCTTTAAACTAGAAAGACTTGACAAAGGAGAGTCACCAGCAGAATTTAACTGAATAAAAGGGATCCTCAGTCCCTTTGAAATGTGACAAGAAGACAGAGGGGAAAGGTGCCGGCCAAAGAAACTTGAAATGAAGGCAGATCAGAGGACGTGTCTAGTGAGATGGGGGCTCCAAGCATCACATTTCTGTTCTGATCCTAAAATAAACAGGTGGAACAATGCAAGCTTTATTAAGGGTTTGTTACTGGGGGTTCTCAGTCACTTTCCCATGAAATGGTCAACTGTACTGAGTTAGCCTCTAACTGGATTCCTCGTTAACCTCCTTTAGAAACGTTTCTAACATGTAACACGTACACAGTTACTTACAAGTTGAAAGCATACTTCGTAGTAATTTTCCAACTTTCTCTGCATTATTTAAGGAAGGGAGTCATGGTCACAGTCTTAAGAGAGTTGGGAGAAATGAAATCACATCTTTAATATCAATAAGGTGATATTTCTTTTAAAACATCCCCCTAAATATGATGATGGAAGGATCATCAGAAAGGATCCACAGGAATTAGATAGACATGGAGATGTATGGCATTCTCAAATTAGAATACTCCATTCACCTCATAAAAAAGAGCATTTTCACGTACTCCACCTGATGAGTTAATGCCTCTAGAACACTCCGACTCCCTTTGTTCAGACCAGACATGGCCAGGTGAGGTTCCTGTGTGAGTCCCCTACCTGTGCTGTCTTCATACACCACTGTCACTGTCTTCCAGTTGTAGTAGAGGACCAGATCCAGGACCGCCCTGCTGATAGCTGCATAATCTGGGTACAGGTTGATGTAAAACAAGTCTTTGTTGTCCACCGATGGGTGTTTCCAGCGGGTCTGTATGTGTGGAACTTCGAGAGCATTGCAAATTGACTGCACAGCGCTGACAGAGGAACTGTGGGAAGGGCCAAAGAGAGCAGCCACACCAAGAGCCAGCTGGTCGCAGGCTAGTGGCCACAGATGAGGAGGGGTTGAGAGGGAGGGCAGGGAAGGGGGGAGAGAGAGAGAGGGCTGTGAATTCCATCTTTCCTTCCATGATCCCTCTTTTTATTTTCATTACTGGAAATTCTCCACTCTCCATCTGTATGTTGAGAAATTATGCTTCATCCAACTTCCAATATCCCCGAGATGCTAAAATATTGAGATATTTGAATGTGGAACTGATTAGCAACACATCACAGGGCCAACTCTGTGCAATCAAAAATAAGTGGCTGTTCTCACACCATTACTTCTAAATCCCTTGCCTGGCATGGCGTAACCCACGGGGGCTCAGAGCTGCTCTACAAGCTACTGGCCAAGGGAATGTCATGTGAATGAAGTATTGTCCTATGGCAGGGTGACAAGGAGGATATTAATGTGGTCAGAGAATTCAGAAGATTCTCCGGGTGGCTGCAAAGCACTTCAGTTGCCATCTTCCCAAAACTCAGAAAGGGATTCCAGGCTATTGAAAAACTGCTAAGGAATAGTAAGTGATATTGATACCTACTTAATGATAGAATATTAACATAACATAGCTTAAAGGGATCTCAGAAGCCACGTGGTCCAACCCACTAGTACCATAGACCATGAAGTGAGTCAGGGCCACCAGGTAAGGGCAGAACTCTACCAGAGGCCAGGGGCCAAGCTCAAGGACAGGCCTCTCCCTGCTTCAGCATCAGCCTAACGAAATCGAGTCAGTATAAAATTTAATCTATAACATTTATTTGGTTTTCTCTTTATAAGATTTTATATACTCATTGAGAGAATTTAGAGTATTTTAAAGCATAAGGGAGGAAAAAAAAGACCCTATAATTCCATCATCTTGGAATAATACCTCTTCATATTTTGGCATTCCCACTTATAAAAAATTGAATCTATGCAGACATAGGTTGATACGTTGCTTTCTTTAACACTGAACTTAACACTGAAAACAGACCCTTTCCCCCAAGTCATTACAGAGTCTTCGAAAGTATATTTTTTTTGTGCCTGTAGAATAGCCGATTCCATGGCTATGTCATCATTTATTTTACTGTTCTGATGATATTGAACCTTTAAGCTGATCCTAACGTTTGTTATTATAACTAATATTATAGTATTTAGTTGTTATATTTTTCTCTGAAGTTTACATTACTTTTTTAGAGTAGATTCTCAGCTATAATTAAATTACTTGATACATATTAGGCAAATTCCCTTCCAGAAAGATTGGGACCAGTTATCCTCTACAACCATGCAAAATAGGGTCTACTCTCTTCATGCCGATATAAATTTATGCTGGCATTATATAGAAGTTTATAGTATCTCATTATTTTAATGCTAATTTTAAAAAGTTTGGAACTCCCAAGAGATAATAATTAAATATTTGAATTAAGTAATAACAAAATTTTTAAATGAAACTGTGTTAATTTTTATAGTAATGTTCTACAAATAAAAATAAGTAGAAAAATTATATGGCTTTGTCAAAATGATCTGACTGGATCTAGAGAGAAACAAATAATAAAATTTTGAAAACCGTATTTCAAATATCTACGGTACTGCAAATGTTTACAGTCATTCACAAGGAAAAACTTTCTCATGTTGTGCTCTTTGGCACTGAATTGCCACATGAGATATGAAGACATATAATTTTCTGCATTAAGTGACGTAAGTGTAAATTGCCATTGTCTACGGAAGCTCATTCCCTGGATATGTTTTCATTGGTAACAAAATGAGAGCATGAGAATGTGTGAACTGTTGTTTTGTCTAACATGGGCGATGGATTGAGATGCCTGCTAATATTTAGCTCTGGGATGCTAATATGACTTGACAGAAAATCAATTTTTTGAATTCTGTTTGCCAGCAAATTACCAGTTTTAAGAAGCTTTGGGGGTGTTTAATTTACAAGTATGACAGGTACTTGAGACCACAGAAAAGCTTTCAGTTTTATGTGGGTTGAAGTATCATTGTTAAATGTGTTTGCCTGTCTAAGGTATTTGCTCAGCAATGTTTGTGTGTGCATGTGTGATAGAGAGGCAAGACAGAGACAGAGAGACACAGACAGAGATAAAGACAGAGATCAAAAGACAGAGACAGACAGAGAGAGGCAGAGGAGGAGAGAGATCAAACCCATAGAAATAATTTATGTGAAGATGACTTTGAAGAGCTGTATAAATAGAATTTTATTATTTGTTCATAGATAACGCTGACCTATGTAGTATCTGCAATTCCATCCATCTTTAAAAAGAAAATGTTTGGGGCGCCTGGGTGGCACAGTCGGTTAAGCGTCCGACTTCAGCCAGGTCACGATCTCGTGGTCCGTGAGTTTGAGCCCCGCGTCGGGCTCTGGGCTGATGGCTCGGAGCCTGGAGCCTGTTTCTGATTCTGTGTCTCCCTCTCTCTCTGCCCCTCCCCGTTCATGCTCTGTCTCTCTCTGTCCCAAAAATAAATAAACGTTGAAAAAAAATTAAAAAAAAATAAAAAGAAAATGTTCTTATACTAAGGTCATGCCATAGATCAGAAGAAGAATCATTATACTGTTTGCTTTTCATCTGTGCTGCTAGGAAAACACTTTACCTTTTGTTTGTAAAGAGCACTAGGAATCCTGCAGAAGAGTGTGTAAGGTGTACACATCTCATGATGCTGAGTTAATTCTATGTGGAACAACCAATATTAGTTCCTTGGAAATCGGCATAACCATGGTGTTCATTGCATTCCATTTATTTGTGTGTTTTTAACTGGCAAAACATTCCTCTATGAGGGAAAGAGCCTCTTCTCCTATGGGGGTTGCTGAGTGGCCTTGGTGTCCACAATAACACCTGCATGGAGTCTCAACAGCTCCCTGGTTAGAGGCCAAGTTGCGAGTGTATTGAATGTGACTGTACTTTGGAGTAGTCTCAGGAGTGTTTGGGGGACATCTAAACAAGCCCCACAATCCCAACGGCTCTTTCCAGGACAGAAACCTTGCAGCCTATGTATAAAGTAGATTACTTCTTAGGACCTTGTCTTCTTGGAAGAAAAAGAGAATCAGGAAAAAAAAATGCAGAGATTGTCTCCTAGGTTTAATTTTTATATTTTTATGACTTTGTGAAAAGGACTTTAAAAAAAAAAAAGTTGAGAAAATCCTAGGTAAACCCAGTAGTTTACAACCTGTTAAAATTCAGGGTGTGAGTTATGTGCGTTGTGGACATTTCCACATGCTCGGTGGATATGACCTTCCACGAAGTTTTATTTGACTGCGCTGTACAATTTCATGGTGGTATCTCAGCCTCAGGAAGGAAAAACAGATCAAGCTTGACATTTTCCATTCACAGCTGAACCAGTTAATCATAGAGTAGAGGGCACTGAAGGGTGAGCTAATCGGAATGGCCCAGAAAACAGAGCTAGGCAACATCCATTAGGATCCTTCAGATTGTACTGGACAGTGACATCAAGGACCGAGATTTCCTGCAACCCATTTACACAAAGACGTCCACTCTGACAAAGGACAGGTAGCAAAAACGGTGACTTGTGGAGCAGACACATCACCCAAAAAAGCTTTGAAAAATGGGAAAATAGTTACCTCTCCGCGAGGCTTCAAAACTATCAAAAAGATTAATTCTCTGGATGTCATAGGTTAACGTGGTGTTAGGCATCAGGGTTCGATTTCTGTTAATGCTGGTGACTGCGAACTTGAATGCTAATTCTTCAACATTAACAGGTTCGTTTTCCACAGTTTCAAAAATCCCTCCTGCAGAAGCAAAAGAGATGCATGAGAAGCATTAGTCACATCATTCCTGTGTATTTTTTAAGAAGAATATTAATGATTCAGACAAAAGGCCCTCCAAAATAAATGTGGTAATGGTCAGAACAGATCCCAAAACCAGTGTTAAAAGTTTATCAGCATGTGTCACATGCATAGAAATAGGTCTTCATATGTATGCCTCGGTTTTCAAATCCAAAGTTGGACTATATATTACCTCTCAGATGGCCAACATATTCCAAACATTTAATACCACATCAAGCATAACTGACAACATGGTGGAGAGTGATTTTCCACAGTTTGGACATGAATCACACCGTGGGGGGGCGCCTGGGTGGCTTGGTTGGTTAAGCGACCAACTTCGGCTCAGGTCATGATCTCACGGTCCATGGGTTCGAGCCCGGCGTCGGGCTCTGTGCTGACAGCTCAGAGCCTGGAGCCTGTTTCAGATTCTGTGTCTCCCTCTCTCTCTGCCCCTCCCCTGTTCATGCTCTCTCTCTGTCTCAAAAATAAATAAACGTTAAAAAAAATTAAAAAAATAACTTATGAATCACACCGTGGTTGACCTAAACATAATTTGAGCTGTATCTGGTAAGGACCATCCCTCTTCAGAATGAAGCTCTTTTGATTCAAAAGCAGACCTTTTAGACTCTAGATAGATCATTCAGACAGTTGAGTGGGGTCAAAACGAGACATACATACACTTAAAATTTTCAAAGTAAAAGCACTTCTTCTTTTCTTATCACTCAAAATTCTGAGGTCATATTCCAGCACTTTCCAAAGTGCACAGGCAGATTAAAAGAACTGTTGTTTGTTTTGTTTTGAGAAACTGTTTGGTCTGGCCCCAAAGCAAGCCTACATCCCATCTGTAGAGAAATATGCTTCTCCCCTAACAGAGAATATGCACCAAATCTTTGATATCTCAAACATGAGGATCTCCTCACAGGAGGCAATATGAAATATCAGTGCTTAAAGCCTCGTAGGAGAACTCATCTCTGACTTTGCTTGACATGATGATATTAGTAGATGTAATTGGAGTATTTTTAACTGTACATTCTTAATTTTTTTAATAGACACAAGACACACAGTAGAGTCTCTCTTAACTGACCTCTACTTAACTTATTCCTTGATTGACCAATACTCCTAATTTCCCTTGAATAAAGCATTAACTGGATTCCATGGAATGCTGAATACTTATAACTAGGTCTAACCATTGAGGGACCTCTTACTGAGGGTAAGTTGTAGGTTTTTTCCGAACTTGGTTATGCCAGATTGATTTGCAAACACTTCAAGTTCTCTCTACATTCAAAAGAAAGAAGAAAGAAAGAAAGAAAGAAAGAAAGAAAGAAAGAAAGAAAGAAAGAAAGAAAGAAAGAAAGAAAGAAAGAAAGAAAGAAAGAAAAGGAAGGAAGGAAGGAAGGAAGGAAGGAAGGAAGGAAGGAAGGAAGGAAGGAAGGAAATATGGGAAAGAAAGAAGATAAGGAAAAGGAAAGGAAAGGAAAAGAATGGAAAGAAAAGGAAGAAAAGGAAAAAAAAGAAAAGAAAAGGCAAAGGAAAAGAAAAGGAAAGGAAAGAAAAATCTAAAGTTGAAAATCTCAAATAACCATCACAAGCAACTGTATGATTTATGTGTATCCTTATAAAAAGAACTCTAATTGGCAAACTGTAATTTAAAGAAATTACTCTGATTTTATTTTGAAAGAACTGTAAAGAAATACACATCTATAATATTTATTATTATAAATACTATAAATTATAACTTATTAATTATAAAATTAATTATTATTTTGCAATTTCCTGCTCACTTGATTTTCTGTATTAAATAACAAATTACAATGTGAGGTTGCAAAAGCTGAGAAGGTTCATACGAAATTACTTTGGCTTCCTTTGACAATGTCTCTGGGTTTTAGACTAATGATAGGAGATATTCTTGTAGAGATCATTTCCCTGTTCTCTGAGAAACCAAAGTTGAGCACTGTGTGACCATGGTATGAGATCATGTTAACCTTTACCTACAGATTCTTACTGGACACTTATTCTGAAGTCAATGTTAGGAAAAATTTTGCTCTTAAGTGACCTTATGTATGTATTTATTTTTCTTCTCTCAGACAATGCTGAGGCAGGTGGGCAAGCTTTTAGTTCTCTCAGACTGCTAAGTGGATTCTCCATAGTGCAATGGTAAGCTCGGATAATAGAAGAAGACAGATATGAAGCTGACCCACAATTAGAATGACCCAGACTTAAGTTCAGAAACGGTGTGGTGTTAGGGCTTCCACAGTAATTATTAGCACTTTTTTTTTAATTTGTCTATCTCTTCAAGCACATGGTGAAAGAGAAAATGCGTCTTATACAGAATCACCATTCTTATGGAGATGAAAGTAACTTAAAATGTTCAGCCTATAACTATTTGGGAGAAAGATCAGTCATTGGCTCAAATGTAAGCATCACTTATTTGCATAAGCAGGCTGGTAGGAGGGTCTACATACCAGAATGGGAATCAGAAATTCTGAATTTTGGACCTTGGTCCACCCACTTCTTTTTTGAGAAAAGAATCTTAAATATTGGGAAGAAAGTTACCATGAAATAGCTCCTTGGTAATATTTCATTTAAGCCTTATAACATTCCATATATGAGGTAGCATTTCTGTTTTTATATATGAAAAAGTGAACTAAGAGATCACACATTTTTGCCTAGCTTATTCAAGTTCTCTAAGCCTTTTTTGTGACAAACTCAGGTGTTGGATTCTCCAATCTATGCACACATAGGGCAATGTAATAGAGAATATATATATTCTCTATATAGAACTATATATAATTGATTTATATACATTATAATACGTAGTGTTATACATATGTATTCTCACTTTGTCAATTTATTTCTGATGTCCTTCATCTCCAGGTGTGGTTTAATAATGCTTCTTTTCTTACCTTAGAGGATTTCTCTGTGTACGGAATGTTATAACGCGTGGATGGTGCCCTGAAAACTCAATCATTCCCCAGAAATAAGTTAGTATTGTTACATGTGGATAAAGAGGAATTAGAAATTGTTGTAAAACTGCCTACTCACCTCAAAATTGTTCCTTTGGTATATAGTTGTCTTTTACATAAAGCTGAATGTCCCTGAGTTTAAGATAATGACAAGTGTTTTTATTACGTGCTTATGTGGTGAGTAGGTGAACTCTGTTTTGTCATTTTGGGGGCAATTCTCTTTCATTCTGGCACCAAACAAGCGTTACAAATGTCATTAGCTCAACATCCCACCACACTCTCCTTTTTCCCTTAGGAAGGGCTGCTGCTGAATACCAAAACCCTGCAGTGAAGTGAGGCATATAGAGGGCTGAGGAAGTACCAGGAAAGTGCAATCTGATAGAGACAGGACAGTCATTGATGGGCACTATTCCAGTTCCTCCTAAGGAAGCAGACTTTTAGGCATTCACCATTTCCTCATAGTTTCAGATTTGACAAAACTGAACCTCAGAGTCTTTGATAGAGTAGAGGGACACACACCAAGGGACTCATGCATGATTTAAAAAAAAATAGTGTTTATTTATTTTTCGAGAGAGTGATTGACAGAATGTGAGCAGGGGAAGAGCAGAGAGAGAGAGGAAGACACATAATTTGAAGCAGCCTCCAGGCTCTGAGCTGTCAGCACAGAGCCTGACGCGGGGCTCAAACCCACAAACCGTAAGATCATGACCTGAGCCGAAGTCGAACGCTCAACTGACCGAGCCACCCAGGCGCCCCATGATTATTTTTTTAATGTGTGGGTGTGGGGTTGTCAATGAGATATTTCAAGTCTTTGGGGCTGTGTATGTAGTCAGTTTCTGGCCTCAGTCATCTGTACGCTTGGATCTCCTGGTTTCAACAGGAGGAACTCCTACCTGGGTCTTTCCTCTGTTCCTCTTCCTTCTCTGTTCTTCCCCTCCCTTTGGCCCTCCCCCTTGCCCTTTTCTGTCAAGGTCAGTCTCTCTCCTCTCCTCTCTCTCTCTCTCTCTCTCTCTCTCTCTCTCTCTCTCTCAGTTTCTCTGTTTCACCCATCCATGTGAAGACAGAAGAGAAGGCAGCTGTCTACAAGCCAGGAAACATGTCCTCAAAGACACCAGCTCTGTTGATGTCTTGACTTACACTTCCCAGACTCCAGAACTATGAGAAATAAGTGTTTGTTGTTTAAGCCACCAAGCCTGTGATATTGTCATGGCAACCCAAGCTAAGATATACATCTTCATTTTTTACCCCAAGGGCTTTGAAATCGAAACTGGACAATTATATTGGAAATCACATCTGTGCATGTAAAATTATCTTCCAATAGGGTTCTAAATTTGGTACAGTGGTTTAAGGTAAGCAGAGAAAAACTCACTTGAAATCTCAATACGGATTTAGGCAGCAGAGTTCCATCACCACAGGTGTGTTTCTGCCTCTGTTGGGTAGATTCCTGCATCAACAAGTTCAGGCTAAGACAGGTGGTTTTGTTTTGTGACCAAATGGACACAGATGGAAACCAGAGATGACTACATCCTGCACAGATAACAGGTTGCCTTTAAGAAGGCCAAGTAAGAGCTTGTGGTTTGTGTCATGTAATTCTGTCTAGACTTCCAAGAGAATTGGTTTTAATCACAAACTCACCGATTGTTGGGTCAAAAAACATGATCATTTTAGGCAAGAGGCAGTACTTAGTCAAGGCTAAGACTGACTGCTGTCCTGTTTGCAATGATACCTAAGGTAAACAATGGTTTCCACATTTTTCCTAGCCCCTATCCCATTTGTGCAGAATCATAATGTTATGGGATGGAGTCCAGAAATTGTCTGTATTTGAAAAAGACCCAGCTTGGCTCTAGGTCCCATTGCTTGCTTGCTTGCTTGATTGATTTTTTTAGGTTCCAGGGATACTTAATAATCTGCTTCCTAATGTTCCTTCAAATCACCACCTTCATCCAAAGACCCTTCTCTCTAACTCTATGCCTACAACATTGTAATTCAGTTAATGAGCATTTATTTGGTACTACTCTGGAGTGTGTATGCTTTTTTCCAGGTGAGAGCTGTGTTTAGCCCTGACAAAAAAACTGGGTGGTCACTAGCTTTCCACAAAGCAGGGAGTTAACACAGTTAAAGTCAGTGTGGATATAACATGGTAGAAAAGGAGGCCCCTTTTACAGGCATCTTAAAGAAAAGCAGTTCTACCCTTGTCTATTGTTTCCACACCTGCTCCCTCTAAGTAGAGCCTGTGCTGGATGATGAGTGGGCAGTATGAGATTTGCCCCTTCTTCCCAAAAAGGAATTTAAGAAAAGCAAAGCTACATTGTGCTAGGGAATTCATCTTGCTTGATGATGAAAAGAAAAGAAAAGAAAAAACCCCATTGAAATAATAACATTGAATCTCATTCCCATAAAAGGAATATATTGTTCTGACTTGACTTACCCTGTAATGGTGAATGTATTCCAATAATACATGTACAGTGATACCATTCAGAAATGTAATAAAATTACATCCTCACATATATTTAAGTTCTTTTTTCGACTTCAACTGATTGTATATGCCATGTCTATGACTCTACTGAAGAACTCATTTTTTTTCATTTACTGATTCATTCACTATTTAATTATTTATTTATAAAAGGCTTAGCTTCCTATGAGTCAGACACTGTACTTGGCACTGAGGATACAGCAGTAAAAAAAAAAAAAAAAAAAAAAAGAAATCTGACTTTTGGAGCTTACATGCCAGAAGGGGAGCTGATCATGAATGGGAAGAAAGGCATTGACATGTTAGGGTAGGAGGCCAGGAAAGATCTCACAAAGAGGACAACTTCTAAGTAAGAACCTAAGACATTGAAAGAAGAGCATTCCAGTCAGAGGGAACAAAATATTCTAAGGTAGGAGCCGCCTGGTGTTAATTTTGAGGAGCAGTGAGGATGAAAGACGGTGAGCTGGGTCGGGTCTGGACTGATAGAAGATGAGCAGAGGGCAGCGACAGGGGTGGATTAGAGCCAATCATAAAGGGTTTATGGGCCGTAATAGGACCTGGATTTTATTCTGAGTGACATGGGAAGCCACTGGAGAGTTTTGAGTAGACAAATGACATATTTCAAGAGGATCTTCCTATGTGCCGTTGTGATTTATAATAAGACATATATATTGGTCTTCATCCCCCTTTTTGGTGCAGAGCTCCTAAAACCATTGGAATTTCCTAAGTGATAAGAGCAATGAAGTTGTCTTTTGTCATGCTGATAATGTGATTTGAGGGCTCCACCTAAGAATGGGGGCTGATTGCCCAGAGAACCAACCCTATGATTAGAGGGTTGGGACTTTTAGTTCCACCCCCTGACCTCCAGGGAGGGGAGAGGACCTAAGGTGGAACCAACTGCCAATGGCCAAGAAGTCCATCAATCATGCTTATGTAATGAAGCCTCCATAAAAGCTCAGAGGGATGGGGTTCATAGAGCTTCCTGGGTGGTGAAAACATCCATGCCCTGAGATGGTGATACGCCCCAACTCCATGGGAACAGAAGCTTCTGTGCTTGGTACCCTCCTAAACCTTGCCTTGTGTATCTCTTCATTAATATGCTATAATAAACTGACAAATGCAAGTAAGTGTTTCCCTGAGTTCTGTGAGCTGCTCTAGCAAATAATCAAATCCAAGGAGGAGGAAATCATGGAAACCTCTGATTTGCAGCTGAGTTATTCAGCAATTGTGGGTAACCAGGGACCTGCTATTGGTTTCTGAAGTAGCAAGGCAATCCTATGGCACTCAGCCCTTATCCTGTGGAGTATGAAACTATGTCCAGGTAGGTAGTTTCAGAATTGAGATAAACTGTAGAACACCCAGCAGGTGTCGCAGAGAATTGCTTGGTGTGGGAAAATCACCACCCATGTGGTGACCAGAAATGTCAGAAGTGTTGTGAGTACAGTAGTTGTGTGAGAGCAAAGGAGACACACATGGCACAGGGTCCCTACAGCTCACCCTGTTTTCTGTACTATGAACAGACTGAAGGGAGGAGAGGGGCAAGAGAAAAAGCCGAGATCTGCTACTGAAGCCGCTACAATATCAGGTGACTAACCAGAGGCACTGGGGTAATGCAGGGGACTGATGATGATGGTTTGGTATAGATTAGCAGTTGTTGGGGTACGGCAAAAAGTGGCGAAATTCTAAATAAAAAATTGAAGGTAGAGCTGGCAGGATTTGCTGACCAATTAGAAGTGAAAAGAGAGTCAAGAATGACTGACTTTCGGCCTGAAATTGCCATTCACCGAGATGAAGAAAAGAGCAGGTGCCTGATTTGGAGCATGATTACTGTGTGATTCTTGTTGCAAATCTGAGTGGAGATGTCAACTAGGAAGTCACCTATACTGATCTGGATTCCGTGGGAGAGACGTGGTCTAGAAATAGAAATTTGGGAGTCATCACCAAAGTTTATGCTTAGGTGGTGTTTAAAGCCGTAAGACTGGGTTGACATCACCCAAGAGCAGGTGTAGATGGAGAGAGGCAGAGATTGGAATGATACAGTCAGAAACCAAGGAATTGCCTGGAGCCACCAGAAGCTGGAGGAGGCAAGGAATTGAATCTTTCCTGGAACCTGAAGAAGGTGGGCCCTGTTAAAAACTTGATTTTGAACTTCTGGGCTCCAGAACTGTGAGAAAATGGATTTCTATGGTCTTAAACCACACAGTTTTCTTGTAATTTGTTACAGCAGCCATAGGAAACTAATAACAAAAAGAAACTTTCAGTAGTGGATGCTTTTAATTATTGTATTTTTCTCCTTCATAAAATGTTACTTTATTTAGTATATCAAATAGCAATCTTTAGCTCTGTAACTTGATTTTGCAAATAAAGCAAGTAACTGTACCATATAACGCATTGGGTTTCTTTGTTTGTTACACTTTCCTGTTTTATTCTTGCTATGACAGGGCCGTGATGTTATGATGCATATTCTAATAAACCTCGCTTACCCCCTTAACTAGCTGTTGTGTGCCCATTGTGACAAACTGCGAGGTCATCCAGGAAAGACGGGTGAAACTATTAGCTGGCAGTCAAGAAATGGAAAGCTTGGGGCGCCTGGGTGGCGCAGTCGGTTAAGCGTCCGACTTCAGCCAGGTCACGATCTCGTGGTCCGGGAGTTCGAGCCCCGCGTCAGGCTCTGGGCTGATGGCTCAGAGCCTGGAGCCTGTTTCTGATTCTGTGTCTCCCTCTCTCTCTCTGCCCCTCCTCCGTTCATGCTCTGTCTCTCTCTGTCCCAAAAATAAATAAACGTTGAAAAAAAAAATTAAAAAAAAAAAAAAAGAAATGGAAAGCTTCAGTAGTGTTGATTCCCGTTTTGCATTCCTGTGGAACGATAACCATTCCAGAAGCTATCAGCAGAAAACAAGATGGCAATTTGATCTATTCCTTTGCTGATAGCTACTCCTTAAATATACAGTATTATATTGCCTGTCTTTATTGCCATATCCATAATTCTATTTTATTACATCATAAGCAATTTACTATAGGTCTATATTTACTGCACCTTTAATTTCAAGCCTATACATTTAAATTCTAAGACTCCCTTAGATAATACTCTCTTTCCCACTCAGCTTACCTCTTCTTGTTTTACTTTTGGAGACCAATATAATCTTGGTAAAGATTTCATGCTAGGTGAATTTGGATGGGAAGCACATGTTCCTTGATCAAATGGAGAGTGAATGGATAAGGGGCACCTGAAATTTTACCTTTCGTGAAGTCCTGATTAAGGACAAAGCTATGGGTAAGGACAAGGCCAGCCTCAATGGTCTCTGGCTGTTGCCCAAACCTTCTACAAGTATCTTCAGATTTTGGTGTCCTTTGAAGAGGGGGAATGGTGTTTGACATCCCGCCTAATACAACAACCACATCTAAACTCTCTTTGAGTCTCAAAGAGAGCTGCATGAATTCAGTAGGAATGACCTTTAAGGAGGAAGAGAATATGTCTTGGAGTAAGGAATTCCTGAGATGGTTCAGATGTTAGTGGTTATGGGAAAGGCCAGTTAATGGAAAAGCTACAGATAATGGGCTGTTTAGCACATGCTGCCAGTAATTTTTCTTAATAAATTTGAGTTGCACATTAAAAAAGAAAAGATAATACATCCAAAGCCAATGAAAGGTACTCTATTCTAGTGATATTCAATATTCAACTTGATTCAATTGATCCAACATTATTGGCCATCTATTAATAGCTATGATTATGCTGGCAGCAATGGAAGACACAAAGAGGGACACACTTGGTTTACACCATCAGCAGAATTCCCAGCCTTGTGATGGTAGATTACAGAAAAGAACACTATGTACAGTAGTTAATTATTTCATAACAGAACAAGAAGCCCACTCTTTGTCCCTTCCAGTGTGGAGTCTTTCTTGATTTTTCCAGCCAGAGGTGAACTCTTCCCTCCCTTTTGATAACATACAATCCAGTACATATTTGGGGAATTCACTTTGGTGTAAAATCATAAGCTGAGAGTCTAACTGTTCTTTGAAGGTGGAGACAATGTTTATTGATCTCCGCCTTCTACCAGGACTAAATGTCTTGATTTGGACATAGTACATTGCCTTTCAAAATGACCATTCAGTTGAGTTGAGTCTCTTCTTTGTGACTTAACACCCTGCCTGATGAGGTAGTACGTTCTGCCAAGGGAGAGACGCTTATGAGAGTGATGGAGAGGAAGGTGGCTGTGTGAGGTGGTAGAGAATGCCCCGACTTTCCTCTTTCTACCTTGTTAGCAGTGACTGCTCCCTGTCTCCCAACCATTACGGCACATGGTCCTCAAGCACTTTCAAGCTCTGACCCTTCCTTAAAGGCTCACCTGTCATAGGGCCACCAGCTCCTTAACACTTTAGCAGAATGGCTCATCTCCTATTCAACAGCAGATTTCAGGCAAGAATCAGGAATATTGCTGAAGGATTCATGCCAAATTTACTTTCGTGAAATTTTGTGATCACTCTACTCTCTGTTGAGAGCTTTTAGCATCTCATTTAAATGACACAGATTCATACCAAAAGGCTCAAATTTCATTTTCTACTTGTTAAATGAATGGAACATGCCAATTTCATATCTTGTAGTTTTAAGGAAGCTGTGTTCTACACCTCATTACAATTGCCTAGTTTTCTTCTGCCCTATTTCTGCCATCTCTGAAGCTGAAATTTCTCCTTGCTGAAAACGAAATAAATATTGCTGTTAAAAATGACAACTGTTGTCTGAAGCCAGAACAAATGGAAGTTCATAGCTCTGGCAGAGCAGTATTTACCATTGTGTGTGCACAGAAGTTGCCCATGAAATGCTACAGGCAAAAGGAAGTTCAATGATCAGGTCCGCTTAGGAAAAATTGCTTAGCATCATTCCTTTTTGGAAATCCTCACTGCACAATAACATAGAAGGGTCTCTCAGAAGTCCTACAATAAAGAAACAATTTGACTCTGGTTGGCCCATGGTTTCTCATTCATTTGATTATAGTAATGAAAAGTTGGACACTAGGTTCTTGATCAGAAATATGAACCCTCTGATTATGATGCTGCTTTTTGAAAAATTAGGATTAAATTTCTAATGTCAATTTTTACTCCTTTTTTTACTATTTTTTCATTAAAAAATAACCAAAGCATGAAGATGGTTTGCATTTTATGAAAAAGTCATCTTTTATTTTATTTTTTTCAACGTTTATTTTATTTTGGGGACAGAGAGAGACAGAGCATGAACGGGGGAGGGGCAGAGAGAGAGGGAGACACAGAATCGGAAACAGGCTCCAGGCTCTGAGCCATCAGCCCAGAGCCTGACGCGGGGCTCGAACTCACGAACCGCGAGATCGTGACCTGGCTGAAGTCGGGCGCTTAACCGACTGCGCCACCCAGGCGCCCCGAAAAAGTCATCTTTTAATCAATCATCTCAAAGATATGTTTGGACAGAAGGCAAGTCCTTAACATTAAATGTAAATCTTTTAAATGCAAAGTCCTTTGCTACATTTTTTTTCTTTCTTATTATTTTCTATTAGTTTTTTAACATCTATGCATATTTATTTGAAATATCAAAAAAATCCTTTCAATAAAATTTTTCATTTACTGATTTGAAAATTGTACAAAATGGTGAATGAGGTAACAATACTGTTTTAGAATCTCAAAAAAATTAGTCTGATTTAAACATTCACATATTTACTACTACCCTGTTCCTTTAAAGAGTATCAAATTGAGGGGCACCTGAGTGGCTCAGTCGGTTAAGCGTCTGACTTTGACTCAGGTCATGATCTCACAGTTTGTGAGTTCGAGCCCCGCGTCGGGCTCTGTGCTGACAGCTCAGAGCCTGGAGCCTGTTTCAGCTTCTGTGCCTCCCTGTCTCTCTGCCCCTCCCCTGCTCATGCTCTGTCTCTCTCTGTCTCAAAAATAAATAAACATTAAAAAAATTTAAAAACAAAGAGTATCAAATTGAAACTCTATCACTATTGTTAAAGTATGCTAGCCCAGAAGGTATTTGAGTTGAGCAAACCCTAGATTTGCTCATAATCACATTCTAAGATCCAACGCTATAAAATGAACAGAGTTTGCACTGACATAAATAATGAATAAACTCTATGGAAATTACTTCTCAGAGAAAATCTTTTTGTGAAACACTTCAGTCTCAGATGAAGAGAGATAAACTTGACTATTACATGTACCCGGGAAAGCTAGACGTTGGTCAAAAATAAAATACAATTAATATTGCACCACAGAGGGATTTGTGTATCAAATACCACTGGTAGGAACTTTTGGAAACATGCACCACGTATTTTGAAAGTCATAAAATCTGGAAATTCTCTCTGGAAATTCTCCTTGCTACTCATTTACATATATTTTTAAATATGCTGTACTCGGTGAACTCCCGTGATGGAGACCACTATCCAGTATTTGAGTAAACATTGTTTTCTTCTCTAAATAATTTTGTTTTAAAAACATGTAAGTTGTGTAAAAAGTTGAAAGCAAAACAACAAAATGCAATCACACCGGGGTGAAATAATTATTATTAACACTGGTTGATTTTCCCTCCTTTTTATTCGTATAACTGAATTTTCTTTGAAGTAATTAAAATGGGCTATCTTATTATCTCCTGGCATTTTCACAAAGGCATCTCCCCCTAAAAGCAAATCTTATTATTATTATTTTTTAATGTTTATTTAAGAGAGTGCAAGCAGGGGAGGGGCAGAAAGAGTCGGAGACAGAGATTTGGAAGCAGGCTCCACCCTTTCAGCACAAAGCCTGAGGCGAGTGTCAAACTCAGGAAATGGGAGATCATGACCTGAGCCGAAGCTTGACGCTCAACTGACTGAGCCACCCAGGTGCCCCTAGGAAGCCTTATTTTTCATGGTTGCCTAATATTTCAATGGATATAGCAGATTTACCTAATCAACTTCACTTTTTTTTTCTTTTTGTAAGTTGTTACTAATTCTTCACTGTTAAAAACAATTTTTTTAACGTTTTTATTTATTATTGAGAGAGAGACACACAGCGTGAGCAGGGGAGGGGTAGAGAGAGGGGGAGACACAGAATCCAAAGCAGGCTCCAGGCTCTGAGCTGTTAGCACATAGCCTGACCGGGGGCTCGAACTCACCGACCATGAGATCGTGACCCGAGTGGAAGTCAGCCGCTCAACTGACTGAGCCACCCAGGTGCCCCGCTAATTCTTCACTGTTATAAATCCTGTTATAATTGACATTTTGTGCTTTCCGTGATTCAGCCAGGAGAAAGAAAAACACCTTGAAATGTATTTATTAGGTCCTAAATTATAGACCATTTAAGCTTTTGTTAAATAATCCTAAACTGCATGCAGGAGGGAAGCTGACTTGTACAAGTATTTTGTATCTACTGTGTCTAGATGTCCACTTGAACTGCAACCTTGTGGAGATTCAGTATGGTTTTTAAGTTAGCTTTTAGCAGAAAGTATTTATTATTGCTTTAATACACATGCCTTTGAATAGGGATGAATTTAATTTTTAAAACTTATTTACCACTTATTTGTATATCTGTAATTTTAAATTGCTTGTTCTCGTCCCGTGCCTTTTTTATATTTTGAGACAATAATTGTTTTTGTTATGGATGTAGGTTACTCTCTTACTCAAAAGGATTTAAAGCCTTTGACATTTTCACTGCAAATATTTCCCAGTTCATTATTCAGCTTTTAATGCTGATTAGATTCTTAGGCAGAGAAATGTTTAAAGTTTTATAATGTCAAATATATTGATTTTTTTTCCCCCCTTGAAACATGAAACACTTGTGGTCGTTGGATCTTTCCCTCTGGATGAATGAGAGGATTGCACCTCATCTGGGGTTTGGATGGGGCTGGGTGACTCGTTCTGTCCAGTGACTTGCGAGCAAAAGTTACAGATGTCACTTTGTGGACATAGGGCTTAACTGCCATCAGGAGGACCTTCAGAGCTTTTTATCATTTCCCTCTGTCCCAGTGATTGGAATATTATAGGTAAAAATTGCTCCTTTGGCCTGGGATCCAGAGGGAGGGCATGAGGAGCAGAGCCAGAAACAAACTCACTATTTCCAGTGTAGCAAGAAAACACACAGAGACTCTTAAATACAGAGAACAAACTGAGGGTGGGGGATGGACATTGAGGAGGGCACTTGTTGGGATGAGCACTGAGTGTTGTATGTAAGCCAATTTGACATAAAAAAAAAAAAAACAGACATTTCACAGTAAACATGCAGATTATTCTGGAAACAAAAAAAAAAAGCCTCTGTTTTGGGGGAAGTGATTTGTTACAGTCACTGAATCTGGCCTTGAGAGACTGTTGGAATATTTACGTTTAGAAGTTTCTACCCTATCCACCAAATTGATAAATATTCACATACATAATTACTCTTAGGATTTCAAAAAAGATATTTTACTTTCCGCAATTAGTTATTTAGTCCATTTGAAATTTATTCTGGCATGTGGTAGCAGGGGAAAAGCTAACATAATTATGCTACATATATATAATTACCCACTGATGTATATAATTACCACGGATGTGTTACACCGTCTTCATCACATAGTTAGTACATGATTTAGGTTCCTGGCTAATTCTGTCCTGTTGACCTTTCTGCCTATGCATATGCTAGCATTATATTGTGTTAATACTAGCTTTAACACTTGCTGGGAAATGGACACGTCTTCCTAAATTACTCTTCTTATATATAATTTTCTTGAAAATTTTTTGCCTATTTACTGATTGAAATTCTTTTAGGAATATCGTGAAATGTATAACTTGCTTTTTTTGAATTATAAAAAAAATCCCATCTTTCTAAGAGCATAGGCATACATTTATTAGTTTTATTTTATTTTAGTTTTCAGAAACAAATCACACATTAATGTATTTTCCTAGATATTGCAAGGGTTTTTATTTTTTGATAGTTGAGTTTTATCTTTTATACATATATTATTACTAATTTTGTTTTATTCCTGGACCTCATTGAGGAATTATTGATAGGCATAATTGTAATTGATTATATTTTTCTGTGTGTATCTCCATCAACTTGCCTTCCTGAGCTATAATTACTGAATCTTCTGTTTATTTGTTGAGTTTTCTCATAATGCGATCATCTCCAAATATCATTATCTCTTTTTTTGCTTATTGCATTGTCTAGGCTTGAATCAAAGGCATATGCTATTATATAATTATGTTAGTATTCTTATGAGCTCAAAAGTCCTTAAAACATGAGATTGAATATCAAGTATATTGATTTTTGTACTATTTGTCAGGATAAAACATGAAAAATATCTAGTGTAAGGAAGCAGTAACCCATCCCTCATGATAAATGCCAAGAATGTCCTCATTGCCTATTTTGAAAAATTAAAAAATAGCACTGGGGGGAATTTCATGGATCTTCCCTTATACCTAAATTGTACTTTATGTCATTTTAATTATTAAAAATTTATAAGTGTATCCATACTTCTTTATTTATTAAAGCATTTGGGTTTGCATATTTACATTTCCAGCCAGCTTCAGCTATATTTCACACATTTTACTAGATATGTTTGCATTCTTGTTATTTTATAGATATTTTCAAAATAATGCATTATTTCCTCATTGACTTAACAGTTAGTCATCTTTAAATTTCAAAATTTGAAGTTTCTTTAAATATTTCTTTTTTCTAATTTAAAAGAAAGCTGCTTAACTACATTACTTAAAGTTTAGGACATACAAAAAAGGAGAAGAAATAATAATTTAAAGTTCCACCACTCAGAGAGTTAATGATATCAAAATTTAGTTTTATTTTCTTTTGATGTTCTTTGCAGTATGTGCATCTGTAGTAGAATCATACTGCATACAAAATGTTGTATTTTTCTGCTTTTTGTCTCAATGATATTCTCTGTTATTTAATATTTATTAAATATAATTTTGATGATGTATAATATTCTATCTCAAAAACAAAAGTGTGTTTAGAGAACTCTATTGTTGGACATCTTTATTTACAATTCTTTGCTATCAAAGATAATGCTTTAATAAATATATCTTTGTGAAAAAAAATAGTGTTTTCCTGGTATCTTTTTCCTCAATTCTTCTATGTGAAATTCAGTGTCAATAATATGTTAATTTTTAAAGATTTTGATGTATATTACCTAGTCATTCTCAAGAAAGATTTCATCAATTTACATGCCTACCATGAGTATATAAAAGTGCACATTTTTCTGAATTTCTAGGCATTGTAAATAAAAATAAATCAATTCCCTAGGCAAAAACTTTTGCAACCGATGGTTATTTATGTTCACATTTCATTGACTATTAATGAAGCTGGACATTTTCTCGAAATGTCCTGTTGTATTTCTCTGTATGTATTCTTTTACACATTCTTAAATCCTGGCTCCTGCCCATTTTGGATGGGGTATCTACGTTGATCTTATGCATTTATACATTAAGGAAGGAAATTATCTTCTTATAATTGGTTCTGATACTTTTTCTAGTTGGCTATGCCTTTAATTTTATTTAACTTTTTTTTCTGATGATGAAAGTTTTATATTTTTATGTAATTCAATCTATCTTTTTATAGTGAAAATGTTTACTTCTTTTTGGAAACAGCTTCCCACTCCTGCTTCTATACCAGTCTTGCGATGAGGAAGGAGCGGACGTGTTATGCGTTGTTGACAGCTGAGTGTTTCAACATATGCTAACGTTTCGCTTGCTGGATTTATGTCCCAGGACCAAGAGAAAGTGAGCCTGTCTCTCTTGAGGTACCCAAACCATAAGACGGAAAGTTCCAAAGCTGTTGGCACACTGCTTTTCACTATATTGATGAAAGAAAGGGGGGCAGCCATGTGCAGTGATGAGAATGAAGGAGATGCACAGACAGGGAAGAGAAATCTTAATGGGGTTCAGCTCCCTGCTTCTAGTTATTTCTGAAGTCCAGCCACATTCTTGCATTTGCATCTCAACATAGATTTTAAAAAACACCCCCCCGCCCCTTTTCAGCTTAAACTACTTTCATGCGGGTTTTTGTTAAATGCCACCAGAGTTCTAACTGATATTTTTGTCTTTACGAATTTTGTTTCATTGCTCTAATGCTTTGAAAATTCTCTCCATTCTAAGAAGTGGCGTCTAATTTTTTTCTGTTGATTTTTAGTTAGTGCTCTAATAATGTTTATAATGTATTTTGTATATAGTGTGAGGTAACTATCTTTAAAAAGAAAAAAAAAACAACATATCACCTTGGGGCTCCTGGGTGGCTCAGTCGGTTAAGCATCTTAACTCTTGGTTTCAGCTCAGGTCATGATCTCACATTTTGTGAGTTTGAGCCCCGCATAGGGCTCTCTCTCAAAATAAATAAATAAACTTATAAAAAACTATTAAAAAGCATATAACCAAACATAAATACATTAGCAAATATGCTATACTACAATAAATTCAAATTTTTGTGGAATTTGAGTTAAATGAATAGTAAATCTTGATTGGGGGTTAGGATATACTTCGTAAACTTTTCAGTTTGGCTATCAAGGATGTGTAGAATTTTGAGATGTGCAGAAACAAAGGGGGTGTATCATTGGCAGAGCATGAGAAAAGACCATCAAATTCAGAAAATATTGGCCAATTTGGGATAGACTTTTCCTGTGCCTTTTTGATGGAAATCAACTTTTCCCGTGCCTTTTTGTTTTCTCCAGCTATACAGATTTTGGCTATGGTATCTCTTCGTCTGTATTGCACTAATTTATTTATATTCGTCCTCCTTTCAGAGCCATAAATCTGAACTGTCTTCTTTGTCTTTATAGTCCTAACCACTGTATAGTGCATTGCATGGAAGAGGTGATCAATGAATGGTCTAATCTGTGTTTTAAGCAGGTTGTTTTATAATTAGAATTTCACAATGTATATTCAGAGTATCTTTAACTTTTTGCATCCTTAATTTGTTGATTGCTTTCTGACAAGTGAGGTGCAGTTTGCTTTTCACACTTTTCCTTGTGGTTATCTTTGGTATTGCCAAGGCCCATTGCATTTTGTTAAGTCCAAAGCATTAGCCAAGAGTACCGATGATTCTTAATAGCAATGCTGAAATCACACCGATGTATTTTGTGTAGATCACTAAAAAGGAAAATTAACCAAGAAGAACAACCAGAAAAAAAATCAATGTGTGTTTGCAATGTGGAGGACATTTCTGGTTAGCGACAAGGGTGACCAGCCCTGCTGGTTTGCCTGTATTGCAGGACTGTCCATGCTGAAACCAGTAGAGTAGGTCACCCTGTAATCTGACCACCATGAAGATCTTTGGCTTGACTGAGAGTACATGGGTATCTGCAGGCAGGACAGGGTAGTGTGACCCATGCCATGTGAAAGCACTGTGATACATTTTATTATTCCTAAGCTGAAAATTGGAGAGAACCTTGGGCACTATAATTGCAGAGGCTGAGAAGAGGACTAAAAAACTCAGATGTAACAGTTAATCTCACTGTAAATGCATTTTATAGCTCTGATTCTAATTTATACAAAAAATCTTTTTTATTATTTTTTTATTTGGGGGAGAGAGAGAGTGAGAGAGAGCAGAGAAAAGGGGCAGAGAGAGAGAGAGAGAGAGAGAGAGAGAGAGAGAGAATCTTGAGCAGGCTCCACGCTCAGCACAGAGGCTGAAGTGGGGCTTGACCTCATGGCCCTGGGATCATGACCATGGGATCATGACCTGAGCCAAAATCAAGAGTTGAACTCCTCAGAAATTCTTTATGAATAAATCTCTCTGTCCCTCAACTTTTTAACTCACCAAATGGGGCTGAAAACACAAAATGACGACCATCAGACTTATGAAAATGCCGAGTGATTGAAAGCATTCTGTAAATATTGGGTCAGTTTTCTTCCAAATGCCCAATCTTCTCTGAGGATGGAATTTAGATATTTTATTACTTTCATTAACATTCAGAACCCAGCTTTTCGTAGGACATGGGACAGTAACTTGTAATTTGCTATTGGATGAACTTTTCGATGTTTTCGGGAATCAAAGATCACTGATCCCCCCTTCTGTTGCATGAATGTCCTAGAGACATTCTCCTGGAGTCCCTTCTCCTTGCAACGTTAACTCAGTAAGATTCAGGAATGCGTGCATGGATGGGGATACTGCCTCAGACTGAGCCCATAAATTGAGCTAAAACTGCACTCAACTTCATAGCACAGGAGGATTTGTGAGTGACTGCTGATGGTGACTCTGAAGGGTTAGCAATGACCCCAGGAGCTATCATAATCAACTGGTGGAAGCCAGCTCGAGGGTAAGGGGGGCTCACACTATTCTAAACATACTAGGGTGAGGAGAGAGGGGACAGAAGTCTGAGGGGCCAGGATTAGGACCAAGGTGAGGCCAGAGGCATTTGCCTGGGATATACAATGTAAGGGGGCACCAAAAAAAAAATCAGTAATTGAGATAAATAATACTTTAATTCAGTATTTTAAAAATCTAAACTTAATTCAAAAAGACCCTATATTGAACAAACCATCTAAATTATGAATAAAGTCAGGATCTTTTGCTGTACCTGCATGGCTCTGCCCACTCGTCTCCTAATCCTGACCTTGCCTGGGTCTATACTGAGGAGCTGTGGTCATAGTCACATCAAAGAGTAGCTTTCTCACCCAAGCATTGATGACGGTTGTAGCTTTAACCACCTGGAGTGTCGTGTGTCAACTTCAGTGGTGAAGTAGAAAAGTTTACCAATGCACCTCCTTTCTGTTGGAGAGTAGCTTAGGTACTAAAAATAGATTTTTTAATATGAATTGAGTACTCTCCACATTCCAACATGATGCCAAGTGCTCTATGTACATTATTATCTTATTATAACCCATTCAGTTAATTACCTTGTGAGACAGATGCTATCATAGTGATGTTCTGGAAGAGCAAGCTGAGGGGCGCCTGGGTGGCTCAGTCGGTTAAGCGGCTGACTTCGGCTCAGGTCACCATACCACAGTTTGTGAGTTCGAGTCCCACGTCGGGCCCTGTGCTGACAGCTCAGAGCCATTCTGTGTCTCCCTTGCTCTCTGCCCCACCCCCACTCACACTCTGTGTGTGTGTGTCTCTCTCAAAAATAAATAAACATTAAAAGAAATTAGAAGAGCAAACTGAGGCTTGGAGACATTAAAAAGTTTTCTCACTGCCACATAGCTGGTAAATATTAGAGTTTGGGAAGTGAGCCAGTATGGTTACAAAACCCTTGCTTTCATTTAGTACTCCTCCATTGACACCCAAAAAGCACAGAATTAAGTGAAGTCACTAAAAGTGTACAGGCAAGTGCCAGAGTGTAACTAAAACATGAACGTCTGAATAATAAAAGAAACATAAGCAAACATGGTTCCCTGGGAAATGCATTCTGAGAATTAACTGAAAGGCAAGAACCAGGCATGCTGTTACTATCATTGTTAAGCTGATGGTGAGAGCCTGAATAACTCAAGATCTCAGTTTCATCATCAGGTTTCTGACAACAGTCACTCAAAGGGATGTCGTAGACGTGTATCTTGCAAAAAACAAAATTTACTTGAATGATACCTTTATAATGCATAGGACAGAGCTTTGAAAGCGGTAGGTGTCAGTAACACTTGACAATGGCAAATGGCAAAGCATAATTGCATGCATTGATTATTGACCATGTAGACCTAAAGAGGGTGAGTTGTCAGCATCTGTTTTGAGAATCAGTAATATAGTCCAGGTGCATGATCAGAAATGCCTCTGTTACTGGGCATCGCGTGCTCTGAGGCTCTAGGAGCCCTTATGCTGGCTCTTGTCTCTCAAAGACATCCTTTACATTTGTGCAGGGAGAAGTGGAGAAAGAGAGATTGTGAAGCTTATTTCTGTAAAAAATTATAATGTACAAAACTCATGGTGACATTTCTACTGCCTTTGCACTTTGCTCCAACTTCTGTACAAGCCAAAATAAATTTGATTTTGAGAATATAAAGTAGATACGAAATTCATGCTTTGAGGCTAGTATTTACAGTAGAAAGGTATATAACAGCTCTTACTTGATCCAGGTGAAATGGTTTTTCCTGATCATAGTGTATTTTACAAAGCTTTTTAGTTTTATTCACTCAAGACTTCAGAAATCATCTCCTGGGTCTATTTTGAGCCCATTGACGAAGCTAGATCCCGAAACTTCTGAAATTTTCCATTAGTAAAGTTACTGTTTTCAGCTTTAGACAGAAGTTTGCATCTTCATTTTCATTGATTTGACTCCTTTGTGAGAGTATAATTTGTACAATTAGTGTCGTATTCTTTCGGAAGAATTTAAAATGTATAGATTTCAAATGTTCAGCTATCTCTTAAGCAAAAAGATAAGAACATGGCTTCACAGAGATTTTTTTTTTCTCCAGCCAGCAGGGTCTTCATTCCCTGTCAGAAATCTTAGCTTTCAAAGCTCTGTAGCACGTCCATATCCCCTTTGACAACAGTGTCTGTACTATATAAAATTCCCATTATGCTTATTAAGCAGTGAGATTCACTATTTCCCAAAGAGATCAGTTTGAACTAAGACAGATATTTCCCAAAGGACCAATTGGCAGAATTCACATTTCAAGACTTCTGAGCAATTTGTCCGTCTCCTCTTTTTTGTACAGAAAAAAAGATTATTTATCTTGATTCACTTACATAATGCATTACACAGACCATAGCTGATTTCAGAAAAACAGGTTAAAAGCTAATTATATTAGAAAGTCATCTCTGAATTCTCTTCTCTTTCATTTTTAAAATACTTTTAAGTAGGAAAGAAACCTGAGCTGCTCAAGGCTTCATTAAAATTTGGACACTCTGATTTCTAATTATATTTCTTCTGATCATGTTTCTACATTTTAAAAGAAGTAGAAAAGAAAATTATTCATCCAGCTAATAAATAAAGCCCTTATTATGGTTCCCCAATCCCCAAGGTACATTAATCACAATTGTCATGCCATTAAATGTAAATATGGTTTGTGTTTTTTAAAAGTGTGCACATATTTTTCAGATAATTACTTGACTTTATTGTTATACTTCTTGCGTAAAATACAGCTCCTTTTACTTTAAGCCATTTAGATTCTATGGACATATTTCCTTATTTACAAACTAGTGTCAGTTATGGCAAAACAGACTATGATTCAGAAAAACCCTCCTATGACTTAATGTCTATGCTACTTTATATGTTTTTGGGGTAGAGTCCTTTCCCCCTAAGTACTGAATTTTGCTTGCCCATTCGAAGATAATAAAGCGACCAGGGACATGTAAGCCATGATGATGTTTGCAACTGAAGGTGTTCAGAAGAACGAGTTTCCCCAAAATGTGACACTTTGGCATGTGGGCTATTTGGAATGAAGGCAACTGAGACGCTGTGGGCTCAAGGGAAACGTTTATCTTCCCTTAACTACCTAGAAGATCTAACTTGCAGGTCTTTCTCCAAAAAAAGAGTTACTGCCACAGATAAATTTTCAGAGTGACCCATCCATATGGCAGGGCAAACATTTAATCACCAAAGGTCATCCTTCTTGCCCTGTGAATTCCCCTCCTCTCCTTTAAAGCCCAGGTCTCTATCCCATTTCTTAGCTCAGGGTGGCCTACATACCTCACTTCACCCATGGTTGAACCTCTTGTATAGGTGAGGTTCCCAATGTGTGCAAAATTAAATTTGTTTTCCTCCTATTAATGTGTCTCATGTCAATTTAATTCTTAGATCAGCCAGAAGAATCTTGTAAAAGTGTAGGAAACATTTTCCTCACCAACAGCTCATCCTACTGAAATGAACTGCCACTCTCAAGCAGACTCTGGAACAGCTGGTGGGCTCATGAAACCTCAAGAACTTCTCTTCTCAAACATGAGAATTTAGTAACTATCTGCAAGATGGATCGCCAGACAGTTGCTCTATCTGTCCCCACCCATTAGAACATTCTTATTTGGTTCAGAAGCACCTCCGTGAGAGAAGATTGCTTCACAAGACAAAAACAAAAACAAACAAAAAACCCCAAAAAACCTAAGCATCCCCAAACTGTTGTTAGAATTCATGTTCCAATGATATCACCAGGATTTCATCATTCTTAGTAAACTGTATACCTTTACTTGATAGACATTTATGTACATTTACAGACATTTACCAGATAGAACACTTTATAAAATTCAAGGCATTGGGGGAATATTGTTGATGGAAAGGACAGAGAAAGGCTGCAGAGATCTGCCATTTTCTCTGGAAATGTTCACAGCAGGTGCACATAGTGTCCAAAGCTGTAAGGAAGATCTTTAAGTCCTCCTTCGCCAAGAGAGCAATAGACAGAGGAGTTGACAGTAGGCAAGAGATGCAAGTGACTGAAAAGAAATTCATTCATGACAGAAAAAGAATCAGCAAGAGTCACAGGAAAACACATATGAAAAAATAAAGGAGAGAGACGTAGAAGAGTCATACAATATGTTTCCTGAGTGACACATATACACACAAGCAACTCTGCAAACAAACCAAAAAGTGCTTTAGAAGCAAGTTGTCCAGGCTTAAGAACCTGTAAAACTTCTGATTGGAAGAAGAGACACTGCTTACTATAATCAGTTGTACTCAGGACTAGCAAAATTATGAAATGAAGGACCATGTATTCTGTCTGACTACTCTGTTCTATTGCAAGGGGTGCAGCAGACAAACATAGTGCTGCATGACATGGTGGGGGGCATGGAAGAGACCACCATATGATCCAGCACTCCCACTCCTGGCCATATATCTGAGGGAATTGAAATCAGCTTCTCAAAGAGATATCTGCACACCCTTGCTCATTGCAAGGTATATATATATATATATATATATATATATATATATACACACATCTATATATACACACACACATACACATGTATAGACGTATATATATACATTATATATATTACATATATATAATAGCACACACATAGTGTTAACTATGTGAGATGATGGATGTGTTAATTATCTTGATTTTGATAATCATTTCTCTACATTTATGGATATCATATCATCATGTTGTATACTTTATTTTTTTTTAATTTTTTTTTTCAACGTTTATTTATTTTTTTGGGACAGAGAGAGACAGAGCATGAACGGGGGAGGGGCAGAGAGAGAGGGAGACACAGAATCGGAAACAGGCTCCAGGCTCTGAGCCATCTGCCCAGAGCCTGACGCGGGGCTGGAACTCACGGACCGCGAGATCGTGACCTGGCTGAAGTCGGACGCTTAACCGACTGCGCCACCCAGGCGCCCCATCATGTTGTATACTCTAAATATACACAAGCATATTTGTCAATTATTCCTCAATAAATTTTTTAAAAGAGGTTTTCATCATAGAATTAGTAAAGAGAGGTATCTTTCCTCATTGAAAAGGTGAAAAATGCTTATTTTACAGGCAGTTTAGGTTTCTCAGAAGGTCCACTGATAATTTGGTCTTATTAAAATAAATTTCTGACCTTAGAAGAGCTTTGCTGGGCCTACGCCTTACACAATGACGTGTCCTGATTTCCCTGTGGTCCTCGTGGATAATGATCGCTCTAATTAGAAGTAACACATTGATCAAGGCAGAGATGAAAGGGGCCACTTTGTGGTTGCTTCATTCTAAACAATAGCCTGGTTGGAGAGTATTATCAGGAAAATACATTTAAAAAGCAAGAGTGATCCTCTTATATTCCTTTTCAGCCTCTGTAAAAATGAGCTGATTAGCTGGTAGTTGAAACAAAGATTTAAAGAATGAAAAATACATGTTTTTACATACATTATATGAAAAGGATTTGAAGAGCTAGACAAGCAAAATAGCATTAATTCCCTCTCTGTTTCCCATCGATTCATTTTGCTAGCTGCCAACATGCCTTTTTGTGTGCTCTAATCACATGAGAAAAAAAGATGTTGACTTGAGATTTGTTGAGAAATTAATTATAATCAAGGTTCTATGACTAGGAATGTCTAGAAACATACTTAATGAAATGTTAATAGCAGTTAAATTTAGGAAATTGGATGATAGATGACTTTTCCTTTATTCTTTCTCTCAATTTTAAATTTTCTTCAAGCAATATCGATTACTTGCTAATAAGATATTTTAAAATATTTACTTGCTTAAATGCGTAAGTTGGATATTTTCTCTTTCAAATGAAAAAATAAATTGCATTCGTCCTTTTCACTAATTTGAAATTTGAGAGTGCTAAGATATTCTTCAGCAAATAAGTGGAAATATTAGCTAATGGAATTTTGTCCTTGCATAGACGTGTCTAGTATAGAATCTTAACTACTTTGAAAAAAAATTTTATGTTTTATTTATTTTTGAGAGCAAGTAAGACAGAGCTTGAGTGGGGGAGGGGGAGAGAGAGAGAGGGAGACACAGAATCCAAAGCAGGCTCCAGGCTCTGAGCTCTCAGCACAGAGCCCAACCCTGGGCTTGAACTCACCGACTTTGAGATCATGACCTGAGCTGAAGTGGGACGCTTAACCGACTGAGCCACCCAGGCACCACTAGAATCTTAACTATTAAACTTATTACAGCTACTTACTTTTGAGAAAAATTTAATCATTTAATCTTCCAAGTGCTTTACAGATTTGTAAGCTATTGGCCTTCATTTTCCTCATCAGTTGTTTCAGGATAACTTTGCTCAAACTTCTCAGATGGCAAGAATCATGGGGCATGGGGCAGGGGGAGCTTATTAAAACACAACAACAGATAAACAGATTGCCAGAATATCCAAGTGAGTGACCCCAAAATTCACTTATTTATTTGCTTTAATAAGTTCCCCAGTTGGTTTTTATCAGAGAAGCTAGGAAACACTGTTTCAGAGTGCAAGTTTCTTAATATTATATGATTCTATAAACATATTCACAGTTAATGCGTAGGGAACAATGGACCAGCCTTTATAAATATTTCTGGTGGTAGATAGTGGAATGATTGTACTCCTGATATTTTTATCTTTTCTATTTTTTCTAACTACATTATTGTTTTTACTCTGGGTAGGACTTCTAAAGTCTACCCAAGCAACTCTATGCAAACGAATTGCCCTTTCTTTCTCAGCATTAGCCTATGTCTGTGGTGTGTAAATTCCAGTAGAGGTTAGAATAACACAATTTGATTCATAGGTTGTATCCCTCACTTTTCACACATGAACCCACACATAATCAACAAGAATAACTGCCCAGAAATATTGTGCCTAATTGGTTTGAAGTGCTGGGTCTTCTTTTAGAGATATACATAAATAATTTTCTTGAGATTCACTTGGGCTATGTATACAGAAAAGATAGCTTTAATATGAATATAACCTCAACCACCAAATCAATGCTTATGGCCAAGCAATTAACCAGATACTTCCTCTAGCACAAAATCAGTCAAAATGATTGTTTCAATGTCCGGAATTTTGCAACTGATTCATTTTTATGATGTGGATAATTACAATGCAATAACTCCCTGTGAAAACAGCTTACGTCACTGGTACTTTCTGTGCTGTAGGAGAAAGTTAGGTCAGGTGTCTGAGATTTGAGTCTTACTGGGCAATTATCAATCTATTTGGAGTTCCTCATTCTCCTCTTCATTAGTGAATTCTAAAACATTGAGTGAAAACAGGCTGCACCCCCTCCCCCATTTACAGTTTTATGTATGTGTTAAAATATGCAAGAACTGGGAGTCCTTTAAGATGGAAAGCCAAACAGATTCCTACAACCAAATATGGGTGAGATGTTTTTATGATGCCATTGACTTCTTTTTAAAGAATACATTATGGTTTTTTTAGAAGGCTGCATTTTCTCAGTAATGATTTAAAAATACTTAGCTCACATTGATGAAATAAATACTTTCCCAGTGGTGTGGAACAATTTGATAGAAGACCATATGGGCTCTAATTCCTATGCATAATAAGACCTGAATTAAGGGGCTACAGGAGCCCTAAGTAAATGCTTCTCACATTTTTGCTTTGTGGGAGCACAAAATGTCTTCTTAATTCCTTGTTTTTTTGTTTTTTGTTTTTTTGTTTTTATTTTTACTTCATTTTTTTTTTCTCGAAGGTCATTTGAAGTGGAAATTTGGCATTCAGTACTTAATTCCATTTTTATATTGTTATGCAGTTCTCAACTTCAATGGAATTCCTTTACAAAGCTGTTGAACCCTTGGCTCCTTTATCACCCAAAATAAGATTCTACTGACACACAGATGCTTAAAATTATTAATTACATCTTATCCAAGAGTCTACTCAGCCAACAGCCCAGCTGGAAAAACATCTCATCGAATGCCATTGTAAGAGATTGTGAATTAGACACCTATCTTCAACAGCTTTTAAATAAGAAATAAGAAACCAAAAGCATAATAAGTATCGTAAATGCTGTGAAAAAGGGCCCTGGCACATGCGAACAGATCATTTCTGATACATAAACATGTTAGAGAAAGGAAGCCACAAAATGTCAAGGCTGCATTTCCACGTCAAGGGAAAATGATGAGTGACTCACGGCGTTTTATGTTTTCAAACTTTCAGGTGTCTTCCCTGGCAAAAAGAATTTGAAATCACCAGGGTGATTTTTCTCTTTGATGGTTTTGTAGTTTGGTGAGGCAAAAAGCATATAAGTTATTTAAATACAAATGGATTGATAAATCTACCTGTCTGTGCTGGAGCACAGTGTGAGGCAAGCAGCTGAGAGTTTAAATCCCACCCTCCTCCCCACAATGGTTTATAATAGAAAAACCCAGAGACTGCATACCACCAGGTGTAGCCATAATGTAGTACTATTAGAGTCGTAGCTTCATTGTCAGAAACTTCATTTAAATGTCCATAAAACCATCCTGATACAAAGAATGAACTGTAATAGCTTATAATTATGATAGTGCATAAAGTATGCCTCACAACCCATTACAAAGCCATAATTTTAGCATAAAAACCATAAACCAGGAGAACAAAACTTGAGAACTTCAAAATAAAATTACAGCTTTTGTAACAGCCCAATAGAGCATTACCTTTTTTCTCTATAATAAATGATTGTCTCGTCTGCCTCCCACTTGCAAACCAGGGGTGGATTTCTGATTTTTCAGACTTTACAACACTTTCCCTAAGGTATCTCAGAACTGGGGCATTAATACATTTCCAGAAGAGATTTTAATACCCATTTGAATGAGATCTGGTTCGAGGTGGCAGGATGGTTATTATTCACTTATGTCAAAATGGGGAGATTAAGAGGAAAAGCTTTTGTGTTAGGTCTGCTTAAAAAGCCCCTCCTGTCATGAGGAAGAGGAAATGCCTATTTTGATCCTCAAACCAATGCAGGCAGGACAGAATGAGATTTATCAGTCTTCATGTGAACAGAGGAAAGTGAACATTTAAAAATTGCATTTTATGAAAATAAGCAGAGTTGCAATGCCAGAATATTGAACTCCTTGTCAGTTTTCTTAATCCATTTTTAGAGCTTCTTTAAAGCATCCTTATTTTTTTCTCATAGTTTTAGATTGATAGATAATTTACCTGATATTAACAAGCCAAAGTGTTCTTTATAGCTAATCACATAGAGTATAGATTATATACGCACATATCTATTATATACATATACATACACGTATTTTCTAAAATGGAGAGTCAAAATATGTATGCTTCATAATACACTTTTAAATTATACGACTTATTACTATTGTTGAAATACTATTGTATATAAAGAATAAAATAAAAATACCCTATAAACTTAACACCAAGAGATAACCTTACTTAAAATTTTGGGGTATTTCTTTTCAATATATATTTAAAACATTGTTAAATTCTATATACAGCTTTATATAATTTATTTTTCAAAAACCATTACATTGTGATCATTTTCATGTCATTAAAAATCTCTCAATATGTCATTTAATGGTTGTATAAAAACCTTACTGTATAAATTTATTACAATTTATTTAATCCTTATGGAGAAATATTTAGGTCGGTTACAGTTTTCTGATATTATTTATATATGTGTACATACTTGAATCTATCTACTTAATTATTTAGGGATCAAATTTTAGAAGTGGAGCAAAGGATAAGAATATAGTTTCAGGTCTTAGTATAATTTGCTAAATTAAAATGACAAATTTGAGGATTATTGTTCATCACATTGGTTTTTTGAAGATGACATTTCAGACATAGAGAATATTAGAATTTTCTCTAATTATAAGACATGTCATAAAGACATTATATGTTGACAATTACATTAGAATCCTCTCTACTCAGTGCTGTGCAGAGTATAAACTACTGTCTTTGCATAGCCCCGGGAGACCCAACCCCTGATATGGGTCATTTGACCAGTATCTGAGGAGACAACCAGACTGCTCAATGTGGGGATGCACAACATGAATGTGGGGAGAGAGAAGTTTGTGAGGGAGGATAGGTGAAAGTTAAGGAAATCCACATCTGTTAGCTTCCATTTTTCCCTCAAAATATGAGATTAGGCCTTTCCTTAAGGAAAAGTGAAGGGACTAGGGGAAAGTAGGAGGTTTTATGTGTCAGTATCTGTCATTGTCCATGTAGAAGAGTAGAGAGCAGAACAGAGAAGGTCAGTGATGAATCCTGCTGAGCAGCATTGAAGTCTCAGCTGAAGTTCAAAGCCACAGTATTGTAAAAGCATCCACACAGCCACATCTTTTCCCATGATGGTTGGTTACTTAGGGATTTAGGATAGATTTAATGATGTAGGTTTGGGAAAGTACAGAACACGTGTGATAGGAGGTCAAGATTAGCAGGGTTTTATGAACTGGAGAGCAGAAATTCGACATGAGGCAGAGTGGGGTCTAGGCAGAAGAAGGAAGAAAGGAAGAATATAATAGACAATTAGTTTGGAGATGAAGGAAGGGCCAAGGGGCCTGAATGGCTGGACAGTATCCATGAGCAAGTGCTGTGGGAGTGAGGAAGTTGAGAGTTAGCCTTGTTAGTCATAGTCAATGCTGTAAATCATTATATCACAGTGTCGATGAAGAGGTACATCATAATAGCTTATACAGAGAATGCAATTGTCAATTAAATTTTTTATTTCATCAGTCACCACATAATTACTGAACATTTGCCATGTGTCAGGCACGGTTTTATGTCCTGACATAACACAGCAGACAAATTCCTTGGCTTCATGGGGCTAATATTCTAGTGGAAAAGGGGAGATAATAAATAACACGAATGCATAAAATACACACCTGACATAAAATATCTCAGATGATGTTAAGGAAGGAGGAGAGAAGCATAAAGAGTACTGAGGTAAGAGGCAGCATGGACAAGGAAGGAGTACTGGAAAATGTGAGTGGAATGATGTGAAGGAAGAGATTGTATCATATAAGCAGAGTCCAGCTTATGACCGGGTTGAAACTGATTTTCACTAATTATAACTCAGAGTTTCTTTCTCCAAAGAAATGAGATGATCGATTATGACTGGGGACCCAGGTGATCCTGACCCCTCCCTTTCCCCACCCCAAACTTTCTTTGACCTGATATGTTGGAAATACCACCCTCTGTAGCCAGAGTTTCTTTCTTTTTTTTAAATTTTTTTTTCAACGTTTTTATTTATTTTTGGGACAGAGAGAGGCAGAGCATGAACGGGGGAGGGGCAGAGAGAGAGAGAGACACAGAATCGGAAACAGGCTCCAGGCTCTGAGCCATCAGCCCAGAGCCTGACGCGGGGCTCGAACTCACGGACCGCGAGATCGTGGCCTGGCTGAAGTCGGAAGCTTAACGGACTGTGCCACCCAGGCGGCCCTGTAGCCAGAGTTTTAACTCCCTTCAAGGTTCTAGATACTTTTATTATTTATTTATTTATTTATTTATTTATTTATTTATTTATTTATTTATTTTAGTGCTGAGGAAAGAAGGGAGTTTTATGGGTGATGGAGGCCGGGGATCTCTCCTATGTTACATGTGTGGGAAGCAGAGAAGTCAGAAGAGGGAAGTTAAGAGATAACTTCAAAGCCCTCCTTGAGTTCCTCAGGTCAGGTGGAGGCTGTGAATACAGATCAGAAGGAAGCTCATAGGCCCTGACAACAACTCCTTGCGGGGCACCTTGTGGAGAGCTGCTGGGTACAGGGAGAACACTGGCGGGGACCTCAGCAGCAGCAGCTCCCTTTGGAAGCCTGGTGTTCAGAAACTAGGATGCCTGTGCCGCTGGTTCCCCCAAAACCCATTGCTCAGGACTTTCAGGCAGGAGGGATGCCAGCCAGACCACCAATCATGGGGCGCTGTTTGTTTGTTTTATCTGCTATCATTTACATGACAATAGTTATTGACCATCTACAGGCACCTCCTGAGATGATCAGTGAATGATACACCAGATCCTGCCATGGGAGCTTATATTCTAGCAGGGTAAGTAGGGCAATATGCAATAAAAAAAGATAAGTAAGTTATGCAGGCTATGTGAGAACCGTGGGTTAGGTAATAATGACAGTGAATGCCTAAGAATCTCACCTATGAGATAGATGTAGTACCTGGCCTTCTTCAATGTTCCTCACTTGCAGGTATTTTTCATGTCTATAAGTCTAGTTGAGAGAGATGAGGTTTCCGGAAGTGTTATGGATATATAAGGGGTGATTCTTTATATTTCAGATTGACTTTTCATTACAAGCTTAAAAACCAACTGTGAGTGTCTAAGAATTCTGGTTTTTTGTTTGTTTACTTATTTAATTTTTTATTTTAGAGACAGAGAGCAAGAGTGCAAATGGAAAAGAGGGGCAGAGGGAAATAGAGAATCCCAAGCAGGCTCCATAGAGCTTGACACAGGGCTCAATCCCAGAACCCTGGGATCATGACCTGAGCTAAAATCAAGAGTTGGACGTTCAACTAACTGAGCCACTTCAAGGTCTGGCTGTGCTTTTTTTAAAAATTTTTTTAATGTTTTTATTTATTTTTGAGACAGAGAGAAACAGAGCATGAGCAGGGGAGGGGCAGAGAGAGAGGGGGACACAGAATCTGAAGCAAGCAGGCTCCAGGCTCTGAGCTGTCAGCACAGAGCCCAGTGCGGGGCTCGAACTCATAGACTGTGAGATCATGACCTGAGCTGAAGTCGGATGCTTAACCAACTGAGCCACCCAGGCGCCCCAGTTCTGGCTGTTTTTAAATGCTTGTGGATATCTATGAAAAAAAATTAAGATGTTTTAATAACCCACGTTCAGTGTTTCATCACCTCCTGAAATGAGAGAAAAAGCTAAATGCCAAGATGCATGGCTTTGAAATTATTATATAGAGCATCTATGATAGTTTCTACATTTCCCCAATGGCTTTATTACATTACTTTAAGTCTGGTCTCCTTTTCCAGGAAAGCAGAATTTGTAAGAGTTATGGCAGTACACCCAGTAATTTGTAAAGGTTGCCTAAATCCCCAGTTAGCCAGTCTATATATGAAGGCACTGTTTAACTTCACAGAGTATATAATTGGTGTTTAAATTTATTTTTCCACTTTCCACTGCTGACATGAACCACTTACGATAATTATTGTATTTTTCTACCACCACTCTGAAGGAATTTTTCTCATGTAGAGTTTTAAAATATACATGTAGAACAGGGCAAGCGGTGAGAACATAATCTCAACACCACCCAAAAAAATGTCAGGAATGATATGTAGATTTTATTACATAAAATTTTTGTGTCAATATTCTAAAGAATATTTTTTTAATGTAAATGAGCTTTCAAAATGAAAATTTCTTAGAGACTGCATCTAAGATTTCAGATAATGACACCAACCAAAGACACATCTCACAGAATCACCTTTGGGTTGCCATTCACAAGATAGAACTTAGCTAAAATTTTGCTTCTCTATTCCATGGCTCTTCTAGTTTCTTCTAGTTTATTAAATTAGCTTTTTTTCTTCAGTTTGCTCTGTATATATATATATATATTTTTTTTTCTTTCTCTCTTTCCTCTTTTTCCTTTTACCATTCTCTTTCCTTTTTTACAAATGTTGGGTGATCTCATTTGCTGTCATGACTTTATAGCCACTGTATCCTAGACTGCTCCTTTCTTTTATATGATCTGTATTTCAGCTTCTTTTTGGATCTCCACCTAGAGTAGGGTGACCAGCCATCCTAGTGTACCAGGGATGTTTATCAGGGGCTGTTCCAGTTTTAACACTGAAAGTCTGGCATCCTACGAAAGTCCTTCCTCCTGACATAAGGAATCCAGGGGTGTTGGGGAAAGGTACAAAACCCACACAGCGCTGTCAAAAATACAGCTGAAGGCAACATTTTTCAGTGTCAAGTGGATACAATGTTAATTATCTGCTTTCCATTCCTGCTGTCACTATTTCTCCCTCCCCAACCACTGAAGTTGGTAACCATGATTTGTGGCTCACAATAACGGATCATTAATTGCTGCTTCTCTTCAAGTGATGTGTCTTAAGTGGGCAACTTAAGTGGATGCAATCATGAGTATTAATAATCTGTCTTGACTTTGTTAGTGGATTAATTGCTGTGTTTTGTTGTAAGATAGAGAAGCTTTAATTTGTCAGATGTCAACTATCTAAAATGTCATCATTAGAAGGATGTTCCATTAGCTTTATCCCATGAATATCAAGAGAATATTGAAAAAAGAAAAAGTTTCTGGGGCTCCTGGAAGGCTCAGTCAATTAAGCATCCGACTCTTGGTTTCTGCTCAGGTCATGATCGAAAGGTCTGTGAGGTCGAGCCCCATGTTGGGCTCTGTGCTTACGGCATGGAGCCTTCTTGGGATTCTGTCTCTCCCATGTGCTCTGACCACCCCCCCCCCCCCCGCTAGCATGTGTGCTCTCTCAAAACAAATAAACATTAAAAAAAAGTTCCTAGTGGCGTCCATGCATTGGGGAATTCTTCGTGGTAATTCTTTGTGCTAATATAGAAGGGGGCAAGTGGAAGGGTGAGCTAGTACCTTTACTTCGTTCAGGTTTGGATCAAAACAAAATACAGCCTGATTTATCATGAAATTAATATATCCCTTTAAACATGTCATAGTTTTGTGTGACCAAATGTCACAGACGATCCAAACGATAACAATTTAATAGGCAGTATCTATGGCTGATTTCTTGGTGAACAAATCATGTGAAAAACTTTGTGTGATGGTGTTGTGTGAATATGTTCCATGGTTCTCACTGAGAAGTATTTCCATTTAAGAAGCATGTGACATTGATTTTAATTTATGTAGAAGAGGTGAGTGAAGTTTATGCTCCACTCTTACATTTGGCTGAGGAGGATGCTTTCTCAGGGTTGTTCCTTGGGTGCTTGCTACTTACCATTAAGTGAACATTTGCCCCACATTTTGAGATTTTTCTGAATTTTGATTGACCATGTATAGTTTGTGTGCTGATTTTCAATCTCCAAATGTCACATAGGGGAGCCTTATAGAGATTGGTATAACCAGCTCTCAAAAATGTGCATGCATACGTACACACATTTACTATAAATCTTACTGGCATAAGAATGTGTAGCAAAAAAATTACAAATAATAATGAAATAAGCACTACCAATTTTTGTAAATTCCATATACCTAACCAATGAATTCTTGCAGAACATTTTTGCCAAACTTTTACATTTGTAGGTAACCGAAAATTGAAACTTAACAATGATTTAACAAATGGAGTTGCACCCAATCCACTAATTCCCCCCCAAAATATTCTAATTAAATTTGTGATTTGCTGTTGAGCTATTTCCCACTCTTGAACAAATTATATTCATTAAACTGAAATTTCGCTTAACTTCAGCACTTGACATGGTACATTTTTAAGTTAAATCTGGATTATTAACTTTGAGTCTAAACAATCAGCAAAACAATACATCAACCTCTGATATTTAGTGTTTCTATACATAGATTTACATGGGGTAAATATGCCCATCATGGCCAATTTTTAAAAGCACTTTACTGACATGTAAAAAAACTGATTTTAGTATACACAACTGAGTGAATTTGGAGATATATATACCCTCATGAAATCATCACCAGAATCTATGCCATAAACATATCCATCAGCTGCAAAATTTTTCTTCCATCCTTTTTATTTATTATTATTATTATTATTATTATTATTATTATTATTATTTTGTGTAGTAAGAATGCTTACCATAAGTTCTATCCTTTCAGCAAATTTGAAGGTATATAATACCCTATTGTTAACTATAGGTCTATGCTGTTCAATAGGTCTCTAGGACTTTTTTTTTTTTTTAATTTTTTTTAAACGTTTATTTATTTTTGAGACAGAGAGACACAGAGCATGAACGGGGGAGGGTCAGAGAGAGAGGGAGACACAGAATCTGAAACAGGCTCCAGGCTCTGAGCAGTCAGCACAGAGCCCGACGCGGGGCTCCAACTCACATACCGCGAGATCGTGACCTGAGCCAAAGTCGGACGCTTAACCAACCGAGCCACCCAGGCGCCCCTCTAGGACTTATTAATCTTATATAACTGAAACTGTGTAGCATAACACTTTCCAGGTTCATCCATACAGTTGCAAATAGCAGAACTTCCTTCTTTTTAAAGGCTAACTAATATTCCATTGTATGTAAATTACCACATTGTCTTTATCATCATGATTAAATTTAATCTACTGACATGATGTCACCCAACACAGAATTGGGAAGAGATATGCAAATAGTACACCATTATATGGTATTTTTACCATATGGATACAATAGATGCAAAAAAAACCCCGAAGATATAGATAGCAGTAAATGAATGACATAATTAGGATGTGATGCCTTTTTGATATTTATTAACTTTGTCTTTTCTATAAGATCTTTGACTATAAGTTTATACAATTTAATTTTTTCATAATGGCTGTGTTTAACAACAGGCTTGTAACATTCCTGAAAATTTAAGAATTGCCTTTTAGGAGCTGGTACAAACCAGCTCTAGCGTATCACTGGTCTAACCTGAAGAGGTTTTGTTGATGAGAGAAAGCAACATAATCCTTCCAAGCACCTCCACCAATGCTGCTCCCTCCAAGCTACTGACATTCCTCCCAGGATCGCTGCATGGTCTCCAGTTTGTCCTTCCTGTTGCCCTCATGGCTCATCAGTCCATTTTCTATTGTGATCCTTTGAATGGCTATGTTATATCACAAAATTCCTCTTTTCAAAATTCTCCAATGGCTTCCCCTGCTACTCAGAACTTAACCCAATGCTCTAACCACTACTGTCTTTTTGACTTAGCTCCAATGACCTTTTCATCCTGTTTCCTACCAACTCTGCCATTTTGCTCCTACCTGATAGCTTCCTCACAGTTCTTCCCACATACACAGAGCTCCCAGCTCAGTGCCCTCACAGTTTGCTTCTTCTGCCTGGCATGCAGAAGTGCCACAGCCTGGGCACTCCCAGAATTGCCTTGTCTCCAAGCCAATGTTACTGTCTCAAAGAGACTTCCTTGCAAATTTGATAATAAATGGCACACCCCAAATCACTAGACTGTCTGCTTTCTCTTCCTCTATCCTATACCTCATTGTTCTTCATCGCATGGATCAGAACTACCATATTACATATTTATTAGTTTATTTCCCATATCCCTTAAGAAGACATGCATTTCATGAAAGAAAAGACTTACTTTATTTATTTCATTCACTTTTGCTGTATTCATATCCCTGGTGTCTAGACAACTATCTGTCCTATAAAAAACACTGATAAATAATTACAAAAGTATGTATAAATTCTCGTTGTTATTTACTTTGAAATGTGTTCATTTTCAGTGAAGTCTGCTGTTTCTCCCAAGGTAAGTCGTTCAGTGGGTCAAGGGGGGCAGGAAAGGGCCAAGTTCTATTGTGTCCCCTCAGAGAGGGGTCTGTTTCTAATTCTTACAAAGGTGCCATCTGGGCTCATGGTGGCCCTGATTTCATTATGCTGACAAATTATGCTTCCCTGTCTTACATTATTTCATAACCAAAAATGTTTTCTTTCCTCATTCTACCCAAAATCTTCAAGTGACTTAAGACAACTTGCATTTGGGGGCACCTGGGTGGCTCAGTTGGTTAAGCATCCAACTCTTGACTTGGGCTCAAGTCATGACCTCATGGTTTGTGGGTTTGAGCCCAGAGTCAGGCTCTGCACTGATAGTGTGGAGCTTGCTTGGGTTCTCTCCCCCTCTCTCTCTGCCCCTCCCTGCTCCCTCTCCCTCTCAAAATAAATAAATAAAATTAAATAAAAAAAGACAACTTCATTTTTTACCCACCTTTCTGGGAAATAAGAGGATATGTGGATATTAGTAAGTAGCCAGAATATCATACTTTGGTTGAGAGTGGATCTGTGGAGAATTAAAAATTTGAAACATCTTTGAAGAGATTGAACCCTAGTTCCACAGAAAAGCTGATGAGAGAAGGAATTAGAAAAGATCACGATCATTTATAGTATTTCAGGAAGGTCAGGTTAAATATGAAAATAAATCAAGTCAAGTTTTCACCCTTACTATGGCCCAGAAATGAAATTAAGGCCAAGGATGTAGAAAAGAATTAGAATTCATTGGGATAAATGAGGTGTCTGGGTGGCTCAGTCAGTTAAGTTTCTGCCTTCGGCTCAGGTCATGACCTCAGGGTTCATAAGTTCAAGCCCCGGTTCATGAGTTCAGGTCCCGTGTTGGGCTCTGTGCTGACAGCTTGGAGTCTGGAGCCTGCTTGAGGTTTTGTCTCCTCTCACTGTTCTTCCCCCACTCACACTTTGTCTGTCTCTCTCTCAAAAATAAATAAAAACATTAATTTTTTCTAAGAATTCCTTGGGATGATTGCACACAGAATATTGTAAACTGCCTATTCAGAAGTTTACAGATCATTTTCCATTTTTTTTAAAAACATAGTCTTCCTTTTTCTGTGGCCAGGAAAGCAACTACAGGGGTAAAAAGAGAGCAAGAAAACGGCCACCCCATCCCTAACTTATCTAGGTAACAGCAACATGGCCACAATGTCAAGGGATAGTTTTATCCCCAGTTGAAATTCCCAGTTGCTGACTGTAGATATTTCCTTCAGGATCTTTGTTTCTTTATCTGTGAAGTGAATAGAGTAATATTTCCCTCCTCAGAAAAAGTTTATAGAAATGTTTCTACTGGTATTGTTAGCCTCGGGGCTTTATGCTTTAACACTTAGTCTAAATATTTATTAAATGGGCATTTTTATGACAGGAGAAGTTTTCTTAAGACTTTAATGCTGTTAGCATTGCTCACAAAATGTCTTTTATCGTCCACTTAAAGAAATGTGAGTTCTTTCAGAGAATACATATGTTCAGACCTTCAGATGTACTCCCCACTTATGATTTAGCCAATACTATATAAGAGTCGCTGATGCTTAACAGTTTCAAAAGGCAGTTTCATCTTCTCCAAGAAGTCCCCTTTTCAATGTGGCCTGCCAGACCTCGCCAGGTGGCTTATCTGACGGTCTTGGCAAGACTCTGGCCTGAGCGATAATTCTGGCTCCAGCGTTTCTGCCTGAAGCACAAAGAAACTGAAGGCTCATTTCCCAGAGGATGGGGGGAGTTGTAGCTCTAACTGTTTGAAATTGGATTTTATTGGGTAATGCTTCAAAGCGCTCACTTTGCATTTCTGCTAACAAAGCTGAACATTCAGCCAAAATATTGGAAAGGAAATACTCAGGCAGAATGAAACGACAGAGGAGGCCTGAGAAGTGGGGATCCAAGCCAAGAATGACAAAATAAAAGGGGCACATTCCAGAAGGAGAAGTGAAAGAGAAAACTGTTTTTAGCACATCAGTTAGAGCCTCCTTGTCCCACAGCAATACCCAAATCTTGGAAATAACTAATTCTTTAGTCGGTGTTTTAGCTTTTCCTCTCCTATAGTCACTGAAAATCCCGTGCCATCACATTAAAGCAGACTCTACTGGCCTTTCTGTGCAAACCCGGCTTTTAATACAAATCCGTGTTTTCCATCTAATGACAGGTGCCAAGTGTGGAGGTCACAGGAAAGTTTTCGACCCGAGCTCTGGACATAAAATGACGTTAGCATTCATGCAATGGACAAAAGAGGTGTTCTTAGCAAACATTTCTGTCAGAAGTAATCATCATCCAAAACACAGGTCTGGGAAGGATTCTAAGTGCCATAACACAACAAGATCACCTCTACTCGTTTGTCTCCTATTAAGATAACTTTATTTATACCATATTGATTTTGTTGTAAACTCTTCTTCTCCTTGAGAAACTGTTTATTTGATCCTGGGAAGCCAACCTCACTCAAACTGCATGAGAAGATTATTTAGAAATGGCTCAGGGCAATCACAGAGCTGGCCCAGGAAACTAGTCTAAAAGAAAAAAAAAAAACAGGACAGAAGCAAGCAGAAGCAGGTTGTGTTGGGAAGAAACAGACCTGGATGAACTGATTTGGTAAACTTCCCACATTGATACATTCCTAATCCCTTACCGTGTGTGTGTGTGTGTGTGTGTGTGTGTGTGTGTGTGTGTGTGTATTTATGCGTTTCTCTTACAAAGTCATCTTTACCAATTGTAACATGCATCACCTTTCGACCTTTGAGAAAATTCTGAGTAATACATTTCAGAATAAACAAACATATCTAGCTGTTAACTACATCCTGCCCCAGAGGACAGCAGGGCAATCGCCCTGCAACAACTCGGGGACAGTTAACTTCTTTTGCAAATCTCTTTGCCACACACAGAAATGAAACTGGCATTGGTAAAAAGCAAAAAGTGACACTGTCTACCCGAGAGATTTCTACAAATAAGTTGTGTGGAAGCAATTAATGATGAATTTGGGGAGGGGGGAAATGCAAGGATTTTTCTTTTTAGTTTAGATTTGACATCTCCAAGTGGTTTCTGTGGGGAAACTATACTTGAAAAAAAAAAAAAAAGAAATTCATGGATTGTACAAAGTGATTATTTTTAATGCATATGTCCATCTTAAATTATCACAAAGTCAAAGAATTTAAAGGGAATTTTAATCAACTGAAGTTCTTATTCATAAATTTGCTGCTTTTAGAAACAAAATAACCCATTATTTGCCGAAATATCTTCAGATAAGGAGACTAGCCCTTGCTCTTATAAATAATAACACAGCCTTTTGTAATGTATTCAAGTCAAAACACATTTGTTGCAAAATTAAACTGTGCTTGGGATCTAGACTGAAATGTGATCCATTTTCCTTCATATACATTTATTTAAAATGTTTATTGAGTGTCTACAACATGCCCATGGAGGCAATGGGTGTAACAGAGTGAAAAAGTGAGACAAAATTGCTGCCTTCATGGAAATTATAGCCTAATGGAGGAAAAAGACATTTAAAAATAAGATATTTAATATAACGCCAGGCAGTATAAAGTTCTGTGATTGAAAATCAAGCAGTGTGAGGGATCAAGGGTGACTGAGACAAGGTTGCTATTTTAGACAGAATGGTCCAGAAAGACCCCCTCTGGAAATGTGACATTTCAACAGGGACTTGAATGCAATGAGAATGGGGAGGAAGGCGTTCTAGGGGGAGGGCTCCTGACACCAGAGGTATGGGGAAGTAAGAGGAGAAGGTGGGTTGTGAGTCATTCCCATGGCCAGTGATTCTGTGAGGATTGCAGAAATTACAGAACAGAAGACAAGACAGGGATGTGGGGCAGGATTTTAAGGGGTTGTGAACTCTGTTGTTTGTGTTTCTCATAAGATAGTAGGGCATTGGAAAAAAAGTCTCAGAAGAGGTAAGGAGAAGGCGGAGCTGTATCTGACAGTTACTCTGATAGGATGTGGGGGGCGAGGAAGGGTGGAGGAGATCATGTTTTCCTTTCATAGAGTGTGAACCAGAGATCTTCAAATATATTTACTTAAATATATTTGATGGCTAATGTTATGTGTCAACTTGAGTGGGCCAGAGTAAACGCGATTTCTAAATGTGTCTGCGAGGGTATTTCCGGAGGAGACAAGCATTTAAACGTGTACGTTGAGTAAAAGTAGGTGTCCTCCCCTCCCCCACCATCATCAAATCCACCGAGGGCCTATATAGAACAAAAGGGAGAAGATGAAGAAATTCATCCCTCTTCCTTCTTGTCTGACTGCTTGAGCGGGACATTGGTTTTTACCTGCCTTTTGTGCTCCTGGTTTTCAGCCTTCCAGATCTGAGCTGGAAACTCTACCATGGGCTCATGTGGTTCTCAGTACTTTGATTTCAGACTGCATTATAGCCTAGACATTCCTAGATCTTCAGCTTGTGAACAACAGTGACACTTCTCAACCTTCGTAATTAAGGGAGCCAATTCCTGGTATTAAATCGCTTTATATTCCTTATAATAAATATCTTCCTACATATCTTTCTCATACAACCTCCCTCCCCCCAAGAATAAGTTTGTAGAATATCGCTAAATGTTCATAATGTGTTTAAGTACCTGAAAAGTATAATTTCCAGCATGCTCAAAATACTGGCATTTTAAAATAATTATTTCATTCTATTTAACGTGTTCAATAGAATATAAGCACCAAGGTGACTTTACCTCTACATCGACTGTTTAAGAAACATAATAAGTTGTAAATAGTTCTACATGATCACATTTTTCCCCTTCATCTTACTCCACATAATTTTATTCTACAATAATACATTTTTATGGTCTGGAAATGTTTAATGGATAAACTTTCTATAGTTTCTTTAAAAAATTTTTTTAATAATGTTCATTTATTTTTGAGAGAGATGGAGACAGAATGCGAGTGGGTTAAGGACAGAGAGAGAGAGGGAGACACAGAATCCGAAGCAGGCTCCAGGCTCCGAGCTGTCAGCACAGAGCCCGATGTGGTGCTCGAACTCAAGAGCTGTGAGATCATGACCTGAGCTGAAGTCAGACGCTCAACCGACTGAGCCACCCAGGCGGCCCAACTTTTTGTATTTTCTAAAACAAACACACATTGGCACACTGGACGCACATTAATATGTCATATATTTACAGCATGTGTTAATTTAGTGAATATAGCTAATTATAACTAATATATTTTTTAGTAATGTACATATTCATAATTTTTAAAGTATTTTTTAAGTATTTATTTATTTGAGACCGAGAGACAGGGAGGAGCAGAGAAAGAGAGGGAGAGACAGAATCCCAAGCAGGCTCTGCGCTGTCAGCAAAGAGCCCGACCCGGGGCTGATCTCAGGAACCGTGAAATCACGACCTGAGTGGAAATCAAGAGTTAGACACCTAACTGAATGAGCCGCTCAGGTGCCCCTATATAGTCATAATTTTTATAAATAGAATATTTGTAATTATAGATAACTAAAATATCTTGTTAATGTAACAGTTATCATAGCAACAATCTTTCATATAGTATTTACTGGATACCATGTACTATTCCTGGTGCTTTTTCTATTTTACCCTAACTAGTCTTTCCAACCACCCTAGCTCAGAAATCTTGTTCACATCAGCAAGGGGTGGGAATGGGGAAACTGTCATTACAGCAATGTCATTAGAGCCTTTGAATGCCTTTAGTGTCACAGGCCAAAATCAAACAGTAAGCCATTAAGCGTCTGACTTTCAGGCCATGACCTCATGGTTCGTGAGTTCAAGCCCCACATTGGGCTCTGTGCTGACAGCTCAGAGGCTGGAGGATGCTTCAAGTTCTGGAACTCCCTCTCTCTCTGTCCCTCCTCCACTCGCACTCTGTCTCTCTCTTTCTCTGTCTCTCTGTCTGTCAGTCTCTCTCAAAAATAAATTAAAAAACATTTAAAAAAAAACCCAGCAAGCCATTATCAAAGGGTACAGTGGTCCCCCCATTATCTATGAGGGGCACCGTCCAAGACCCCCAGCGGATGCCTAAAACTGCAGGTAGTACCAAACCGCACTTACCGTTTTTTGTTTCCCTGTACATACATCCCTGTGATAAAGTTTAATATATAAATGAGGCACCGTAAGATATTAACAACAATAACTGAGAGAACAATTGTAACAATATACTGGGATAAAAGTGACGTGAATGTGCTCTCAAAATATCTTACTGCCCTGGACTCAATTTTCTTCTTGCACTGATAGGAGATGATGAAACGCCTGCCTGATGAGAAGAAGTGCCGGGAGTGACACAGGCACTGTGACCTAGCTAATATTCAATACCCCGGAAGGAGCACCAACTGCTGCCAGACCTCAGTGGGCCACAGGGAACTGAGACCACAGAAAGAAAAGCCTCCGGTAAGGGGGGACTGCTGTACCATTAGCTAATTCAGTTAGACCCTCCTCTAATGTTTTGGGAGCAAAATATTTAAAAGCATCTGACCTCGGAAGGGATTTGTGATGTCTCAGGACCTTGGAAACCAATCCTGGGGAATCGTGATCCCCTTAGGGCAGAGAGCCAGGAGGTTAGGTGAGTGAGAGGCTGACCTGTCTTTTGTTAAGGCGAGAAGGTCAACCCACCATGGAGATGCCTTGAGGAGATGCCTACATTCTTAGGCAGATGGATTTTAGGCAAGATTACTGGGGAAGCTGAAGATTTAGAAACCAGCTCCTTAAAAATCTTACTAGGCTTGTTTCCCTTGGAAAGGCTTTCTGCATGATCAGGGCCACAAATACTCTAATCCGCAGACCGCTGGTCAGTCCTGATCCCTCCCGTGGCCGCTTCAGTGGGGCTCTCTTGCAGGGCTGCTCAACGTTCCTTGAAAATATTCTTTATGTTGTTTTTCTTGTCCTTAAGATACTTCCTATCCTTTTCTGGTGTTGCTTTTCACGATTTAAGAAACTGAGTCCTCAAGGTGTCAAAAGGATACCTTATGGCCATAGTTTGAAATTAAAGACCAGATTTTTATTACGTTGATTAAATCTCCTTATGATGCTCAGTGCTTGGCAGGTGAATGCATGTTTTATTGGAGTTTTGATCCATATTTGGTCCCTGTTAAACAGCAAATAAATATTTTAAAACAGGGCAGACTGTGACCAAAAGTGAGTGATGGTAGGGGGCAGCACTGAAAAGTCTTTCCTATTCCTATCCTGGGAATTCTAGAACCATTTTAAAGTCATTTGGATGCAAAAAAAAAAAAAAAAAAAAAAAGAAAGTTATTTAAATTTAAATAAGCTACAGTCCTCTGAAAAGACACATATTTCTTGAAGGATACACAAGCCATTTTGATATATTAATTTTATGCCAGAAGTTTTCGGAGCTTGCTGGTTGAGTGATCTGTTGGAACATGAGCATTTTATTAAACTGTCATATTTTAACTTACCCAACAGTTACTTTTTTGAGTGCAAAATCTCATTTTACATGTTTCCACAGGTAAAATGGTAGAAAAACTGATTGCTATTGTTTCATTTGACAAATTCCTGGATCCTCATATATTCTCTTGCGTTTGCCCATCACCAGTAGATGAATTGTTATCACTTCTCAGGCCTTTGCTGTGGGAAGGAAACAGAGTCCCTCTAAAAGCTCTGTGTGATGTTTGTGAATATTTAATCATGGGGGTGGTACAATGGCCTCATTTACAGCGATATGTCAAAATTAATTTCATGGTATTCTGTCAAAGAAGGAGACTCACCATACGCCCTCCAATAAAAAGAAATGATTTACAGAAACTCTGACAAGGAATTTACCCAATTCGGCAAAATCTTTGGAGGCAAGTTTCCCTTAAATGAAAATAGAATCATTCGTGCAAACATGATTGAGTTTAATTTATTTCCGTTGTTAAAAAGGAATTTAAAAAGGGGGTTTCTGTCTTCTTACGCTTCCAAATTCACACTGAATATCTTTAGCACAGAGCCTCATGTTTTTATTAGAGCAGCATTAAATGCAAAATTAAGTATGAAGACAGAGGAAAAACAAGAACCTGACAGACATACTTAGAAGGATGTTAAATACTTGGAGACACAGCGGGTAGATTCTCCAAGCACAACATCCGTTCCCTGGGACCAGGATGATATTACATATCGGGGAGTCACTGAACACATGTTTAATGACAATTTCAGAGGAAAGCGCCCAGCTCTGCCTGAACACATGGAACTTTAGTTGCCACTGAATAACAAGCCCTACTGCTTGGTTCAATAAACATATGGAACGCAAGAGCATTTTTTAATGCATTTCTTAAGCAAAATTTCACTTTTTGCCATGCGATGTTTTAAAACTTTTAATAGGGGCAAATGTGTCAGTTTTTGAAGTTGTACCTGGAGGGTTTTTTTTTTTACAGGTAGGTTATGATGAAATTCACTGATGTTTTCTTTGGGCATTGTATGTTTTCCATTTTTTACGAATGGTTATTAAATCCACTTGGAATTGACTTTTTGTGGAGTGAATCCAAGTTTACATTTTTCCAAATAGCTATTCAGTTTTCCCCACACTATTAAAAAGTACGTCTTTTTATCATTGTTTTGAGATGTCACGTTTCTTGCTTCTACCCCGTATGTACTTGAGTCTTTTTCTGGGCATTCTATTTTGTGTCACTGGTATATCTGACTAGTCATGTTCTGGAACCATGAACTATCATTATAGAGGCGTTATGGTATGGTTTCATAATGGGTAGGGTTACATCCATCCTTGCTGTACTTATTTGCTAAGGAGTTTTTAGTTGTTTCTGCATGTGTCTGTAGGAGGACTTAGGGATAAAGTATTTTAATTTCTGTAACTAACTCTCAAAAGAATATATGCATATGTATGTACACAGAGAGGAAGAGAGAACACAAATGCAGCAAAATGGTGTCAGGTGGTGAATCTTGATGAAGGATATTTGGGTGTTCTTTACAGGATTATTGAAACTGTTCTGGTGGCCTAGAATTTTTCAGAATCAAATGTTGGGAGAAAATCAAAGAAATAAGTTACAGCAAAATGAAAGTGGTTTCCCTTAACCTTTGGGGGAGTGTGGACAGACATGGGGGTAGGACTGAGGTTTCTCAGTGTGTACTTTGAAATGTTTCTTTTTTTTTTTTTTCAACGTTTTTTTATTTTTGGGACAGAGAGAGACAGAGCATGAACGGGGGAGGGGCAGAGAGAGAGGGAGACACAGAATCGGAAACAGGCTCCAGGCTCCGAGCCATCAGCCCAGAGCCTGACGCGGGGCTCGAACTCACGGACCGCGAGATCGTGACCTGGCTGAAGTCGGACACTTAACCGACTGCGCCACCCAGGCGCCCCTGAAATGTTTCATTTTAAAGAAATCTAAGTACATTAGTGATTCAAAGTAAAGCACAAATAAAATCTAAGTTAAAAGAATTTCCTCTAATACGGGGCTGTGAAATGGATTTCAAACTTCATGACCATTTAGCCCTGGGAAATTTAAACAGTATCCTAGAATTGTTAAGAATGGATTGGCGGATGAAGCTCCTCCTGGTGGTCTGGGTTGCTCTGGCACATGAGACCACTGCTTGAGAGGGGCCAGGAACAGGATGGCCTCCCACTTCCAGCAGAGGCATGCCCAGAAATCTCAGGTTCTTGTGACCTAGACACTGTCATGCCAACTTCTCTTCCTACTCTCTTCCTCTCTCTCTGGGCATTTCTGCGTTTATCAAAGGTCATAGGCAAGGACTGTCTCTGGGTTGGAGCTTGATGTTGCATGTGTCTGTATACTTCTGACACCAGTTTCCCCCTCTCTCTCTGCCCATCCTTTCAGGTGGGAATGCCAGAAAGGGAGCAATAAATCCTACCCGGATTGGCACCCTTGCCCTCTCCTGCCTCCAGGGCATTCTTTCCCTCTAGAATACCATTCTCTTACTTCTTACCCTTCATCTGGCTACCACAGTCCTTAAGCCTCGGTATAGACTTCACTTGTTCTGAAAATTTCGTCTATAGTTTTTAACATGATGTTAAGTGTTCCACTGACCTGTTTCCATAATCCCTTGAATAACCTGAACAAAGGACATTTCATGGCGCGTTGTAATTACCTAATGATAACTAACATGTACTGAGTACTCACTATATGTTCTCAGCTCAAAAATACCATTTGATCGATCACATTTAGCTCATGAGGCAGGAGATGTTTTGACCACCATTTTATTTTATTTTTTTAAATTAATTTATTTTTATTTAAATTTTAGTTAACATGCAGTGCAATATTGGTTTCAGGAGTAGAATTCAGTGATTTATCACTTACATACAACACTCAGTGCTCATCACAAGTGCCCTCCTTAGTACCCACCACCCATTTAGCCTGTCTCCCACCCACCTCCCTCCATCAACCCTTCAGTTTCTTCTCTGTCATTAAGAGTCTCTTGTGGTTTGTTTCCCTCTCTGCTCTCCCCACCCCTTCCAATATGTTCTTCCCATGTATTTTGTTTCTAAAATTCCACATATTAGTGAAATCATATGGTATCTGTTTTTCTCTGATTGACTTATTTCCCTTAGCATAATACATTCTAGCTCCATCCACATCATTGCAAATGACAAGACTTCATTAATACCAGAGCTTTTTTATCTGTTTATCCATTAATGGACATTTGGGCTCTCTCCATAGTTTGACTATTGGGAAAACTATAGAACACTTATGAAATAAATTGAAGCAGACACAAAGAAATGGAAAAGTATTCCATGGTTATGGATTGGAAGAACAAAAACTGTTAAAATGTCTATACTACCCAAAGCAATCTACACATTTAATGCAATCTCTGTCAAAATACCACCAGCATTTTTCACAGAGCTAGAGCAAACAATCCTAAAATTTGTATGAACCACAAAAGACCCTGAATATCCGCAGTAATCTTGAAAAAGAAAAGCACAGCTGGAGGCATCACAATTCCAGACTTGAATCTATATTACAAGACTTGAATCTACCATACTGTCAAGACAGTGTGGTACTGGCATGAAAACAGACACAGGTCAATGGCATAGAATAGAGAATCCAGAAAGACCCACAGATAAATGGCTAACTAATCTTCGACAAAGCAGGAAAGAGCATCCAATGGAAAAAAGACAATCTCTTTAGCAAATAGTGCTGGGAGAACCGGACAGCAACATGTGGAAGAATGAAACTGGGCCACTTTCTTAAAGCATACACAAGAACAAATTCAAAACGGATGAAGGACCTAAGTGTGAGACAGGAAATCATCAAAATCCTACAGGAGAAAATAGGCAGCAACCTCTTTGACCTCGGCTGTAGCATCTTCTTACTCAACATGTCTCCGGAGGCAAGGGAAACAAATGTAACATGAACTATTGGGACCTCATCAAGATAAAAAGCTCTGCACAGCAAAGGGAACAATCAACAAAACTAAAAGGCAGTCTGTGGAATAGGAGAAGATATCTACAAATAGCATATCTGATAAAGGTTTAGTATCCAAAATTTATAAAGAACTTACCAAACTCAGCACCAAAAATCAAATAACCCAGTTATGAAATGGGCAGAAGTCATGGATAGACACTTTTCCAAAGAAGACATCTAGATGGCTAACACATACATGAAAAGATGCTCAACATCACTCATCGTCAGGGAAATACAAATCAAAACCAAGATGAGATACCACCTCATATCCATCAGAATGGCTAAAATTAATAACACAATAAAAAAACAGCTATTGGTGAGGATGCAGAGAAAGGGAACTCTCTTGGGTTCCCACCCTGTTGGTGGGAATGCAAACTGGTGCAGCCATTCTGGAGAACAGTATGGAGGTTCCTCAGAAAAGTAAAAATAGAACTACCCTATGACCCAGCAATTGCATTATTAGATATTTATTCAAAGGATACAAAAATACAGACCCAACTGCTATTTTAGAAAAGAAGGAAGTGGGCTTAGAAAAATTTCATCACTTGTCACAACAGGCAAACATCAAAATGGCCCGCAATGACCCCAACCTCCTGGTATCGATAGTCAGGTGATCCTTTCCCCTTCAATATAGACTGGACCTAGTAGGTCATTTCTGGCAAATGTAATATAGAAAACAGTGATGAGATGTTACTTTCACAATTTGGTTATAAAAGACTGTGATGTCGATCTTGCTAGCAGATTCTCTTTATTGCCTTTTTGGACTTCACCCTTTGATGGAGTAAGAGTGTATGTTCAAGAAGTCCATATGGCAAGGAGAAGCGAGTGGCTTCCAGAAAACTGCAGCTGAGGCCCTCAGTCCAATAACCCTTAAGGGATGAAATCCTGCCAACAACTGAATGAATAAACTTGGGAGAACATCCTTCCAGAGTTGAAATTACAGATGAGATCACAGTTCTGGATATGACTGCAATCTTGTGAAAAACCCTGACGCAAGGGCCCTGTTAAGATGTGCCCAGACTCCTGATTCACAGAAACTATGATTATAAATTTGTGCTGTCTTAAACTGCTAAGTTTGGGGGAAAATAAATAACTACAGATTTGTATTAGTTGACAACTTATACACTTAAGTCCCCCAGATAGAAACGGTGAGTGTAGGGTTAAAACCTGGGTGTTCTGACTCTCTCTAATGAATCCTTATGTCATACTATCTGGTAACTTACCAACTATTTCTTCTTCATATAAGCACTTTCTGACTTTTATTCCTAGCATTTAGTCCTGAGTCTGGTATTTTGTGTGTCCTCAATAACTATGGAATGGAAAACAAAACTTTGTACGGCGAATTAGCCAGTGAAAGGAAAATTTTCTCAACTTCATGTTTCTTAAATTTAGATAAGGAAAAAAGATACACATAAAAAATGCTTTGGAACTGTTACACATGTCTGCATGCTCATTGTAACATCAGCAATATCAATTTTAACATCTTTCTACCCCAGAGTATGGATCAGGGAACACAAATGGGCCCTAATTGGAGGTTAATTGCTCTATCAAATGTTTTTGAACACCTTTTGTATTTCTACCTCTGTGCCAAGCCCTTGGGATACAAAGTTGGATAGAACAGTGTAGGGGTCAAGACCAAATGCAAATAATGACATTATGGTCTGACCTGATAAGTGATTGAATCAAGACTTGAACAAATAACTATGGAACAGACGATAAACCGAGAATCAAGAGGGGTGACCTTCCCATGGTGGTGTCTCTTTCTTTTTTACTATTGTTCTCTGTCTACAAACACACACACTTCTAGATAGAGTTTTTGCTAATTCAGAAAATCATAAATGTTTATTCAGGAGAGTAAGAATTTTACCAAATGATTTTAATTATAAAGTGATTATGAGAAAACGTTCAAGTGAGATAAACTACTTGGCTGATCTGAAGTAGGGCATTATTGATTTTAGTGAATCATATGGCAACAGAGGTTAGAGACTTGACATTAGAGAAGATGATACACAAATTAAAACCAGAAAATTGCCAACTGAGGATGAACAACTGGAGAAGCAATTCAAAGGGTTGTTCTCTTGACGTTCATAGTCACTTCTGGTGGTTTTTACACACACACACACACACACACACACACACACACACACACACAAATCCTTTTAAAAAAAGTTTGTTTTCATTTATTTATTTATGAGAGACAGAGACAGAGCACAAGTTGGGGAGGGGCAGAGAGAAGAGACACAGAATCCGAAGCAGGCTCCAGGTTCCAGACTGTCAGCGCAGAGCCCAACATGGGGCTCGAACTCACAAACTGTGAGATTATGACCTGAGCCGAAGTCAGATGCTTAACTGACTGAGCCACCCAGGCTCCCCCACAAATCCTTTTCTTCTACATCAAGATACTGCCAAACAAAACAAGAAGAAAAAGTGTGATTTGTAATTAGCCATTTTCTACATACTGCTTAGGTGGAAATCTGTTTTCCAAAGGTTTACTTAGTGAATTTGCATTGCTCTACCTCAACAAAGTATTTTGTAATGGTACTTCTTGTCATCCTAGTGAGATACCATAAGATATCTCCGACCAAGTTGGAAATAATAGAAATAAAATTGCTCCTTGAGAGTTAAACTATAAGTGAAACAGATAATAAATAAAAGTAGAGAATCACAGTTATTTTATATAGACAAAAGAGTTCCCAGTGTGGCAAGACTTGATTGTCGGCCCGCCTGGATGTGTTAGTATTAAGGAAGACTATGTTCGCAACAGATGGTGGTATAGCCATGGGAAGATAAAGGAACGCACAAAATCCCAGAAGCAATGTTGGCCATGCTATTTAAGTATTGTTCTAGCCAATGAGCAAAGGTATTTCTGTGAGTTGGATGTATCCAGCTTTTATTGGATTAATCACCCCAATTCTTGCTGTGTCCTCTTTTCATGTTCAGCAAGGAAATTTCCAATTGCTATCTGACTTCCTGCATGGGTCAGTGTTAGTGAGGCAGACCCTGAGAAGAAGGGAAGGAAGAAATAAATTATCAGTAGGTTGAGCAAAAAGTTGGAAAGTATGAGCAGTGATTGTAGACAGTTTCAGTAGCTCTCAGAGGAAATATTCTTTGACTTATTGCTAATCTTTTTAAATTCTGCACATTGGACCAACTCTTTTCGCCACCAGAATTTAAGCATGCTTAATCCTCTCTCCTTTCAAACAACAAAATGAAATAGACACCCAGCCACCACTTTTCCAATAGTATCAGAATCCCAGAAAATATTGTGGAATCAAGCTATATGTTTATTAACTTTATCCACTCACCTTGGGTTTATTTACATACTATTTCTTGCTAGCATGGAGAAAAGTCTTGTTTGAATTTCCCAATAGGAGTTGAGTTATACTATGAAGATTAAAGGAGGGGTTGTTTGTCTAAGCTCGTCCAAATTTAAATTTTAAAGAGCTTAATTAAAGAGTCCCTCAAGGAGAAGGTCAAAGTCCTTGGCAAAACTTCAGGGGAAGGAGAGTCACGGGGACAGGTCCACAGCACCACGCTGCCACCGTGTGTCATCAGGAAAGCCCCCCCTTCTCACCACCTTTGCCAATCTGCACCTTCCCTGTTGGATTTTAGAGTTTGGACACTTTTTGAGCAACTTAAGAAAGCATAAGATCCAAAGTTCCCAAACAGTTACCCAAGTGGATGACTGTTTTTATTTTCATAAATTTGGCCATTGACACAGCAACTTGGGGAGCTTTGCAAAGTTTTACATTTAGTGATTAAAAAAAATTTTTTTTTTACATTTATTTATTTTTTTTTTTAATTTTTTTTTTCAACGTTTATTTATTTTTGGGACAGAGAGAGACAGGGCATGAACGGGGGAGGGGCAGAGAGAGAGGGAGACACAGAATCGGAAACAGGCTCCAGGCTCCGAGCCATCAGCCCAGAGCCCGACGCGGGGCTTGAACTCACGGACCGCGAGATCGTGACCTGGCTGAAGTCGGACGCTTAACCGACTGCGCCACCCAGGCGCCCCAACATTTATTTATTTTTGAGAGACGAGAGAGACAGAGCACGAGCAGGGGAGAGGCAGAGAGAGAAGGAGACACAGAAGCCGAAGCAGGCTCCAGGCTATGAGCTGTCAGCCCAGAGCCCAATGTGGGGCTCAAACTCACAAACTGTGAGATCATGACCTGAGCTGAAGTCGGACGCTTAACCAACCGAGCCACCCAGGCGCCCCTACATTTAGCGATTTTAATGATGCCAACTCTTCTAGGCAGAGTGGTGTCAGCACTTGTAATCAAAAAAGAATCCATCTGCTACCAAATCCAAATTTCAAAAATCAGGTAAGATTGCATGTCGTGGGCTTCCAAAGAAACTTGCACACGTAAGCATGTGAAGGGCTGAAGCGACCAACAAAGTGATTGCTCCTTCCTTTGCTGTAAACATGAAAGTGAGAAGCAGCAAAGAACGATCGACAAGTGAACACCCTTTTCATATTTCTTGTGACAGCTACCTGGAATGGGCAGGGAAGAAAAATGCAGATAAGAAAATTAAAACCACAGTCTCCTGGGGGCCAACGACAGCCTTCTGATCCTAATTTGATCTGGAGTTAGGAGTGCAGGGGAGTTCTGTAACAGTTTCTTCTGCATGGCGGAGAGCTCGGATTTTTCCGCAACAGTATCTCCCTGGAAGCTGCACAAAGCCCCCTTTGATTGCCTGTGATCAAAGCCATGCAGGCACTTCGGCAATATCTGAGCTTCAGAAAGCCAGGAAAATCAGGATGTTGAGAGTATATTAATAATTCCTAAGCACATTTTGAAGGTGAGTGGTACTTCTGAGGAAACTTCATCACGACTAAAAATGATTTGTTTCTGCCCTTCGTGCTGCACACCTGGGAAAAAAAAGTTAGCCTTAATGCTCCGATTAGTAAGTTGCGTGTCATGGTGGATGTTGAACAATATGGTCAGTTGTTCTACTCAAAATTTATGCAGCTGATCATACAGAGCCAGAGAGGAGTCGGTGATGGAGTCTCTCAGATGTTCAGACATCTTAATATGAATTAGTATGCAGCAGCTGACCAAGGAGACTTTGTATTTTTTAAAAAGGCAGCAAGCTAAATAAATAAATAATTGGTATATGTGGGGAGGGAAACGTATTTTAAAGTCAGAGAACCTGCTTATGTATGGCAACCGTGCAATTTATTATTTGTGTATTTCACTAAATTATTTAACTTCTCTGAGTTTCAATTCCTTATCGGTAAAATAAAACCTAATCCGTAAGGTTGCAATAAAGTTAAAGGTGAAACATTTAGGAAATGTATACATTTCCACTTACCACATAAAGTACATAATGTGATTTGTGAAGTTTTTTTAAATCATTTTTACTATTTATTTATGTTTATTTAGCCTTTTCATGAATATCAGTAGTAGAGGCAGTAGAGGGGTATTAGTGGAAGTGGTTGTGGTGATAAGAGCTACAAAATTATTTTGTAGTCATGTAATTTCATAAATAGTGAAGAATTGGTAGAGGAACTAACTGGGGAGACGATAGGGATTTTCTGGTACAATTAAAATATGTATGACCATTCTTAGTAGAATGGATGAACTAGTCGCCCAGAGTATTTTTTAATTCCTTTCTCCTTCCCTCTCTCCCCCGTTTTTCCTTCCTTCCTATTTTTCCTCCCTCTGCTCCTGCCTCCCTTCTCCCTTCTTTCCTTCTTTTCTTCATTCTTTCTGGACCCACTCTGCATTGACAAACTCCAAACTCCAGGGCAGTCGAAAGAAATGATAAGCCAACCACACAGTAGAGGTATCACTGTGGAGCACAACTGTATCAACGGTGACCTCAGGAGGCACCTACTGAGGATGAAGGAAGTAGTTATTTTCTCTGGGATTATGAAGCCTTGAGGCTCATACTGGGGGCACTTGCAGGGATGTATAGACAAAATGTGCCCTCAGACTTGTCCTGGGTTATTGCTTGCTGAAGCAAATATTCTTCTAAACGTAGAACCCCAGACAATATGGTCCAAATTCTCCCAGTTTTTCTGACCAGAGTAGGTGGTGAGAGAGCAGAAAGAAAGAATGCGAGGAGCAAAAATTGGAGACTGTTGGAAAGTCAAGGTCTTACAGCGTCTCAGAAGGAGATGGAAACCTTGTGTTAGTGACACAGATTTCAAATAAGATCAGTTTAGTAAGAAAGCTTCCTCTTACTCCCCCACCCTAAACTCGGCCTTTTTCACATCACTAATTCTTATACCACCTATCTCTCATTCAGTATCAGAACCAAGATGGTGACACTGGACCTGTCTTCCAGCTCACCTCTCTCAACTTGCCTCTAGGAACCACTTTCCCCCTCAAAATTGCTCTTGAGGCTGAAGGTTTATCAGAACTTTATCTCTGTCAGCTGGAGTAGGGAATGAATATTTGTTATTAGTCATTTCTCAGTAATGTCCTGGGTCACTTGAGAATTCTCAACGGTATGCCCTAGATGCCTTTATTTCTTCCAGTCACACAGCAGCTCTGTGAATGCTTCAGTCTAACCCACCCTGTCAACCTGTTTTGTCCAGGAAGGTTTTTACTACAATGAGAGGGAATCTCTGGGTATAACCTGATGGGTACTGGTGCATCCTGATTTTTCCATAGGCTACACACAATCTGACCAGTTTATTTAGTGACATTTTCCCCCCTGAGTTTATTTATTGAGAGAGAGAAAGAGAGAGAGAGAGAGAGAGGCAGGAGAGAAAGCCGGGGAGGGGCAGAGAGAGAGGGAGAGAGAATCCCAGCGAGGCTCCAAGCTCTCAGTGTGGAGCCCAGTGCAGGCTCGAACCCACAGTCTGCGAGATCATGACCTGAGCTAAAACTAAGAAATGGACACTTGCCCGACTAAGCTACACAGGCACCCTTATTTAGTGACCTTTTAATGAGCATATGCCTTATGACTATTCTCATTACTTCCCAAGTTTTCACTGAAAGAGCCAGCTGCCTTCCCTACCTGTTGGCAACACATTCACAGAGTTAATGAGCACAGGTGCACATGGCAATGGACTTCACCATTTTATTTGCTTCCAAATATGGCTGGTGTATATTGTCTCGGTTATAGAAAATCAAAATTAAAATGGTAAGTCTTTATAGCATTGGCAAGAGACAATAACCACTACAGCTAGGGCTTTTCTGAGAAATCCATCATGACTCCAAGGTCTCTTTAGGTTAAAGAAGATGTTGATTTTTCTCAATCACGGCCTTCATTTGTTCTAACCCAAATTCGGTTCTGTTAGCATCTATTCAAACACCAATGCTTATCACATTTTTTTTCAAGCTTATTTATTTATTTATTTTGAGAATGAAGGAAGCTGCAGAGAGAGGAGAGAATGAATCCCAAGCAGTCTCTGCACCATCAGCACAGAGCCTGACATGGGGTTTGAACTGAAGAATCATAAGATGATGACCTGAGCCAAAGTCAAGAGTCAGATGCATAACGGATTGAGTTACCTGGGTACCCCTCTCATCACTTTTTAAAAACATTCTTCTGGCTTTGTTTTCAGACTGATTTTTTTTTTAACTTTTCTTTGACTGCACTGATGTCACAATTGGATTTCAATTACCAAGGATCCTGGTCCAGAAATGTTCAGTTCTTCCCTAATAAATTAGATAGGTTCATTGTAGCAGAACTTTTCTTGCAGGGACATTTGACTTTATTATCTTCTTGATCTCTTTGGGCTTTTAATTTTTCAGTAAATTGTGATCTGGTAACTTCCATGAGACAAGGTCGGGGCTACAGAGAGCTGTTACTTTGCTTTCATTAGCATATGTCTGAACATTTGACCTGGAATCATATCCTTTTCCATTAGTTTTTCCCATTTGGTCATTTTACCCCTAATTTAACTCTTTATAAGAATAAACAACTTTATTTTGTTGAGGTAGATAATCAGGAAATTGTGCTTTGTGGTTGTATGTCGTGAGCCCAAAGAACATGTGAGAATTTATTGAAGAGAAAAATCTGTTCCTTGTCTTCAAGAAGCTTACCATTGCCTAAAAAAAAAGAGCTTAAAAATACTGTACAAAGCAAAGTCAAAGAAAAATCATATGTGTGTCATGCATCTGTTACTGAACAGTAACAGGGAAGGAGATTTCTTAAAGGATTGGAAAAGGTGGGAGCAGAGGTCTGTGCACAAGGGCGGTCAGACAAGTTCACATTTCATACGACAGTCTGCTCTCGTTCCTGTGTGGAGAGCTTGAAATATAGTGTGCAGAACATGCTATGTTATTGTTAGAGGATAACATGATAGAGGCAAGAGCTCTGTCTGTGGTGAGTGTGTGTGTGTGTGTGTGTGTGTGTGTGTGTGTGTGTGTGTGTTGTGTGCTTTATGCATTTACAAGCTCTCTTCTTTCATTCATTCTTATTGAAAAAGAATAGTGCCCCAGAGTATAAGCTAATAACAGTTTCATAACATAAATTGTCTAGTGCAATGTAAGAAATGAATATCCTTTTCTCCATTAATGATAAAATATACTTGGATTAAAACAAATTCTTCATCTGCATTACACAAATAGTTAAGAGGTAATTAATGGGAAGATTTTTTTTCCTCCCAGGAAAATCAATTGTATATTTGGCTAGCTCAGCTTCCTGTCAAGAAGATGTCTTAACTCTCCATGCACAAAATGTCTTAGAGGCAAACAGTACGCTCATGACATGAAAACTACGCTGGCGTCCACATGGGTCCCTCCGCAGACAGTAGGCCAGCTTAGCAAAGGCCTCTGGTATAGACAAACTTTTCATTACTGTCAATTACCGTAAAATTGTCCCTAAAAAAACCACAGAGTATTTTACCAAGTCCCAAATAGCTTCAGGGCAGGAAAGCAAAGTGGGAATAAAAAATAGAAAACAAATCACTCACTCTGTTCGAGAGTATAAAAACATATGTCGGCAGGCTGTTTTTTAAACAAGTGCCTTTAAAAGTAACTCCTTTGTTTTACTAAACAAAATAGAAACTTTTGATTTCGTGTACAGGTGTGGAAAAGTTTGTAGGTGAGCAGTATGAAGAATGGGGCAAAATTCTGTGTGCTGAATGGATAATTAGGTAACTTGTACACGAGCACAGATGCATATAGATGTAGTATCGTACGTACATTGAGTAAAATCCACCCGGACCTGGACATATATAAAATCTAAATAAACCATAAAAAGAGGTTCAGATCCTTCTTCTCAAGAAGGAAAAGCCCTTCAGAGTCAGTTACACTTTGCAGGATAAGCTGACTCATTACCACAACGGTAGGATGCAGACAAATATTAGGTCTTCAGATCCTGGCTCTGATATGGTGACATCTCTATGTGCAAATGTGTCTACATAGTAAAATATTCAGAATAAATCATCTCTCCTGTGTACTTATATGCCAATCAATTATGCAGGCATATGAAAGCTCTAACAAATGGACTTTGTTCACATGGATTACTCCATATCAATGAATTGAAGCAGAGAAGTGGATAGCCCATTCAATGGAAAAGTCCAAAGTAACTGATGTGTGGCTTTGTAATGTACCTAGACAGAGATGATCAGACATTTGCATCATGCCTACTGAAAGAGAGTAAGGTCTCAGGTAGGAGACCAAGATTGTAGAAGAAAAACCTCAACTTCCTATACAAAATGTATGTAAAATAGATTTGATTTGATTTTTAATTTTTTTAAATTTTATTTATTTGAGAAAGAGAAAGAAAGAGCAGGGGAGAGGGGCAGAGGGAGAGAGAGAGAGAGAGAGAGAGAGAGAGAGACAGAGACAGAGAGAGAGAGAGAGACAGAGAGAGAGAGAGAGAGAGAGAGAGAGAGAATCCTAGGCAGGCTCCATGCTCAGTGCAGAGCCTGATGTGGGGCTTGATCCCATGACCCTGGGATCATGACCTGAGCTGAAATCAAGAGTTGGAGACTGAGCCACCCAGATGCTCCTGTAAAATAGATTTTAGAGCCAAGCAGGCAAAATTTGAAAGCTTGATGACTACTGTTTGGTCTAGTTACACAATCTTTCAGATCCCAGAACCATAGTTTTCCCACTTGCGAAACCGGGATAATTCCAAAACTGTGAGATTTTGGGGAGGAGCAAATAAAAAAGCACATGCCTGCCCCGGAGTAGTGTGAAGTCACTTTTATATGTCAACTTGGCTAGGTTATTCAACTATTCAATCAGCTATTCAATCAAGTACAAACCTAAGTGTTGCTATAAATGTACTCTGTGGACATTTAGCATCTACAGTCATAATAAGTAAAGGAGGTTATCTTCCATAACCTGGGTAGAGACTGACTCAATCAGTTGAAAAGATTTAAGAACAGAACTGAGGTTTCCCTGAGGAAGCAGAAATTCTGACCATAGATTCAGTGCCAGTCCCTGCCTGAGTTTCCATCCTAAGTTTCTCTGTCTCTGTCCCTGTCTCTGTCCCAGCCTGCCTAGGATTTTCTCTCTCTCTCTCTCTCTCTCTCTCTCTCTCTCTCTCTCTCTCTCCCTCTGCCCCTCTCCCCTGCTCTTTTTCTGATCTATCTACCATCTATATTTATTATGGTTCTTTCATAGACTCCTGATTGATACAAATAGGAACCCCTAAATGTTACTTCTAATTCAAATATGACGGTATGTATTTGAAGATATAAATCCTATATTTCTATCACACTATAGTGGTGTGATAAAAGTAAGTATATATTTTTTTCTTCTCGCCTTACTTTCTGCTCACCTTACTATATGACATTAGAGGAGAATGGAACTGTTCCTTGAAGTTCTCTCCAAGTCCTTTTCTGTTAGTGCATAGTTAGCATGGATTCACTGGTTTAAAAAATAATCATCATGTAGTCAGGCAGCCTGGCTTTGAGGGGATCAGGAGCAAGGAAGTTTGATTTCCCTGACCGAGAAGGAGAAAGGAGGATCTGAGCGGTAAGAGTATCAGCATCCATGCCAACATAGAAGACCATTTACCATGTGCCAGCCGCTATTCTTAATAGTTAGCGAACAGACATTCACTTACAGGATGTAAGTACCACTATAATTCCCATGTTCTAGGTGAGGGTTGGGGGCACATAGTTTAAATTACTTGTTCTGGAATGTGGTGGAGCCACAGAAGTCATGGCAAGAACACGGCTCCACAGAGCAATAAGGCTGTAGAGTAGAAGCCTCACTTTCAGTGTCTCCTTATGTAGAAAGATGGGAGATGGGCAGACTCCTTGGGCTGAACAGCACAAGCCCCTAGCGCGTGGAGCATTTATGGCTTCTGTTGTGGAAGGAGAACTAGAGGAGAGAGAGCAAAAGAAAAGGGTGAGCCAAGGGAGAGGAATGCTGAGCACAGAAGAGCTTGGCTACGCCCCCCCTCCACATAGGGACCCTGTCTTGGTTTTTCTGGGTCTCTAGAATTTAGCTCCATGCCTAGAGAGTAACGTATTCTCAAAATACCTGCCATGAATTGAATAGAAAGGTGAGGACAGCATTTTACCAAGACCTGGCCTACAGATTAAGACTGGAAGAGAAATGCAAAGCAAATCCTCCCCAACTGTTCGTGTAATTGAGGGCACGGTTATTTAAGGTTGTCCGATCTATAAAAAACCTCTCAAAGATCTCAGGCATTTTTTTGAATTCTTTAAGGAGAGCTCTCAAAAAACATTTCAGGAGAATCTGATGATGGAGATGAGATATTTGAAACAAATGAGAAGATCTGATCCTATTCGTACTCTTCGGTTTGCTGCTTGAAATCCAACCCGGTGGACCCAAATGTCCACCCAGGGACAGTTCTCATATCATATTTCAAAGGGGTTGGGGGTCTTCGCCAAATGCCCATCACAGAAATTGCTTTGATTGGTCAATCTCTGCGGAGGAAAGGGGGGAACTCAAAAGTCAGTGTGGAGGCTTTCCTTTCATTTCTCAGGTTAACTATTTTTGGTAAACAGCATTAACTCTTCCAACGCCGTGCCAATATTGTGATGGGTAAGCTAAAGATGTGAGTGTATCAATTAACCAAATTGCCCTACTTCTGTGAATAAAAGGTGCTTGCCTTTCTAAATCTGCCAAGTTAACACAATGTCTTAAATACAGAAAATTTGAAACATAAACAGTCACTACCTCTGTGACACTGATGTTTTTCCTGGAAGATTCTTGTTTAAAAGATTGCTAGCATGAAAAGAGCATCTTCCCTCCCCGCCCCCCATTAAGCTCTTCCTCAAGGGAATCAATCAACAACAATGTGTTGAGTATCTTGATAGCAGATAATCATTCTTTCAGAAGGTGTAACTCTGACTAGGGTTTCTCAACCTTGGCTCTAGCGATCTTGGCCTGAATAATTCTGTGTCGAGGGGGTGGTCCTCGGTTTTGGATGTTTAGCAGCATTCCTGACCTCTACCCATTAATGCCAATAGCACCCTTCCCCCAGTGGTTACCATTAAAAATGTCTTCAGATATTGCCATATACCTCTAAGGGGGAAGAAATCACTCCCAATTGAGAAACACTGCTTTAAATCCATGGAGTAGATTGTATGTCACAGTGTAGGCCATCTGTGACAAGCATTCCCAGATCTTAGTGGCTTGGGACTGTAAAAATTTATTTATTTTTTGCTGTTATCAGAGTACAGTCTGGGTCATTATGTTGGGAAAAGGCCACATGTTCCAGGTTAGGGACTCCTGTCTTCCAGTTGCTGAGACCACATTTCACTTGGCCAGAATTTAATCATGAGGACCCATCTAAGTGCCATGAAGGCTGGGAAGCATAGTCTAGTTTCGTGCCAAAGCAGGAAAGTAAAAAGGTCGGGTGAATAATAGCCATTCTCTGCCAGACAGATTATAATAAGATAAAACCAAATCATGACAAACAGATCAATGTGGTGGCATTGGAAGGGACCCTCATAAAACATCATCAGAATGGTTTACTTCCAATTAAGGAAGCCAGTGTATTGGTTTATTGGGTTCTCAAACACCACATAAAGATAGGAATGGGCCACCCCAAAGGCAGAGCCTCTGCTGAGGTCTTTAGTGAGGGTTTGCGGGGAGGACATGAAGACTTTTCTTGTCCCATGTTCTCTGGATCTTTCAAGCCCATCCGAGATCTGTCAGGGTTATACCAAAAGGGGTGCCTCTGATCTGCTATCTCTGGGTTCACATGAAACTCAGGGAAACAATCAGGAAACAGGAACAAAATAAACCCGTGGCTCCAATTCAGGGAAGTCAGCTAGGATGGCTGTTTGACACCAGCGCTGGGAAGGTGGTGAATGAGCGCAGATTCAGATTCTGGCTTCGGAAGCAGCTGTCCATGAGACCTTCAGAAATCTTCAGTTAAAAACAGCCTCAGTTTTTTGATTTGTAAAAGGACAATGCTATGCTTTCAAGATGGTTCTTAAGATTGGTTGAACAAATGCATATAAAACACCTAGTGAATGTAGAGCCTGGCACATCATTTTTTTCAATTTACTTCTTGCTTCCCTGGAACCATAGGTTATACTATCTGCAGGTTGACAGACACACAGACATCATCAGAAAGAGAAGGAAGCAGAGGGAAGCCAGAGTCAGGAACCAGAACAGAGGAAGTGAATAGAAACAGACTTGGAGACTTCAGCACAGTTTCGTAGAGATTTATGGAATATTGGTTTTAATTGTAAGTAAACTCTGAGAAAGAATAACCTCATGAGCTTCGTCTGGATTGTCTTTGGTTGGTTCACTCTGTCCCTTTTTGGCCCATCCCTATCCCTCCTAGAAGACAAGCAGTGACAAGATGCTAAGACTGGTTTGTCCCGGATAAGGTTAACAAGCACATTTTCTCTCCAGACTTTTCTAACTCTGAATAGCTCCAGAGCAAAATTCGTAGCAGTTGTTTAAATCTTTTCATAGTGATATAATAAAGAGTGCTACCACATATTGGGTGTCTATCATCATCTTTATGATGTGTCTACTGAAGTTCTTATAGCTCTTCAGGAGAAGAGTTTACAGGTGTGGAGTCTGAGACCTAAAGAGATTAAGTGATTGGTCCGAGGCCACGTTCCTGCGATTTGAATCCAGGTTTTCTGACATCAAAGCCTGCCTTTCTCTCTCTCGAAGGGGTTTCCTGCCTATTGCAGGGCACGCGTGGTGTTGCCTAAGGTCTGACGTTCTTCTTTTTACCTCCAACATGTTCGTATCCACGGCCTGCCTGTCAGATTACATGCCCTGGGAACCCTCGCTGATGGAGGCAAGCTCGCCTGTGCAATTCTTGGGGAGGGCTTAACTGTTTAAGCCATGAGAGTACCAAGCCTTTAAATAAGAGACACTCAGTATTTTCAGCAACTTAAATACAAGTGAACCTGGGGGGAGAGAAGGGGAGGGTTATGTGGAGTCTGACAGTGTCTGGGAACTTTCCCATTTCACCATTAATGGTGGCACATAATCAAATTAGCCTTTCAGAACAATCGGTACTCCGTGGGGTGGCACCATGGTGTACTGAGGTGCTTCAGAGATTTTAATTCTCCCTAACAGCTTCCCACAATAAAACAGTTACTGAATTTGAAAGTCATTGGGAGTAATTCCAGTAGGCCTCTTTTATGTACCATCTTGCAGAGGCTTCTCAAAACCTAGTGGCTACAGATTGAGTCATTCTCTGCATTTAAAGTTGTGGGTATGAGCACAGATAGAAAACTGTACATCTGTCAGTGATTCACACTTCATACAACCTCAAGATTCAAATTTCTTTTGAAAGGGCTTTTAGTAATTCAGATGGAGAAGGCTTCCAGATTTCAAGTGATTGTGTTTGGAAATTGCAAAGGAGGAGACTCCACAGTTCTGCGGACTTACTGTTTTAATTTAGCAACACTCCCCATTCCCGTATAGCTCCTAGAAGACATATGGTGGTGACAAGGACAAGGCCACGTCTTGGGGGAAATCTGCTGCACCTTGAGTGAGGTGATCGATTCCCCGGTGAGCTCGTTGACTTGCCCAACTTGTCAGAAACTCCCCCTGTTTCCAAAAGCCGGTTGTCAGGTTGACACATTCCCCTTGGAGTCACAACCATTTGGCCCTTTTCACTAGCTTCTTATCCACTATGTTTGCATTTAATTCATGCTCTGATATGGACTCCCAACCCAGACCCAGTTTCTCAGACCTGTAGGAACTTTGAGCATTTTTTCTTGCCATCCCAAGATAGAAAAGACCATATCCCCATCACAGGGGGCTTCCAGAAAGAGGAAGGTGGATGGAGTGAAATATTGTATATCTATTCAAGGTACTAAACCAAGGCCTACCATTTAACCTTGTTAAAGATTTAATTAATCTGTTGAGAAGACATATCAGATACTCTTGTGAGATACCATTGAGAAAACCAATCCTGAAATCAAAACAAAACAAAACAAAACAAAATTACATAATAGGGTAAATATTCATTTCCTAAGAGGATTCACAGTGAGACATCTTCAATTAAGCCTTTCAAAAGTGGGTTCCATTAATGCCTTTACAGTTAGTGAGACTTTTAGGAAACTGTCTCTTACAAGAAATAAAGTAAAACTATGCAGTTCAACATATTTCCACATGGAGATTTTTGAAATAGGGAGATTTTTTTTTTTTTTTTCAGCTGTTCAGAGCTTTCTCCTTATAAGGCTCTATCCCAGTCAAGGGGACATGGTTTCTCCAGTTAAAAAAGATATGCTGTTTTTGGAAATGATTAATCAAAATGCCAGTCTTCATACCTTTCCAAGAGGCCATCATCATTGTAAGGTGCCACTATGCATAACACTCTGGGATTATCTGAAAGGCTAATTTAAAAGAAAACTCAGACATATACTAGAGTCAATTTTAAAAGCCACAGCTTTCCTTTCATTTTTCAATTATGAATTTATCATAAAGGAAACAATGGGTCTACTGTTTCATTCTGCAAATTGCCAGGAATTACTTTTGAAGGTAAGTAGGTCACTGATAGGTTATCCAGCCTGGTTTCAATTATTACAGCTATTTAAGTAACAATTGCTATTCTAATTCCACTAGCACTATGCTGGGGAAAGAGAAGAATGAGTAACAGTTCAGGCGCACATACACGTATTTCTTAGATTGTGTTAGAGACGAGAAGATGGTAAGTGAATCTGCTTTACTCACTTTCAACAACTTCTGTCTGTGTAATCAGAATTCGAGAGTATGGGTACAAGAAAGAGAGGGCTGCCTGCGTTCAAATTTGGAGCCTCTACAAACTCACTTGTAGATGGCCCAGTCTTCCTTTTCTCACAGAATCCTAAACATAATGCGGTGCCTGAGTGGCTCGGTTGGTTAAGCGTAGGACTTTTGATTTCAGCTCAGGTCATGATTTCACAGTTCCTGAGATCAAGCCCTGAATTGGGCTCTACACTGACAGTGCAGAGCCTGATTGGGATTCTCTCTCTCTTCTCTCTGCCCTTCCCCTGTTTGCATGCATGTGCGTTCTCTCTCTCTCTCAAAATAAATTAAAAAAAAAAAAAACATTCAGGGTATTTAGCTCTGTCTAGCGAAGGTCAGATTATTTGCAGGGGTCCGGGGTGGGTGTGGGTTTAGTATTAGAGCTCACCCATGGCTTGTCTTTGTATTGTTGTCATCTTTTCTCTTGCCCTAGAAATGTTAGAGCCAACAGAGTAAATTGAATCTGATGGTGGACATTCTGCTGCTTCTTGGAAGGTTAATCTTTACATAATTGGGATTCCAAGCCCCCAAACCAAGGAAAGATAAGGAAACCACACTAGGGGGCATGCTGGGCTCAAGTCTCCTCTGGTAGTGAAAATATTGCCTTAGAATGACTACTGCTAATAAAATTGAAGAAACAAAACTTACATTCTTATGACTAAGGTATGCACAATTTGATTTAAATTTAATTTCTGGCAGTTGCTAGTTTTCAGTTTGGAATAGTCCCTCACTGTGGAAGCTGCCAATTTGAAGGATGTTTCAGAACTTCTATATTTCCTAAGTTCATTGTAGATGCCAAATAAAATGTTGGTTAAATGAATAAATAGTCTTCCAAGAAAGACACTAATTACTTTCAAATTCTTCTGCTCTCTTAAACAGATGTATGCACATTCAAGAGCCTAACAGGGAAGGAGAAAGAAAGGCAGAGAAATATGGAACAGCTGGGGGCTCAGCCAGGGACTTGCTTGAGAGGACCTTATCGGGTGTCTGGGAACAGGGAGAGACATCCAGGCTTCCTATTTTTCCACAGATTGGCAGAATGGGGCAGCAAACACTGTCTAAGATTAAGTACTGCTTTCTAGTTTAAAAAGCATCAGAGAAAATATTATTTTTCCAGTGAGGTTCAAAAACCTTTATTTATTTCCTCCATTTCCTGATCAGTACAGGCAAACAGCCCAGGGACTTGGTAGGTGAGTATCATGCTAATTTCATGCAGTGGCGGGGGGCTTCTCTCCAGGCAGTTAATTAATGTTAGTTAACAGTGTTAGTGTACCCACAGCCATAAAGAAAATAATTTTCCTATTGTGAAGTCATCTAATATTTTGTGTCAGCTCAGACCATCCTATTTCCCCTGAATGTCGTTCAAAGGGAACACCACAAAAAGAGCTAATTAACTTTTATAGAAATGACTTTTTAAATCCAAATTTTAAATCCAAATCCAAATTTTGAATCCAAATTTTGATGCCCACATTTCCTAAGCAAGATCAATATAGAAATCCCCCAAATGAAGCTGATAGCTTATTTCCTCAGGGGCAAGTGACCTTATCAAAAAGGTGTCAAGGTTATCGGTTTCTGGATTTTCACCAAGTAGCTCAAACCAGGAAAATACCTGCCCTCCAGGAAGGCATCAGAATTAAAGACATTGTTAACTCACTTTTTGATAGTTTGGATTTATTCTGCACTTGCATAAGCTTCATTTGATCCATCTTCAATGGATTTAATAATGGAATTTTAATAAGAGATATTAGATTCAGAAAATCTAAGGATTTCAGTCTTCAGATCCCAGACTTATTTATAAAATGTGTTCCAAGCTCTTTGAGACATTTTGTACTTGATTATTGGCTTTAAGATATAAAGCTAATAGGTTGGAATAATAAAATATATTCCTTTTAGAAGACCATGACCTCTTTGCATTTGTGTCTCCCTTCTAAAGACCCCTGCTTCTGGCAAAGGTGCACTCTTAGAAGAACAGAGGAATATGTTGATGTAGTGCCACGAAGTCAAGATCTTTATTTATTTTTAAGCCATTTGAGCACCTGGTATGTCCTGTACTAGAGTTGTAGCATTTTCCCCTCTACCTTTATTTTACAGTGGAGTCTAATATGTATCTTTCTTGACCTGCTTTTGGGAGTAGAGATTACATTTTCAGGTGCCCGGGAAATCTCACTTCTCCACTGTGCAATTTCCTTCCAATCTTTCTTTTCTCATTTTCCCACCTTGAGAGGTCTCTTTACTATCTTGTACCCTAATAGATTACCCAGTGCTCCGTAGACATGGCCACAGATTTATTTAAGCTTTCACGTTTCTTCTCCTTTCTATTATTTAACTTCAAATTCTATAAAATTCCTCCTTCCAGCCCTAAACTGGCTGTTTAAGATCACTTTTCTGAGTTGTCCCTGAAAGGCCCTTCAGAGGAAAAAAAAAGATGCTATCCGGCCATGCCCTGGACTACTGTCTGCCTAGGGACAGTAAACTGTGCCTTGAATGGGGGATTAACCAGGAGGAGGGACCACAGGGTAAGAATCCTGTTGGCAAATCTGGCAAATAGGGATACCTATACCTGTGATGTTGTGACATAATGAGAAATACACATATTTGTTCTTCACCCCAGTTCCTAGCGCAGACCTCCTCAAACCCTTGGGATTTCTCGAGTGATAGGGGTGATAGGGTTATCTTTGTTAATAACATTTAGTCTGGATCCCTGGTTCCTGTTACAAGACTTTCTTAATGAATCTCTGGAGTGATAAGAATGCCTTTCTGTATGCTAATGAGATGATTAGTGCCTCGGGGCTCTGAGACAACTTCTAGATGGTGGCCAGAGAGAGACCAACCGTGTGATTAGAGGACTGGAATTTCAGCACCACCCCGAGGCCACCAGAGGGGAGAGAAGATGAAGCTTAATGTAATCAGTCATGCCGAGGGGTTGCAACTTGTGCTGAAACCCTAAATAAAGGGATGCTGAGAGCTTCTGGGTTGGTGAACGCAGTGAGCTGGTAAAGGGGTGGTGCACCTGAGGAGGGCATGGAAGCCCGTGCCCCTTCCCACATCTTTGGTCCCATACATCTCTTCCATTCGGCTGTTTCTGAGATGCATCCTTCATAATAAATTGATAAAAGTATGTAAAGCACTTGCCCGAGATCTGTGAGCCATTCTAGCAAATTACTGACCCTGAAAGGGGTTTGTGTGAACCTCCGGTTGATAGGCAATTGGTCAGAAGTAAGAGAGGCTCAGATCTGTGATGAGCATCTCAAGAGGGACTGAGCCCTTTCACTTATGGAATCTGTGCTAACCCCGGCCAGTTAGTGTCAGAAGAGAATGGAATTATAGGACCCCCAGTGGGTATCCGGGGATTGGAGAACAGGTTGGTGTGGAACCCAACCCCCCAACGCATTTGGTGTCAGAGGTGTGAGTAAAACCACAAGCCCATACGTGTGAGCGAGGAGCAAGAACTTCACCACGCCCCTCAGTATTCCTTTACTGCTATTCCTGTCGGGTCTAAGTATTGCCTGAGAATATTGTTCTTTAGGGAACTCAGTAGGCTCACGGCATATCTTACAGCCAGCAGCAGGCCTTCAAAGTATTTCCAAGAAGGATGTTACTAACATAAAACCGTGGTTCTCAGTCCGGGGTGATTCTGTCCCCTGGGGGATATTTTGCAACGTCTGGAGATATTTTTTGCTGGGTGGGTGCTTCTGGGAACCAGTGAATAGGAGCCAGGGACAGGGCTCCACATTCTGCAATGCACCTGACCGTCTCCACAGAGGGATGATCTGGCCTCCCGTAGAGCTGACATCGAGAAACCAAGACCCAGAGGCGGCCCTCTTATCTCTTGAAGCCAGAAATTACATGAGACCTGGTTGAGAGGCATGCAAAGATACTGCAAACTCTAACGTTTAGATTTTATTTTACTGACAAAGTCAAACCTAGGCGTCGTCAAGGACTTAAACCTAGGAGTCGTCAAGGACTTCAACCTAGAAGTCATCAAGGACTTATGACCACAAACTAGCATTGCTAGAGTAAATAGCTACCCGTTTCTAAATATTCTTTCTCATGCACTAAGACAGCTGTCCATGAGCATGGTACTGTACGCTTCAGCATAGGGACTACCCTGAAAACTTGTCTCCGTAAGAGAAAAAGATAAAATGAAGTTTATCTTATCCCCAAGGGAAGCATGTGCTTTGAAAATAAGCTCTTTGAAAATGGCTCTTCCCCCCTTCTAAATCTTCTTGAGGCTAAAGCGCAGAGTATTTTCTTGGAAGTTGCTTCCATCTGTCTCCCTTTATGCATCAAGCTCCTCAAATGTGGGAAAAGCTACGTTACTGCATTGTTTTCCAAAGACTGAGGATTCTGAGGTTTTAACTGGTTTCACAGTAAAAACTGGCCTAACAGGAGTACACTCTGCAGGTTGAGTTTCTCAAAGCACTTTCTTGGGTCTGCCTAATTGGAGAAATCTCCAAGGGAGCTGGACAGCACCTTTTGCTCTGTGCAGCTGTGTGGGTCTCATCTACCTTATCCACAGGAGGGACAGAATTCATCCTGCAGAACAGGGAGGAAGAAAATTAAACTATTACAAACTGCATTAGAACCACAAAACCATGGAGTATTAATGAATCATAAAACCCAGGGAAATGGTCAAATAAAAGAATGGAATAGTATGTTCTTAAAAAATATTCTATAGTTCTAAGTCTCATTCCAGGTATTTCCAACATGTACATGGAAGTCAACTGCGGTCAAACAGGATTTTTATCTATGTGCTGCAGCATCTTAATGGAATACGCAGTGATAGCACAATTCTTTTGAAACGTCTTCCACTCTGTAATTAAACTGGATGGCAATTGATTCACATGTATGTAGCCTCTAGTGCCATTAGGAGAATACAGGCTCTCTGCATTATGGAACTTGGGGTGACCTTCATAGAAAAAGTGTTTGTTCTTTCTGAAATCTGAATGAAAAATCTTTGATTAATTATAGTCTTTTAAAATACAGGCTGCGGACATGGTGGGAGAAGGCACCTCACTCACATATTTATTTCTCTAAAGGAGCAAAGTCTCCAGCAACAATCAGAGAACATTTTGAGAGGTCTCAAAGGCTCTCGTGCTGCAACTTTTAATTGGGTGGTGGCAGAGGTGATTCAAATAGGCTTGCCTTTGAGTCAGAGGTCTCTACTCTTCCCTTTCTTTTTGGTTCTAGTTAATTTCTCCTCAGTTGAAATTCTTGTTTTTTGTACAATGGAAAGACCCTAAGAGACAGATTTGCATTTTACTTCTATGACTTGCTGTTTTCGTTTCGCTTCAGATAAAATTCTTCTTAAGCTTCTCTTAGAGAAAATTGTTCTGTGGTGCCGGCAGCTGGGACCAACTACCACTCCTCTGTGCCGGAGGTGATGACACAGAAAGGACTGACATTGCTTTCCTGCATGCAGGGCACCTTGAGGTGCTCATATCTGAGAAGTGGTAAATGAGAGTTTTAGATCAGGTGACCTCTTATGGGTAAGATCTTTATGAAGCTAAGAGATGTCGGTGCTAATTCTGGGTTTGTCCTAAGGTGCATGGCTTTCAAAAAGTCACTTGGAAGTCGGTTGCTTCCATCTCAGGAACTGGAATCATAAAATCTGATACCAATTGTCTTAGACTTCAAGGATTCCCTTGAAAGTAGGGCTTGAGGCCCAGGCTTTCATGCAGGTAGTTTAGTTGGGATTGCGATTTGGGAGAGAAGTAAGCATATGACGAGAGAGTAAAATAAACAAGGAGGAAAAGGCAGTGGGATGCATTATTGAGCTGGCCACACTATGGTTAATTGGCACTTGACTCTGTGACCTTCTGAGAACCTTGTGAATGGTATCTCAGAACTGTTCCTCCCTTGGGGCGCCTGGGTGGCGCAGTCGGTTAAGCGTCCGACTTCAGCCAGGTCACGATCTCGCGGTCCGTGAGTTCGAGCCCCGCGTCGGGCTCTGGGCTGACGGCTCGGAGCCTGGAGCCTGTTACCGATTCTGTGTCTCCCGCTCTCTCTGCCCCTCCCCCGTTCATGCTCTGTCTCTCTCTGTCCCAAAAATAAAAAAACGTTGAAAAAAAATTAAAAAAAAAAAAGAACTGTTCCTCCCAAGGATGAAAGCATGATTTCTTTGTTTCTACCTCTATCAGTCAAGAATGGTAGAGGTTGCGTCCTCAATTCCATGTTGCAGATCAGAGAAGCCTAGGTAGGAAGTGAGAGATGCGTGGCACAGACCAAGCTGAGGAATGATCTGATTGCCCATCTCTGTGCCCTAAAACCAGATTAGAACACTTTCTGACTCCTGTGCGTGGTTTTTGCCCTCATCCCTGTGACTTTACTCATGCGGTTTTCCTGATGTGTCTTCGCCTTTGACTAAAGAATTCCTAATCTATTATTCAAGCCCAGGTCAAATGTAGCCTCTCTACAAAAACATTCCTCAAGGCAGTAAACAACCATGCTTACCTCATTGTATAGTTATAAGGATTAGGGGAAACCCTTGTAAAGCACTTAGAATAGCCTAAGACACAGAGCTACCAATCAATCAATTATCATTGCTCTTCTAAAATTATTTCTTTCTGTGATTATTATGTCTCCTAGATTATTAAACACAGTAAGGGCAGAAACTCTGTTTTAACCATTATAAACGCCTCACAAAGTAACGGGCAGCTAGTAGATGTTTGTTATGGGTTGAATTGTGTCACCCACAAAAAGATATGTTGATGTTCTAGCTCCCAGTATCTGAAAATGTGACCTTATTGGGAAATAGGGTCTTTACAGAGTTAATCAAGCTGGAATGAGATCATTAGGGTGGGCCCTAATCCAGTATGACTGCTGTTCAGACAAAAAGGAGAAATTTGGACACAGAGACAGATATCCATGGGGGACGGATGATATGAAGACATAAGGAAAGTGTCATGAGCAAACCAAGAAATGACTGAGGTTACCAGAGTTGGGAGAGTGACCTGGAGAAGATTTTCCTTCACAGCTTTCAGAAGGAACCAAACCTACTGACATCTGGATTTCAGATTTCCAGACTCTGGAACTGTGAGATGATAAATTTCTATTATTCTAAGCCATTCAGTTTGTGGCTGTTAGAGGAGACACAGGAAACTAATACAGCACTTAATAAATATTTGAATTAATTTGGATGTGTAGGTGAACAGCTAAGAGCTGAGAACGATTTTTTTTTTACAGTGGTTCATCCTACATATCTTTTCAGATCCAGATAAATTCTCACAAATTCTATAGTTCTTTCCTGATCTTTTTGATGCAGGGAGAGCTCTCCTCTCAGAAAACATGCAGTTCATCTCTCCTTTGATACAAACACCGCTTTGTGAATTGACTTGATAACCCATCTTTTGAAATTTATGGTCCAAGGATATAAGTCTTTGTCCTTAATTGGAAACATGCTGTGTTACCTCCAGTGCTCAGCTTCATCTAGGGTACTTACTAAGTGTTCTGAGTGTTAATTAATGCCCAAATCTGCTTCTCTGGTGGTGTGTCCAGATCTGGGTCCAAGGCTCTGCTCCCTTTCCTGTGTAGCGTTTCTAACATCAGCGTGATAAGGTGAAGGAGCTCCAGGGCGCTGATGCCTCTAACGACCCTTCCTTTCAGCACTTGATTGGGACAAAGGATTACTAGTATTTATATATGGTTACATGAAACAAGCACATGTAATCATACTGAGTCCAGGCAGACAGCTGACCACAGGGGCAGCCGGCCAACAATGAAACATACCTATCACTTAGACGCACATGCCTGGAGGCCACAACGGGATTTCTTTAAACACTTGACTCAAATCTAACTGGTCCCTAGCTGTTGTGCCAGCAGATTAGTACGTTCAGTACCTTTATTACCACCTCTTGTCCCAATTTGCCTCATTAAGGACAATGAATAGAAATGTCTTATTTTAGTCTTTGTTCATGGCTTGTGAAGACATTGTTTTTTGGCCCGATTCTCTCAAAACGCTTTCATGAGAAATTCATGAAGGCAAAATACTTATAGACCTAGGTTCTCATAGTGGTTGATGCAAAATCGACAATTAATACCACTTTATTCCAGCATAAAACAGTAAAAAGCTACTTTCTTTGCAATAAGCCTTCTAAACTGGTAAGTGGGGTGGGTCAGGAGGAAATTACTGACACCAAAGGGTAAAAATGACTTAATGAATATGGATGTATTAGAAATGTTTAATTAAATATGGTTTCATATTATAATTTGTTCTGATATTTTATTAACATGTTTTCATGTATAATTATAAAAATAGGAATAAGATCATGCTGTTTTTAATCGTTTGAGTTTTATTTCAGCGAAGCATTTAAATTAAAAATAATGCTAACATTTTCTTTTACTTGAATTAGCATAGCTCCTGTAGTATTTAAAAAAGCCCAAAACTCATACTATGTCATTCTCCCCGAACAGTTCCTCATTTGGTTTTCTCCCAGAGAATCTCATACAAGTATTTTGTAGACTAGGAACCTATTCTTATTATACATCAATACAAGGACCCCAATATCTAACAGAATGAAAAATATGAAATACAAGCTTTTTGGGGGGGGGAATGAATCTATTAAGGGGCTAATTAGATTTACTTTTATTTCATTTGATGGCGATTAACTGTTGCAAGACCAGCCTTGTGTGTGGTCACCATACTCTTGAATTTAGGATGAGCTGAGGTCTTGGTTAAAGTAGAGGGCATGGTGGCCAGTGAAGTGTCATTACGGGGCTTTGATTTTTCCTTCTTTAACAGATGAACACTAGTAATGGTAGGCACCTGATTCCTGGGAAAGGTGTTCATACCCCTGAGGTCACACCAGTATGAGGATGCTGGTCTGCTCAGCTACATAAACCCAAGCCAGTATGGGCTGCAGTGAGGGGTAATACTCAATAATTTCAAAATACTTCCATGCTAATTGGTGAATAGCTGCTGCCTTGAGCTCCTGGGAGTTCCTTCTCTCCCCTCCAACACTGTTCCAGCCTCCCCAGGAAACTGTAGGGACACATACTCCTTGAATTCCAGCCAGTTGAAGATGAACACCTGGCGAGCAGGTAGCCTCCTGCTTTAGCTCTGGGACAGACAGATCAACTCTTATTAGTTTATGCCATGCCTCCCAGTCATTAATTATTTTTGAGTATCACCACTGGACTCAGAATATCAGCTAATAGTTTGTTAGTTGAAACTCACTTATTCTCAAAAGGTCAGTGCATCTTGTGGTTTAAATCAAAATTAATTCATTTTGGAAGACCTGTTCTCTTCACAGGTATATTTCTTTCACTCCATTGAATCTTTCTAAATGGGAACATTTAAACACTCTGGATATTTTTTATTAAAATGTATGTCTTGGTCCGTAAGGTAAGAAAATCAATCTCATACAATTTTGTTCATTACTAGAAAAGGCCTTAAGTCATATTTTAAAAGTGTTTGCTGCCCTTTTGCATTTAAATTATGAAAAAAAAAAAGATTTCAGTTCAAACTAGTTTTTGAAAGTATATGATTAGTCCATAACAGCTTTAAGACTCTTAGGGACCAACCTTTCCTGGCAACATCTTGGAACATACTAATAAATTTGTAATAAACTGGTGGTGTATGTAACTTCTTACATTCTGTTTTAACAGAGCCTAAAATCAACGGTAAAATGTTTCAAGGTATAAGGATGTGGCCTTCTGTGTAACCAAGGGCAAAAGCTTTATCTTTCATATCTTTTGGGGGAGGAATACAATTAACTCTGTCATTTCCTCCTCCCCCCCACCTTTATTTTTGAGTAAAAACAAATTAATTGCAGGCACAAAACTTTCCCCATTAAAAAAGGGCACTGGTTAAAAGCAGGTTGTAAATTTGCATATTTGAAACCGAAGGAAGAGATCCTTCCAAGATTTAAGCACTAAAAGTGTGTGAAGAGCTATAAACAAATTATGGAGAAGGAGTTCACCCACTAGGTGGGCTTGTTTGCCTCACCACGTAGAGTTATGTTGGCAGCATTAATTACACATAGTATAAATATTATGTTCCAGAATTGTTTTTTTTTTACATTTTTTTTAACGTTTATTTATTTTTGAGAGAGAGAGAGGCAGAGCGTGAGCAGGGGAGGGGCAGAGAGAGAAGGAGACACAGAATATGAAGCAGGCTTGAGGCTCTGAGCTGTCAGCACAGAGCCCGACACGGGCTTGAACCCATGAACCGTGAAATCATGACCTGAGCTGAAGTCAGACACTCAACCAGCTGAGCCACCCAGGCGCCCCCAGAATTGTTTCTTTAAGCTTACATGGGTTTTGCCACTACATATTTCACATATTCGTCTTTGTTGAAATTGATGTCCTAGATTGAAATTTCTTAGAGGTCAATGATTGCATTCTGCTCTTTTGTTGAAAGCTGTATTTCTTCACTTTTAGGAGTAATAGGAGCAATTAACAAATATTAACAGTGACTATGGTAATGGCATTGAGGAAGAGGAGGTTGATAAAAGTAGATAAAGAATAGCACATATAAAGTATAAATGGATGTGAGCATTTAGTTAAATTTCTCATTAGGAAGTCTGGGGAACCAATGCTTTATCACCCGTTACAAAAATGCCTTTCTTGTGTTAGTTATATTAAGACATAGCAGTAAGGAATAGGGCTCCTGTCTGCTCTGATCAGTATCAGTTCTGCTTTTGAATATTCTGCATGCAAGAGAACTGGCAAAAGGTAAATGCCCAGGACACAGAGGGCCCTGTTTTTTTTAGGTTTCAACTTATTCTTGGCCCATGGCAGTGTATCCTGGAAATATTTCAAAATGAGCGCTGGCAAATATTCATGTGACAGGGCTGGCCTTTCTTCACCTATGTTAGGTAATTATTAGTGTTTGGTAATCAATCCCAAGTTTTCCTTCTTGTCTCCTGGACCAGTACAGGCAGTTCTTTTTGACACACAGCTACCTGTCTTTTGCCAAGGTAGAGTCGTAAAATGTTTCCTTTCACCTCCTTTATCACACCCTCCAAAGAGCATACCCTACTCCATCAAACACAGGCAATAACTAGATAATCCCACTAGGGTTCCCATATATCTCCACAAGTCATAACCAGGGCTTTCCAACCTCTATACACCACAACCCGTCTAGAAAGTTGTAAAACTGCGTTCAGCACACACAGGGGCGAGAGGGTGAGGGCAGAAGGTGTCAGTACCTCAGCACATTTGCGACATAATCAGGGGGCACGCATGCCCCTGGTGGGTGCTTCAGTCACATACTAAGGCATTTGGACTGCCTTCCTTCTGCTTGCAATAATAGCCAAGCAATATGCTTCCTCAAGTCTTGTCTATCTTCTTTTTTTATCTGAGAAATTATTCATTCACTCAGTCTAACTTTTATTGTCAAGTTATATATATAGCCAGACTCTATGCCTCTATGCTAGATTACACATACAAAAATAAGAATGCCACATTTTCTGCTACTTAGTGGATTTACATATTTCTGAATATAAGCTCTACCAGCGGGACATCCATTTTTCTTTCCTGCTTTCCCCTCCAACTCTGTCTGTCTTCTGCAGGGAATTATAATGTCCTTATACCCGCTGGTTTCTTGGTTTATCAACAAAAAGCATTTTTGTCCTCTTGGCTTACAAAGTAGGCACTGCTTCTCTTTTACTAAATATATTAATACAACTTCAACGTATTATCCAACATCTTAAGCAACACAAACTCTTAAAGTAAAATAATGCCTTATAAATTCTAGATACAGATTTGTTATAAAATCCAGATACAGATACAGGATATCACAATTGGAGCAGCAAGTATGGAAACCAGACATTTATTGGGTGGCCATACAGGGTTTAGAGAATCATGTGCTGTTCCTGGACCTCCCCGTGTTTCAAAGCTGGAACTCTTGATCGGGGCTGCCTTGAGGGATGAGAGATCTGCGCATTCACACAGCATCCCACACCGAGAAGAACCCTACGGTTGGTTTCATGCTCTGCTATTACCATCTCAAATATCATAATGATTTTTGGACAATGGGTCTACGTTTTCACTTTGCACTGGTCCCGTGAATTATGTAGCAGGTCCTGTCCCTGATCTACTGCTCTGGGGTCAGTTCATTCTTTGCCTTCCTGCCAAACGGTCATTGAAATCTGTAGTTGCTTTGATCATAGAGAGCTTTAAACTATTGAGGAACTGAGGAGTTTGGAATCCTGGGTACTGCAGTAGTGAGGGCTTGCTGCAACCCCTCTTAGAGGTGCCTCTGCCGGCCTCCTCTCACCAGCCATTGACCAGCTCCATCAATCAGCTGAGGTGGTTAGTACAGCAGCCAGCATGCTTATCAGGGACTGTATTCTGTTACTCCTGGCAAGGTCGGGGGAGACTCTCATCTTTGGGTGGTCTTTCTCTATCAGTCATTAGCCCCCATCTTTTGCACTTTCCTCCTTCCAGATCAGAACAACAGAGAGAGAAAGAGAACACACACACACACACACACACACACACACACACACACACTCAACAATACAGAAGGCATGGTCTCCTGCCCCTCTGCTCAGCAGTGAGCTCTGTCCAGCTGTGTGGTATTTTACTCCCAAACAGGTCCCAAGTTTACTCCTGTTACCATGGTGATCAGCCACTCTCTACAAAGTCATTTTTTCCTTTCCCTTTCTTCAACCGGAAATTTGCATTTTATAACTTTTCCTTGAAGCCTGTTCTTAACATTTCAACTCCACTTCTCTCACTGGATGAACAGACTTCCTTTCTTAAATTTAAAGAAACTAAGTCTCCCTGTAATAGTTTCACACTTGTTTTGTACATGATTTAACGTTTTTCCTTACTTTGATAGGAAACTGTGCCTTAAACTTCAACATGGCGTGGTCAAATATTTGGACTGCACAAGATGAGTATTAACGTATTTTGTATCAGTAACACACTGATGTACGTGGCATATAATTTGACTTGCTATAAGGTTAAGATGTGCAGTGAAGAGATTACTAGGGAACAGTGTACCAAAGAGGGGATATTTCTTAAATTTTATTTATGGGGATAATATTTAAAGCTATACAGCTATGGTTCACCCCAATTAAAACAGAAAAAAAACCCTGGAGAGATAGACTCCACGTTTATTTCCTAGTGTGGAACAGGTAGATGGTATTTTATACAGGGTGACAAAGAGGAGTCTATTTTTAATCTTTTGACTTCCTGTTGATAAAAATAGAAGAACGTGAAGTTCAAAAGATGTCCTCATAGATGGTCTAAGCAAGCAAATTCGGCTTTTTCAACGACATAAACTTTTTCTTTCTTGGGGTAGTGGAGGTCACTTGAGCCAGTAATCATCGGGCAGGGATCTTAGGCAAATGTCCATTTAACATTCAATTTTTCAAGACATTTTAGTTGAGTGACTACTGCTGAATCTGAGCTTTCGTGCTGGGATTCTTCTTGAGCGGATCAGATTCAGCTGCTACCCTCGTCCGTTTTGTCTACCAAGGATATCAGAAAAGAAGAAAATGAAGGGGTCAAGTGTCAAGATGGGGAACAGCAAGATTGGACCCAAATTGGCCTAAGGAAGAAGATCTCATCCCTGATTATACACTAGAATGGTATTGAGAAACTTAAGAACAAAAACCAAGGAAACAATCCAGTTCTCAGCCCCTATCCTAGACCAAATGAGTCAAACATTCTGGAGGACCACTTGAGACATTGTTACTTTTACAAGCTCCCCAGGTGATTCTCCTGAGTCAGGGTTCACCTACAGGGCAGTGGTCTCAAAATTAGCATCAGAATCACCTGGAGCAATTATTAAAGGACACATTGTTGAGTCCCAGCCCCAGAGATTCCAATTAAGTAGGTTTGGGGCAGGGCCTAGAATTTGTCATTAACAAGTCTCTTGCTGGGGCTGTTAGTCAAGGGACTACCTTTTTCAGAACCAGCTTATATAAATACCAGGAAGCTGCCCCAAGGATATACTATTTCACCCAGGACTAGCAGGACACGTGGACAAAGAGAAAGCAGGTCACTGGGGAGGGCTTTGGGCATATGGCTTCTGAAGAGACCTAGGTCAAGAAAGAGCACTGGAGAAATTGAAAAAAAGGTCTGTATTATGCTTGGAACACAGAAAGCAATGTGAAGCGTGTTTAGGGTTATACACAGTTGAAGTGGCAAGCAAGGAACAGATCTTGAGTGACGTTGTAAACCATATTAGGGGGTTTGTATGTTACCGGGCGGCAAATGGTAACCTATTGAAACACTTTAAGTAGAGGATGACACAATCTGATCCCCAGTTTGGAAAGCGGATCCAGGTTACAGAGTCAGGCTAGAGGCGCTTGCATGAATGCTGACGGGAGAGTGGATGAAAAGGAAACAGATCCAATAACGACTCCATAGAACTTTAAGATTAAGTGGTGATGGGTGAAGGAGTAGTCGGGAGTGACTTCTCTTTGAGTTTGGAAAACTCAGTATGAGGGTAGAGCCTCTGCCGTAATGTGGAACAAAGAAATTGGGTCAGTGGAATACAAGCAGTGCATATTTTCAGGTTCCTTGTGTGTAAAAGAGGAATAAACATCTAAATCATGGAGCCCTTGCAGGATTAAGTGGGTACTTAACATAGAACTCAGCACACAAATTCTCCTGTCTCCTGACTTCCCAGTTTAACATTCATTCTTTGTTCCAGTTAAGGAAAAGCACAGATCTTCGAGCACATACTTTGGTGTTTTTTATAAATGATCTACAGTAGTGTTCCACTCTTCTAGTCCAAAACATACAAGCTGTTAATCTGAGTGAGATGATGGAAACCCACAGTGGAATCAAGACACAGGGTAAGGCCAATTCTTCATTGTCTCATTTTGCCAATTTTTGCAAAATTACAATGTTCAAAGTGGCTTTCAGGAAATATTTGAAGCGATGCTTCATAAGAGCGGTTGATTGTTTTGTGTGCATACTGCGATCCCTTTATGAAAGGGTATTTGACGGACAAGATTAATGTCTGCTTCATATGCTGACTCTCATCAGGACTTTTCTCTGTGTACTAACGCTTCAGAGGAAATTATACAACCTGGGATGGAACAAATCTGTCCAACAATCAACGACGCTTTGGTAGGGTTTTACTCCACACGTGCCTGCTCGACAATGCAATCTGTTGACTGCTGTCCTATCTTGTTTGGTTGCTCACGCTAAAGTATGACGAAAATGGAACTCGAGTTTTTCAAGTTTGTTGCTGGTAGGTTTGTCCATTGTTTGGAAGCCAAGATGGCTTCACAGGTGGCAATCCTTGACTGGAGCCTCAACTTCAATGAAGCGTTTGCCGAATTGGCCATTTCTGGGAAATTGTTGGCCCTGTGCTTTGTGATTTGCTCTCCTAACACCTTTATTTCTCATTAAGCAAGAGGACTTTTCAGAAAAAAGGGAATTAGAGTAATTCAGAATTATTGGGAAAGTATGTTAAGGTCTTTTTCCGTGAAATATTCCATTTTTAATTATGAGATAATACCCTTCAGAAAATAAATCTTTCTGGTACTATCACAGATAGGCCATCTGATTGAGCAGAGGGCAAGTGGGGCTTAAAATAGTTCCTAAAAAGAAGCGGAAATGTTCTATTTTCCCAATTCATTGAAAGTTACTTTTACAAAGGTGACATGTTTGTTTTCAATCCCCAAAACAATAGCCATTTTTACACTTTATTTATGCTCAGAAAAACATGTCAAATATCCTTGACGCAGATGAAATGCTTGTGATAAATCAGACTGTGTTAGGGGTTTTATGATTTTCGATATTATTTATTTCTATGATGATTAGACAGTCATTCCAGATTGTGCCCTTTCCTGCCATGGATGTATGTGTCTGTATGTGATCCCAGCTAACGTGTTTCCCTTCACCACCCACAAGAAGTGCACTTTAGGCTGCTTCAAGAGGTATGCAAGAAACTACACAAGGGAAGACTTGATGTTCATAAATATACACATGAGCCCAAACAAATATTCTCTATTCGGTATCTTTTCTCTCAACAACGTAGGGGCTGAGTGCTATTCTTAAAGTTCTACTAACTTGCTTGATAATCTTTTTAAAGACGTGGCCTCATAAAGAGTGGAATAACTTTTGCTGGAGGTATCTAGCTGATGAATATAGGCACTAATTAGTGAGGATTTATAGTTTATATGCCTATGACCTGCACAATGTAAGTGCACTGAAAAAAAAAAAAGAACCCATGCGTGAATCTTCTCCTTAGAGCACTAAATGCTGTAAAATAGTTGAATTGCACATCAGCTGTGGCACTGATTTTGTTTGTGGTCTTGCTCAGATTACCAAACTTCCGTGACCTCAAATTTACTCATCTGCAAAACTGGGCTAATTATACGTATCCCATAAGTAGTTATTACTTTTCATGAGGAGGAATGAATGAGATAGAATATGTACACAGTTTATTAGGTACCAGCTTAAATCTGTGTACTTTGAAACTAGTAAATGGTAGATGGAATCTCCTGAAACTTACTTCTGCGGAATACCATATTTAGCAACATCACTCCTTTCAACCATGTGCCTGAGAATATAAGAAGCCTTTAAGATTTACATATTTGGCTTTCAGCTAAATTTACCCATCTTACACATGTGAATCCATTATTTTATGATAATGTTATTGGCATACTTGCAAACATAGTGGCATAGAAAAATTCAGGGCATGAGACAAGTCAGGAAAACACATGCACTCTGAAAATAAAGTATATCGCCTGAATAAAGCTATCGCCTGAATTGTTCACACAGCCAAATGCCCCGGAGGTTGCCTAAGGCTTCATTTCACTTTGCTAGGGTACACCTGCCTGAAAAAGTAGCAACTTTGCTGGGGTACCCTGACTGCAACAGTAGAAACAGAGGCAGGTCAATCAAAGGGGGCAGGAGAATGTGCGGCTCAGGAGAATTCCTGTGTGTGTCCCTTGTGGGCTCAGCCTCCTGTCGCTTGGTTTCAAGCCAAGAAACTTGTTTCTGATTTGTAGATATTGTTTTTTAATTATAGAAGAAGCATCTTATAGATTTCCTATCCATTTTGATAGCGCATTTCAATATTTTGTAACAAAATCACTGTTGCTTCTGTCCCATCTGCCTCACATTTGACACACTGGCGAGCGGGGGGAAAATGATTAGAGACCACGTTTATGTGAAAGGAACACCAGGAGAGGGGATCTGCTGTGCCTGCGTGCATTGTTTCTTCCCGTACCTGAAATTACGCTACCTCTCACTTCAGATTATAGATCTAACACGTTCTCATCGGCAATAGCCAAGCAACACAGAAGAAGTATTTAAAGAAAGAAAATCAGGGGCACCTGGGTGGCTCAGTGGGCTAAGCATTTGACCCTTGATTTCGGCTCAGGTTGTGATCTTGCGATCATGAGATCGAGGCCATCCTTGGACTCTGGGCTGAGCACGGAGCCCGCTTGGGATTCCCTCTCTCCCTCTTCCTGTGTCTATCCCTGACTCTCATTCTCTCTCTGTCTCTTTTTCTCTCAAAACTAAATACATAAAGTTAAAAAAAAACATGAAATCTCACTCCCAGGGGTGATATTGATGAACATTTTTGGTGAACATTCTTTCAGATCTCTCTTTCTATGTACACATGTATACACTCGTCTGTATACACTTACATGTGCACAGTGTATACACAATGGGTTCAAACTATATGTGCTTCTTTGTAACACACCCCTTTCTTTTTTTCCTTCCTTTCTCCTTTCCTCCCTCCTTCTGTGTATTCCTTCTTCTCTTCCACCCCACTTTTCTCTTTTTCTTTTTTCTTTTTTCTTTTCTTTTCTTTTCTTTTCTTTTCTTTTCTTTTCTTTTCTTTTCTTTTCTTTTCTTTTCTTTTCTCTTTTCCTGTCCTTTCCTTTCCTTTCCTTTCCTTCTCCCTTTCCTTTCCTTCTCCCTTTCCCTTTCCCTTTCCCTTTCCCTTTCCCTTTCCCTTTCCCTTTTCCTTTCTCTTCTCTTTCTATCACTATCTATCTATTCAGGTACAGAGAGTTAATTATATACCTCCTCCATGGCATAATAATATGATCCTTAGTCCACACAGTAAGTTATACATTTGTGTGCTATCGTATCCCTTTTCCCCACTCCCATTACTGTCTTCCCAATCCAGGCTGGTGACCATGCAACAGGTTCAATGCACATCTTATTTGCATCTGGAAAATGTCTACAGTTGTTTTGTTTGCTTATATTTTTAACTTGCATGAATGATAGTGTTTTGTTCTGTAGATACCTTCTGTTTCTTTTTTTGCCCAGCACTATCCTTGCTCTCATGTGTGCACCTAATCTATTACTTCTAGTTGCCTTTTGGACCATGGGTTACATCATCTACTCATACCATAGGGATGGGCATTTGGTTACTGCCAGCTCACTGATCCTTACACAATGCTGCAGCAAATGATGTCTTAGATGCTGCCTTATGGGTTTGTGAGAAAACTTCTTTGGGCTGTACATCAGGAAAAGAATTGCTGAGTCACGGACAGAGTTTATACTTAATTTGACTTGTTGTGCCAAATTATTCTCCATCAACGTTAGTAATTCTGATGCCGATAAAGACTCTGGCCTTGCTACACAAACCTCTGGTTTCTCAGAAGGTCAAAAGGGCTTCAGCCACCTGAAATGGAGTGTCAACCCTCTGTGATGCCTTTGGGACTATAGGCAAGTTACTCTAACTGGCTGGGAGACAGCAATCTGAGTAACCCATTGAACCCATTTGTATTGAAGGTTTGACTTGGTTATTTCTCAAAAATGGGCAAAGATTTCCCTATAGATTTCCCTATAGGTAAGGTCGTAGATTTGAAAAAAAAAAACGTTTTTTTTTTAATCACAATAGCATAGATTGCTTCCTCAGTGATGCATGTAACTAACTTATTTTCCTTCTAATGGCTCCAGAAAATTCCCTTGCATTTTCATTTACTTTGCTTCATTTTATCTACCCTTTAGTAGTACACATTGAGGATTAATTTTGTTTTTTCACTCTTGTAAACAGTGCTGCAGTGAATATCCTTACTCATATAAATTCTTATACACTTAATTGTTTTTCTCCTTAGTGTAAGATTCTAGATGTGAAATTGATCCAGTAAAAGCCATACACATTTTATGTTTTGCATTGTCAGATTTCCCTATAAAAGTGCTGTATATTTTTATACAGCTTCCCACACAATGTATGAAAGTATTAATTTCCTCCATTCCTAACAATGCTGAATTTGGGGCACCTGGGTGGCTTAGTCACTTAAGCATCTGACTTCGACTCAGGTCGTGATCTCCTGGCCGGTGAGTTTGAACCCCATGTAGGCTCTGTGCTGACAATTCAGAGCTTGGAGCCCACTTCGGATTCTGTGTCTCCCTCTTTCTCTGCCCCCCCTCCCCCCGCTCACACTCTGTCTCTCCTTCAAAAATAAACATTTAACGTTCATCTTAAACTGAGTTTCTATGCATACTTGAATCTAATTAAGAATTCTTTATTCACTTTCACTAATTTGTTAAAGGTTACTTATAGGCTATATTGCTCATAATTTTAATATATTTTACTTTGAAGACCTGATATAGTCACATGGTTCAAAATTGAGAAGGTACCAGAACATACAGGAAAATGTTTCTTCTGTACGTTACTCCACCAATCAAGCCCTATGAGCAAACAACTGGGCCCCTGAGCATCCTTTTTAAAAAATAGTATATTACAAGGATTGTTCTGCATCTTACATTTGTTAAAGCTTAATAGTAAATCCTATTATGTCAGTTCAAATGGAGCTTCTTCAACTGTTCCATTGCATGATGAAACACTCTATATTCAAGCAGTTTTGTATCGATGGATGTTTAGGTTTTCCAAACTTTTGCCGTTACAATACTGAAATCAATCACCTGATATAAACGCCTCTTTGCATGTGTGAGTATATGTGAGGCATATTTCCTGGAAATGCAATTACTAGGTCAAGGGGTAATGCATTTGTATTTCTGACAGATATTGACAAATTGCCCTCCATAAAGGTTGTGCCGATTTTTATTTCCACCAATAATGAATGAGAATGTCTACCCTCTATCCTTTTATACACACACAGTGTGTGTTATTTCATAGTATTAAATCTTTTACTTAGGCTATTTTTAAATCCCATTAAGTAATTACATAGCAGCTTTTTATTTTTTATTCAGAAATTGATGGGCTGTGAGATACTTCTATTTAATGAAATATGTCAGACATAGGAAATCTCTTGTTTTTTTATTGTAATTTAAATATGTATTCATTTGAGTATCTGTAGTTATTTTTGCCTGCTTTTAGTATAAGATTTATAGACCTAAGGATTATATATAGACTGTCCATTGTTTAACCCTATCTCACACACCTAATGTATTATTTTTGATAATGCCATGTTTGAAGTTTTGTGCATTTCTACTCTAAGATCATACAGATTTAGATATATTTTAGTATATTCGAACGGAATGCAGAAAAGTTATAAATCAAAGACCTTCCCAAGTAGTCTTTTTTTTTTTTTTTAATCTCCAACCAGAATGAGAAGTTCATACAGGAAAAAGGAAACAAACAAGTCCTGAAATAAATCCTACTCAGGTCAAGACAGAATTTGGCTTATGGTTTTAATAAATATTATCAAAGTTGCAACAGAACAAAAACATAGGATAATTAACCAAGTCACAATTCAGAAATAATTCCCTCTTGTGCAGAATTTTTCTAGTGCATTTTAAGATGTGTAACTGCATTTTTAAAAGTTTTTTTTTCCAACAACATATCAGTGTAATCATTTTGTAAACAGGGTTGCCTAAATACTCACTGCTATGAGTATTTTAATCTACTAGAAAGCTGAGAATAAACTTGGAGCATTCATTTTCACTTTTTAAGAATTACCCCCTTTTATATTTTGCTTTAGTATCAAGGGCTATCCTACACCTAGAAAAGTACATAAAGTGCATCTCTTAAGTATTGACTGTGTATCCTGTGCAGCCACCTCTCAGGACTAGAACATTCCCTATGCTCCTTAGTGTCTGCCTGCACACCTTTCCAGTTTATACCTCCCCATCCCAGAGGTAACCCCTTGCTTCCTGTGGCTTCTGTAACAAGTGACCCCAAACTTAGTGGTTTCAAGTAGCAAAAATTTATTCTTTTATAGTTTTCAAGGTCAGAAGTCTAGAATTAAGGCATCAACAGGAGTGTGCTCCTTCTGAACAGTCTCGAGGATCCTTCCTTGGCTCTTCCAATTTCTGGTGGCTGCTGGCATGCCTTGGCTTGTGGCCCAGTGTCTATCTCCACACCCGTGGCCTTCTTCTCTGTCTCTCCTCTGTATGTTTCTTATATGACCCTTGTGATTGGATGCAGAGCCCATTGGATAATCCAGGATGAATCTTCTCTCAAGATCTTTAGCTACATATGTAAAGACTCTGTTTTCCAAAGAAGGTCACATTCACGGGTTCTGAAAGTTAGGACGTGGCCATTGTGTGTGTGTGTGTGTGTGTGCGCGCGCGTGTGTGTGTGCGTGTGTGTGTGTTGGGGACAACTTCAAACCGGTTTTACCTCTGCTCTGAATTCTATCACCATAGTTAAGTTTTGCCTGTTCTTGAACTTCATATAAATGGAGTTATAACTATGTCCTTCTTAGTGTCTGGATTCTTTTATTGTTTTGATTACTAAAAGGACTTCTGTACAGAAAAGGCTTCTGGAGTATCTCTACAGTTAATTAGTTCCCTGTAAGACCAGAAGGGCCTGAGCAGAGCAGCAATGACTGTCCACGGCTGATAAAATCTGGCAGCTTCCATGACAGACTTGCCAGTTCAGTCTTCCCATGCTACAGCAAAATACTACATCTGATCCAGGAGTTTTAACCTGAGGGTCCTCGGTTCCAAGAGAATTGCTATATGGGAAATGAATCCACTCCCACTGAAACTTCCAGAGTATCTTGGAAGGAATCAATTGAAGTAGAGCCTACCTTTGAATAATAATGTTCTCAAACTCACAAATAGAAGAGGCACTTTCTTAGCTCAAGATTCAGTTCTTTTCATTCACCTGAAATTCATTGTAATGCATTTGTTTCCTCCTCTTTAATGAATGGATATTGCCTCCCTAAAATTTAAATTTCGTTTCAAATACATATTTATGATATCATTGTCTGTGCTCAAGCAGGCGATTTTAAGATGATCTATAAGTATAACCAGGCAAATTCACTGCTGAAAATGAGTTCTGCCAAGATATTTCTCATTAATCTTGGGAACATTGCAGGTGTGTTTATTAATACAGAGGCTTTCGTGTTAGAATGCTGTGATCCTTTCTGACATCTTAAGCCATTTTTAATTTGCTGTTATCATTGAAAGCCTCTCTTTTTCAAAGATATTAGATAGCTCTAGGGTATTAAGCAACAGTGATTTTGGGGGTGTAAGGAAGAAGGGGAGGAGTTATTAATCTTATGCAAATGTCTATCTAATTTTCAAAGGATCCAGGCACCATGCGAACAGGAAGATCCATTGACTCTCTGGGGGGAAGATAATTTCCTGTTTGTTTAATTGATCCTCTGTAACTTTTCTCTTGGCAGGTATAGCTCACTAATGGAATTTGCACAGTTCAATCATTATTAGAAATGTCAGTGTGACATTTGATTAAGCCAGTCTATTTATATTTGGAACACAAATCATGTATTTATTCTAACAACATAATTAATTACTATTCTCCCTTTTTAGTTCTCAATATATTTAGAGATTCCCTTAACATTTCCATCTTCAGCCTATGGCTGCCATATATGTAGGCCAGGTCCATGCCAATGTGGTATTAGAGACTGATGGGTAGAGCACCAGAAACTTGTCTCAGTTTTATTACTGGTTTCATTTAAATTGTAGTAAGTTATGCATTTATTTAGTGACTTCTAGTGATGGCAATTGAGTGCAAGGCTTTATGGCCCTCTTCCTTTTAGGGTCCCCCATTTTGGCCCTCCTTTTTCCTAGGCTCCTAAGAGAAATCACTTCTTAAACACTATTAATTCTTACAGCAAAAGTTCCCAGTTTGAGACAATATAATTAGTTTTATCCACTTGTTCCTTTTTTTTCATTTAATCCTTTGTTAGCTCATTCAGTCATCTAACAAATCATTGTAGATAATAATGATACAGCAGTGAATAAAAGACAATCCCTGCCCTCTTGAGTTTGCCTTGCAGTGAAGGGAGACTTAACAACAAAACAGCCACAGCCTGTACAATAGCAAGAAGTGCCATGGTGTGAAATGTAGCAGGATCGGGAGTTTGGAGGGGTGAGTTGTTGTGAGAACAGTCATTTTGTTATATAAAGTGGTCAAGGTAGGCTTTGCAAAAAGATGACATTTGGATAGACACCTGAAGGCAATGAAAAAGAAAGCTGTATAGTTGCTCTTCTCCAAGATATTCAGCCAGAGGATGAGCAAGCCCAGAAGGCTTAGAGCAAGAACATGCCTAACTAGCATGGAAAGCTAGGAGGCCAATGAGCACAGGTGAGATAGGGATGAAGGTAACTCAGAACTGGTGGAAGTCAGATTGTGTTGGGCCTTGTAGATCACAGGAAGCACTAGGTTTTACTTTGAACTAGAAACCCACTGGAAGTGACCATGTTAAACTTTACCTGAGCCCTGTGTTCTTGGGGATCAGTGATGGTTCAAGAAATCCACCCACCCTTGTTGCTTACTGCAAAGAACTACCCTCCCCTGATGACTTGGGTAAGACTTAGGGATGATGTCCTTGTTTAATCAGGGCAAGATGGGACCCTGACCCTCTGCATTCCCATTCTTTGTCTCAAATGATCAGCTGAACTGTTTATCTCCGCTGACCAATGATAACAAAATGCCTGTTAATCTGATGTGACCAAACTTTAGTTAAGTGTCTCTCTTCTTCACAGGATCCCGAACATGAGTCACCCCTCAGGTTAAACAAACACTGGAATTTAGAACATCTCCATAATGACCTCCCTGGCTCAACTGTCCAATCAAACCATGTGCTCATCCAATCTACTGCACTTGTTTCTTTCCAGTTCATTCCTCTTCATAAAAGACCATCCGTTTTCTGCTTGACCTCTGGATTTGTTTGCAGACCTCATGGTCTGAGCTTTCTTCCTACTTCAGTAACTCCCTTCCATTATTGCAACCATCTTTTTGAATAAAGTCTCCCCCTAAAGTCCAGATATCTTATGTTATGTTGTTTGTTTGCTGATTTACTTATTCATTCCTATTTTATTTTATTTTATTTATTTATTTATTTTTATTTATTTTTGGGACAGAGAGAGGCAGAGCATGAACGGGGGAGGGGCAGAGAGAGAGGGAGACACAGAATTGGAAACAGGCTCCAGGCTCTGAGCCATCAGCCCAGAGCCCGACGTGGGGCTCGAACTCACGGACCACGAGATCGTGACCTGGCTGAAGTCGGACGCTTAACCAACTGTGCCACCCAGGCGCCCCAATTCATTCCTATTTTAAAGGAGAAAATAAACATGGACGGTAGAGGCTTATTCTGGGTGTTAAGTGAAGAAAAGCATGTAGAAATATGTAGAGGAACAAGGGAGAGGGTGGGGAAATAAGTATTTATATACATGCCAACGAACTTGGAGAGGTTGTTCATAAAAGCTCATAGTTTGGTAAGACTTGGTCCTGTCCATAGGCTAAATTTGGTCCTTGAAAATCCAATCTTTGGGTAAATAAAGATTGATGGGAAGAGCAGGCAAGCTGGGTGACATGCTCACATAAGTCTTTTTTTTTTTTTTTTTTGCCATGTCTGAAGTAGATTTTATCAGTGGGAGGGCTTAGGCAGTGATATAAGTTAAGACGTAAATCATGAATGTCCAGTTTAGGAGATTCGTCTTATTTGCCAATTTATTTACTCAACTCCTATTTGCTCCGGACCTCTTTTATAGATAATATTCCAGATTCTAGAATACTGACGTGAAAGATGACACATGCCTTTGGGGAATTTGCATTCTAAATTTTTTTATACCGTTTTTTAATTTATTTTTGAGACAGAGAGAGACAGAGCATGAACGGGGCAGGGGTAGAGAGAGAGGGAGACACAGATCGGAAGCAGGCTCCAGGCTCTGAGCCATCAGCCCAGAGCCCGACGCGGGGCTCGAACTCACGGACTGCGAGATCGTGACCTGAGCTGAAGTCGGACGCTTAACCGACTGAGCCACCCAGGCGCCCCTGGGGGATTTGCATTCTAATTGTGGGATGGATATGGATTTTAAATGATCAATTTAAAAGCAGTGCAGTTTACGGCAAGAAGGCAGTAAATGAGATTATAAGATAATATCTGGGAAGGATGGGAGCCAAGTTTAAATTGGATGGTCTGGGAGATCCTCTCTGAGGAGGTGATTCTGGATCTAAGAAGCAGTGGGAACAGTTAGTGTGAAAGTGGGACCAATAATTGGGCACAATCCAGGAACAGAAAGTAGGTGAGATCTGGTCAAAGAATGAAGCTGCATTCAAAGCTTGTGGGACCTTGTAGGACATGACAAGGAGTTGGAATTTTATTCCAGATGGAAAGCCAGAAGATTTTGTGGGACACTGATGCCAGAGATGAAACTGCCTAGAATTTTCCCTGCCTCTACTTTCAGGAGCAGAGGGGAGAATGAAAAAAAAAAAAAAGGGAAGAGAGTCTTTCTTGGTACCAAAGACTGGAAAAAGAACACTGCTTTACAACGAAACAAAACCAAACCCCCCAAACCAAACAAAAAACATTGCCTTACATACATGGACTTGTTCTGTGGTAAAGCACTGTAACTCCTCTTAAGTTCCAGTATCCACCCATAAGGTTCAGCTATCCACACAAGAGAGGAGGAGTGAGGAGAGGAGAGGAGAGGAGAGGAGAGGGAGAGAGAGAGAGAGAGAGAGAGAGAGAGAGAGAAGAAACAGTTTAAATAGCATAGTCTGGGGAACTTAATGAGTTTGTAAGTGTCAGTGCATGGTTTTGAAACTTATGAAAAAAGAAAGAGAGGCAAGAATTTTAATGGATTCTCAGCTTGGCAAAGAAGAGAAGTTCATTCTTCAGGCAGTTGATTGGTGATGGCTTTGTGGTAGTCTAGTAAAAGCAGTTGAAAGCCCTAGAGAAGTATCGACTGATGAAGAGTTGGAGGCCTGATAAAAATAGGGGAGACGATGAGGATGGCGAAAAATAAGAACTAGCAAGTTGAAAGAAGAAAACTCTTAAATAATTTCTGAATATGACTTCTTTCCATGGAACTATATATTCAACAATCCTGTAATTATGTTCATGCCTATAGTTACGGACTGGATGATGTATTGTAAAACCATATATTTGGGAATTCTGTAGTCTTCTATGGGATTTTTGTTCAATTGGCTATTTACAATTGTCACTTTAATTCTGAGTTAAGAAATGTAATCCTTCTAGAGGTTCCTGGGTAGCTCAGTGGGTTAAGCATCCGACCTTGGCTGAGGTCATAATCTTGCTGCTCGTGGGTCTCAGCCCTGTGTCGGGGTCTGTGCTGAGGGCTCAGAGCCTGGAGCCTGCTTTGGATTCTGTTTCCCTCTCTTTCTGACCTTCCCCAACTCATTCTCTGTCTCTGTCTCTAAAAAATAAATAAAAACATTAAAAGAAAAATATTAAAAATGTAATCCTTCTAAATCAAAACTGCTATGTATAACACTGTTGATCGAAAAAATAAGTTTTAGGCTTCAATAACATAATTTACATATAAATTTCAGATCTTGTCTTAATTGTAAATTATAAACCAACTTTTATATGTGTTATATATATACCATAACATGTATTTATTATAAATTCTAAAACATATTACCTGTGGCTTGGGTCGCCACAACTTTTGAGGTGATTAGAATATGAGTCATTTCCCTTTGTTCCATCTGTAAAATAAAGGATCCCTGTGGTTGTCGTGATTAAATGAAATCTAGTAGATTGTGAAGTCGGTGTTTGATAAGTGCCCATGACCACCATTATTTCAAATTTCTTGTAGACCGGGAGAGAAAATTACTTCCTGAAGGCCCATTTACTCTTCAAGGGTACTGGTTTGTCATTCCCCATCATTATTAAGTAATTTTCTAAAAGGCACAGCCCTCTCGACATGTGAAATTCTAGAGCATCACTAAAAGCAAGTTTTTTTTCTGAGGTACACAGTAGGCACTCCGTAAGTGTATGCCAGATGGACACAATTGGAGCAGCTGGTGGTAATAATTATGATTTAACTATAACCAAAATGTCCATTAGGGCTGATTAAATATGGCTGCTCGGAAATTCCCTTTACTTTGCTAAACGCACCTGATGCACAGGCTTCCAAAAGCACCGTGGAGAGTTGCTGCTAAGGTTGTATTGCACATTGCAAAGCAGGTTTGTTCCTACCCATGATGTGTCTTGATATGAAAGTGACAGTACAAATGTAAACAACCTCATTAGCAGCAGTCGCTAAATTTAGATTTATAGGATAAAGAATAATCATTTTATTGCGGAAGGAAAGAATATGTACTTTTTAAAAAAATTTAATAGGTTTCCTTAGGATATGGATGGAATAATTTCCACTTTTGTCTCAGTAGCACTTAGGTGTGATGGCTCTATTTAATGTCACTGTTTCTCATTATCCTATATCAATTAATGCACCTCTGTGGCATGTTAGCATATCCAATTCTCCCCCTCACGCTCAGATTGTAAATGAAACCTGGTCTACGTAAGAGGCCCTGAAAAGCAACACACAAAAGCAGAGTTGAGGGCAATTCTCCTTTATATACACACACACTACATCACTGTACTTGGACCTAGCAAGCAGTGCCACATAGGGGATCAGTGAAATTTAGCCAGATGATATGTGCATTAGGCTATTGCTTGTGGATATCCCGGAGAGGCACATTGTGAGGGTGCGTGCGCGAGTGCTCGCTCGTGCGTGCGCCTAATGTGAGTTACTCTTATATTACTGTTTAGGGCCACAGCCTTGGACAACCTCGGGGACAACCAGTCACAGTTTTGATCATGTGAATGGTGGCACCTGGAATTCTCCAGTGCACAGCTTAGAGCCAGACAGCTAGCTACAGTGGAGATCACTCTTCCCTGTCCCTCTCTCCTTAATTCTTCCCCTTTTCCTGATTCTCCTCCTCTGCCTCTCTCCTTGTTTCTCTCTGCTAGATACAGAAGAGGGCAGAGGGGGGCGCCTGGGTGGCTCGGTTAATCGGAGCTTGTTGGACACAGTTTCAGATTCTGTGTCTCCTTCGCTCTCTCTGCGCCCCTCTCTCTCTCTGTCTCTCAAAAATAAACATTAAAATTAAAAACCAAAGAGATGGCAGTGGAGAAGCCTGCTTCACTTTCTCATACTGGAAGGGGACATATTTTAATAATGTAGTCATTCACTGGATGGATAAATCAGTTTAACTAGAACGGGTTAAGGGAACATCAGCAAATTAGCTGGTGTTAAAAAAATTTTAAAAATATGTTGTACTTATTTGAAAGCAGTAGTTTTACAACAAATGGAAGCTTAGGAAATTCTGCTTGTAGCTGTCCTTAGCTGATTTGCTTTCATGATATATGTATAATTCACCTGTAATCATTTCTCTGTTAAATTGATGTGTCTTAGGAAATTGAAACATTCTGCACACTTTGTCAGTCTTCATAAATTTTGTCCTCATGGAAGATGCCAAGTCCATTTCAGCATGGCTCTGTCCAAATTATGACAATTATTGAAATGCAAGTTTATGTACAACGTATTTAAAAAAGAGCCGGTGGGAAAAAAAAAGGTTGTAGTGGGAAAACAGCAAAATGATGTTTTGATCCTGATTAATTATTTAATTTTTATAAGCATTAGGCTTTTGTTTGGTAAAATAGATATACCTGCTTTTAGTTTTTAACATTCCAGAGATTTCATAAAACTCAAATGGTATATATGAAAATGATTTCTTTAAAAACATCCTCTAAATCTCTATCAGAATTTGGTACATAGAAATCATAATTATTAAATTAATGGAATAACATTTGTATATTTTAAAGATCAATTTGAAAAATCTGACTCAATAGCAAGCACATCACATTAAAATTCATATCTGTAGATGTTATTAGATTCAAGAACCATTATCTAATTTTTTATAGCCAGTAAATGTTTTCACAAACTTGAAATACTGTCTGAGAAAGTCATTTTGAGTTCAGTCCTATTGTTCTGAAATTGTCAGGCTCTGAAACGTCATTATCACCATGAAAAGTAAGTGGAACCAAAATGTACCTAGTTCTTTGTGGATTCATGAGTTAACCAATGGGAGGGACCTGCTTTCTGGGCCGTTGTATAAAATGTATCACGCATTAGGAACTGGTTCTTTTTGATGTCCTGATCCTTCCAGAGGCAGGAAAAAGTGCGGTGGATTTACTGGGATCTGGGGTTATCATATAAAGTTTTTCATGGCAAGTAAAAAGCTTGAACAAACAGCAACATGTATCTAATAGAACTAATTAACTTGGTTAGTGCTAAGAATTCCATTCAAGGATTCTGTCCAGAGAACACTGGTGGAAGGAGTCTTCCTCTGAATGTACTCTCCTGGAAGGATGACGATGTAATTAACCTGTCATCCAAACAAGGGAATTTTTTGAGTGAGGGTGAAACAGAGATAAATAGGGGCTGTTCTGGGCAAATGGGAGCTAAGATCAGCCTGTCGCCTAAGATACTTCGTGCTCTGCTCCCCCGAACCTGGACAATGACTAGGATTTTGTTTTTTACCCTGACCTCTTACTATTGGCTCCCATGAATGTGAAACTTCTTCCTGCTGTCACCATCCACACTTCCCTAATACTGCAGCCAGTATACCTACTAGCCCAGGCCTCCAGGTCTCCTAAATCTCTGTATCCTTTGGTGCATTTGCCAAGTTTTTTCATCTTTTTCCACACATTGGACCAAACTTATTAATCTCTTACCGTATTACCTCAAACCTGAATTAACATAAACTTGCGTGTAATAGTTTCCCAGATGCTAGTGACTTTAGCAGTCTTCAAAACCACAACGAGGAAGTTCCTCAAATACCCCGCAGCCATACCACTTTGCCACATTCTACACAGTAGTAACTTCCGATCACCCTATGGAAAGATAGATTTCATTACCTTTTAAATTTTCTAACCATTTACTTTATTTCTTCTTTTGGTCTACTGACAAGATTCTTTGCGTATCATCAGTCTTCTGGGGATCAATTTCTTTTCTGGCCTCTAAACATTTGTCTAAATTTCTTCGCATTTGCAGAATAAGATCCTAATTCTGTCCAGGATCTCCAGAATCATTCTTCCTTTCATTAATCTACTTATTCCATGGTGATTGGAAGTAGCCAAATTTGTATATAGAGCCAACCTGAGGATGAATGTAACTTGTTCGTATGTGTGTGTTTCCAATCTTAGATTTGACTTTGGAAATAAGGAGGAGTGCTCACTTTTTACTATTCTGAACTTTGTGGGCATTTTATAGTTGTAGTCCTATTTATTAAGGAACTTGATGCAAGCATATGATCACATCTACGAATTTTAAAAATTTGGAACTAAGTGTCTGATCCTCAGTGGGTTAAATAGTCTAGGAGGATTTGACTTTGAGGGCAATCACCACTTCCTAGGCTTCGTAGGCATCATTCTATTTCCCAAGGCCTAGTGTGGCTCTTGGATTATTGTAAGCCCCAATTAATGTGAGTTTCATAGATGGAGAACCGAGTAAACTGTGGAAAATGGAGTCTCTCCAATCAACTGAATGATAATAGATACAGACCAACTTTATCTTAATACTTGCAGTCATTAATTTTCAAATAGATTATGGGAAAATTATATATGCTCTATTATATATCCTATAACATATTATATAAGCTATTTATAATTTCGGGCACTCGGTGGCTGACTTGATTTCTGTAATGAGTACAGGTTATTTAGCTTTGGGTTTTGTTTTGCTACATACAGCTAACAAAACTACAGGTAAACAAGTACTAAAACAGAATTCAGTTAGTTCCTAATGTACTAGTACAAAAAGAAAGATTTACAAAAGCCAGGGTAGAAGGTGAAATTCTCCTAACAACAGGAAGTTAGTAGCCTACCCTCAAACTGCCAGAAAGACTGTGCTCTTACCTCTGAGGGAAGAAGACAGAATAGGTCTCAGAAGTATATTGACTCTTTGCGCTCTGTGGAGAAAGACAGCCATCGTTTTCTTGAGCTTGTGTGAGAAATGCATCTGGTAGACTTTGTCTTTGTCCAAGGGAGGAGGGCCCGGGGAAGCCACACCGAAGGCATCAGTGGCCATAAGGTAATTGGTGCCAATCAATTACTCTTTCCCACCAAGAGTTCTGAAATGGAGGACTTGTCACACATATAAATGAATTTCTGATTTGACAGACTGCCAGGAGCAGTGATATGTGGCTTCTGTCGCCTGTTGATTATAATACAAATCTATTCCTGGGGTATAGAGGTAGAGTGACATTGAAGCCCTGCACCCAAGGAAGTGGCCTTCACTTTTCACACATTTGATACATTTCTGCCTGGGCGAATTTCTTCATGTGGTCTCAGGACTTTTTTTAGTTAATCTATGTCATCTGGACAATTATTTATATTTGTCAATATAATAAAGTAGGTGGTTGAATTTGCAAGGCTAAATTGATCACTGTTTTTGTTTGTTTGTTTGTTTGTTTGTTTTGGAGGAGTTGGGGGTGGGGATCAGTTTGAAAAGAACTGTTCCATGTAAAAGCTGTCGAATTTTAAGTGAAGGGCAATACTCTGCCTGAATTTGTTCTCTTTTTAACAATTCCATGCCTAGATCTCTATTAGAAACAACAACAACAACAACAACAACAACAACAACAAAATACAAGGGCTTGTCCCATTGGATAAAGTTTCCTCTTTCAATGTTCAACCATTCTTCTCTGATTAGATCTAGACTCCTGTACTTTATGAAATCCTGATCTTTCTTTAATGTGACTCAAAGTCTGTTTTCAGATTTGTTGAAAGCCTAATGACTAAAATACCGTTGTCTTTTGCTTTTGTGCTCGAGTTCCCAAAGTATTTAAAAAACAAATTATAGAGAGTTGATGGCATCTATGCATTATAGTGAGTCCTGAATACAGACTGTAAGAAATTCACTGCACTTATTAAATATCCTTTCTATCTCCTGTCTTTTATAATATAGTTGGCTATTTGTCTTGCATTGATCCCATTTGACAATAAGCTTTATTAAGCAACCCCCCCCCCCCACCTTAGAACATCCAAGGATACTATTGCTAAAAGTTCTTAGAAGAACAGAAGGAAATAACTACATTCTTAATTCGGGTTTTCCTTGTGACTACAGAAATAGCAGCACTGATAAAATTGAACTCTGTTAAGGATACCAAGGTTATCATTAACTCTTTCGACACAAGTCATACTAAATAGCTTAACTTTAAATATGCTAGTTATTTTTCTTACAACTGTATAGCCTTAGAATTATAAGGTAACTTATGCATTTGGTTTATTTCCTTTCCTAAAATTCTGTAACTTGAATAAGTGAGAACTACAAGTGACCCAATCTTAGTGTTGTATCACATTAAACTGGGGGGAAAAAAACAGGACCCTAATCCCAATAAATCTTATAATTCCTTCATCCATTACTTACATTGCTGGAAGAACTTTAGAAGGATTTCAAGGAATCATTTGCAGAAATATTTCTAAGGTCCACTTTGCTCTCAATTCCAGTTCCCAAATACAACTCACCATTTGCAAAGCCTCTTTGGTATTTGGCATGGTATTAATCTTACACATTGTAGAGAATATGCCTATTCATTTGTTTTAAATGTTCATTGGCTAAAAATGTTGCCATTTAGTCCGAAGCCATTATGCTACAGGTTTGCTTTGTTTGGTGGTTTGGTTGGATGTTGTGTTTGGTGGAAGGTGAGAAGAGGGCTAGAGAGGGGCTTAGAAGGATCAGTCAATTCCATGTTTCCTTTTCCCTCTCTCTCGGTTTCTTTCTTTCTTTCTTTCTTTCTTTCTTTCTTTCTTTCTTTCTTTCTTTCTTTCTATTTTATTTTTTGAGAGCAAGTGAGAGAGAGCATGTGTGGGGAAGGCGGAGGGGGAGAGAGAGAGAGAGAGAGAGAGAGAGAGAGAGAGAGAGAGAATTTTACATAGCCTCCACTCTCAGTTCAGAGCCCGACTTGGGGCTCCTTCTCATGACCAGGAGATCATGACCTGAGCTGAAATCAAGAGTCAGACACTCAACCTACTGACCCACCCAGATGCCCCTCCATTTGTCCTTTTCTGACAGTCAGTGATTACCTCTAGAGGAAACTATGTTCAAAAATGCCTGAGTGTTATGAACGTGGCCTGGAATTGTCATATTCTGAGAACCCCAGCAATCTGGGGAAAACCTCATCATGTTCAATGCAAGTTATCAACCCTTTCCCCACATCTGTTATATTCCATAGTCACTTTTTCTACCCCTTTCCTGTGTTGGACATGACCGTGCTATCAAACTGTTTGATTTAAGAATCTGTCTTACATTATTTTATAATTAGAATGTGAAAATAAACTGCAACCGTTTTAAGATTGAATCTGGAATGGGCACTGACCACATGCAGGACACTATTTTGTGCTGTATATGCAGTCTCATTTAAGGTAGAAACTAGAACATCTCTCATTTAACAGGAAAAGTTAACTAATGTGTAAAGACCTCAGGTCATTTGTCCAGGCTCCTAGTATGGCCCTCGCTGGGATTTGAAGACAGGTGTATATGATTCCAGAGCTCAAGATTCAGTGTTCCTATATTTTTTTAAGCATAATTAATATTTATATTTGGATGGAAATCCCTTTTGTGAGATTAATAAACAGATCATTTTAAACAGGTGCTCTACAATAAACTCTGGAAGAGTTTTGTTAAGTGGAAAATGATAAAATCTATCTAATCCTAAGAGGGCTCTCCCAACTTCTTCTGCAGACGAGGTTGTTGTACTGAACAGTCTCCTGGGTCCCTGCCATCTAGAAGAGCGTGTCACTCTCTTATGCCATGGCATGAGAACTTGGACAATTCCTTTTTATGTGGGTGTGTGAAAGAAAATCCCTTTTAAGTTATCAAGTATAATGAAATACGCGATCTGGCTTTCTTAAAGCCTACATAGCCAAAGGCACTGACTCTTTCGCTATTCCCTCTAGACATGCAGTAATTCAATACGAGCAGCTGTTTCCTTTCTTCGGTGTCAGAGTTTATTTCTGAGAACAGCAGAAAGTGATTTTACGAATAGAAAGGAAGACAACCTTTCTCCAACATGTGTGTGCATGCATATGCCACCCAAACACCCACCCTTTTTTCCCACTCCAACTTAAAGGATGTTAAAAAGAAGGCACCTTTATCATGAAAACGCTAAAAGTCAGTGCTGTTGTATTCTCGGCCATATGACAGAATGGGTTGTCTCAAGAGTATGCACTGAGGTCTTGAAACTCTAAAAGCGAAATCTATGTTCTCATTTCCCAGGCATTACCTGCTTATCTATTGTACTTGATGAATTCTTGTTGGAATTTCTGTCGGCCTATTGGACCACAAGTTCTTTGAGTGAAAATTAAGCGTCTGTTAATTACACAAACCAACCTGCCCACAGGCTTCAGCCCAACACCTGCTGTATGCCTGATACTTCATCAGACAGTGTAGGGGATACAAGAAAACACAAGACACGGTCTATACCACAAAGAGTTTAGAGTGTAGGGTCATGACCTCACTAAAAATGGATATAAAACTCTATCTGTGGAGATAATAATTTGTAACTCTGCCATTTTACAAGTGAAGAAACTGAGGCCAACGGATGTGAAGTGCCTCATTCGTGATCACATAGCTGATTAGGGACAGAAATGGACTTGGGAGCCCGGGAATAGTGACTCTTAGGCTTTTAAGAGCACAATTTCTGCCACGCTATACCCCAATCCAGGCACTACTGTTACTTGTTCCTTTAAGTGGTACTTCTCTCTTCAGATTTAGCTGACCTGGTCTGGAGAGTAGAAAAGTTGGTCAATTCTTTTTAGTTTGTATTGATCAGGGGCTTGAATTAAGCAGCCAAATTGAATTCAGACTTCACTGATTTGCTGAAGCCTGAAATGGAACAAAGTCATATTTAGTGGTACTTGAATCTCACTGTCATTTTGTTTGACTACTGATGTGTACTAATTGGCTGTATTTTCAATAAAATTGAGAGTAACTACTTTTCATAAGACTGCATGAAGATAAAGGGATGTGTTCGGCAACTCTTTGGATGTGTTTGCAATTGATATATACACATCTATAGATATTTACAGCTATACAGTTGACCGTTGAACAACATGGGTTTGAACTGCGGGGTCCACTTATATACAAGTTTTCCCAACAAATACGGTAGAGTTCTATAAGTGTATTTTCTATTATAATCAATAGCATTGTTTCTAGCCTAGTTTATTGTAAGAATACATTATATAATACATATAGCATACAAAAATATGTATTGACTGTTCATCAGTAAGGCTTCCAGTCAACATTAGGCTATTAGTAGTTAAATTTGGGGGGGGGGGAGTTAAAAGTTATACGTGGATTGCTGACTGCACAGGGCAGTTGGTGCCCTTAACCTCTGCATTGTTCAAGGGTATACTGTACAGTTATAGATAGACAAAAACACAAATACTTTTTCAGAAATAATTCTAAACTTAGAAATTATTGGTTAAAGGAAACAAATATTCCTCCATGAATGATAACCCAGCACTAATTATACTCTAGGTCCTACCAACTTTATTTTACCAAGAATGTTTATCACTTGATCTTTTTGTCCCTAGAGATAAGCATCCTTCAAGGGCCACCTAATCAGTCTTTGTGAGAGAGCACAAACTGTGGTAAAGCGAGGCTGGGCATGGAAATCCAAAGGTTCAGGGATTCCTCACATATATCTTGGCATTTGTTTCTCTCTGGCGGAATAATGAGTAGAGCCATTCATAAACTGGCAATTTTTTTTTTCAGTCACACTAATAATGACCAGAAACTATTCCTTTCAACTGCTGGCCACTTGGAAGGAACTAGGAGGGGCCCCAACGTGAACAACAAAGGTTGAATTTTCAATGGTCTCCCAATCCAAAAACTGTGGAGTCTCTCTCTCCTTCTTGTCTCAATGTCAAGTCCTGCTCTTCCTATTTTAGAAAATACCTTTATGACCTTTACTCACTTTGTCTCTGTCATCATCCATGGCTTTATTACTACCTACCTTCAATAAGCTTGCTACTTTTGCCTTTAAACAATTAACTTGACACCTCCCCACCCCTCTTTTCCTTTTCCTCTCTCTTTCATGCACACATGTGCATGCATGCACACACACAGAGTGGAATGACTTATTTTTCAAAAAAATATTACTTTCATTACTTCCCTGCTCAGCAAACTATTGTACCAAGTGAAACTCTTTTTGTCCAGCTTTCATCATCTGCCACTCACCCTCCAACATGATTTACTGTGCATCTTGCTCTCTACGCTCCACAGGGGCTTCTAAGATCACCTTTGTGGTTTGGTTCAGGCTATTCACACTGCCTGAAATGCAATTTCAACCCTAGATACCTATACCAATCACAGAAAAAGAGACTGTAAAGAATACCTTTTTGCCTGTCCATCATCTGAGACCCATTTCAAGCCCCGTGTCTTCCAAGAAATGGATCTGGACCAATCTAGCCCACATGAAGTACATAGTGACTTATTTTCTCAGTTACAACTTAGAATTAGGTCCGCAATCTTTCTTAATGTTTTTAGGTGACTCACAAGGAGTTGCATGTTCCTTCAGGGGGTCTATATCTTTCCTAGTGTTTAGTGTAATCTCATAGATGTGAAGGTTGCTTATTAATTGATTAACAAAGACATCTGGCATATGGTACAATTTCATCACATAACGCTATAGTTTTAGTCAGACCCTAAGGCTCAATGAGATGTGGATGTTTGCCATATAGGCCGGATGAATGGTAACCATCTCTTTATAGACAGAGCTGCAGTCAGATGCAAGATAATACTAGTGTAGGAATCTGGGGCCCCTCTTTGTAAAGAAACCACAACTCTGTCCTTCAGCCCTAAGCTTCTCGGTGAGGTGTGGCCCATAACTCCAACTTTATTTGTTTAAAAAAATGATTCTATGAAATGCATGAAGGGCATTTTGACAAGTCAGAAAATGCCATAGTTATGGTTCCTGCAGGGCTAATGAATTCATCTTTCACAAGCTAACTGTTAAGATATACGTCTAAGTGCCAAACACATCAGCAATTATATGCACCTCAGAAGCAAATGAACATCTCAGACCCCAAGCTTTCCATTTCCTGGCTCCTGTCCTCCGGGCAGGATTCAGAAAAGTGTCAGCAAAGTGCAGGAGGATGCTCTGTGCTGAATTGAGAGATTTTTCTGAGACGGGGCTGCTCTATCAGCCCTGAAGGCCATGGGAGGCATAGGCTGCTGAGAGGGATCCTGGTGGCCCTTCTTTCTGGGATCCCCTTCAGTAGGTATTGGCTCTGCTCCAAGTATATACATAGTTGGAGTAGGTACTCTGCAGAACTGTGAAGGTGTGCTAGCTACTTTCCCACCTCCATGAATATGTTGTTCAGCTCTGTCCAAATCCACACTTGCCTTGCTGCCTCAGAGAATTGGTAAACTAAGAAAAAACTTTTATCTTCCCACTAACAAGTTCCCAGCTATGATGCCTATCATCGTCCTATACTTATAATCCTTCTGCCTCTTTATCCGTGTAGTAGACCCCACTTCTAGCCAGAAGGATGTGCATATGATGAAGGCTGGTCCTATAGGCTCATTCTCTGGAATTTTTCCTATCTGAAATGGGTAAGGAAGAGCTCCTTCAGTCGTGGAATTTGAGGAGTGGGGGAAAGAACGGATTGCAGCCATGTGTCTGTCCGGCATCACATAGCTAAATCTGGTCTGGGAGGACAATGCTGCTATAGGAAGGCAAAGGGCTGGAAGAAGGACAGATGATTATGTTGGCACCAGAGACCCTGACGCCCGTCATGTCAGTCTTTCCGAAGCCTGGTTGCTTAGCAACTCTTCTGAGTGTGGAATTTACCTCTTTATCTGATAATAAGTCCCCCATACAACCATTTTCCCCCTAACCTATATCATGCAGAATCAAAGAAAACTGTCTAAAATATCAGCCAAGGCCTGTGAGAATTTTTTAAAGCTTATTCATTAATTGAGAGAGAGAGAGAGATAGAGAGAGAGAGAGAGAGAGAGAGAATCCCAGCAGGCTCCACCCTGTCAGCACAGAGCCCAACACCAGGCTCAAACTCATGAACCATGAGATCATGACGTGAGCCAAAACCAAGAGTCAGATACTCAACCGACTGGGCCACCCAGGTGCCCCAACTGTGAGAAAATTTTTAAGCTAAATTTTCATCTGAGAAAAGGAGATTCTAGGGATTTGAATCTTCATGAACTTCCAGCGTATGAGCCAATAAATTCCCTTTTGGTGTTAGAGCTAGTTTGAGCAGAGCAAATTTGGTATAATTTACCTGGTTTTTACATTTTGAGAACTAAAAAGAAATTAGTTGCATCCTTCTAGTGGAAAAACAACCCCACTGGAGTGACTGGGTGAGAACCAGATACTTCTCTTTTTCCAATAGCCCTGTTGCCACACCTCACTGGAAAATGCACCGAAGTGCTTCATGAGGAAAAAAACAAAAAAAACAAAAAAAACCCAAAAACTCTGTGTGTAAAGAATAGGTCTTTAATTAGACAGTAGAGTACTGCCCATTTTCAACTCTGATTCAAAAATAAGAGCAGAACACAAAACTTTCCTCAGTAGGAGCAATATTAATTTGAGTGGAATGAATATAGAATCTGAATCCAATTATAAAGTCATCCAGTGATAATATCAGGATATCGAGGTCAATGTGTTGAGCACTGTGTGATAGTAAGGCAAATTATTTTCCATTTAGCTGTGAGTCTTTCTCTAAAGAAAAAAAATCCCATTCTACCTTATCAATCGCAACTAATAAGTTCTAAGAATATGAACTGCTTGTATTTTGGGAACTTTCCAACCCTCTCATCCTAGCACGTAAATCCCATTTTGTGTGTGTAAAGATAAAGGCATCTGAGAGAGGTTCATCACACAACAAGGCTATAAAAATATTAATAGCTAAGAATTATTCTAAATTTTCTAAGAACTATTCTAAATGTTCCACACGTATAATTCCACATTATTCTCGTAACAATCTTATGAACTATAATTATCCCCATTTTACAGATTAGCAAGCTGAGGTATTGAGGTAGGCAGTTTAACTTGGCCAAAATTATGCTGCTGGGAAGAGGAAGAGGCAGTGGTCAGAGGCAGGCATTCTTGCTCCAGAGCCTGTGATCCTGACTGACTGTACTTCTCAAAGGCAGGCTGTTAGGTCATGGAGTAGACACCTTTAGTTGCTTACCCAGACTCTACTTTCCCCTTAGTCTTTTTCACAGGTGCCTAGATGTTAGGAGGTTGTGAAGTCCATGGACTTTATGAGACGCTTAGCCCACTCTGAGCTATCAGAATGGAGCCTGGACGGCGAAGGCCAGTTGGTATATTCCTTCCCCCCAGCTACGGCATTTAGTTCAGGAGCAGACCTAAGAGAGCCACAAGGGCAAATCCCTACCTTGTTGTCACAATGCGAGAGCAGACCCTCGCTTTCCCAACCACACGTGGTGCGGTATGTGGTTATGAAGGCTGAAATTGCCGCAGCCACTTTACCACCATGAGGGAACGGGTCTAGCCTGAAGCTGACAGTGTGGAAGGCAGGGAAGAGTGACAGAAGCCACCAGTGCCTTCACGACAGCACTGAGCCACTGACCAGATTGACTCTGAAGTCTGACTTCCCGTGAACTTGCAGTGGGTGAGCCAATAAATTCCCGGTCCGTGTTAAAGCTAGTTTGAGCAGAGCAAATGAAGTATAATTCACCTGCTTTTTACATTTTGCGAACTAAGAAGAAATTAGTCGTGTTCTTCTAGTGGATGAACGACCCCACTAGAGTGAGAACCAGATACTTTGTTTATTTTTTATTTTACTTTTGAGAGAGAGAGTGTGTGTGAGTGGGGGAGAGGGGCAGAGGGAGACAGAGAGAATCTAAAGCAGGCCCCATGCTCAGCGCCGAGCCTGACTTGGCAGGGGTGGAGGCGGGGGAGGCAATCCCACAACCCAAAGATCACGACGAGCCCAAATCAAGAGTCTGTTGCTCAACCGACTGAGCCACCCGGGTGCCCTGAGAACAGATACTTTACAGAGCCTCAAGTATTCAGGCCAAAAGAGCAGCCAGCAACATATGTTTTTGCCTTTTAAATATTTGTTAGTGTAGGTCAGAGATGGCAAATACATAGGGCGTGAGCCCTCCCCGTTCTGACGCCAGTAGCAACATTTCTAATCAGCCATGACAACACTTCTGTTGAGCGTTCCTTCTTGTCACTGTGCCTGAGGTAGCCTCAATTAAGACATCAGAGTTTGAAAATAAAATTTGTGATCACTGATATAGGTAATCACTGAATTTTACTACAGTATAAACTCGGCAATTTTGGGAAAAGACTTCACTGTAAATCAGCATGTCTCTGTAGGAACGCTATTATAATCGGGACTTGCATTGTCCTCTAAGAAGCAAATGGGATCATGGAAAATGTGACAAGAAAACACAACTCACTTATAAACCTTTATAGTAATTTAAAATAAATAATAAAATTTTGCTCTGAAGCCTATATAAAAAGGTCTAGATCTACCACATGCATTTCTTGTAAGGCATCCCAATATACTATGAGTGATGCCTATAGAGCTTATGATTTTTTTCACATCATTAATGTTTTGTAAAATCTATGATATAAATATTAATTACACTTTTAATTAACATTGATATTTTCATTTACATAGGCCTTGTGATCGGATGGCCCAGGTCGTTTAAAAAGGAATTAATCAGTCAGCCAATAATAAACCAATTATCCAATTAAATTTGAGAGCTTTTCTTCCCACAATAAAAAGACTACAGAGAGTAGACAAATCGAGACTCATTCCTCTGATATTACAGTAATTCTCAGATTATGTTTGTTACATTTATGTTAATGACTGTGGCATTTTTTTCCTCACTGATAATAATTTTGAAACATTTAATCTCACCCTCCCCTATCCTGTTACTTATAGATGTAGCTATCCCTCTATAGATACCCCCCATTCAAGTATCAATCCTAAGAGGTATCACTCATGACAGTACTCACTATTTAGGAGTCTTTTAAACTATTTAAGGAACCATCCTGCAGTTCATCATTCAGTTGTGACAGAAGTGAAGCATTAATCCCTATGTGAGTGTCTACCTTGGGCGGGGTGTCATTTGGGGCACTGGGGACACGTCACAAGAAACAGAACACACATACTCCCTGCTTATATGGGACTTAGTCTGATATTTGTTCAGTGGAACAAAAGTCAACAGCAACCAATATTCATAACTATGTCTATCCTTAGTCTGAATGCTTTAAAGATTTTACCCAAAATATTTGCAGTTACTGTTGGACGTGACCCATGAAAACAAATGCATTTTTAGTCACATTCGAGGTAGCGCTCGGCTCGCCTTTTCTCATTTAAGCTCCCTCTTTCCTATTTCCCTGCTGCTTGATTAAGACACATCGCACAACCCTTGCAGCCTCTGTGTTCTTCAGGACATGTCAGCAGGGTTTGGACACAGCAGAACAACAGCATGTCCTCAGTCAGTGTGACATCTTACTCCCGTCTCAACAGTTCAAGATACGAATTGAAAATTCTTTTAAAAGCTCTTGCTCATGACCTGGTAATTAACTGTATTTATGGAGATCCAGTGATGTGTGGAGTATTCTAATAGCCTGCCAGCACAGTGTCATGTTTCTGTGGCAGCTGTGGGGTGTGAGAAAGAGATATGCAACCACAAGTACAATCTTCCAGTGACAGCACAACTTTGCTCTGATTCTCGTATCCTTCTTAGTAGCTGTACCTTTGGCCCTGATGCACTGGGAAAGCAAGGGAGGGTGGTCATGTCAGAGGGAACCCTGAAGCTTAAATGCTACATTCTTTCTCCTGCAGATGTTTCTTTAAGGTCAAGTTGCTAGGATCTCTTTCTTGCTCAGGTAGTACTTCCTTTCTTTATGTAGCTAGCCAAGTGGGATGTGTCGTTGATGTTGGTGGTGTTCTTACTCGAAGGTACAGGGCCTGTTCTATGGTGATGTCTTTTTAGCCTCAGTTTTGTTTGAACTAAACTAAGCTCAGAATTTGAGTACTCTATGAGGAAAGCAGCCAGGAATTAATTCATTCCTCCTTTCTCTCTTTCTTTCTTTCTTTCTTTCTTTCTTTCTTTCTTTCTTTCTTTCTTTCTTTCTTTCTTCTTTCCCTTTACTTTTCTTTCCCTCTCTCTCTCCCTTTCTTTCACAACTGAATTAGCTATTCTCAGTTTTATAACCATAAAACTTAGTTTCATACAGAACTTTGCACTCAGAAGACTGATAGCGATTGTACTTTTGTTTATGGAAATTTAAAAAATGGAATTATTATTATTAATAGAGCTTGGGGTGCCTAGGTGGCTCAGTCGGTTGAGCAGTTGACTTCAGCTCAGATCACGATCTCACAGCTTGTGGGTTCAAGCCCCGTGATGGGCTCTGCACCCACAGCTCGGAGTCTGGAACCTGCTTTGGATTCCGTGTCTCTGTGTCTCCGTGTCTTTCTGCCCCTTCCCCACTCAAAAACAAATAAACAGTAAAAATATTTTTAAAAATGGAGTCTGTAATTCAGACGCTGGCTATCTGTTCACTGATCTCATTTCCTTTTCTCTCAGGGCATTTAGCCAGGCTATATTTTCCTGCTTTTCTAAATAGATGTGCCCAAATGATCGGGTTCTAGAAACATGTAGTGATATACACCATTTCCATCCATGGCTACTAAAATCTTTCCACTCATGATCTATGAGCTTGATGAAGATAAGCATGGCAATGGTGAGAGACACACAACAGAAGGAACCTGGATCTTGAAATCACCATTTGGAGGAGAGGCAGATGTCAGGATCATCTGCTTTGAGCCTTTGGGAGCTAGGAAAGAAAAGAATGCATTTGGCCATGAAACATTTTGAGATTTTTTTATGACACCTAACATAACCTTAATTGATACGCTTCGTACCCATAATTATCAAACTCTAAAGAATAAAAGTAGAGGCAACAGACTGACTTTCACGTGGAGATGTTCTCTTTTGAAACTGATTTATTAAATACAGATTTCAAAATCTATAATTACAACAAACCATAGCAATAAAGCAGAGAATTCAAGAACCAATTTGTCAGTGCACATTTATACCCAACAAAGCAAAGAGTCTGTTATTACAGAAGATTTCAGTAGCTTTCTAGGACCAGGTCCATCCACCATTTTTCTCTCATGGATTTGGAATAGGCGAGAGTGCTAACAATCATTTTTATTAATTTCTCAAGATGACTCTGGAGCATTAGCACAGCAGTGAGTGTCTAGGTTGAGTTACAGATTCCTGACAGCCTTCTCTGTTGAAGTGGGCTTCTTCCCTCTGAAGGCTCAGTCAGTTTCCATGGTGATAAGTACTGGGCCCACCTGAGGCCTTCTCACTGAGGGGCTTGGTGGGGGTTCAGGTGACTTTACAAAGAGAATATGTGAAAGCCTTAGGATGACGAAAGGAAAGGGTCACTGAGCACTCAGAATGGCCTCTTCCCCACCGGATTTGGTGGTGTCTTACTAGGAATGAAAGATGAGAATGAAAAGGCAGAAGAACATGGATTCCTATTGTCACAGAAATTTCCAGAATAAAGAAAGGAAGTTTTATTTTTAAGTCAGAGCTGAAGTGGCTGACAAGAATTTGTGAGGCCCTGAAGAAAGCCAGAGATGGATTAATTCCACTCTTCAAGCCTTACAGTTTTGGCTTTCAGATACAAGAGCAGAACTCATTGGTGACTTCCAATGATCTGCTCCCACAGTGAATAGCTAGAAATGAATCAAAAGCTGGCAAGAGCTGAAAAGTGAGTGGGCATGCCTCTGGCTCACAAACGTAAGATACAATTTCTGAATATATATCGACTGTTGCCACGGTGGGTCAGCCCTTGCGGGAGATTCTTCTATCACCAATCTGATGTGTAATATGTATTAGAGTCATTACCAGGACATTCAAAGAAAGTACCTGTTAACAGAAGGTGGGTTGTTTCTCATATGAGCAGATGAATAGAAGTCACGTAAAGCACGGCCAATTTCTTTTTGAAGTTCTACTAGTATCCAGTGCCAGTGTTACTCATTCATGCTTTGGCTCCTTCCAGAAGCACTAAAGGGAATGGTGTGCTTGTAATACATGCTGCTGATCCGTAATTCCTTTTGAAAAGGCATCTTTCTGATTTTCAGCTTTGAGCTATACAATGCCCCCTGCTGTTCAAGGTACAGTTTGTAATTTTCCTCAAGCCCCCATTCTGCTGGCCTTGTAAAGTGTTGGCTGAAGTAGAACAAAAAGGTAGGAAAACAATTTTCTTTCTTTTTTTTTTTTTTAATTTTTTTCTTTCAACGTTTATTTATTTTTGGGACAGAGAGAGACAGAGCATGAACGGGGAGGGGCAGAGAGAGAGGGAGACACAGAAGAACAGGAAATAGGCTCCAGGCTCTGAGCCATCAGCCCAGAGCCCAACGCGGGGCTCGAACTCACGGACTGCGAGATCGTGACCTGGCTGAAGTCGGACGCTTAACCGACTGCACCACCCAGGCGCCCCGGAAAACAGTTTTCTTGAAACACACCAAGAAAGTGAAGTTCAAGGAGCCTGCTGCACCCTTTGGATCTCACAGGGTCGACTGAAGATTGCATTCTCTACTGTGGTTCCATTTAATTAATTAGCTTTTTTCCCCCTCTCAGACCATTTTTTCCCACAACCCAACCTGTCTTATTTATCCTAACTTATCAAATGTATTTTTTCTCTTTAAGTATTTCCCTTTCAATGCACTCTATGGAAGCATAATAGAAAGTAGAAAGAAACATGATGAAATGCATTGCAATTTTAATCGAATATTTAAGACCAACAATTTTGTGGTAGGCGAGGCAGCGTAATCAGCTAACACAGTTCCCGTTGTCCTTCTTCAAAGTCAGTTGATCTTGTTCTACTAGGTCTTTGGGAACACAACCACCTTACTTGTTTTTAATTGGTGCCTTCCTCTTCCATTTATCAAATCCAAGAGAGAGGAGCACATAGAGTGAGTAATCTCAGAAATTTAACACAGTATCCACTTGACAGCAGATGAGCTTAGCGAGCAAATCAGAAAGGATGGAGAAGTAGCAAGAACATGCAGAATTCTGCCACGATCCTTGGTTCCAGCCTCATCGACTTTAGGTGCTCATTAAACATCCATTATCCTCCTTGCTTATGAGGACACCCCACACTGCAGTAGTTATAGGCTCAGACAACAGCAAAGGTGATATGGCAGCTGGCTTACTCTGGGATTGGGAACACAACACGCCCCCAAAGTAATAAAATTTCTTATTAAAAGGGAAGATATCTTTAACCGGCCCTTCGTTTCCCCCCTGAGACTGACAGGCGATTTCAACTGTTTATTTTTACTTAGCTCCGATGAATGGCTCTATTTCATTCAGCTTCACAATAATTTGGTGGTTCACGTTGCTGCTGGCACCGAGTGGAAGTGAAGGGCATCATTAGAGGCATTCCTTAGCAATCGTGGTGAAATTAGATTCTTTGGAAACTAAATCACGCCTTAGTTTCAAGAAGGGGAAGTTGGACAAGAGGAAAGTGATGTGAAATTGGTCGAATTATCCCTACCTTTCAAGACATTAGACAAGGTCAGAAAACCAAAATTTAAATTATATTTTCACTCATGTATGCACCCTGTCTCTAATAACTAGTTCATAAGCGTATTGATATTTACACCATGTCTGTTTACTTTTAGAGAGCCCGTTTTCATTAAATTGTGCAAGTGTGGGTGTACGAATATAGGGCTAGTTGGTGAATTGCTTTATTCTCTTGACTTGAAATATAAGTAGATTTTAAGTACAGCCTAGCGAGCACTAAATGAGGCCAAAGAAAACATTTCCTTCTGCCTCCCAGCGCCTCCTTTCTATTTTGAATGTGTTCAGTGAGGTTCCCTAAACTTCAAGCATGTTCCCATTTCCAGACATTTCTGTTTGCATTCCTCTCTACCTAGAAACCTCTTTTTTTTTTTTTTTTTGTAGCCCTACCTGGCTCCCTCTCTTCCTATAGCAGGTCTCTTTTGAAAGGTCCTCCACCAGGGATGCCTTCTGAAATGGTTCCATTTAAAATGGTTCATCAACCTTAAGTTATTCTTTGCTTCCCAATTTGACTTATGTTCTACCTGTCAGTTACCTCCATATATGTATATAATTTCCCTTACTTTTTTATTTTCTACCTCTCCCGATAGAAAATAAGCTCTTTGAGTCTTTGTGTGTCTTCTTCACCGCTATAACCCCAGCTTCTGGAATAGCATGTGGCACATCGTAGGGTTCTTTATTTATTTGGCACAGATCAATGAATAAATAAGGGAAAGAGATATGGTACTGCTATAGGAAGTTAAAATGACACTTCTCAAATTCCCAGCCACATACCTTGAACTCTGTCATCTACCGCCTCATATAAGAAAGCAAAGCAGAATGGGCTTTAGAAGAATAGAAGAATAGAATGTGCAATAGAAGAATATCTTTGAACCATTTGTTATTTATTTAAAAAAAAACAACCACCTTGATCTCAAATTTTATTTTCTTAGGTTTCACTGGTAATGATTTGCTTCCAGTCGTGATAATAGCGTGTTCCAACATCTGTCTTAAAGGCCCCATGGTGTGAATACAATTGTGACTAGATCAGGGTGACAAACTTGTATTCTCCTCCTCTGTGAACATTTTAATTACTTTTGGATTCTCACAAATAAAATAACCGGCATCTAGCATCCAGTGCCAGCTCATTTGTGAAGCCACTAGGAACCACACAGATGAGTGAATACACTCCTCCAATTCCGAAACATGCCAGCCGGGCCAGCTTGGAAGGGATGCCGTCAGTTCCCCTGGGTCTCACTGAAGGGTCTGCCCAGATCAGTGTGTGAACATGTTCAAAGGTGGGAAGCCTATAGCGATATTTTCATTGATGTGTTTGACATCTTCGTTATGCATTTTGTGCTTTGTGACTAAGTACGTAGACATAATGCATATGGTTTTCATATATAGATATGAAATGAGATATTCCAGGTAGAGGGGATGCCCCAGTGTTTTCCATGCATTTGTGCTCAGAGAATTGTGTTCACAGAATTTATGAATCCAGCACTTGGTTATCTGGGACAGGCTGGTCTGTAGTTTCTCTAGAGAGCTTTCAAAGAAGCATGCAATATTCTCTCTTCTTACATGCCTGGTACACACATGTAGAACTTTGCATATTTGAAAGATGTGTTGCCACGATTTGGTGATAGTAATTAATTCTTGCTGTAAGAGGGGCATTTTGCATTTTCATTAGTGTGCTTGTTCCGTCATATCTTGGCACCATTAGAATGTAGGTTAAATCACTGCCTAAATTGGTGGGTTCTCTCAGCTGAGGAGCACAAGAGGGTACAGAGTCTGAGAAATCTCTGGGAAAATCCAGTCATCATCACAGTGGGTGATAATATACTTGTGTTTTGTCAGGGAACTAGGTTTTATACATATTTTGAGGTCAATATAGAAAATTCAATGTCTGTATCCAGTATTGCTGAGTATTATGGACATTGGGATACATAAGGCTGTGTGGCATTGAATACATATGAAGTAGGTCTTACGTGGCTGTGTCTAAAAACTGGGACAGTGTAGTCTGTATATTAAAATACTCCATGTATTATAAGATAATGATTCCTTCCTTATGATTTAGATACTATTTTTTTAAAAAATGTTTATTTATTTTTGAGAGAGAGAGACAGAGACAGAGACAGAGACAGAATGAGCAGGGGAGGGGCAGAGAGAGAGAGGGAGAGAGAGAGAATCCCAAGAAAGCTCTGCACTGACAGTGTGGAGCCTGACGCAGGGCTCGAACTCATGAACCACGAGATCATAACCTGAGCCAAAATCAAGAAGAGTCATGGGCGCTTCACTGACTGAGCCACCCAGGTACCCCTGTGTAGAGAATTTTTTTTTTTAATATTATCTGATTTATTCTCCTCACACAGTACTGTAGTGTGAACCAGATTCATGTCAACACTGGTTCTAAACAAAGAAACTGAGACTCAAAGAAGTGGCTTCCCTATCCATCCCATAGTAATCACTGAGGCCACAGGTTAGACCCTGACACTTGATATTCAAGTGCGTGATGTCACCAGAAAGATGCTGACATGTTTCTACATGGTGCCTGTGGTGCACTTTTTTGATAGACCTACTAACAAAACAAAGAAGTACTTAACGTGTGTCCCTCCCTCATGGGGAATTTTTCCAGTCCCACATATTACTATAAATGGGGGTGCTCACTACAAATGGGGGGAAATCTACTTTTGGCCCACTGACTAAGGAACGAGAACTCCTGGGCCCAAATTGCACTTGCCAAGTGGCATTTCTCTCTTCTTTGGTTTCAATTCTGGGCAGCATACTGATTTCTGGTTTCCTCACTTGCCTGACTAAGGAGAAGGAGTCTGGAAACACTCTATCTCCCTCATTTGCCTGCAGCCGTTGGTGGTCCCTTTGTGATAAAGAAGAGACAGGCAGACACAGCTTTTGTTTTTTCCTTATTTACTCTATGCGGTGTTTTCTGTAACGGAGACGCTCCCCTCGTTCTGATTTGGGGGGCGCTGGGTGTTGGGAGAGCACGCATATGGACCCGAGATGTCCTAGCAGGTTCCTGTGAGCTGGGAGCGCACAGAGGCAGCTGCACCATTTAGAGCGTAATTGGCAGTGCTGTAGATCACAGGATGCCCAAAGTTCACCACGAGGAGATAGAGATGTCAGAGAGGACCCCTGAAGAGACACATCAAAAGCTTCTCCCTTCTGCCGCTCTCGATAACGATTCCAACTGCGTATTGCAGGTTGTGTGTTGTTATGGTGACAGGAGGGGGAATAACTTGGGAGGCAAAGGGAGGAAATAGGCTGGACCAGCAGCGCATCTCTGAAATCTTTGTGAGATGGGTCTGAAATTTGGGATAGCCTCGGGGATGTAGAGTTGGGCCGCAAGATGTGTGACGAGTGTGGGCGTTTTGAGGTTAATAAAGCTTTCCACTATTTTTTTCTTTCGTCAAAGCAATGGCACGTGGCACCCAAGAGCATGAACTCTGACACCAGAATGCCTTGTTTCAAAGTGAGCCTCCACTGCTTAACTAGCTGTGCCATTTTAGCTCTCCAGATCCGTAAAATGGGGGTAATGGTAATGCCCATTTTCAAAGCACGCCCTGAGGAGTAAATGCATTGATGTGCGGAACTCATGCCTGCCCCCGTAATAAGCGACTGATGCATTTTGACTGTTCATGATTTTCACAGGAGGTCGTGCAGTGCACAGGAAGGCTCTGGGGTTGACTGTTGGGGTTTCAATTCTTGTTCATTCCCTGCCCATCTGTGTGGCTTTGGGCCACCTAACCTCGCCATCCCTCAGCTTTCTCGTCTGTAAAATGAGGATTTTTTATAGTAGGTCTCTCATAAGACACTTTTAGAATAAATAGGAATACATGAAGGGCTCAGTTAATTTGTTATTATTACTTCAGGAAGCCACGCTTAGTGAGGTAGCAGAATGCCAGGAGTGGGGTGGGATGGCGGTACCTTCCTAACACCGTGGTGTAATAAGATTCAGAGTCCTGCCTGCAGTACCATTTTTCTTCTGGAATAAGAGTTCCCACTGACTGAAGAAATGTAACCTATGAATTTTCTCTTGTCCTCTCAAATACTAATGATAAAAAGAGTACCTATAGAAACTGTATTTATAAAAAGAATGTCCTTGTCACGATATCCCAGGCAATGTTGGATGATTATTACTGCCAAGGGAACAATTAAAAATATCCCACAAGTATCACTGGCCAATATTTATAGAATGGACACAATAGATGTTAAAATTGATTAAAGTACAATGCCTCTTATCTCCTAATTACCACCAAAATTGAAAAGAAATTGAAATTTTATGACTCCAACGTTAGCACCTAATAATAGTAAGTCATATGTATAATGGTCCCAAATATTCACCACCTCCTAAGAGGCAGGGCACACTTTCCTATCTTCATGACTTTGGGTTTGGCCACCTGTCTTTTTTGATTGACAAAAGATAGATGGAAGTAACAATATGCAGTCAGACCTTGGAGACATTGTGGGTTCGGTTCCAGACAGCTGCAATAAAGAGAATATTACTTTATTGCCAAAAAAAAAAAAATGCCAACCATCGTCTGAGCTCTCAGTCAGTCATAATCACTGATCACAGGTCATCCTAACAGATATAATAACAATTTAAAAAGTTTGAAATGTTTATAGAATTACCAAAATGGGACACAGAAACATGAATAAATCTGTAGGGAAATGGTACCAGTAGATTTACTCCTTGTGTGGTTGCCATTTGTAAAAAACAAAACGAAAAAAAAAAATGCAATCTAAGAAGTGCAATAAAGTGCAATAAAATGAGGCATGCCTATGGTGTAAGTCACCTTTTATACACACTGAGAAACCAAAGCATTCATGTGACTCACTTTATCGCAATATTCACTTTATTGCAGAGGTCTGCAACCCAGTCTGCCATATCTGAACTATCCCTGTACTGCTTCTCAGCAAAAACATTAAGAAGCATCTGGGATTCTTGCCACTCTCTTGAGTTTCTGCCCTTCACCATGCCAACAGCATTTTCTAGAGAATGGCTGCTCATTCAGAAAAGTCACATACAGCCCAGTCAAGCCAAGCAGATTCCAGCAAAATTGCAGCAGACCTGTAGCTATCGTGGAAGGAAGCAATAAATTAAATATTTACTTTGTAAGTCACTAAAATTTGAGAGTTGTTTATTGCTGCAGCAAAAGCTGAATAATAAATATAGAACCATTTTTAGAGGACTTGCTATATGCCCAATGCTTAGGTAAGCATCAAACATACTCTCATTTTATCTCCTCCTTATCCCTATGAGCTAGACATTATTATTACTATTTAGCAGATGAAAAATAGAGTAAATGTTGGATAATTTGCTATACAACTTAGGAACCAAGTTGAGATTCCACTCAGGACCATCTAACTCCAAAGACTGAAGTCTTAGACAATGAAGGTGCTGCATTCTGAGGATGGAAACTGTATACAATGGATGTATTGAAGGTACCACATATTCAAATCCTCACCATTCTTTACAGTTCAACCTAAGAATTCTTCATAGATATGTGTGTGTGTGTGTGTGTGTGTGTGTGTGTGTGTGTGTACAGGATAGATAGATAGATAGATAGATAGATAGATAGATAGATAGATAGATATATCTCCCCATGAGAAATAATGCACACGATATTTTCTGAATGTATCCAAAGTAAATAACAAATATTGAGTAACAATCAAAATTTTCCAGGACTGAACCTTTAATGAAACTAGATGTACTTAGGTGATTTGGATACAACCTAAACCACACAGAATCTTACTCCAAGGATTTGAATTCTCATGGAGAAAAGAAGCTGGATTTTTAGTCTAATTCTTTTAGATTCTTAGCATAGTCTCTGTGGCCCTTTCTGTATAAACCCTGGCCTTAAGAAAGGCCCCTGGGCCTCCTGGACTTTCTCTCCCCAGCCCAGGTTGGAAGAGTTCTCTCTATTGGAGAAATGAATAATTCAGAATTAGAAACTACGTGGGTCCCCCCACCCCTCAGCCTCCCAACTTGGTCATAGCCTCATTATGGGAAAAGCCATTCCAAAAGGCAAACAGCTTTTCATAATTGTTATTTAATGGATATTGCCTGCTCCAGGGATTTCTTTCTCAGTATCTATTTGTAATTCAAAGGTCAGCGGAACACCACTGGCATATACAAGGATTCTGAGAGATTTGTTCCTCCTGATTGAAATTCAGATACAGCACATAGTAGATTAGTCTAGGAGCCTCTTATGTGGTACGGGTCACAGTTAGGACGGATCTGACCTCGTCTTAATACTGGATCTTCACCGTCACTCAGAAAACTGACCTATGAATGTGAAATATGACCCGGAGCACTTCACTAGCCGGGCATAAGGGGGAGGTCGCCAAGTGCAAGGGCTTGATGCTCTGCCATGATCATTATCCTTCCCCTTAACTGGCCCTAATATCACCTAAATGGGGTTCTCCTTAAGATAACTTAAGCAGGAAAAGGTGGCCTCGGAGAGTAATTTAGGCATCATGTAGGTATATCTTTGCATGATTTATATGGCAAGCTATACTTAAATTAGTAATGGCAGTCTCATTTCAAGATATTATATATTGAAATATTATTCAACAAGAAAGCTATTTTCCAAGTAGGCATGGATGATGATTATTTATTAGGTTAAAATTCATCCCTACTTCCCATGTGATCACCACTTCCATTTCGAACGAGCTTAAAGCTCTCACACACTGCAGTTTATGCATGAAGACTGGCTGCTTAGAAGCACTTGTGGCTTGAGCTCCAGGGAAGGAAAATACTCCCAATCGGTTCACAGTATTTATGGTAGATACTTGTTTACTTCAAAAACAGAGCCTAATTAAAAATCAGAAAAGGACAAATTCTAGAGCTGCCAGCATGGTTTGTGTGTGTGTGTGTGTGTGTGTGTGAGAGAGAGAGAGAGAGGGAGAGAGAGAGAGAGAGAGAGAGAGAGAGAGAGAGAGAGAGAGTTTTCTTTCCTTCTGTTTTTAGTTTATAGCATGATATTTGGAGTTCACTGTTGAGGTTATTTCCAATCAAATTGCATTCAAGCCTAGAACAATGTATAGGTTGTCAGCATGGATGCTAGTGGACTATGGGCCACACGTCTTCTAGGTTTAAATGGAGGATATAAAACTAATGTCTGTAAGGTCAACATCATTTCTCCTCCCCCAGAGAAAATCTGGCAGTAATTTTGAGGATAGAGACTTGAAAGGAACAGCCAGTAATGCTTGAATAAAAGCTAGGAGAGGAATGAAAGCTTATGAAGTAAGCAAGCGAGGTCAAGGGATCCAGTTTCTGTGTGAGACCCTGACACCAATGACAGGGACAGCCCTCCACACGCACCCCTGGTCCACGGACTTCACCTTATCAAGTCGTCAACTGCTGGGTTTTCAAACGGTAGCTTACACATTGAGGCTGGGATGAGCCTGAAGCAGGGCTCTGTGGGACCCAGCACAGTTAATTTAAAAGTAAATAAATACATGTTTATTCATTTTTGAGGGGGGGGGAGGGGCAGAGGATCTGAAGCAGGCTCCGAGAGGACAGCAGTGACCCTGGTGTGGGGCTCAAAGTCATGAATCCTGAGACTGTGACCTGAGCCGAAGTCTGACACTCAACCGACTGAGCTACCCAGGCACCCCGGGACACTTAATTCCCGAAAAAGTTGCCAAACCCTCTGTTGCCAATTTTTTCCCTCTTGTTCTCACTTCCAATCCAGCAAGATTTTCACCTCAGTCATTTCGTTCCACACTGCTTTTAGCACGGCATCTGCCAAAGAAATCCAATGGTTCTTTCTCAGTATGTATCCTTCTGGCCCCATCAGCAGCATCCGAGGTACTATTTTCGGTAATGATAAGGAAGAATGGAGTGGGAGCCTGAGAAGAAGTTTCCTGAGAAATTCTAATTAGGATTACCTCTCTGAGGAAAATAGTAAAGATATGCTGGCAAGCATCAGTGGTGGGACGGAGAGGAAAGAAGACACGGCACAGAAAGCATGGGCATGAGATGCCATGTGGCTGAGGGAGGGCTGCATGAAAATCACTGCAAGACTGCAATGAGTGGTTGTATTAGCGTACCTCATTCGCTTGCTGGAAAACTATCGACTCTGTGGGCTGTAGCTCCTTCCCCGCCTCATGCCACTGAAAGCTGTAGACATTTTTGAGTGGAGGAGGACGATAGGTAAGATTGTTAAATGATTACTATGTGCGAAGCATGGATTGAAGGGAATCACAGGCATTGACCGACACCTAGGCAAACAGGATTCTTATCCTGATTTTACATGCTGAGGTTTGAGAGGCCAAAAAGTTTATCCACCTAGTAAGTGAGTGTGCCAGGATTTGAACATAGCTCTTGGAACCAGCAACTCAGCCATTTACCCAGGAAACTCTGATAAATGTCCTATAATGTTGGAATGCATGAATGTGTTAAAAAACATGGCTCCTTTGCTGTATCAGTCACTGTGCCACATTGAAAGCATGCCAGGCACTTTTCTTAGTGCTTCAGATGTGCCAACCTAACCCTGAGCACAGACCTATAAGGTATATATATCATTATATTTCCCATTTTACAAATGAGGAAACTGAGGAATGAATGATTTGCTCCAGTTCTCATAGCTACTTAATTCAGTTAGATGAAAACCAAGATACATCCTATTTTATTACTGCCTTGCATGTATATAATTTATAAATTAAAAAATATACTTGTATTGAGGCTCTTTTTGTTGGGGTCTCTCTTTTTATACTAACAGGGTTGGGAAATTAAAAAAAATTGAGTCTATCTTAGACACTTGAACCCACTGGTCTAGTGCAGGGATCAGGAAACTTTCAGTCAATGATCCTATAGTAAACATTGTAGGGTTTGTGGGCCACATAGTCTCCATTCCAACTACTCAGCTGTGCTGAGGCAGCCACAGATGATATACACACAAATGGGCATGGCTGTGTTTCAGTAAAACTTAATGTACAAAAACTGGTAGCAGGCTCGATTTGGCCCATGGGCCAAATAGCTTCCAGACCCCTGAATATTCTGTTGAAAGAGAATAGTCCCATTGATGACTATGGCAGAGAATGCTGTGGCATCCGGTCATACCTACCTTTTTCTTTCTTTCTTTCTTTCTTTCTTTCTTTCTTTCTTTCTTTCTTTCTTTCTTTCTTTCTTTCTTTCTTTCCTCCCTTCCTTCCTACCTTCCTTCCTTCCTTCCTTCCTTCCTTCCTTCCTTCCTTCCTTCTTTCCTTTCTTTCTCTTTCTTTCTTTCTTTCTTTCTTTCTTTCTTTCTTTCTTTCTTTCTAGTAGAACCTGGGGACACTGGTTGGCTCAGTCAGTGGAGAGCATGTGACTCTTGATTTGGGGGTTGTGAGTTCACACACAAGTAAGTAGGCATGACACCTACTTAAAGATAATAATAATAAAATCCTCTAAAAAAATAAAAAAAGAAAGTAGAACCTGTATTTTTTTTAGCTGGTCATGTGGTTGTCGAGAATAGAAGTCACTCCATCCCTAAGCTGTGACCACGTGACAAATTCTGGCCAATGGGAAGTAAGCAAATATTGTATACCCATCTTCCAGGAAACCTATGCAAAAGGAGAAAAATCTCCTCTTTCTAGTGAGCTGGTATTTGGATGGAATGTAAGGCATCCCAACAGTTATTCTGGCCCAAGAGATCACCTTCAGAATGAAACTATACATGATGGAACAGAATGGGAGAAGAAATTGAAGCTCTCCAACTCTTGGGGCACCAAGGCATCCCATATCCTGACTTTCTCTACATGAAAGAGCTTCCTCTACATGAAAGAAAGAATTAAGCTTCTTTCTTGATTAAACTTGCTATTTGGGTTTTCAATTACACTAAGCCTAATCTCATCCTACATGATAGAGTGGTCCTGTATCTTTAACTATATCAGGAAGGTACACTTTTCTGAAGTACTAAGGAAATGACAGGATGGGAGGTAATGTGACATAAGAAGTCAAAACCTGATTTAACTTGAAGTCAAAACCTGGCTTTGCCTCTACTCCACGATTCTGGGCAAATTGCCTTTGTCTCACTGCCAGCTTCCTCATTTGTAAAATAGAGTTGGCTACAACTAATTCACAGGGGTGTTGTGAGGTTAAAATGAAATAAAATATGTGATAGTGATGAGGCAATATTTACCCAATATTGATATATATATATATATGTATATATATATATATATATACACACACACATATATATATATGTATTCATATATGTATATATGTATACATATATATATACATATATATATATTCTACACATGTATATCAATGCACATGTGCTTATATATGTCTATAAACACGTGTATAAATGTATGTGTATACAATATTACTATGGAAGAAAGGAAGTAGGTAGTAAATGTTAGGGAACTAACAAGGGGTATTCTTCCAAGCAAGGCTGACCTAAACATATGGCAGCCATGCTGTATGATTTACCATTTTCTAGTTGTGCTAGGCATCTTTTAGCTCTCTGTACATTGACCTATGCTGGTCCTTCTGACATGCATGCCATTCCCTGTTTAATAAACTTTGGCTCATCTTTAAACTCAAATGGTTTTCTTTATTTCTTTCTAATGTCTTTTCCAGCTCTCCCAAGCAGAATACATTTCTACTTATAATTCTGTCATACGCTATGAATACGTTCACCAGAGCATTTCATTAATTATTCACTTTTATTCCAAAGTGGAATAGAACTTCTAACACATCTTCTACTTTTCATTCATTCACTCAAAACATGTTTCTTCCATACATCAGGTACTGTTTACATTTAAGAGTTACCATAGTGTACAAATAGATATACTCCCTTTCCTTAGGAAACTTACATTTCGCGGGGTCGGGAGCGGGGGGGGGGGGGAGCCAAATACCCAAAAGCTAAATATATGAAATTTCAGATGTTAAGAAGGCCAAAAAGCATGGTTGGTGGATGGGAAGTGAGCTAGGAGGTGCTTACAGTTATATTATTCAGAAAGGCATCTCTGATGAGATTTCACTTGCACAAGAGAACCCAGTAAAGAAAGGGTGAGCCTTATAGGTGAGCAGAGAGCAGGAGCGTGCTAAAAGGATTGCAGGTAGGCCAGGGGGGGTCATGCAAAGTTTTTGTGGAGGGAAGTGATTTACGTATGTTCAGAAGAAGAGGGACACGATCATGAAAGACCTATTTGACTTTCATGGGTAGACTATGAAGACTCCTGAGATGGCAAGTAACAACCAATCTACTTACCAGGATCCCACTGGCTTCTCTACGGAGAATAGATCAAATGGGAACAAAGGCAGAAGCACTGAACCAGGGAGGAGGTTACACTCTGGGTAGAGATGGTGAGAAGTGGTTTGAAATGAGATATATTTTGAAGTTGACTAAAAATTAGTATCTCCAGTCACAGAACAAATATCTAACATATGTTTGTGGGAAGAATGAATATTGAAATAAATGATTCAGGATTAGAGCTAGAGAGTCTTAGTATTTAATCGAGGATTAAGTAACACAGTTGACCCTTGAACAACATGGGTTTGCACTGCATGCATATTTTTTGCAGGACAGCACTGTACATGTATTTTTCCTTGTGGTTTTCTTAACTTTTTACCCCTCCAGCTTAATTTATTGTAGAATATAGTACATATACATAGAACAATTTGTTAACTGACTGTTATCAGTAAGGCTTCTTGTCAATAGTAGGCTATCAGTAATTAAGTTTTGGGGGAGTCAAAAGTTAAACACAGAATTTTGACCGTGCAGGGGTTCAGTGCCCCCAACCCCCGTGTTGTTCAAGAGTCAACTGAAATTCGATTTCAGTTTCTAAATAGTTGTCAAAGAAGCAAAAAATGATTTTATGTGTTTCAATCTTTTGGAAAGTTAAAAACATTTTGGAAAACTAAGTTTGTGTTGTGAAAGCAAAGGCTTTAAAAACCATGGAAGGAAGACTTGAGGCTAATGTTTTCAAGTCTTAAAACAATAGCACATTATGATATTGAGGGTATCATTAGACAATAATTAAGTCAGTGCTATTAAGAAAACAAAAGCATTTTTTACTTCACACAACCTAAGACAGCTTAGGCAATCAAGAAATAATCAAAAGTATTTATGAAATCTCTAATATTAGTGGGTCGGGAGAGAAAAATATTCTGGCCATTTGCATAATGTTTTAGATGACATATCTACAGATAACATGTGAATAGGTTAATATTATGCAAAATGATGACAAACGATATTTAACTGGCTCTCTGCTTAGAAAGAATAATGTAGCAAAGTTTAATTATGATGGGCTCTTTTGCTAGTGGGACCTTTAAATTTCTGTGAACCATATTGAGAGATCACATAAAAGGAAAATGTGAAAGCTGGAAGAATGTTCACAATCTTGCCTTATTCTCAGAGAAAAGGAGTGTTGATCTAAAGAAGAAAACTTTAAGAATATGTTTGGATTTTCTAAATTACTTCCAAAAACATCCTGCACACAATTTTTAAATTTGTAACGCACATGCAGCCAGGTCCTGGATGATGTATGTTTAGATTTGAAGACAGAAGTGTTCTGAAACATCTTATCTGAATGCTATTTTAGGGAACAATCATGTCCCTCTTCACTCAAGCCTGCATGATCTTATGTAGTAGAAGGAATTTCCACTCCTTCAGAATAATCTCAACCAGTAACTTGCAGCCTCCTCCCTGCCTTCACAATCATTTCTCTTCAAGGCATGAGAGTGGCATCGGATAGTAAGAACAAGGAAAGCACAATGCACGTGCCTTGAACTTTCTTCCCATACTTTGCACACAGTCTTCTCTCTTCCTCATGAACAGATACCTATCTGGGGGCACCTGTGTGGCTCAGTCAGTTAAGCATCTGACTCTGGATTTCAGGTCAGGTCATGATCCTGGTCTGTGGGACCAAGCCCTGCCTCAGGCTCTGCACTGGCAGCCTGCTTGGGATTCTCTCTCTTGCCCTCTCTCTTCACCTCCCCCTGTTCACTCTCAAAATAAATAAATAAACATTAAAAAAAAAAAGAAAGATACCTACCTTGGTAAAGGTCAGTACATGGGTCACTAATGGGAGGTTTGAGTAGCTACAAGCTCATTTGGCCATTTGTGTAAGTCATGACCTCTACTCAACACTGCTACTGTTCATCTCCATCTATATGACACCTGAGACTTACCTCTCCGTTGGCTCAGATCTCAAGGTGACTGGGGTGGTTAATTTTATGTGTCCACTTGGTTGGGACAGGATGCCAGACATGTGGTCAAGCATTGTACCGATATGTCTATGAGAGTGCTTTTGGATGAGATTAACGTTTAATTGGGGGACTTTGAGTAAAACAGATTGCTCCCTAATGTGGGTGGGTCTTTGTCAAATCAACTGATAAATCAGTTTAAAACCTGAATAGAACAAAAGAGTGACTCCCCCCCCCAAGCAAAAGGGGGTTCTGTAGCAGAAGTCTTTCATACTTAAACTGAAACGTTTGCTCTTCCCTGAGTCTCTAGCCTGGTGACCTTTGAACTTGAACTGTGGCATCCATACGCTGGTCCACTCTGTAGATTTTGGATTTGCTAGCCTTTATAATTGCTGAGCCAATTCTTTAAAATTTTATATATATAGTATATATAATATATGCATTATATATTTTATTGTATAATAATATTAATATATAATTACATGTCAATTAGATATTAATATTATTATAAATTATTTTATATATATTCATTCTCTGGGAGTTTTGAATACTGTAGGGTGGTAGAGGGACTTGAGTGATTATCACTTCTTAAATCTCAACATTATTTTCAAAATATCAATAGGAGAATCAATTGCTTGTATTATAAACCTAAATAATTATTTCTGAAGTCTTCTACATGGTACTAACAGATTTGAAATTAGAAATATTATCATGGGAACTCATGCCTTTATTTTTTTTAAGTTTATTTACTTTGAGAGAGAGAGTTGGGGGGAGGGACAGAGAGAGACAGAGAGAGAGAAAAGCAGAATTCTAAGCATGCTCTGCACTGTCAGCACAGAGCCTGATGCGGGGCTTGAACTCACAGACTGTGAGATCATGACCTGAGCCTAAGTCAAGAGTTGGATGCCTAACTGACTGAGCCACCCAGGTACCCCTCATGCCTTGGTTAGAAGGGCAAATTAAGTAGTCTTTGCCGAAACCATATTGTGTGCTAAAGTGATTCAGTGAGATCATGGGGCTAAAGAATTCCCCCTTTTGATAAACCTTTGAATTGTTGAAACTCATTTTTAATAAAAATTTGGCAATACTCTAGGGTTCCTTAACTGGTTTCATATAATCAGAGAAGCATGACTTAATAAAGAAATGCAGTAAGAATTAAGTTGAAGAGATGTTCCAAAATTTAACATTTGAAATTCTTACGTTTGGGGCTTGGAGTTGCTATTTTAATTCAGAACACATAACACATTTTAAAGCAGGTAGTATTTTGGACTCAACCACTAGGTGAAAATGACTTTTTATGGCTTTTAAGAAAATCCGACCCCAACAGAAATAGAGATTAATGGACAATGGGCATTTTATGAATACAAATGTATATCATAATATTTTACGATGCCCAAATAATGATGAGTCAACTGTGGGTTATAGTGTTGCAAAAGCATAAAAAGATGACTGAATGTTCATAAAGCTGATCCTACAGGCTTGTAAGCCTGTATATGATATAATGTGTGGCAGCTACAGCCACGTTGGACTCTCAAGTTTTCTTGAATCCTATTATCTTAGAATTAACATGTGTCATAAATGCTGTAAATGACTCGAGAACGATACTTTAGATCAAGAGCTTTTACAGATTTACCAGTGGGTGATCAGTGAAATGGGAACATATGGGAAGAAATCTAAGAAGTGTGTGTCACGGGGGAAGGGATTGAAGACAAGGGAAATAGTCCTATATCAGTTATCTATGGATGTTTGAAGATCAGCTGGGACACCAGGATGATTGAGCCCATCTCTTTCTATAATATAGTCTCAGCACTTCTCTCGATCTGCATTGTGTCCCCTGTAAGATAACAGGGTTTCTTACATGGTGGCTTGGGGCTTTCAAAAGAACAAAAGCAGGAGCCAACAGGCTCTGGAATTGACACAGCATCTTTTCTGTCACCTTCTATTAGAGGCAGGGAGCCTGGTCAGAGTCATTATACAGGGCATGCCTACCAGGACACATGGTTCACCAAAGGTCACCAGTACAGCAAACTGCCCCAAGCTCAAAGCCATTCATGCCTGAAAATCTTAGGAAGTGGTTTTGGTATAGGTCAGCCTATGTTTTAAGTGGATTTAAACATTGCTAAATTAAATTTCACATTATAAATAGACACTTTCCTCTAAGCCCTGACATTGTTTGACACTTTATAAAAGGCAGGGATAAGGCAAAGTATTTTATATAATTTACTTCCTTGTTATACCACCTAGTGAGAGAGTTTTTCATCATTAGTCCAATTTTATAAGTGAAAATGGACTTAACACTGTTACAAACTTGTCTGAGGTCACATAGTAGAGTAGGTATTCAAATTTAACCAGTTTTATTCCAATATGAAACCTTTAAAACAATTTTTTTAATGTTTATTTATTTTTGAGAGTCAGAGACAGAGCGTGAGCAGGGGAGGGGCAGAGAGAAAGGGAGACATAGAATCCAAAGCAGGCTCCAGGCTCTGAGCTGTCAGCCCAGAGCCCGATGCGGGACTCTAACCCACGAACTGTGAGATCATGACCTGAGCCAAAGTCAGACGCTTAACCGACTGAGCCACCCAGTCGTCCCCTAAAGCGAACCCTTTAAATCCGCTTCCCTGGTTGTAATCCAATCCCAGAAATCCAGTTTCCAAAATTACAGGCGTCCATCACCATGCATGTACTGATTCTCTCTCCTAGGCTTAAACTGAACTCATTCCCAATGTGGCTTAACACACAAAGGAAGAGGAGCCTAAATTAAACCCCTTAAGTTTCACAAAAAGTTGCTTCCTAGGTAAAAATGAAGTCACAAGCTAGTAAACACAGACAGTTCCCGACTCCCACTGCTTCAATTTATGATTGTTTGACTTCACAATGGTGTGAAAGCAACACATTCAGTAGAAACTGTACTTCAAGTTGTGGTTGTTTCTGTTTTATTTTATTTGTTCTGTACTTCAACAGTTGAACTGGGATCCTTTCCAGGGATAGCAATATGTGGCATTAACCTCTTTGGTGCTCCTGGACAGAAGGAGTGACCACGGCTCCCCATCCACCACGTGACCACGGGGGTAAACAACTGAGATATTAACAGGCCTTCTGGACCCAGACAACCTTTCTGCTTTTCACTCTTCATACAATATTCAATAAATTCCATGAAATATTTAACACTTTATTATCAAATAGGCTTTTTGCTCGATGACCTTGCCCAACTGTAGGCTAATGTAAGTGTTCTGAGCACATTTAAGGTAGGCTAGGCTAAGCTATTGTGTTCAGCAGGTCAGGTGTATTAAATGCATTTTACATTTATGATATTTTTAATTTATGGTAAGTTTATCAGAACATAGCCTCATCATAAGTTGAGGAAGATCTGTATTTCACCACATGTGCCAAGGAACTTGCTGAAATTCTGTTAAAAGATGAGCCTGGCCATGCTATTTATTAATTTTAAGAACCTATTTGTGGACCATTACTTGGTGGTACATTCTTCACATATTATCTTATTCAGATCCTGCTTGTAGTGTAGGCAACGTATCTTGGCCAAATTGTGGTCTCTTTATAACCTGGACCATAGTGAAATATGATTATCTTATATATCTCTACCAGTGGTGGTAAGATTTATGGAGTCAGAGACCGTGTTATAGCATTTTTTTTTTTAACCTCCAGCATTGAACACCCTGCCGGAACCAAGTAGGAACTCAAGAAACATTTGTTGAATGAATGTTTGATAGTGACAAATACCTACATATTTTTTTTTTATCAATGTTAGCAAGCAGTGCCACTGAATGTCATTTCATTCATTCTAAATGATCGATTCTGCCACCCAGGCAGAAACACAATGAGCTGATGCAGATGAATTTAAGAAGCCCTTTGAGGACCTCTCTGCCATGGAATGTTGCCTGATAGAACTCAATACCTCACACTGTCAGATATGAATTATTCATTGACACTTCACTCCTACATCATTATACCTTTCATTCTGCTGTGTCTGCATAGATAGGATTGCTTCACACATCATACTCCGTAACATTTATAATCAGAAAGACTGGAAACATTTTCAGAGAGAAGAAAAACATGTAAGAATATGCTTAGGATAACCACACTGGTAATTGGTTCTCCAGTTTCCAACTAAGCAAGAGAAGTGCTAGAAGAAAGAAAAAGTGTGTTGCTTTTTGTCAAACTGTTCGCTGTTCAAGAATTAATTCAAAAAGAGAAACACCTATTTTCAAAAGGCATATGAAATATGGATCAATTTGTGAAATCTTACACTACATGTTCCAAAATAGGGTATTTTGCTGGCAATGATTGGAAAACACTGGCTTTGAAAATGTAGACATAGAATCATTCCAACCATGGAAATGTGTGAGTTGAGGACACTGTTATGAATTAATTATCACTGTGAGTGTGTGTGTGTGTGTGTGTGTGTGTGTGTGTGTGTGTGTGGTTGCTTTGTTTAGTCTTTCCGTGAGAAATAAACCATGAAGATTGCATTAGAAAGACAGATTTATACGCACATGAACACATACCTACCTACACAAAGAAAGCAAAAGAAATCAAATCAGAAATGAGCTTGAATTTAAAGAAGCCTGTAGACCCATTTGACCTCTTCTTTTAGTTTCCTTTCTGTTTACACAAAAAATGAAGAAGTACTATGTGCCGTTAGTATTGTAAGGTGACCAGGAATAGAGAGGTGACCAAGAGAAATACAGTGCTTATTCCATGAAGCTTAGTCTGTCTGATGACAGCCTGGTATATCTCCTTATAATTTATTTTTTATAGAGTTCGACTGTGCTGGAATCTACAGTTGCGAAGTAAACATACATTGCATGAGTAAAAGGAAATCCTGAAAACTTAATGCCATAGAAATAATTTTAGTTTATAAAATTTAGATATTATAGGTTTGTAAATGCTAATAGGAACAAGATTATTTATGCTATCGTGTATTGTGTGCAAGGATCATAGAGATTCCAAAAAAAATAAAAATGTAAGAATTCAAGGTGATGAAATAATGCAACAGTGATGCAAAGATATTTGTGATGTTAATTTGAAGCTAAGTCACATAATTGTATTCATTTGGTTGGGAGAGGATATGTTATAATACAAACATAAAAGGAAGCTCCTGCAGGTCTGTCTATATGGGCATTTAAAAAAAAATTATAAATACTCATGGTGGAAATCTCCTGTAAGGTGTGTTCTATAAGATTCTATTACCACAATTTATCACACAGGATAAATATATTAGATACTGAAGTAGTTATGAAACATACAGTACTTGGTAGAGGTAAATGTTTTGTGCTTAACATGTATAAATGGGGAAATGGGGAATAGGATAAAGGCACAAATGCTTGACCCATCTGCCTGGTGCTGCTTGTTGTGGTTTCTCTGTCTCTCCAGGCTTTGTCTCCACTCATCCAGCCCCTGAGCCTCTTCTTCTAGTCCCCTGAGTGCTTCATGCTACCAGCCACCAAAGGGCGTTGGCAAATGCTATGCCCCCTTGCAGAAACGCTCTTCCTGCCCTCCGTTCAACCAACCATCATGTCACCCATGACTTTAGCCAGAAGCCATTCCTGAATTGCCATGATTATGGCGAATCTCCATGGTGCTCTCTTAAAGCACCATGAGCTTCTCCATGGCATTTATGGCAGCCCTAATTTTATATGCATAAATGCAATGTTATGCATAAAATGAACTTTCTGTACAATTCTATATGTACTTTTATCTACATGTTAACATAGGGCTCTCCCCCATCACACATGATTTACTGCAGATCTGTCATATTATGGATTCTTCGTATATGTTTATTGAATAAAAAAAAAATGAATCGGGGTGGGGGTGATGGTGCCTGGGTGGCTCAGTCAGTTAAGTGTCTGGCTCTTGGTTTTGGCTCAAGTCATGATCTCACAGTTGGTGAGTTCCAGCCCAGCACTGGGCTCTGTGCTGACAGCGCAGAGTCTGCTTGGGATTCTCTCTCCCTCTCTCTCTCTCTTCCTGCTCCCTGCTCATGTTCTCATCTCTCAAAAATAAATAAATAAAGATTTAAAAAAATGAATGGGAAGCGGGAAATATTAGGAATATCTGATAGGGTTACCATAAATTTTGAGGACCAACTGTTTTTGCAATTTTAATATTTTTTAGAGCCACGATTTGATAATTTTTGCTACCTTGTTGTTAGGCAACTAAGATAATTTCTCCCAAAGTAGAATCAGGCATTTGGAAGTAAATTTATATTTTTGGAAGCTATTTAGCAGCAATGATAATACTCTAAAAAATATTTGTGATAGGCATTGGGATACTGGAAGAGGTTAACTCATACAGCACAATCTTTTATCGCTACTAATGGTCAGTGAAAATAACAATTGGATAGACTGTGCTGGACCTGCTTTCTCCCCTGACCCCACTTTGTTCCTCACTCCTTGATTGATTCCTGTGCTTATGTGACTCTTCACCTTCCACTTGACTTTACGAGTGTCAAAGGACATGAGTTTGGACTGGGACAGACCTGGGTTTGAATGATGGCTCTACTAGTATATTCGAGCCCATAACTTCACCACCTCTCAGCATCCTAATACATAAAATAGGAATAAAAGTTCTGCTTTACAGTTCTTGTGAATGTTTAATGAGGTAATGTATGTAAATTGCTTAGAGCTTTTCTGGCACCAGTTAGGATTCAATAAATAGTAGGTTTTTCTGTGTTATTATTCTTACACTTGTCTTAATTTCTGTTCTTTTGGTCTTGGTTATGGGTTTGGCTTTTCTGTTGTTCACACTCAATCTTCCTATGGGCATGGTGCTTCTGTGCTCTTCCTCATCACGATGCTGTACGTACCATGCTGTATATGCCGGCAGGCTCTGTTTAGGCTTCCTTTGGTCCTCCCCTGACTCAACATTTCCCTTTCTTTTTTTCCCCTACTTTTAGCTCACTCTGTTGCTGTATTTTGTGTATCTTTATCTATTAACCTTTCAGCACCTAGAAGTTTCTGCCTGCCTGGAGCTGCTCACTTAGCACACGTGCTCGTGGCTGCACCCCCTCCACAAAGGGTGAGAGGAGGGAAATCCCAGAAGTCTTTCTGGAGGGGTGGTCCCAGGGGGGGCTGGCTAAAATCATGGCACACCAGGTCTTATTTCTTCATCTTGGGCCTTTTCTCTTTGTTTCCCACATGCGTTCATACTGCTCTGAGACTATCCATCACATCCAAGCATCTCATTCATCAAAACCTTGTTGAGAACACAATTATGTTTTGAGAGTTCTCTAGAGCCTCTGAATCCCATAATCAGAAAACTAAATGAAGACAACACACATCTCCAGACAACTGATCATTTGATGAGAACCTTTTGGGGACACAAAGGCAGCCAGAGAGGAATTTTGGGGCTCAGGGCCTCTCAGGAGCTTTGAGACCATATTTTATATTTCATAAATGCACTTGGTGTTGGGCCCTCAAAGCATTTAATATTCCTTTGCCCTACGAATAAGTCATTAGCCCATAATAAGTCATATTTAGGAATAGCCTGAGGTAGAAGAATGATATTTCCCCTTTATTTTTACTTCTTGTGTTACCATCATTTCTGAAAAGCTCAACCCGGAACTAGAAATGATCTGGCGACTTGGGTCCCCTTTGGGTACATAATTCTGACTCAATCACCTGTTCCTCAACAGCAGATGTGTTTTCCCCAAGTCGTGTATTTGCTCTTGCCCCACTTCATGGCAGCAGGCACGAGTGGTGGAAGAAAGCTCTGGGACAGATCGGTCCCGTTGACAGAGATAGCATATCTCACCCCTCACAACCCTGGCAAGCTTCTGCCCACTGTTGTGTCGCCATGCACATTTGTGTCAGGCACTCAGCGCACTGCCCTTTTGTAGGGACTATAATTTCTTACAAGGAAAAGCAGGAAGCAGAAATCAACCAGCAGGAAATTGAACTGAAGCCCCGGAGAATTTAAGAGGGAATTGTAATATTGCTTTGTTTTGAATATAACGAAAGAACCAATCACAAGAAATAACATTCTTTTGGGGCCAGGCAAGGAAAAGAGAGCTGAGAAACGTACTAAGCCAGATGATCAATCTCTAGAAATGATTGTGACATATGCAGACAGACACGTGTCCCCTGGTTTATTTGCAGATGTTAATTTTAGGTTGTCTCTATGCAATGCAGCTACTGCTGTGCTTTTTTTTCTCCTGGACAATTTAATCTGCTTTATGAAAAGTCCCTATGTACAGTGGAACAATTATTACGATAATTACAGTAAGACAGTAAATCATAAAGTCTCTGCTAGATTCAGATTAAAAGTAAGATCTGCTCTGATTTGCCGTGTGGTTGGATGTGAAGAATAAGCTTATAAACATTAAAATTTGATAGTAAGTGTAAATAGCTAAATAATGCATATATCTATATCTATATAGAGATCTTTACACAGATGGTAGCAGGCACTTACTAAATCTCATAATATGAGCAATCACACCAATGTTATGCTAACTCCCTAGTTGTGTGTGCCCACCTTTTTCCCATGCTTAAAAAGGCAGTGATTGTACTGGTAAAACAGAAGACATCTTAGTTTAGTTCTCTTCTTTTGGAATTCACCTGGGGCTGCGTGATCCTTGGGAGAGTGTGACAGATGGGGAGTATGGAAGAGAAAATAAACTTCATGTATTTTTGTTTCAAGGGAACCTCAGAAATTTTACTTTCAAAACTGCCCATAGTTTTAGAGATAAAATCGACACTCTTATCTTAGACATAAGGTTCTTCCTGACTGAGCATTTGTTTTGTCTCCAGCCACTTTGGCAAATGGGGAGCCTTTGCCGTGAGCACATCCTAGAACTTGCGATCTTCAAAAACCTGAAATGTAATTTCATGCTCTTCCTGGATGCTTTTATGCCTGGAATGCTCTTTCTCCAATTGTTCAGCTAGCTAACTTGCAGCTGTGGTTCAGAAGTACTCTTCTGACTTTAAAATCCCTGAAGTGTACATCTCATATTTTCTGGTATCTTCCTTCCTTCCTAGAGGGAACGTTCCTGGAGTTTAGGGCCTTGGTCTGTAATGACCTCATATTTCTGTGCCCGGCCCAGGCCTGGCACATAGAAAAGGCTCAGTAAATGTTTGTAGAGTGAAGCGACAAATGAGTGACTGACATTGAACTTCCCATCTTCGCTCCGCTAGCCAATAGTGTTTCAACATCACCTATACTTGTTAACATAGGTGCATCCAAGGGAGAGTAACTTCCGGGTATTTATACCTCTTTTTATTTTATTTTTTAGTTTTTTTCTGCTCAGTTATTTATTTTATTTTATTTTATTTTATTTTATTTTATTTTATTTTATTTTATTTTATTTTATATTTTTAAAAATATCATTTATTGTTAAATTGGCTTCCATACAACACCCAGTGCTCATCCCAACAGGTGCCCTCCTCAATGTCTATCACCCACTTTCCCCTCTCCCCTACCTCCCATCAACCCTCAGTTCGTTCTCTGTATTTAAGAGTCTCGTATGGTTTCCTCCCTCCCTCTCTGTTTGTAAGTTTTTTTTTTTCTCTCCCCCCGCCATGGTCTTCTGTTAAGTTTCTCAAGATCCACATATGAGTGAAAACATGTGGTATCTCTCTTTCTCTAATGGACTGATTTCACTTAGCATAATATATACCTCTTTTTAAATAAAGAAATAAATATGTAGCTATAGTTAGTTGGGGCCACAGGAGGCAGGACTATGAGAAAACCAAGAAATTGAATAACAAAATAGCCAGGCTCCCACTGAAGCAGGGCAGGTGACAGTTTGGGGAGAGATGGGAAAACAGACAACTTTCTTATGTATTGCTTCTTTTTTCTGAGTCAGCCTTCCTCCTGGACATATATTTCATATTAGATCTAAGTATTCCAGAATCCATAAAGAATGAACAAAAAGAAAATCAACTTGTTTATAATGAAGTCAAACTTATAAGCAAACTCACCATGGTGATAAGATTTAGAATATCAAGACAGCAAACAATATGCAATAACTGCTCCATATCAATGGTAACTGGAAGAAACAAACATACAGTAGCCATAGACAGCATGGCCTCTGATGCCCTGAGTGTGGAGGAAAAAAAAGCAATATTCTATACTTGACTCCAAGCAACATCGTATTTCTGGGAAAACTAATATCTACCTTCCGATATTCTACCTAGGAAGGCAAATTTAAAATTTGCAGAAAGAGAGTATGTTTGATTACATGCGGTTGGATTCTGGAAAAGAAGGTTCAACAGGTTAATAAGCTTGTTTGCAAAGACCTGTTCAAAGAACTTGCACATTAAGAGCTCACCCTATGCACAATAAGAAAAGAGGAGCGCCATGATCCAAGGGGGAATACAGAATTTAGAGGCTCATTGGAGGGCATGTCAGGAAGTCAAAGTTCTAAACACCGGACACTGTAAAAATCGAGTTGAATGACAAAGAGGATAGTTTTGTGTTTCAAAGTCTGAGTCGTACCATGGCTCTCTGAAGAACTTGGCGGTGGTACAATGGAGATAGATGTCACGAAGAAAAAGAGATCCCTCAATAGGCATTTAACTTCTCTTTTGTGTGTGTTGAAAAACAAAACGAAAGGGGAAAACAATTAGTGGTAAGTGAGAACTAAAATCCAGGATGGGCTCCATAGTCATAAGTGGATTCTTGCCCCCAACACACATACGTACCCCCGCACTGCTCTCAGGGAGCTCTGGCTGCTAGCCTACTTGGGTTAATACCAGGGTGCTCAACGACCTTAGAGACTGCAGAACTGCGAGATGAATCCCAGCAAATGTTAGAGAGATCAGAAGGCTGGTCAAGGGCAAATCGCTACCTAGTTTTCAACAGCATAATGTGGATTTGAAAAACCAGAGCACCGAGTTTGAGCTGGATTACAGTAAAGATTCTAAAATTGATCATTAAAAGACTGCCCTGTGATGTCTTAAGATGAAATAATTTTTACAAAGATCTGGCAAAGTTTGTCTGAGAAAAAAAACCATGAAAATAAGGCTTATCTTCTTTTTGTCAGAAGTACGAGGCCCACAGATCACAAAGATTTAGTTGACAGCATTTAAATTCTATAAAGGAATAGGGCAGTTTTTCACTAAAATGTGAGTAAGATGGAGAAAAACATGTTTAGGCCAATCCTTAAACAAGTAAAACCACTATACATGAAGAACACAAATTCATGGATCAATGTCGGACTGTAGAGAATTTTCTGGTTGTGTATTTCTGTTATGGCATCTATAACTGGTAAAGCCCCTTTAAAAACTGAGTATAGTTGACACATGATATTACATAAGTTCAGGTGTGCAGCACAGCCATTCAGCAAGTCGATACATTATGCTCTGCTCGCGGTAAGTGCCTGTCACCGTGCAATGTTATTACATCATCACTGACTCTTTCCCTATGCTGTGCCGCTTATTCCCATGATTTATTCATCCCATCGCTGGAAGCCTGCATCTTCCAGTTGCCTTCATCCATTTTGCCCATCTCCCAACCCACCTCCCCTCTGGCAATGATCAGAGAGAGAGAGACAGAGACAGAGAGAGACAGAGCATGAGTATGGGAGGGGCAGAGAAAGAGGGAGACACAGAATCCCAAGCAGGCTCCAGGCCCTGAGCTGCCAGCGCAGGGCCCGATGTGGAGCTCGAACCCACAAACTGCGAGATCATGACCTGCTTAACTGACTGAGCTGCCCAAGTGCCCCTGCTTTTTGTTTTTTTTTAATCCATTTGTTTTGCTTTGTTAAGATTCCACATATAAGTGAAATCATATGGTATTTGTCTTTTTCTGACCTCTTCCACTTATCATATACCCCCCAGGTCCATCCATATTATCACAAATGGCAAGATCACATCCTTTTTCATGGCTGAGTAATATTCTTTGTCCATTCATCTACTGATGGACACTTGGGTGGCTTCCATATCTTGGCTCTTGTAAGTAATGCCACAGAAAACATAGGGCGCAGGGGTGCCTGTCCGGTAGAATAAGTGACTCTTGATTATAGGGTCATGAGTTCAAGCCCCACTGGTGGGTGTGGAGCCTACTTAAAAAATTAATGAATTATATAAGATAAAATGATTTCTTAAAAAAAAAACATAAGAGTAGCTGTATCTTTTTGGTTAAGTGCTTTTGTTTTCTTTGGGTAGATACCCAGTAGTGGTTTGATTCCAGATTCTGTCTACGAATTACCAAAAATAATTGCCGCTGGCAGATAATATAGGAGGAAAGAATCTGGATCCAACAATTTTTGGTAGACAGGATTCATGGCCTATATCAATTTCAGTGATAATTGTGAGATGTTATCTTGGATTACAAAGGAATGAAGACAATTACAGAAGGGAAAAGATGAGGCTTATTGGCTGCATTGCACACCTTAGGGATCTGAGTGGGCAGTAAATTTAGTATGAATCACCAGGGAGATGTAAAGATCCCAGTCTGGTACATGGGAAGTGGCAGTCCCAGGCAACTTTATTTGCTCAGATTGTATCTGGAGTAAAGGAATACCCTGCGCCTTTCATTTTTAAAAAAATTTTAAAGTTGATTTATTTATTTTGAGAGAGAGAGAAACAGTGGGGGAGGGGCAGAGAGTGAGAGCGAGAGCGAGGGGGGAGAGAGAGAGAGATAGAGGAGAGAGGGAGAATCTCAAGCAGGCTCCACACTTTCAGCACGGAGCCTGATGCAGGTCTCAAACTCATGAACCACGTAATCATAAGATGGAGAAAAAATATGTTTAGACTTCTACATGCGGTGGAGAATAGGAATATGGTGTTGGACTTCAGGAGTCAAAGTCCCTTTTCAGCCTTGAGATGAGATGATTCTATGATTTGGGGGAATATGATTTCATCTCCATCCTATATTTTACTCTAACTCAGAGTTAAAGAGAAAAAAATATATAAAAAGATGTACCTCACCAGCAATGCAAACATGACTTTTAGGAAAGGGGATGTGAAGTCTCAAAGTGTTCAAGAATATTAGTACTTCCGGAAGCCAGATCCTTCTGAAAGAAATCACCCCGTGCCATTTCACCTTCCAGAAAGACATCCTAAGGGACAGTTTGAGTTTCATGTCTATAAATAGCCTTTTCTTTTGTGTATGGCTTTTTTCATATTACATCGCCTTTGAGAATCTTTGAAACAGAGGACCGAGGGTGGATAAGGCACAATCACAGCTATTTAACCAACTGGAATTTCCGAAATTCACTTTCTAAGGAGCTCCTCGAAATTGACTTGAGGAATCACTACCAGCCCATAGAAACTACCATTTCAAAACAGTAATGCAGAGGATGAATCAAGTTTGACAAGGGGCTAACTGTGGTGAAACAGTGATTTCGTGCAAAATAAATTCAGTGATTGTTCTGGCTCAAAAATAATATGTTTTACACTGTGTCTGAACACTTAATGACATTTTCTAGTATTCTCTTGCGGAAACATCAAGATGACTCTCAATGTAGAATAAGAAAGCTTAAGGCTGAATTCAAAAGTAATGCACTATAGAAAACAGCTCCCCAAACACAGCCACCTTGATAGCCACAATTTTATAAAATACACACACCAGCTGGAAAAACACAGACAGGAGATTTGGCTTGGCAAATAAATGGGAAAAGGATATGACTTAGCAAGTGGCTGATTATACTGGTTGACTGAACTTAACTTTACATCTGGATGGTTTGGCATTGTTTAGCCCTCTAGTGGAAGCATATACAGTATTTGGCTTCTCATTTTGTTATTTACTTGTATAAACAATAAGAAAGTCCTATCAGCTGCATTTTTATTTTTATGAAATTTGTAAGTATACATCCTACCACAAATTGGACAATGAGTTGTTTAACTGGATGATGATAGTGATAATAACTTCCCACTGTCAATTGAAAATCAATACATTCGTACCGAATCCAGCAGAAATAAACCGTTAACCGATGGAATGCTTCCAAATTTCACAGTGTACATCAAAATTATATAAGCTGGTGCATTGCTCCTTTCTGTTTGTGACACACACCATGATTTTAGATTCTGTGGCAGAAATTTTTGAATGCCTCGTCACTATTTTAATTTCCATTCGAGGATGGTATACTGCCTCTGATTTGAGGACAATGTTTCGGATATCTTCTCAGTAGTAATTGAGTTACTCTTCCAATAGAGATAGTAAATGTCAGTGCCCTGTTCATTCTTTGCTCCACCTTCTTTGAAATAGAACAAGCATTCCATCTGGGCCATAATATAATTAAGAGGTCCATATATGGCCAGGGCCCACAAAGGGATAGAAATCCTTCACAAAGTAAGCCAAAATAAGCCATTATTGGGTATATCTAACCTCTGACAAATCAGGTCTCTCTCTATGCCACTCTCTGCAGTAGGCTCATACCAGCATTATCACAAGATAGACAAGGTATATACTGATATCTACCTGTAGTTTCAACAAACATCTATTTATCCTAAAATTACTTTTTTTTTAATGGCCCTTTTCTCTTGGAAGCTTTTCCTGGAATTAAAGGTGATAAGTTTCTTGGATCAGTTGCCTCATCCCAAATGCCCACCTTTACTCCTGCTACAAAATGAGCAATATTCAATTCTGTATAAATACATTTGCCTGGTTCTCAGGCTCAAGTCTTCCTACTCATTTTTGACTCTGTCTCATATGATCAAATTTTTGTTATTTCTGAGTGAATTATCATAAGATGTTCTAACCCTCTAGTTGATCCTTTTTCTCTATGTGCTTTGCCTTAGCAAACGTAACAGTCTGATCTGCCAAAAACATGTAATGCATTACAAAGGCAATTGTGAATAATCTTGATAAATTCACTCTTTTGAATTATCCAGTTTGCTTTCCAAAGTGAATATTCAAGAGATTGTATATCTTTTGGTTTTGGTTGATGGTCCAGGGAAGATATAACCAGAAATGCAATATAGTGCATCTGTTTATTTTCATGGTGATTTGAAAGTGTGTTGAGAATGAGAAAATGAAATATTTGTACAAAGGATGCTTATGTTCCTTCTTAGGAACATAGAATGAAGTTAGACATGGTGAAATAAACACAAGAAAGGATTGCTCTGCTAGATATGGGTGAGTATACTTCAAATTCTGGTAGCTCATTAGAAATTTTCTAAAGTCGTGGTGCACATTTTTGGGAAGTCTGTGTAAGACTGTTAATTTCAGAAGAAAGATCTTGTATTCAATAGGTATCAGAGCATCATTTAGATTTTAAAATACATATGCTTTTGATCATGATAGGAGAGTCTTTTTCCAATGGTAAAAGTTCATTACCTTCCATCATTGTAATCAAGAGGAGAAGGACAAAGATTGGTCAATGATAACTCAAAAGTATACGATGGACAAGTCAATGTTAACTTTTTATAGCATTGTTATATTAAAAATTTTATCTTTGCAGTGTACCTCACTATGTAGCAGGAATTTTAATATTTTGGTACTGAATACAGCAGGAATGCTTAATGATTTCTCACTCTTATGAAATTTTATTCACAATTTAAGACCTACACACACCTCTTAGGTGACCCTTTCTCTGGAGATCATATGTCTCATTTAATGACTGACTGCAGAACATTAGTGCAGGGATGCGGTATACAAAGGAGATTTAAGATCATGTTTCCTATTATATATTTCTGACCTTACATGCCAACTATTTGTTTACTTCCCTCTTTTCATCCATATCCCTGGTTCTTGAACTGCCTAGCTTTCTGAATGTCATGCATGTAATAGGGCTCAGTAAATATCCACAGAATATAAGAATGAATCCTTGAACAGTTTCTTTTGAGTACATTCATGTTGTCAAAGTATCACATTTAAAGGATTTGTTGGATTGGTTCACGAGAGGGGACACTGAAGCTCTCTAGGCATCCAAGGTAATGATGTTTGTAGTTCAAAAGAGTGGAACACACTCAGAATCTGAATCAGGACCCCTGAGCCCAATCTGGTTCCACTTCCATTGTAATTTGACCTTTGGAGGACTGAGTTGTTGGGCTTTTTTTTTTTTCTCTCCAAAAACTAGATCTATTAGTATCTTATCTATAGTGAAGACCAAATGGGTGTTTTGAAAATGAAAAAGCAGCATACAGCTAGGAGCCTAATGTATGACGCTCATGTAACTCTCATTGTGCCAGTATTTTAACATTTGCTGAAAGTAAGATTTTTTTTTTTTTTTACGTGAAAAGCATTAGATATTTTTCTTATGTGTAAGATATGGACCCGATGTTTTAAAGGATTTCTTATTTTAGAATTCCGGTTCCTGCTGAAAGCTTCAGAGGACAGCTCGGAAAGAGAAACCTCTATTTCTATAGGAGGAGAAAATCCCAAGGGAAGATAGATGGATTTTAATTTAGCAGGAATAGACCTACAAATTAATTCATTTGTCGGGGTTGGGGAAGGTGACTAACTAAGGGAGATAATTTGGAACTGGCTCTTCTTCCTTCATTAACGGAGCTGTGCTTTGCTACTGATTTAAATTTATATGCTCACTCCTTCTGGAGTGATGATTCTTCCTTTTGACTGCTTTAGTCCCCACAGACTCCTGGTTGTAGGGCAGGAAGTTGGTTCTGTCACGTCCAAGTTTTCACTGTATGATAGTCCGTGCATTGGGAGTAGAGCCGATACAGGCAACTGTCATTTTCTGACAGCGGAGTGACGATGGACGCTGTCATTATGCCATTTTGAAAGGCACAGCATCTCAGGAGTAAACACTTGGTAGTTTATTGGCCTTAATTTGATGTTTGCTCTAATAGACATCTCTGTCATTCTGTTTTTTTCTTTTATTTAATTTCATTTTATTTCCTATAAATATGGACTAAAAAAAAAAACTTGAAACATCTAGAGCCTTAATTCCTTTTACCTTGGAATGTAATATATTCTTGGAGTTCTCAGATTATTGAGTCCATGCTACCAAATATCTGACATCAGCTAATACCCAGTTGCACGGAAACTCGAAGGTCAAATTAAACCCTCAGCTGGGTCCGCAGGCAGTGTGGTTAAAGAAAATACTTCAGGCCTCAACTTTGGCGATTTAAACTTCTTCTTCTTTTTTAAACATCTATTAGGTTTAAATTCCGATGCCTTTAAGGAAAAGATGCTGAAGTGAAACTACAGGAATTGTTTTCAAAACAAGTTAATCACCAAAAACCCCTTTTGATTTAAGGAAAATGTAATGAAAAACATGAATATTGGGATCATTATTCGTAACTACAGATTTCAACTTCAGAAAGTATCTCTTGATATCATCCAGAAGAGTTAGTATTTTTTAATTTTTTTGAAGTTTATTTATTCATTTTGGGAGAGAGAGAGCACATGTGAGAGAGTGAGGAGGGGAAAGACAGAGAAAGAGGGGGAGAGAGAATCCCAAGCAGGCTCCGCACTGCCAGCACAGAGCCCAGTGCGGGGCGCAAACTCACGAACCGCAAGATCCTGACCTGAGCTGAAATCAAGAGTTGATCACTTACCTGACCGGGCCACCCAGAAGAATCCAGAAGAATTATTAGCAATGGCGTCCCTTGTTACTGTGCAGAAGCAGCCATAAGTGTACTTTACATGTCTTCCCACCTCCTCAATTTTACCGCCTGCCCATTTGGGTGAATTACATCATTACTTTCACATTATTGAAATTTATAACATTTACATAGTGTCCCCTCCAATTGCTTTTCATGGGTTGATTGATCTCTGTGCTAATATTAAAAGATTCAAGGCTGATAACTAGGTTTTTGGTTTTGTTTTTTTTTTTCTATAACTTTGACTATAACTTTTTACTATAACTTTTCAATTTCCTAGGTATTTATTCTGACTTACATATTCTTTGGCTGGATATTTTTATGAAGCAAATTTTCCGGGGCAGGTTTGGGGGGCGGTGTTGGTGGGCTATTCTTGCGTGCTCCAGAATACATGTCTATACTTGATGAAGAAAGAGAGGAATACGAGTCTTTCTCTTACTTTCAAAATTGTCTCCTGTCTTCAGACATAGAGTTAGGAAGGAGAGGTCAAAGGGCACTCATGTTATTCCTTCCTTACGGTCACATAAAGATTTTCTTTATCTTTATGATTAAGTAACTTCGGGGCACCAGGCTGGCTCAGTCGGTAGAGCATGAGACTCTTGATCTCGGGGTTGTAAGTTTGAGTCCCACCCTGGGTGTGGAGGTTACTCAAAAATAAAATCTTTAACAAAAGATTAAGTAACTTTACTAGAATATTTTAAAGTTGGTTCTACTGCTCTAATTTTTTCCAGGGATCTGCCTAGAATGATTGTTGTTTTAATTCGGGAAAACTTATTTTCCCTTATATTCTTGGAAATTTTTCCTCCTGGACTTGTGGTGGTCTCTTTTCTAGGACTACTAATGAAGCAAAACATATGTTGAATATCTTTTTCTGTCTTCTGTATCTGTCCCCATTTTTGGGAGCATTTAACAAGCCTCGTTCTTTTCCATTTTGTTCTGTGAGATTTCCCAAGCCTGTCCATGGTTTTATGGTTCTCATTTCTGTTAATTCTTCTTGGCTATTCTAATGTGTTTCTTTTTTCTCTAAAACATTCACGCTACTCTTTCACTCCTTTGCTAGTTATATTAATTCATCCCTCCCCACCCCCCCCCACACCTTTTTAAATCTCTGATTTGCATGCTTTTATCTCCTCTTTACGGGCATCATTGCCTGTTCCCTCAGGAAATCATCCTGTCTACCATTTACTTGAGAAAATGAAGAGTTGCTTAAAATCTTTTTTTTGAAGAATTTGTTCTTATTGGTCTTTTGCTAATTTTTATTTTTCTCTGTTTATTTCTCTGCACCACGTGCACCTACGTTCCATAGGGGATCCTTTAAGATTATTTTTCCTTTGTTTCCACAGGGTTAGCAGTTTGCTGAAGAATTGTGTGGGAAAGGGCAGCAAGACAGCAGGTGAGCGAACACACTGCACTCTTGCTTCAGGCTAGAGCCTGGAACTCTCTCTCACCTGGTTACACGCCTCCTCCCAGGGAAGCATCTCTCTTTCTAGTTTCTTTCATAAAAGTGTGGCTTAGAATAAAGTCCCTTGAGTCACAGGCCCTTGGCTGGTAGTTTTTAAAGTCCACTCTTTCCCTTTTCCTCCTTCAGTTTCCTTTGCCCCTGGGCTCGCTCCTCCCTCTTGGCTGAAGAACCAAGTGTAAGACACAAGACTCCCTCACACATGTCTCCCCCCATTTGGTTTTTCTGTGACCTATCTTACATGCTGCTGCTTTACTCGAAACCAGAGCAGGACTTTCCAGGACTGTGACACGCATTTGGTTTACAGGGAAATCTGTGTGCTGCTTAAAGACTGAGGAGGTATAATGATGTCTATACATGCCTATACTTGTATAGACACCTGGGTGGCTCAGTCGGTTAAGCGTCTACTGTCGGTCAGGTCGTGATCTCACGATTTCGGGGGTTTGAGCCCCGCATCAGGTGTCCGGCTCCGTGCTGACAGTGGGGAGCCTGCTTGGGATTCTCTCCCTCCCCCTCTCTCTGCCCCTCCGCTCACGCTGTCTCTGTCTCTCTCTCAAATAAATAAACCTAAAAAAATCGTTTTTAAAGACTGAGCAGGTGTGCTTTTCTTCTTGTTACCTCCTTCATCTGGGTTCAGATTTGATGGTATTCGGCAAGTATTTTGTATGGTTTCTGGATTGGGGGTATAACTATTTCCTGGTATTTTATTGTTTCCTTTATAATGAAATGTTTTCTCCATCCATTTTCTCTATATGGGCATATCTATACTTAAATTATATATAATTAAATATTTTTTGAAAAGTGTTTGAATTAAAGTGTGGCATAAAAGTGTGACTTTGTTTAATTACAGTCCTCCTCTCTCCTCAGCACTCTTTTTTGTATTTTGCTGCCTCTTTTTCTTTTCTTTTCTTTTTTTAAAATCTTTTTGAATGTTTACTTATTATCGACAGACAGAGAGAGACGGAGCATGAGCATGAGAGGGGCAGAGAGAAGGGGAGACACAGAATCTGAAGTGGGCTCCAGGCTCCGAGCTGTCAGCACAGAGCCCAGCATGGGGCTCGAACTCATGAACTGCGAGATCATGACCTGAGCAAAGCTGGACACTCAACCAATTGAGCCACCCAGGCACCCCTGCTGCCTCTTTTTCATTTTGCCTTCCTATTTTCTCCTTCTTGCTCCAAAAAATAAATCATTAAAAAAAAATTCCTCATAAAGTTAGGGATTTCTAAAGGTGTAATTCTTAGCCCTCTGCTCTTCAATCTTGTTTTCCTTTTTGTTATTCTTCCTTTCTCTCCTTCATTCCTTCTTCATTTCTCTCCTTTCTCCTTTTCTTCATCCCTCCTGTCATCTTGTGTTTCTTCCACACGTTGTCTCTCAACACTTCAACCATTCTATGCAGAATACTCCTAAATTTGTATTTCTGGGTTTGGCCCTCCTGAAGCTCTTACTCTGCGTTGTAATGGCTGATTATCCTTCTATTACCTCAAATCAAATCTCTTCAAAAACAGTATCCCATCTTATCCTCCATTTTTGCTCTTTAGCTGAGCTTCCATTTTTCCGTCAGTGAAATCTGGATACTGGATAATGGCTTCAAGAGCTGTATGACCATCCCTAATAGTATTGCCGTGATCCTTCCAAGTTCCTTGGTTTATTCGGGTCTCGATTCCATCTTCTTCTCTCTCTTTCTCCTCCTCTTACTCTCTCTCACACATAAAATTCACCATCATGCCATCTAGCCATAACGAATAGTAGGAGCATTCATATTCTCTCAGTCATCCAAGATTAAACTCGAGTTTTCTTGGACTTTTCTTTCTATCTTGATCCTCACAGCCAATTAGATTTCCATACTTGCCTCAGCAGTACACTTTTCTTACTCCCTCTGTAAGACCTGATGCCCTGTTCATTGACTATCAGTGTAGAGTTTTATAGGGACTCACTCTAAGTTCTCTTTCCATCTCTTCCAGTATATAACACATGCTGGGGCCAAATTAGACTTCCTGAACCAGAACTACACAGTATCACTCCTTGGCAATAATACTGTCTGTGAGACCCTCATTCCCTAATGAACCATTAATTTTTCTGCATCCTCTGTAATGCCTTCCAACCTGAGTCTGTAGCCTACTACTCAACTGCCAGAGCTCTATCCTCCACCTGTTAGGGTCCAAAACAGGCACAGAGCTCATAGCATTGCTTTTATTCAGAAGTCCTGCCATCCACTCTCGTGCTTATCAAAATCATATTCATCTTTCTCAAATGGGAACCTTCTTTATGAAACCTTTCAGTTCCCTGTGGCGAGATGTGCTCTGTTTTTCAGCCCCTGCTGTCCTCTGCCAGGATCCATACAACCCGGTTCTCTGCATACCATTTATTATATTCCAGCCTGCTGGTCTTCTTTGGGTTCCTTTAATATGCCAAGCTCTTTCCTCTTTTAGGATTATCACATTAGCTGCTTAGTGTACCTAGAATGCTTTCCCTTTTCATTAGAATGTGTTGCTTCCATAATTGACAGCTCCTATGAAAATTTTTCTTTTCCCACCTTTTTAAAACAGAGTTTTAGAACCTCCTTGTATGGCAAAGGGTTCTTTATCACATTAGTCTATTGTCTTTTCCCCAACTGACTGACAACTCCATGAGGATAGAACAGAGCCCACATCTGTTGTTTTAACCAGTGTTTTTACAACAGTTATTGGATAAGTGAATGAATGAATGAATGAATGAGCATTTTGTTTATAAAATTTCTTATGTTCTACTCTGTATAATACTTTCGAATATGCCTGTCTTACCATTTTTTAAGATTTTAGTCCTTTGAAGTAAAAAGAAAAAACTTTGTATTGTTTATCTTGGTATCCACTAGCCCCTAGTATGGTGCCAAACATTTATGAGATTAATAAATGTTTGCAGAATTAAATCAATTTGGATTAAACCTTCAGAACAATATTAAGTTATTGCCAGGACATCACAGATGGTAAATGGCAATCTCCTTTGTTAATAGCTTCCAAGGTTGATGATGAGATAAAATCAGTCAAGCATCTATCAATATGGGAAAAGCTCCTAAATACGAAATCCTCTGTTTTAAAGTCATTGTTGCCTCATTTGTCATATTAAAATCCTGTGTTTCATGTGCCCATTCTTCCTTAAAGCATCAAGTTTATGTTTAGTTCAAGTTGCTTCCTCAAAGCATCAAGTTTAGTTTTTATGTGTCATTGTAAAGAAGATAGGCATAGGGTAATGAAAGGAAGGAGAAAGACCGTTAAGAATAGGCTGTGTATTTTTGGTAATGTTTTCCTTGACCAAAGACTACGTGTCCATGTGGTTTTTGCTCACTTCTCCTTACTTAATCCCCTGACTTCAATTTCTCAACCTACCTCTAATGAGACACTGTGCGTTACATTCAAGGCGAGTAACAAGGAGGCTGTAAAAACCTTGTGCATTTCAAGGCCATGTTGAGAAAGCTCCCCCAGTGTTCTGCAGGTGTTAATTATGACAGAAGCTATCACAAAGGTGGCGAATGTGGAGGAGGGGCTTGCTCCTCTGGTCTCCATGCCTTGTAGTGCCCTCTAGTGCCTGTAAGGGAGAAATAGGGAACCAAACAGCAGGTTGCCCTGGTTATTGGAGATGCTGTCTATTAACCAATATACTTGAGTGGAATGAGACAATGGCAGACCCCAACAGAAGCATTTTTAGTGTGCAGAAATCTGTATAAATTCTAAACTATTGTATGCCCATGAAGATTATGCCTGCTCTTTTTTGGTTCTTTTTTTATTAAAGTTTAGTTGACGCACAATGTTACATTAAAGGTTGTACAATGTAATGATTCCACTCCTCTAGAGGCTATGCTATGCTTATCACAGGTGTAGCTACCTTCTGTCAGTATGTAATGCTATTATAATACCATTGACTATATTCCTTACGCTGTGCCTTTCATGCTCATACCTTATTCATCCATAACTGGAAACTTGTTCCTCCCACTCCCCTTCACCCATGTTGTCCATCCCCAAACTCCTTCCCTTCTAGCAACCACCAGTTCTCTGTATGGATTTATTTGTTTGTTTTATCTTTTAGATTACACATATAAGTGAAATCATATGGTATTTGTCTGTCTCTGTCTGACTTATTTCACTTAGCATAATATCTTCTAGGCCTATCCATGTTGTTGCAAAGGCAAGATCCTACTTCTCTTTATGGCTGAGTAATAGCCCCTTGTGAGTGTGTGTGTGTGTGTGTGTGTGTGTGTGTGTGTGTGTGTGTATCTACTTTATCCATTCATCGATTGATGGATACTTCGGTTGCTTCCATATCTTGGCTATTGTAAACAATGCTTTGATAAACATAGGGGTACATGTCTTTTTTTTTGAATTAGTGGTTTTGTTTTCTTTGGGTAAATACCAGTAGTGGAATTGCTGGATCATATGGTAGTTCTACTTTTAATTTTTTGAGGAGCCTCCATACTCTTTTCCATACTGGTTGCATCAGTTTGCATTCACACCAACAATGGTTCCCTGTGAGAACAGAGAATAGCAAGAATAACACTTGTTATTTCTTGCTTTTTTGATGCTAGCCTTTCTGACTGGTGTAAAGTGATATCTTATTGTGATTTTGATTTGCATTGTCCTAATGATTACTGATGTTGAGTATTTTTTCATGTGTCTATTGGCCATCTGTGTGTCTTCTTTGGAAAAATGTCCATTCAGTTCCTGTACCATTTCAAAATCAGATTGTGTGTGTGTGTGTGTGTGTGTGTGTGTGTGTGTGTGTGTGTTGTTATTGAGTTGTATCAGTTCTTTATACATTTTGGTATTAACCCTTGTTGGATATGTCATTTGCGAGTATCTTCTCCCATTCAGGAGGTTGGCTTTTCATTTTGTTGCTGGTTTCCTTCATTGTGTGGAAGCTTTTTATTTTTGTGTACTTTTATTTTTGGTTTTCTTTCAATCACTGACCTTTAGAAGGATCACAATATTTTCCTCATTTCATTAACTTTTACCAATAGAAAATGCTCAAAAACTATGTCAAATATTTAAATAATCTCTTTCACAATCAAAATAATCTTCCATTTGTCATAGAGTTGAATATTTATGTGGATCTTGAGTAAGGCTGGTTAATTCTTGTAGATATAAACATACTTCATCAGATGTAAGATTTTTCTTTAGGGATACAACTTAAATAGATTGTAGGTTTTTAAATCCTACAAGGTGTGTAGCCATGTGTGTTGACTTCTTTTAAGGTGTTCAAGATTAAAGATAATGCCGCTATGGGTTTAATATTCTAATCACAAACACACCCTGGACCCAATCTCTGGCATCCTCTTTCCTGACTACGTCTAGTCAAAGCAACAATAACAACCACAACAATAACTACACAATAACACACTAACTAAGACTGGGAATGGATAACATGGTCACAGGCACTAGAAGGTTATTGATGAGAGTAATTTTTGAGTCCCTACTTTGTGCTTCTAACATCTTATGTTCTTGCTCTATCTGGACTCTGATGGCTCTTCGATCCCACGATTTACTGGGCACATAAATCCTGTTCATTAGGAATTAGAAGCACTGTTCTTATTTTCTGTAAACTCATCAGTCATATCCTCAGCTCATTCCAAGGTAGAAATCACCAGTGTAAGACGGGAAGAAGTACATGTTATACAATAACTACCAAATAATAATGTTTGTATGCAAGCCAAGGAGTATCCCAAAATGAAATTTATTATTTTAATAGAGCATACCCTGAAAGCAAAGTTTGACTTAGCCTATCAATACGAGCTAATTCAGAAGATGCCAATAATAAAATGCCTACTTTTTATAACTATTCGTTTGTACAAACCCTTAGCTTATTTTAGGATCAATGAAAAAATGAATTTATGTCCATCATAAAGACCCACTACAGATGATTTTCTGAGACATTACAGGGATATTCCTTGTGCCATGCGGCTTGGTTACAAATGCAATGAGACAGAAGGGAAACAAATTAATAAATGTGAACAGCATCTTCTTCCCATATATTGGCATCTTCCAGGATCACACGTCAGCCTGTTTGCTTTTGCTCCTCCTTTAACCATATAGCACAGTGGAAACACGAGAGTCAGGCTGACCTTAGCTAGAATCCTGGTTCTGCCTCTTACCAGCTGTGCGATCATGCATTTGTGACCAAGCACATTAATCAATGTCCCTGGGAAAAATGTTCTCTTCTGCAAAGCAAGGATCTAATAAGTAACTTACTGAGCTGTGAACTTAACTAAGGAAACCATTTGCACAGCACCTAATGCAGGTCAGGCATACTAACCCATCCTGTGGCTTCAGCAATCTTAGCAACTAGAACACTTTCCAAAACAACATCTTTAGTGTTGGCTGGCCTCTCTTCTGAACTGCAGGTCTTAATTGAAGCATCAATCTTGACATATTCATTTGGATGAAATGTCCTGTCTTTAAATTCAACATGTTAAAAATCAACATATTTTCTGTTTCCCCAAATCTGCACGGATTCCTAGTATCCTGGTTTCTCTTAAAGGTACTTACTTAGATGTTACATACCAGGGCCATCTTTTGACCTGTCTCCCTAACTCCTGATCTTCTCAGAAGAGTTGTCTCAAATTCAACTGTTTCTTCTTTCACAAAGATATATACGTCTATTCCCACCTCTCCATTCCCATTGTCAGCATCCTAGTTCCGACCTTGGTTGCCTTTTTTCCAAGCTTTTTCGAGGGACTCCCAATTTTTCTTCATCTCATCTATGCATTTCTTCTTCTCCTCCCCCTCCCCTTCTCCTCTTCCTCCTCCCCCTCCTCCCCATTCCTCCTCCTCCTCCTTCTTCTCTCCCTTCCCCTACTTCCTCTTCTTCCCTTTCTCCTCCTCCTCCTTCTTCCTCTTTGTTTAAATTCAAGCTAGTTAACATACACTGTAATATTGGTTTCAGGAGTAGAACCCAATGATTCATCACTTATGTATAACACCCAGTGCTCATCCCAACAAGGGCCCTCCTTAATACCAATCACCCATTTAGCCCATCTCCCCATCCACCTCCCCTCCAGCAACCCCCAGTTTGTTCTCTGTATTTAAGAGCCTCTTATAGTTTGCCTCCCTCTCTGTTTTAATCTTATTTTTTGTTCTTTTCTTCCCCTATGCTCATCTGTTGTGTTTCTTAAATCCCACTATATATTTCTTCTTGAAGGATTTTCTTTAAACACCTCTTACCAGGTCAGTACTTCTATCATGATCTCCATGCCAACAGCTTGACATTTAAAGTTTTTAAGAATTTGACCCTATTTAATTTAAATAATCAATTCTCTCTCCTAAAACACCTTTTCATTTATGTTGCACTCAAAAGAAATGCAAATAGTCAGGTACTGAACCATCCCCATACCTTAAGCACCTTCACTGAGGCTTTGATCACTGTTACTCCTTCCAGGACTCCTTCCAGGAAGGTCCTCTCCTGTGGAAACTCTGTTCACTCCCCAAAGCTTAGCCCTGTGCAGACTTCTCTCCTGCTAACCCTTGCTAACCTAATTCTCTTTTGCCTTTTATCATTTCCATTTTGTATTTTGGTTCTCTGTATGTTCATCTTATTTCTATTAATAGATTATACCAGAGAGAACAGCTCATATTTTCTTCACATAAGCTCACTAAATAAATGTGGTCTGGAAGTTAAAGTGAATGAAGGAATGATTGCATAAATATGGAAGTCATTTTGGAAACTTTACTTTACTTTTACATTTGTCAAAATGTTTCTCAGCTGATGAATGCTTTATACAAAGTAAAGTGTTATGTCATTTCTTTATGATATAAGAGAATATTTTCGCAAGTCAGCTTGAGAACTATTTTTTAAGTCTTAGCACTTGTGTCAAATTACTGTATTTCAACTGTAGAATTGAGATTGCAGTAGGAATATATTTTTATTTTAGTGCTTCTTAATTTATAAGGCTTCTCTGATATATTTATAGCATATTTATCAATAAACTATGTAGAGCGTCTAGATAAAAAACTCTTGGCAACATAATTCATGCTGATCATATATCTTAAAGCCTCAAGATTTGCATAAAATCAACATATCTTCTCACTCTTAAAGTCCTATTTTGTGCTATTTTAAAAGTAATAAAAAGATTTTTTTTTAATGTAAAAGGAATTCTAGCCTCATTGAACAGTTTAAGTAAACCACTTTTCCTCATCCTTCCACTGGCAAAACATGTTACATTATCTTTAAAAAACCCTAACAATTCAAGGGAAATGACTATAAAATTTGTGCCATAATGAATCTTTCTTTCAAGTATTGTAAAACCTCAGTACCTAGGACAAGAAAAGACTTAACATTTTTCTAGTAGTACAAGATTCGTCGAACTCTGCATGACTGACATCTTAGCCTGGGTTTCGTCTAGTCTCAGTTTTGCTCTAGGGGCTGTCCTGTGCACTGTAGGATGCTTCACTGTGCTCCTGGCCTCTACCCACTGCCCAGATGCTAGCAGCAACTCCTACTGTGACAACCAAAAATGTCTTTAGACATCACCAAGTATCCCTTGCAGAAGATGCCCCCACCACTGGAGAACTACTTTTTCTTGTGTTCTTAGTAATTAATCTATCCAATTTAGCTTTTTAGAGAAAAAAAAAATAGCTCCACTATGGTTTTCCCTTTGTCACCTGTATATGATTCATGGAAATGTCTGATTGTCCCCGTCTGTTAGAGAGCTGATAGTTAAGTATTCAGTGAGTGTTCATTGAGCAAATGTGTACTGAGCATCTACTATGTACCAAGCATTCTTTCGGGCACTGGAAAAACAGATCTAATAAAATCAGGCAAAATTTCTGAAACTTACATTCTAATGGAGAGAGCAAGACAACAGACAAAATATACAGCATATCAGATGAAGACAATGGTAAGGCAAAAATGAAAGAAGTAATAAGAGGGAGAGGCAGTGCTGCAGTGGCAATGAGTACCTGAGGCGGGGGCTGGAGTTATAATTTTAAATGGAGTGGTGAAGGCTTGCCTCACTGAGGTAGGACGTTAGGGAGTAAGCCTTAGGACACTCAGAATAGCTTTCCAGCCAGAGGGAACAAGTACCGAGGCCCAGAAGAGAGAGCATGCCAGCAATGATTAGGGATAATGGGGAACTTTGGGCTTTTGGATTGGGGAGAGGAATAGGAAGTATTCCCAGGGAATGTAGGCATGTGTGGAGATCACATATGACTTTGTAGGTCATTGTCAAAGATGAAGGAATGATGGTCAGGTGAGGTCATATACAAAATAATGAAAACAAAAACGTTCTCTATTTCTATTGACTCACACTCAGAATCCTATACATGGTGACTCAAGGACCCCAGGAGTCATCTTTCTGGTTAGTTCCCTAACAATTTCCACACTCTTGATCATTCACTTCCCTCTTCTTTGATCAAAATTAAACAGCCTCCTTCACTCATATGTGGAATTTAAGGAATGAAAGAGAAGGACATAGAGGGGAAAAAAAGAGAGGCAAACCATAAAACAGACTCCTAACTATAGAGAACAAACTGAGAGTTGCTAGAGGGGATGTGGGAGGGGGAATGGGTTAAATGAGTGATGGGTATTTTTTTTTTTACTTTTTATTTATTTATTTTTGAGAGACAGAGAGAGACAGAGCATGGGCGGGGCAGAGAGAAAGGGAGACACAGAATCTGAAGCAGGCTCCGGGTTCTGAGCTGTCAGCACAGAGCCTGATGCGGGGCTCAAACCCATAAACCGTGAGATCATGACTTGAGCTAAAGTTGGATGCTTAACCAACAAAGCCATCCAGGTGCCCCAAATGGGTGATGGGTATTAAGGGGGGCACTTGTGATGAGCAATGAGTGTTGTATGGAAGTGATATATCACTAAATTCTGTTCCTGAAACTAATATTACACTGTATGTTAACTGGGATTTAAATAAAAACTTAAAACTACAAAAAAAATATTAAACCATCTAGGAAGTCAATCCTTTAAGATCTTGCTAAGAAATTGGATTACTTAACTGATATAGAAATGCACATGAAGGTGTTTTTGGTTTAATAATGCTTCACCCAAAGACATTTATATCTCAGAGGAAGGCCTTCCAGAGAACTGACTCTTTGAATTGATTTTTGAATACTAAAAATAGATCATTAGCTTGAAGACTGAAGTCTCCTTAACAGACCAGAGAATGAACTACTTAAGGCACCTTTTCAATATTTGACTTGTTTTCTGGGCCAAAGGTCATAGACAGTCATCTTATGTTACCAGCTAAAAGAATATGAATTAGAATCCTATGATGTACCACTTACTATTTTAGGGCTGGAGAGGCAGTGATGAGAAAGATTAAGTTTGAGCTTTCATGAAATTATTTTCTTATACAGGAAAGAGATACAAAATAGAGTAGTAAAATAAAATGTATGTATGTGTGTGTGTGTGTGTGTGTGTGTGTGTGTGTGTATTAGTTACTGATAAGCACTATTAATAAAATTAACATACAGAGATGTCCTAGACAATCTGCATGTAACTTCCGATGGACAGCTAGGAGAAGCTTCTATAAAGGAGTGATATAAGCTGTGATCTCAATGATGGAAGGAAAAGGAGGAGGAGCTTTCCAGCAGAGTACATAACTGGACCAAAGATAACAAAAAAGTTTGACATGAGAAGGAAGTCCAGTGTCTTAGGCCAAGTAAATTATGTAGTCAGTAGAAACATGTAGTCAAAAAAGTAGAGGCCAGGAGCCCTCATAATCCATGATAAGTATTTGTTTTCCGCCCCCCACCCTCTGTAATGGGTAACCAAAGGAGTTTCTTGAGAAGTGAAATGAGATGTTCTAATTTGTGTTCTTAAAAGATCACGCTTAGGAGTTGAGAATAATTTGTCCAAACAGGAATAGGAAAGACTTGAAATACCGAGACCAGTAAAAGATGATGATAGTGATGGTAAAGAGAAGTGGAGAGATTGGGGGTAATTTTTGGAGACAGATTCAATAGGCATTCCTGATGGATTTGATGCGAGGGATGAAGACAAGAAGAATGAAGAGCAGCTCCTAAAGTTTTGTCTTGAACACCTGGGTGGTTTGGGATACATTTAGTGAAGTGTAGAAGACTAGGGGTGGGGAAACATATCAGGGAGAAAAGTAAGAGATCAATCTTGGAAATGTTAAGTTTCTGATTCATATGTAAACCTCAGATATAGATGTCAAATTGGCCCTTGGATACACAATCTAGATTTCTCAGGAGAGGTCATGTCTGAGTTGTAGATAAAAAGTCATAGCAGTGATTGGTTTCTAATACTACAGGACTGGGAAAGTCACTCAGAGAGAGTGCACAGCTGGAAATAAGAGATCCTTATGCTCATGCCTGGTCTACATCCAGAGAATATACATTGAGGAAGACGAGCCAGCAAAGGAGACTGAGAAATGCAGGCAGTGACTTAGGAAGAAAATTACTAGCATGCAGTGTCAGAGAACCCAAGAGAATGGGGTAGCCAATTATGTTGAGAACTTTGAGGGGTCAAGGGAAATAACAGCAGAGAAGTGCCATTTGATATGACTACACGAGAGTCATACAGCCTCTCAAAAGTGTGCAATTACCCAGGTGTGCTGTAGACATACACTGAATGCTTGTAAAATAAATTAAAAAGACACCACGATCAAGGCTGATCGTAACGATGCATTTTTTTTGCTGGGTTGGAAAATCGTTTATTCTGAAAATCGTCCATTCTGAAAATGACGCTATTCTGAAATATTCACATGTCCCGCCCTAAGTGCCAAACACTGTGTAGACATGTTGATAGAGAAGTAGAAGGTACAGACACAATGCTTGCTCCTCTGGAGCTTATTTTCTGGTGGAGAAAGTTAGACAGTAATCAAGTGACAATTTATTTTCACATGGTGATGCCTGACGAGAAGAGACTAGGGCACATAGAATGCAGAGTTCCTGAGTTGAGGGGAGTAGCTTACAGAAATCTCAGAAGAGTGGCCTGAAGGATGAGTCCAAGGCAGCTGTATAACATCAAGGGGAGTATTATGGGAAGAATGAAGACAGAGTGTAAGGACTGCGGTTGGAATGAACCTGTTGTGTTTGAGGAACTTCTGGCTGCTCAATGTTGATGGGACGTAGAAACAAGGAGGTGATTGTTATGGGATAAGCTGAGAACTCAGTGGAGGATGGATCATGTAGCACCATGGGAAGCACCGTTGAATTTTATTATTCAAAGTGTAATTGGAAGTCATCAGAGAGCTTTAAGCCTGGTGGTTATATATACATAACCTTGTATCAGTTTCAGAAATATAACCCTAGAGCAGTTGTAGATGACGGATTATAAAGGATAAGTAGCAACGTGGAAGCAGAGAGATCAATTTGAATGTTACTGTAGTGATCTAGTTCCCCCACCCCCACCCCGCAGCCACCAAAAAAAAAAAAAAAAAAAAAAGATGGTGGATTGAAATAGGGTGAAAGAAATGAGAAAAGTGGTAAATGGCAGAGTTGTACTCCCACAATGGGCTTCACTTCAAAACTGTGTTCTTTCCCATTGTTTCACACTGCCTCTGAAACCAGTGATCCACCATAATTTAGTGAGAATTCAGGAGTCAGTATTGTAGATACATGCCAAATCACCAAGAAATTTCTCCTACAACAATACATAAATGTGCGGCTTGGCATTTGTATAGGAAATTTATATCATATCTATCTGGGCAATAACATTGAAAACAGTGAGTTAAAATACACATAAGGACAACTTAATGATTTGAGTGGGCATTTATCAGACCTTTTGTTATTAGATGTTGGCTATTTCTAGAAGACTTCTCTCCTGATAATGAATTATTATTTTTTTTATGGAAAGGCCATATTTTGCAGTGAAAACTTAAAAGAACTACTTTTCATAGTGAAATGCTAATAAAAATGAATAGGCTATTTCAAATATAAATCGACAAATAATAATCCTACAATGATATATTGCAGCATATTTCTTTTCTTTGGATCTAACCTGGCCACTTGTAGGTCTAGGATTTGAATTTTTGTGTCAAAACTAACCACAAACCCAAATTGCTAAACGTCCATTATGGCCTGGTGTCCTGCGAAGACAATCATTTTCCAATTTTCTGAGAAAATAAAGGCAACCGAATAACGATTAAGCGGCAGACAACGGGGAATGACTGCCTATTGACCCAGAAAAGGCAACATTCTTCAAAATGGCATCTTTTGTCCATGATGCTCGGTATATGGTCCCCCTCTGCCACATCTTGCTTGTGGCAGCGTCTCCTGGGTCAGGGGCCCCCATTGTCTCCCTGGGGCCTCTTAATAGTGGCACTTAGTGGTCATCCATGTTACCTCTGCTTCCTGAAGGAAGTGACTTCGCAGGGCCTGCTCCTGTGGGGCCCGGTTATCTCTTATTTTTGCTAGAGAAATACTCAGGTCTCCCAGTGGTAGCTGGACTGTTCCAGTTTTAGCTATCAAGGCAGTTCACAGCAGTGTCCTTAAGAACTGCTTTATGAAGTTCTTCCAAGGAGTTTAAGAAGGCATGGGGCTGCATGAGGGAAGCAGCTACCCTCATGGGACACCACATTGTGCCAAACCATATCGGCGTGTCTGTTCAGAGGTAGAAGCTGGCCCTCGGTTGGTGTCCAATCGCATTTTCCTAAAGGGAGATTTACTTCTATAGAAAAGCCCTTTATTCCATTCTGGCAATGTGAGAACCCATGTAATCAAGGAACAAACTCACAACTTCTTTGCATACTTCCCCACGGGATCAAGGGGGCCTAGCCCCGGCTTTGGCAATTCCAAACTGGCTCAAGAGAGAGATACGAACTAAATCCTGAAAGCGTGCAAGGATCATATCCCACTGAGTCCCACTGCCATCTTCTAGCCCAAGGGATCGTAGTAAAAAGACAGAAGTCTTCCTGGAGGTGTTGAGTGTAGAAGGGACTCCTGTCGCCTCACATCGCAAAGGTAGAATGGAATATTTCCTTCAAGTCCAACAGCGATGCTCTTGGCTAGCTGACGTCCAAGGCAGGGCCTGCTGCTGCAAAGGATGGTTTTGATTTGTTTGCACTTATGGGAACACCATCAGAGATCCCAGTTCTGAGGACACTACCTTACTGTCTCACCAGGTCTTAGTGCGCTCTTTCATAACGTTTTGGAGTCTGTCCTCACACAGATCAGAATGTGAATTCTGCCTCTACTCTTCTCTGGGAGAGATCGGGCAGTTACCGTAACTTCTGGATATCTCAGTTCTCTTTTATGTAACGTAAAAATAACGATACCTAACCCACGGGGTTGTTGTGAGAAGCAAGTGAGATACCATTTATAAAGCACATCACTCATACTGGCACACAGTGGGTGTTTGATAGATAGCAGTGATTTGTACATAGTGCTTTTCTTTCACAAAGGAAGAAAGTGGGGTGCATAAAGGAAAGCCACTGGATGCCTCACGAAGGCATGTTGTGAATCAATAAGAACCAAAGGCTCCTAACCTTGGCTGTGGGCCAGGGTTTGTTAAGAGACCAAGAGCATATATGGGAGATGTGTTGGTGTCTAAATGATCCTTCCAGTCAGCACAGAGACTCCAGGGAAGATAAGAGTCTGTTTACTCAAGTTCTTCGATTGCTGGAAACCTCGAAGCTGCAGCTTGAGAGCCTTAGGCACAGATAGAGGCTGCCGCTGTCACCGCCAACCTGGGGAAGCGGACGCACAACTGGAGCCCTCTCTTGCAGTCTTTTGGTTCAACGTAAGAGAGACGAGAATATGCCCACCTGCCAGGAGGACCCAGGGTCAAGGAGACAAAGTGTCCAGCTGGTAGGAAACTCCTGTGCTCCTTTTAGCAGCCCTGCTCCCACCTTTGTTCCTCTCCCTTTTTCACCAGAGCACCTGGCAACCCACAAAGGACAACTTATGTCAACAAAAGTGTCAGAGATATTGTGTTCCACACTAGGTGGTACCCATGGTCTTTGGTATTGGAATGACTCCTTGACAAAAGCCTTGATGGTTTTGAGTGCTTTAAAGGTAACGCTTGTAGTTGAGACAGGAGGGTGATCTGGAGGAGGGGAGTAGGTGATTATTGCAACTTAGACTCCTCTGTATATATTTAGAATTTTTAAATTTTAGAGTGAGAAAGGGAGTCTCAGAAGTCACATAGACCTGGCTGTCCACTATGGTACATACAAGCCTCATGTGACCCTTGAGCATTGGAAATTCAGCTGAATTGAGTGTGGCGTTAGTGGAAGATATGCATTTTGAAGACTTACTAGAAAAAAAAATCGAAAGATGCTGATTTTTAACATTATTATACATTGAAAAGGATAATATTTTGGATATCATGGGTTAATCAAACATAAAATTTATTTCACTTCTTTTTGCTGCTTTCAAGGTGGCTCCTAGAAAATTTAAAATATGTGACTTAATGTGTCTACTTCACATTAGGTTGAAGGATGCTGTCCTAGACCCAAGTCCTTATTTTATTTAATTTTTTTATGTTTTTAAATTTATTTATTTATTTTGAGAGAAAGAGAGAGGAGGAGCAAGTGGGTAGGGGCAGAGACAGAGGGAGAGAGAGAGAGAGAGAATTCCAAGCAAGGTCTGCCCTGTCAGGGCAGAGTCTGACTCGGGGCTGTATCTCAGGGACCATGAGTTCAAGACCTAAGCCGAATCAAGAGTTGGACTCTTAACTGACTGAGCCACCGAGGCGCCTCTCAAGTCTTTATTTCAGGTGCGGAGACTGAGGCTCAGAGAGGTGAAATCTGGAATCATATATGGTGTCTTATAAGTGTTCTGCCAGCCTGTGTGACCACTCCATGTGTGGTGGAAACCAGCTAAGTAACTGCATTAGATGTTGTCCTGATTATTTTTCGTTTGCATGTATGTAATCTGTTGTGCTTGAAATTGTTACGGCTTTGTTGAGAAGCACGTAAAATGCCATCTACTCCCCTCTGATAAGTTACAAGTCCAGGCACTTGTGTTTAAATTTATATTCCTCCTTTATTCATAATTTTGAACTCATTGATTTTTTTTTCAACTTTTTTTTTTATTTATTTTTGGGACAGAGAGAGACAGAGCATGAACGGGGGATGGGCAGAGAGAGAGGGAGACACAGAATCAGAAACAGGCTCCAGGCTCTGAGCCATCAGCCCAGAGCCTGACGTGGGGCTCGAACTCAGGGACCGCGAGATCGTGACCTGGCTGAAGTCGGACGCTCAACTGACTGCGCCACCCAGGTGCCCCTATTTAGAACTCTTAGTACTAAAAGTGGTAGGTATTTGTGGATGCTTGCTCCTGTGGCCTTGCCAAATTCACTTATTAGTGGTAGGAGAGCTTTTTTTTTTTTTTTTTTTTTTTTTTTTTTTTTAACTTGTGATAGATTCCTTTTTGGAATTTTCTACAGTGACAAGAGTTTTATTACTTCCTTTCCAATCTAGATGCCTCTTATTTCTCTTTGCTGTATGGCACTGGGAAGAGCTTCCAGCCATATGTTGAACAATCATAGAGTGAATGTTCTTCCTTCGTTTCCAGTCTTAAAGGGAAAGCATTCAGCGTTAGATCATTTAAAAACAATGTTTTTTAATGTGTATTTATTTTTTGAAGGAGTAAGAGAACGCGAGGTGGGGAGGGGCAGAGAGCATGTGAGACACAGAATCTGAAACAGGCTCCGGGGCTGTGAGCACAGAGCCCGACGCGGGGCTCGAACTCACCAACTGTGTGAGATCATGCCCTGAGCCGCCCAACCAACTGAGCCACCCAGGCGCCCCTGCATTGAATTCTTTGAGAGATGTTGTTCTGTAGTTTGGTTGCTGTGTGTTTTTTTTTTTTTTTAATTTTTTTTTTCAACGTTTATTTATTTTTGGGACAGAGAGAGGCAGAGCATGAACAGGGGAGGGGCAGAGAGAGAGGGAGACACAGAATCAGAAACAGGCTCCAGGCTCTGAGCCATCAGCCCAGAGCCTGACGCGGGGCTCGAACTCACGGACCGCGAGATCATGACCTGGCTGAAGTCGGACGCTTAACCGACTGCGCCACCCAGGCGCCCCTGTGTTTTTATTTTAAATTTTGTTTGCTTTTTGGTTTTGCCGTCTGGGTAATAGTGGCTTCATAATTATTTATTTTTTACATGGAAGTATTTTCCTCAGGTTTTTTCCTCTCCCAAATCCTGGTTTTAGGTGATGGTGTACCCTGCATTTTATAATACAATCCTTTCGTTTTAATTCCAGGCTTTTTACAGAGATTAAAGACAAAAGCATTCTAGCAATGTCTAATTTATTGTTCATCACTGAACAGTAAACAGTAGATTTAGCTCCCCATGACCCAAATAAGTTTGAAAATCAAAATCCATGGTATGTAGGGAATACCCCAATTCCCAAAAGTCGTGGAGTGTGGGTGGCACGGCTCAACCTTCCACAACCTTCCTCATTTACCATGACGTCAGCTGGACTTCACATCTGCTTTATACAGGTACTTATGTTCCTTTGTTTACCATAAGGAACAAAGAAATCACTATTGGAGAGAAGGCTAAAACCAAACATTCAGGGAATGTTTATACTTTTAATGAGCCCCTTATTTGTGAAGACAGATGAGTCAAATGGTACCTAGGCAGAGTATTTATATTTATGATAGAATTTTCCAGAGTCTGGAATTGAAGATTTATGTGCTATGCTAAACACAGAGAAAAACTAAGTATGCAGGAGGTGAATTTTTTTATGACAACATAGACCTTCACATCTAGTTTGCTGGTAGTATCCCAATGGTGATGGACAAGTGGGTAAAGACATATAAAGGTATATATTTTAATGGTGATGGACAACTATATATATATATATATATATATATGGACAACCGTATATATGAATCCATGTATTGAAATATTCTACACATGTTGAACCATACAATTATTCTGATATTTTTTTCAAGACTCATATCCTGAGACTTAAATGCCTGAATATCAGACATAGGTTTTTTCACACATTAACCTGCATAAGCATCAATTGAGTTTTTATAAAAATGCCAATTCTTAGATTCAGTGGAGAGTGATTCTGATTAAATAAGTCTGGGAGGACCAAAGTCACACATCAGGTTCCACTGGCACCAAGATGTTTTGTGTGTGGTGGTCCAAAACTGTCCAGAATTTTGTAAAATTGATTTGTGCTTTCCAAGTTAAAAAAGGATATATAAAAAGCTTAATTTACAAAAGGGAAATTTTCTATCTACCCTCCAGACTTTTATATTCTGACCCCCAGATCATCTGTTTTTAACTCTCAACTATTTAATTCGGCAGTTACCCACATTCCTAAATGGGTTTTAATTTTTTTCATATTTATTTATTTTGAGAGGGAGAGAGAGCGAGCGAGCAGGGGAAGGGCCGAGAGAGAGGGAGGGACAGAATCCCAAGCAGCCTCCTATGTTGTCAGCACAGAGCCCGATGTGGGGCTCAATCCCACAAACCGTGAGATCATTACATAGCCAAAATCAAGAGTTGGATGCTTAATCAACTGAGCCACCCACGCACCCCCTAAATATTATGTTTATACTACTATCTTGATTCTTTCTTTGATATTGTGATTAAAAAGGAGGCTATAGCCCATTTGGAACAACAGACATATTTTTTCTTATGTCCTGTCATTCTTCTAATGTCATTTTATCACAATTAAAGAAAAAAACAGGTGTCAGTGCTTCGACTACCACACTTATTTAAATACCGCTCACGGCTAAGATGCGTCATGAATGATTTCATTTCCCAAAGCTCTTGGTGTTTTGTTTTTTTCTGCAGATGATAATTTTTGTTTCATTTGCTTAGCCTTGTACAGACAGCTCACATTTTCTTCCCAGTTTCTCTCACGACCTTGCGCAATCTTTTTCAACAAGGTCAAGCACATGAAGGAGTCTGGTTGGTTCCATTGTTTCTCCTTGGGCGATACCATGCCTGTATCCTACCATCCTCGTCTTCCACTGGAATGAGTTGTCCCTAGGTCTGCAGTTTCAGGAAGGCTCCCTTCAGCACTATTTTGCAGACTCTCTTTGTTTTTGGATCTTCCTTCATTTTGGTGAAGTTTATTCAAAAGAAGTTTTCTAAGACAGGGTGCATTTAAGGTACAATTTTGAGACCTGTCTTTGTGATAATGTCTTTATTTTGCCATCACACTTGATTGATAGCTATGCTTATTAGAAATGTCTAGTTAAATATTATTTTCTGTCAAAAGTTTAAGGGATAGGATGTCATTATTTCTTCTATTTTCCTTTGCCACAAAAAGTCAGATATTATTCTGATTCCCAAGCATTGCATGCAGAACATTTCTTATATTACTTTTCGACGACTTCCTTTACTCTCTTTTCTCTGAATTTTGACTACCTAAATAGATCCCCCAGTTTTGCCCTTTTTACTCCATTTTCTATTTATTTGCTCTTTGGGGTGACTTTATGAAGGAAATTTATTTTATTCTCAAATTTACCTTTTATTCCACTATTCCTTCTATTAAGTTTTACTTTAAGCATCATAGTTTTAATAACTGAGAGGTCTTGTTCTTGTACTTTTAAAGAATGGCTTATATTTATTTCATGGATGCTACGTCTCGCCTAATCTCTCGGAAGATACTAATAATAGTATAGCTTGAACTTTTCTTCTTCTCCTTATGTTGCTTTTGTTTTCTCTGTTTCCCATCCCCCACCTTTTTGCTTATATTGCACTCTGTCTTTAATGCAGAATTTTCTGGGAGTGTTTTTCCGTTGGGCGTTATTTTTCAACCCTGTGAGCCTGAGTGGGGTTTTGTGGATATTACTATAGGGCGGTGCTTCTCCGCCCAGTGGGATTTGTTCCCAGGGGACATCAAACTCTTGCCTGCCTTAGAGGAGTAGAACAATACTTTAGAAATGCTATTAGAAGGGGTACAATATCCCCAAAGCATTTACAACTTTGTACATTAGAATTCATTTCAAATATAACTGATCACTACAGATTTGTCTGCTGTACCCTTCCCTCCACCCCCGCCCCCCAAAAAAGGACCACTCTCTGGGCCTCTCTGTTCATCTGCCATTCTACATTTCCTAAAAATATTCATAATTCATTAAATTTGACCTTTTTCATGAAAACACTTTCACGCTATTTTCCAAAGTAAATACGTGATATTCCAGTTCTAGCTGAGAGGTGATAATCAGCCCTGTCGGTTCTATCACAGTAAACACAATAGAGGGAAGCAGATTTCAGCAAGGACGCTTCTTTTACAAACATTGAGACCCTCGAAAATCACATAAAGGAGGATTTTGTTGCACAAATTATTGGGCATGTGCGTGAGATGATGGTTATTCAGCCATTAACAACACAGCACTTTTAATTAATGACATAGGAAATATGTGCCATCCTATTAACGGAGAATTGCAAACTAATTTTGAAACACAGTTTGGCAAGAATTTTCAAAATAACATGCGTATATCCTTTGACCCAGCTATTTCGCTTTTACAAATTTACAGTATGGGCATGCCTCCCCAGATATGCCAATATGTGTGTATAAAGATGTTCACTATCGTTGGTGATGCTTGGCAACAGCTGGAAATGTCCAAAATGTGCATTAGTAGGTGACTGTTCCCATAAAGAACATAAAACATGGTATTTACGTGCGGTGCCTTACCCTGCGGTCATTTTAGCACAAGGAAAATCAACATGTGCCGATAAGGAAGCACATTCCATGTTTGTCCTAAGGGCCAGAAGGGTTTTTTGCACTTTTAATTAATTTTAATTGCATGGAGATTTTGTTGAAAGGAAGCTTGTGGAACTTACCCGCTTTTATCTCTGAGGGGTGGCAATGAGGATTAGGAAGAGACAAACTTTATCCTTTTCAAGGTAGTCCCTTAGGTACAGCTTGAAATTTTCACAATGAACGTAATTGTTTTTATTGCTAACAAGGAAAATCACAGCCTGGACGCTTGGCCGTGGTGGTGATAGGCGAGGCGTGGCGACTTATGTGTCTGAAATTTGGGAGTGGAAAAAAAAAAAAACAAGGGGAAAGACACTTGAGATGAACAGAATATGTACAAAGGAATGCAGATGTGAACGATTATGGCATGTCATTAAAAGGAACATGAAAATAGAGTCTGGCGCACATGATTGAAATGATGTTTCGAAGTGTTATTCTTGAAAAAGAAAACAGGTTCGAGCTCAGTATTCAAAGTCAGTTCGGATGTTTCTTGTTGCAACAAAGTCAAGGGGTGTCTGGCCTGGAGCAAAATCAAGTTCTTCAAACAAAGTACACTTGAATATCTACATGCTCTTTCAAGTTCAGTGCTCACTTTGGTTCTTCAAATGTCCAATTCATTCCATGCGTGAGCCTCATGCATCGGTTTGAGCTCAGCAAAGGGTCAACAGATTTGTATTTTGTTTTTAGTATGATTAATAAATTGCACACAAAGCATGTAAGAGCAAAAGGGATAATGGCATTTTTAGCATATGTTCAATAAGCCTTTATGAAATACTCGTAGTCTCTTGTTTCGGGTGAAAGGGGCGACTACGATGTATTAGAATTTCGAAGCTTTGAGGACCACTTGCTTGTTTCTTAGTGTGGAGCTGCCTTAGCGCGTTACAATAAAGGATCCTTGGGGACAAAAGCTATAAAGCGGTTTCTAACAATGAAAGAAAAAGAGGCAATGCTAAAGATGAAGAAGGGAAACATAAGCTAAGCTTAAGAAAATAGGACAAAGCAAGGAAAAATAAAGAAATTGGGGGGGGGGGGAGGTGGCGCAGGCAGGAGACCAGCAGGACCCCAGAGAGGGAGGAGGGGCTGGAAATGCCTGCCGTGCACCGGATTTATCCCTTTAGAAATGCTCCTGTAGTGGCATCATTCAATTATTAAAACTGCAAAAAAAGGCGAGAGAGGAAATAATGAAGGAAAGAGAAAGAGGCTTCAAGACAAGTAGGTGTGGGGAAAGAGATCCCTCCACCTCACTACTGCTTTTCAGTAGTAGCTCCTCAGAGTAATTCTCAAAATCGGATCTGAAAAGACAGGGCTTGGTTTGTTTGCTGTTTGTGCAACTCGGCTTTCTAAGGTAAGTACATACAAAACCTGAAAATACAGTTGACCCTTGAGCAACACAGGGGTTAGGGGAGCTGAATCCCAACAGTAAAAAATCCACCTATGACTTTTGACTTCCCCCTGAGCTTAACTGCTAATAACCTACTGTTGACCAGAGAAGCCTTACTGATAATGTGAACAATTAACCCATATTTCTTATGTTATATGTATTATATACTGCATTTTTAAAGTAAGCTAGAGAAAAGAAAATAGTAAGAAACTCATAAAGAAGAGACAATATATTTACAGTGCTGTACTGCATTCATGGAAAAAGTCCCTGTTTGAGGGGATCTGTGCAGTTCAACCCCGTGTTGTTCAAAGGTCAACTCCAGAGTGGAATGAAAAGTAAACCTGCTTTAAACAAGGAGGTCTGGCTTATAGCTGCCATCCTCTGTGTGGCTGTAAGATCCCACAGAAGTTGCTCTTGGAAAACATCGAAGTCCGGTGGGGGAAGAAATCTGGAAGCTTTAAGATGCTTTGGAATCTTTTCTTCCAGTTCTGTTGTTTTCAGAGATCTTTCCAGACTCCTGAGCCCAATAAAGTTTCTCTACAAACATATTCTTTTACTGATCTTTATTTTTCTTTATATCCATTTTTATGGAACGTCTATTCTACTCTGGTATTTGCCAAAGCAATCCTGGGAAGCCATGAAAGTTACGGAACTGCGACCTAAATATATAGCAGGTTAACCCTAATGAGAAATGCCATCTGATATTTTTGATCTTCTTTCTTTCTTTTATTCACTTACTCTGTTTTTCAACAAATGCATACTGAAGCCCTGCTGAGCGGTATGGAGGAAGGGAAGAGTTTGCTCTGGAATAATGTGAAGGCATTGGTGACTGATGGCACAGTGGTAGAGGAGAATTGAGATAAGGTGGATGGAAAAGACATTGCTAGTGGATGACACTTAAGCTGAGGATTCATCAGAATCCTGGTTTTATGCCACGGAGCTAGGAGTTACTTGAGAGAACTTTGTGTCTGATGGTAATTTGGGAGTCAGTAGGCATCCTAACTTATATTGCTCATAAACAGGACCGACCACTGATGTTAAAAGTGAAATAGAATTATACATGAACCTATAAAAACATATAAACATTTTTTTCTGCTCATAAACATTACTAATTCATGCTTATTA